>NC_066617.1:235393768-236012953 GCF_025201925.1 Gopherus flavomarginatus
ACTGAAAAGCTGAAAGAAATTCACTTTCAAAATCTGTGGAAAATGGTTGGAAGAATTGCAAAAGAAGAATATGTTTAATCAGCTTCGCTTAAAATATACAAATCCTTCAATATATACACTTTTTGTGTTTAACAGTTTTTTATAACATTAACTTTGCTATTAATTCAGTCTTGTTTTTTTAAATTTCTACACACATTTCCACTGTTCTCTTCTTCAGGTATTTGCGTGACTAGTGACTGGAAAGTAATTGTAGCATCGGCCTGAGACAGGTTTAGTCTGAGACATTATTCCAAACTATACATAGTGACACAGAGTACAAGAACTACACCACTGTAGGATGAGAGCTTCAGGGTGACAGATATAGTTGATGAGAATAAGACAGTCTTGCAAGCTAAATTGAGGTTTTTTGAGAAAGACCTTCACACTATGAAACTGCTCTTTCTCTAATGTCAATATAAATTCAGTCACGTCTACTTTATATTATGAAACTCCTATAAAGCATATAGGCGGCTAAACATCTAGAAGCAAATATGCAAATATTGATAAAGGAGGTATCACCATGTTCTAAATGCAAATACTTTGATATCCATAATTCATTAAAGATACCCAATTCTTTCTTAGAAAAGATCAGTATGCATCTGCCTGTGCCAGATGCTCCTCAGACAGGAGGAGACAGTTGCTAAATTGTTCACCATGCACTTGAAATAGCAATGGAAGAATTATACCCGGCATGTGGTCCAAAGGCAGACATCTGCTAACAAAGATTAGGGGATATTGTGGAACAGATTCACAATTGTTATAATGAGCCAAATAATCTCCCATGTAACTCCATTGAATCAAATGAAAATAGCAGTTAGTGATGTTGTACCAATGTTGGCCCAGTGTGCTTTGTCAGTGGGATTCATAGGATGTGTTTAGTGCCTTTGGGGTTACAGATGCATTTGTTAGAACTTCTTGGTAAATCCATGTTTATTGGCTAGAAACATGGTGAGAATGGACTACCTATTGCTCTAGGAGAAATAGGGAAAACCACACAACTTCACAGAATCGGATAAAGCCTTTGAGGAGACTAGCTGTTGGAGACTAGCTGCTCCAAAGATAAACTGCTTCTATTCTTCAGAGAGCGTACAGAGAAACCAAGTGGAAATACATCCTTTGTTGCACCTTTTGATTAGCAGCATTCTGTCCTACAGTTCAGGGACTTGCAGCCCTTGGAGAGGCATCTCTCACATATGTGTTATGGTCACTAAGATATAAAGTATAGTTAAAATCATTAGGTATTGTTCATTCTTAAGACAGACAGTAGGTTTGTTGGGTACTGAAAAGTCCACTTGGATTTTGTTAACAATTTTTAAACTTTCTTTTAATACAAAAAGGAAAAAATCCAAGGGGTTTTAGAGATCAGTTGTGTACTCTGAACATTTTTGTAAACTTCTGCATTAGCTCTTAAGATGTTGTTTTATATAGTCTGTCAGCAAACACAGATGCAGGCAAACTGCAGAATAAACCACCTTCGCTTCTGTTTGACCTATGGCTTGTATAGCCAATGGGAACACAATAGGCACATGTGCATACATTCTGAGATAATTAACTTATTACTTATTCAACAGAGTATGGTGCAAGCATGAATACAAAATGCGTAAGGCGAGGTCTCCCACTGACCACAGTTGCCATTTATTGCACTTGATTTGGAGAACTGTGGCTTCATAAATTGGTTTGCCCTGGACATTTGGCAGCATGAAACTGGGATGACCCTTTTTCAGCTTTGAAGCTCTTTGATTTCTATTGTATATCTAACCCATGAGAGGAGAATTACAAAATATTATCTCCCAATCAGACGGCATGATGATATTCTCTAAATGGATAACATAATGTGATGTCAGTTTTTGAAACTTATAGTGGTACCTATGGGATTTCATATTTTTTCCAACAATTCTGAGAAAAATATACACTGCACCTAAATCAACATTGAACAAGTCCGCCCAGAAGGGGGGAGGGCAAGTGGGGCAATTTGCCCTGGTCCCCATAGGGGCCCCAACAAGAATATAGTATTCTATAATATTGCAATTTTTTTTTATGGAAGAGGCCCCCAAAATTGTTTTGCCCCAGGCCCCCTGAATCCTCTGGGCAGCCCTGACATTGAAAACTTCAAAAACTGTGCTCAGGTGTGTATGATAATCTTAGTGGATAGTGGATGTTCCCAACAAGCTGTTCTCCATTTTATCAAGTGTTTCTGCTTCATTTAACTTCCACTTTAATTAATGTAAGTAACCCCCCTTCATCTCTGAGTATAACAGCTAAATGGAAAATGAATCTGGATATTGTTCTGATGATGATGCATGAAGTTTTATATATTTTATATCTATCCCTTTCATGTGAAGCAGAGTGAGAAGGAAAATAGTTTAAAACTAATTCAGTTTAAAACTTTAGATAGGCTATTTTAGACACCGGCAAAGATGGAACTGTGCAAATGCTTGCTACATGAGTAGCAGAAAGGGTATGATGTTAATATATTAATGTAGCACCTTTTTGCTGGAAGGCTTTACAAACTATATTAAAACTTATCTTAAGCGATATTCGAGGGACTTACCAAAAATTGATTTCTTAATGGAACTGGTCTTCTAATAAAGGTACAGCAAACCTGAAATCATCTATATACTTGAGGATACTTCTTTAAAAAAGTTTGCTAATAAGGCTGCAGGGGTTTATAAGTTATCTCTAACTCTGCTTGCTCACAGCAGCACTTTGTCCCCCTCTAGTGGTGGTTAGGCCAGCTAGAGATTGATGAGCCTGCTACAGCCTTGATTAAAAGAGATGTGTCTTTTAGCTCAGGCAGTAAAGGTTCATCCAGGTTTGATCCCCACTGCTGATGCCCCTATGTGGGTCAGTGTTACAAGTGGTGACCCGCACAAGATTTGAACCTGCCACCTTGGTATTATCAGCACCAAATACTGCTCTCTGTCAACTAGAGAGAAATACAAAACATTGCAGTTTTTCTTTTTAAAGCCCAAAGGACTTCTGCACAATCTGCTTGGCAGTTTTGTTAAACTGTTCTCTGTCCTTGCGCCACATTTTGGAGGTATCAACATAGGTTCCATTTACACAGTTTGAGTCTGCTAACTTGCTAACCACTGACAATAGGATCTTTTCCACACTCTGCTATGGGCTCCACCTCTCAGTGCTGCTCTTGCTGAGATGACCCCATACGGTTATCTTAGTGGTACCTCCACTTGTAATGATGACCCACTCAGGAATGTTGGCAATGGGGATGAAACAGAAATGACCTCTTGAGTTTAATGCATGAGTTTCTACTACTTGAGCTAAAAGACGCATCTCTTTTAGCCAAGGCTGTCGCAGACTCATCCATCTCTAGCTGGCTTTTCCACCACTGGAGGGGAACAAGGTGCCACCCTGAGCAAACCGGGGTTACACAGAAGCATAGAATGGTAGGACTGGAGTGGACCTCAAGAGGTCATCTAGTCCAGTCCCCTGCGCTCATGGCAGGACTATTATCTATACCATCTCAGACAGGTTTTTGACTAATCTGCTCTTTTATCTCCAATGATGGAGATTCCACAACCTCCCTAGGCAATTTATTCCAGTGCTTAACCACCCTGACAGTTAGGAACTTTTTCCTAATGTCCAACCTAAACCTCCCTGGCTTCAATTTAAGCTCATTGCTTCTTGTCCTTTCCTTAGACATTAAGGAGAACATTTTTTCTCTCTCTCCCTTGGAACAATCTTTTGTGTACTTGAAAACTGTTATCATGGCCTCTCGGTCTTCTCTTCTCCAGACTAAACAAATCCAATTTTTTTTAATCTTCCCTCATAGGTCAGGTTTTCTAGATCTTTAATCATTTTTGTTGCTCTTCTCTGAATTTTCTCCAGTTTGTCCACATCTTTCCTGAAATGTGGAGCTCAGAACTGGACACAATAATCCTGCGTGGAGTAGAGTTACTTCTTGTGTCTTGCTTACAACACTACTGCTAATATATCCCACAATGTTTGCTTTTTTTGCAAGTGTTACACTGTTGACTCATATTTACTTGTGATCCACTATGATCCCCAGATTCCTTTCCAGATGCAAAATCTCAATGTCAAAAATAGACTTATCGTTTCTTTTATTTCAAAATGATGAGACTGTTTGAGCCAAGCCTTACCTCAGCCTCTCAATAGTGTTATGAAGTAGGGAAGCTTTGTTGTATGTCCCTGACAATGACTGATTTTTCACAGGCCATTACTAGGGAAATTCCAAAGGATAGAAAACCTCTGACTTTGTTCAGCCTCCCAAAAGCAGAGTCCTGCTCTCCTAACAGATTTCTCTACTGCCTTCCCACTGCAGTACTTCCCATTGTAGCCCACTGTCAGGAATGGGGGCCTGCAGTTGTGCCTGCCCAGTCATCAGATTGGATAAGTCAATCAGGTGGCCTGCTCTTAAGCCTAGCAGCTGCAGAGGATCAGAAGTTGCTCAACAGACATGTCTATAGATTCTCTGTCTCCCGTTGTGTGCATCATTCCAAGTCCTGTTCTGCCCTGCACCCACCCTCACTCCAGTCTAGACCCTGTCCTACACAGCTTTGTTGCAATGATGTTACATCTTGCTCCTGCCTTCCATGACTCCTGCTCTGACCCTCAGTTCTGATTCCTGGTTCTGTTTCAATCCTTGACTCTGACATTCACACTCTGGCTTCAGTTCTGACCTTTGATTCCAATCCCTGGCTCTGACCCTCCCTTGACACTGGGCTCTGGCATTCGGACTCTGAACACTAGGCCTGACCACTTACATTCTCGTTTGCTGATACCCACCTATGGCCAGATCTCTTGTTATGCTCTTTCTTTGCACCAGCAGCATTTCTGTTAAAAGCCCCTGCAACGTTTTCCTTCTCCTTGTTAGTTACGGCTCATTCTGTTGCGGGAATAGTATAACTGTCACCCTGCCAGCTCTTATGATCTTCATCCCTATCAGCCGTCCTTGCTCCCGAACTTCTAACTAGTTCTGCTTTTCCCCAGGCCAGCTGTTTATGGCCCTTTTTATTGCACTGTATTCCAGTTCCTTATGCTCTATCCCTTCTTCCTAAAACTAGTTCACTCTGCCAGTGAACAGCTCCCGCTGCTCCCTTCTTTCAGGCATCATTCCCAAGCCCGCTCTGTCGGCTACCATCTCAACCAAATCTATCTGCCAGCAGCCACATTGTATTTCCCTGACATTTGGTTCCTATTTCGATCCCTCTCTCATATCAAATTACACATCATAACCATTTCCTCTGAAGTGAGCAGTACAGTGATTTTTCTGTGGTGATTGAATTACTTTGGACTCATTCGGCACAATTCTACTTGTAAATTGTTCTTTTAAAATGTATCCATGAATCAATTTCTTAATTTAGGTCTTCATGGAAATATCATTGAAGTATTGGGTAATTCTTTCCTCCCTCAAGCCATGTAAATAAAAGTTAATATATGCTGTCTTTCTGCTTCTCCTCTATTTACCTCAAACTGCTAATTAGCTGCAGCAATCAAAATGAACATAATATATGGACTTCCAATATGGAAGACTGAATCTGTCCTAAAAATAAATTGTGCTCCAATAACTTTAAATTAGTATGCAGTGCTGGAGCTATGTTTGTAGAAGATAGTTGTAGCCTTCTAATAATTTTGAATTACTCAATGGTATAGAATTACTCAGTGCTATTGTCTCGGTAGTGTAACTATAAAAAGTCAGGCTGATGAATTAGACTAATGAAAACCCATATGGCAAGTATATGATTTTTAAAGGAAATTGTAAAGAATATAGGGCCAAATTCTCTTCTGGTATAAATTGACTTGGCTTTCTTGGCTTCAGTGGACAAGTACCAATTTATACTAGCAGAGGATTTAATCAATGGTGTATTTATGCTGCACTACAGTGCAAGAGAATACTCTGCCCTCCAGTCAGATGGGCTAATACTGTAATTATTCCACAATGTTTGCACAAGTTGGTGACCCCAGGCTTAGGTAACTTTACTTATTGGTGACATGGTTGAAGACATATCTTACTTCTCTACTTCTTAATGAGACTCAGTTTATAGTAACCTTTCTTTCTAACCACTGTGCAATCTAATATAGACAGAAATTAATTTAGAAACAAAAATGTATCATTAAAATTATTACAAATTTGTATGTTATAGTACTGATGTGCCCCAAAACAGCAATCCCCAAAACACAATCTAAGCAAGACAAGCAGATAGGTTTTCAATCAAAATGCGTACAAACTATGAATCAGTTTGGACAGCAATAGTCTGAACAAAACACAATACCAGTCCAAACAGCAGATATTTAACAACAACTCTTTCTTCTCAAGGAGCAACTGTGGACTATCCTGTAGCCCCTAATGCATCTCCCTTCTCGTAGGGAGTGACTGCAGCCTACTTCCCTGAAGTCTTTCTTTTGTCATCTTCTGGACTTTATGGAAGCCCCATCTGTTCCTTCCAAGTTGAGCCTGTTCCCAATTAATTCCCTGACCCCACCTCCACATGAAATCTGCGGAGTTAATTGGCCCACCTGGCCATCTTAACCCCTTCCAGTCTTCTGTGAGGTAGAAACCCCATCACAGTCCCAATTTGAATATCATGCACAATCCAGTCCCTCATATTTTTAACTTTCTAATTTTCTGCATAGGTTTCATATTGTTTCTTCTAATTTGTGTGATCTAGTAGAAAGTTAATATTCAAATAAAAGTGAGGAAGTTCGTTTGGGTGGGTGAAGTATTGCTTGATGTGAGCATTATTTGAGTGTGTGATGAACATTCACTTCAGTTTGCCAAAATAATTCACTGTTAGCATGGCTGACTCATTATAGAAATTTCAAATTTACTCAGTTAACAAAAGGGTATAGTAAAGATTTTTAAAAAAATGTTTATCAGTGGCTTCTGTCTAGCTTATACAGACCATCCCAAATAAACCTGTACAAAATATACAGCCAATAACTTTACAGTTATATTTTAATGAAAGACACAGGTATTTATGATTTACCCTCTTCATTAATTTAATGTAAGTGTCATAGTATATTTCCCCAATCTGAACCTTAGAGTCCAAAAAATTGGGGTACCAGCATCAATTCTTCTAAACTTAATTACCAGCTTAGATCTGATACACTGCCATCACCCAAAAATATATAGTGTTTTGGGGCACCCTGGTCCCCCCAAAAACTTTCCCTGGGGACCCCAAGACCCAAATTACTTGATTCTTACAACACAGGGGAATAAACCATTTCTCTCCCCTTCTCCTTTCTTCCTCCTAGATCTTTCCTGCCCTGGGTACACTAGGAGATCACCGTGATTCAAACTCCTTGAATCACAACACAGAGAAATCAGGTGGGTCCCCCCCTTCTCTCCCCCTCCCTTCTCCTTCCCTGTTAAGTACAGACTCAATTCCCTTGAGCCTCAACAAGGGGAAAAATCAAACAAGTCTTAAAAAGCAAAACTTTTAATAAAAAGAAAGAAAAAAAGTGTAAGTTATCTCTGCAATTTAGATGGTAAAAGTTACAGGGTCTGTCAGCTTATAGAAACTGGAGAAAAAGCCTTCTCCAGCAGAAATACAATTTAAAATACTTCCAGCCAAATACACATTAGAACTCTACCAGCCAGATACTCATTTGCAAATATAGAAAACAATCAAAAGACTATAACCGCCTGTTTTACTTAATACTCACTATTCTGAATATATAAGAGACTGTAGCAGGGAGATTGGCAAGAAACCTGGTTGCATGTCTAGTTCCTTCCAGGACCCAGAGAGAACAAAGCCAAACCCAAAAAACACAAACAAAGGCTTCCCTCCACTGAGATTTGAAAGTATCTTGTTTCCTGACTGGTCCTCTGGTCAGGTGTTTGGTTCCCTGTTTGTTAACCTTTTACAGGTAAAAGAGACATTAACCCTTAACTATCTGTTTATGACAGTAAGAAAAAAACATTTTGGTTTGAATGTCATTAGGACACCACTAACTTTAATAATATACCAGCTATGCCCATTCTTACATTTAGTTGAAACCAGTGAGAGCTTCAATTATCAGAGATCCTAACTCCTGGTCTACACTGGGGGGAGGGAGAGGGAGAGGGAGAGGGGATCGATCTAAGTTATGCAACTTCAGCTACGTGAATAACATAGCTGAAGTTGACGTACTTAAATCAACTTACCGTAGTGTCTTCACCGCGGTGAGTCAACTGCTGTCACTCCCCCATTGACTCTGCCTGTGCCTCTCACAGCGCTGGAGTACAGGAGTCAACGGGAGAGCTCTCGGGGATCAGTTTATCGCATCTAGACTAGACGCAAAAAATCCATCCCCACTGGACCGATAGCTGCCTGCTGATCTGGCAGGTAGCATAGACTTACCCTCAGTAAATGCAAAATGGCCCTGTAGAGGTGCGGACTCACCCCTTCAGCACCTCCTGCTGGTGACTCAGGGAATTAGCTTGTTCCAGCTCCGGAGTGCCCTCTACAGGCCGGTGATCCACCTGTCCTCTAGCCCCCGTGTCCCTCCCTGGACCCTGGTGCCCCTTTAACTAGGGGGCTGCCCCCTGGCAGTAACCCGCTCCCTTAGTCTTAGGGTCTCCCCTCCCCAGGGAACCCCCACCCACTATCCCCACCTCGCCTCAGTACCAAGCTACTGCCAGTCATTGTCTAGGCCCACGCCCTGGGGCAGACTGCAGTATCAGCCTACTCATCACTGGCAAGGTTGGGTTTGGACTTGCTGCCTTGGCCTACCCCTGGGCTGTCCTCTGCAACCCCCAGTACCTATTAGCCCAATGTTAGGCTGCAGCCTGGGGCTTTCCAGGCTGGAGCTCCCCAGCAACTCTGCCTTTCCCCAGCCCTGCTCCACTCAGCTACCCTGTCTCTAGCTCTCTGCAGCCAGGCCCATCTCGCTCTACAGGCAGAGGGAGACTTTCTGTCTGTCCCTGGCTTCTCCGCCTCTATAGGGCCAGCTGAGTCTGTTTGGGGCATGGTCCCAGCTTCAGCCACTTCCCCCAGTCAGCCCAGCCTTTAGAGCTGCTTTCTTCAGCCATAGCCCCCTCCCAGGGTTGGTTTAAGCCCTTTAGGGCAGGAGCAGGGTAACCACCCCGCTACAGGCAGCATTTTTGAAGGGGTTGACTGTTGACAGTATTCAAAACATGAGTAAGTGTCAAAAGGCATAATCACCCCCAACACCTAGTCTGGCGTCAGTGAGCTAAATTCAGAAACCATGTGGTATATTAGACTCCTGTGCTGTTAGTTGTGAATGTTTAGAGCAGCCACTATGTGTCTCAAAGCAAGGAGGTAAGAGTTAGGTAAAAGACAGAATGTCTCTGCAAAGAAGGAAAAGAGGGAAAGGAAAATGGAAAAATAAGCCTCCACCCCAACCAGAACAGGCAAAGAGCTGCCCCATCGTAAAACAGGCAGAAGAGAGGCCTGAAAGCACTGAGAACCCAGAAGCATGTGCTGAGGTGAGTGCAGACTACAACAGAATTGAAATATGTGATATTTGTGCTTGCCTGAGAATCAGCTCACTAGAACCATTGTTAATGTCTGCTCTGCCAGACAAGCCATGGCAGAAAATTGGGGAATAATCTGGATATTCAGTAAGAGAAAGACAGACTCCTGCTTTCCTGGAGGATTACATAAGAGCTTGAGAATTCAAGTCACCTTTGTCCAGCTTGTCCTCATCTGTCCCTCCATGAACGTAAGTCAATGCCACACCACTCCATTTCATTATGAGCACGTTCTTTCCATTTCTGGCCAAAGAGTTTTGTCATGGGATTGGCTCAGCACATTTTTGGTCTGCCCAGCTGTCGCTTGTGGTCTCTGGGGATCCAGTCACTGATATGGGTTGTCCACCTATTGTCTTGCCTGCAAGCTACATGACCCACCCATCTTCTCTTTGCATCATACATTGCCTGCACTACATCAGCCATCTCTGCATGCCTTCTGATCTCCTCATTCAATATATGATCGTAGAGCGATATCTTGCACATTCGCCTTTCCATTGCTCTCTTGTTGACAGTGAATTTTTCTTCCTCTGCTTTCATCGTTGACCATCTTTCTGCTCCATATATCATTGCTGGCAGAACAGTGGAGTTAAATAGTTTTTTCCTTTTCTTCATGGGCAGTTCATCATCCATTAAAGATGTCTTTATTCTGTTGAAATTTGCCTACCCCATCTTTCTCCTACTATATTCCCCTTCAAATAAGTTGTCTCTGTTCAACTTCTGACCCAGATAAATATATTTGTTGACTTCCTTGATTACTTTCCCATTTACAGTGATGATTCCAGCTACACAATGCTCATTCCGCATCCACTTCATCTTTGACATGTTCACTTCCAACCCAATATCATGCAAAAGTGTTTGCAGTTGCCGCAATTTGTTCTCCAGTTATGCTGTGTCCTTTGCCGATATTCCACTTGCTGCGTGGAAGCATATACCTGAATAATTTTAATCATTCTCCTTCATTTCATCTGAAGTGTGAGAACTGCTATTCAGAGTAATATAATGCCGTAGCTCACTATCCTTGGGACTGTTTCTTTCCTGACAATGAATCCAGTGACTCCAGTCCTTGCTCTACTGTCAAATGATCTTCCTAAGAATACTGTCTCTCTACTTTCCCATTGACCAATGAGGTATTTTGTTTTTCTTGTTTTGCATATCCTGATGACATTCGCTTTTATTGATTTTTGTGACCTCAATGTAAGTATCAATGTATGGATCAGATGATAGTGTTCTTGTGCTGTGACTTACAACAAATAGTTGGACTATTCTTTTAGCCATTTTCTGTTTTTCACCTTTGCTACCCCAGGTTGTTAGCGTTGGTCAGGATGATGCATGAGTCTGTGCTCAGTTTCCCGGTTTATTTTTCTTTGTGTAGCTTGTTTGGCAGAAAATTTTTGCAGCAGTGCACTCAGGGTGCCAGCCCTTGTGCCCTGTAGCTGTGGAGCCCCCTCCACTTTGGCTGGTTGTCCTAGAGCAATAGAAGTATAGTTGGCCTTCCTACTACCTTGGATGCTAGCTTGACACCTTCTTAGCTTGGTAAGACCTGCCAGAGCATATGCTTAGAGGATTAATAGCCAAATGTCTTATAACGTCAGACTAAATCCCTGATGTAAAGGCAGATTAAATCCCTAATGAAGGGTCAGGCTGTCTACTCTGTCCATCAGAGACCTTTTTATTCTTGGTTTGTGTTTGATATATTGTTCCTGTTGTATGTTGTTTAAAGTAAAGTTTCGATAAAGGTTTTAACAGCCTTTCCTTCCCAGAAGGAGGGATGTGGTACTAGTTTTGTATGTTTAGAGTGGCCACCAGGGGGCAAAGAGCAAGGAAATAAGTCTGTATAAACAGGAAATAGACTGTCTGACATTCACCCCAAGCACAGTGTGTTGGGTGTCTGTATTCGCTACACCTCTGCACAAACTTAGGTTCCACTTCATTCAAAATCCCTTAGATCTACTTACATCCACTCTGCTGATGTGTTAGAGAGTCTGTTAGTATAGCCTACCCATGAAGGGGTCAGAAGGAGGAGTATGTTACGGTAGAATGAATGAAAGCAGCCCTAAAGAAGTCTAGTTAGTATTCAGGGCTCTAATTTACACTTTACCTCTAAAATTGACCTGGCATGTCTAAAGGAATAAAAAAAAAATTAAATCCGAGTGTAAAAGAGTCTAAGTCTAGAGAGAGTCTAAACTGGTATAGGATATGGATTCTTCTTGTGCCCTTAGACTGTAAGTTGCACCAAACTCTCTAGCCTTTCCTAGTCATGTCTGAATTTGTTTCAAACTCTCCTAGATTTAGTGCATAAGGGAATCTGAGATGGTGATGCTTTCATGCTGAGGAGGCAGGAGAGGTATGCTCATGGGTGCTACTTCAGTATATATCTCCTTACTCCTTGTTAGAGCTCTCCTGCACATAAGTCAAATCAGTTAGGATTCCCTTAAATCTATTACTAATATCTAAGGAAGTGTGAGAGATTGTTTTAGACAACTTTACATATTACCTCTGAATTTGTTCCAATGGGTATCTTTGTCCCTTGCAACCTCAAAAAAGTTCTCCCTAATTAATAGTGAGTTACATTGCAGCATAATGTCATCCCATTTAATGTGAACTAGTTCCCTTTACATTCTGTATCAGTGGACCTCTTTCCAAACTACAATGACAGAAATATGAAGAAAAACAAAAAATTAATATCAGTGATAACATAAGTCACCTACAATCCCTTGCCTGAGTTCCTCTGGCTGTGTAATATTCTATTGCTAACTTTTTTTTATTTCACGTGTTTAGAAAACAATTTATATTTAATAACTTACTATTATAAAATGTTTTTATCTGGCCAAGACATCAGTGTGAAAAGAACTACACATGCTACAGTAACTTTCACAACTTATTAATGTCATTCATTTACTTGTTCATTTAAATAGTAATTAGCCTTGTTATAAAAATGTCATTAAGTTCACTATGATGGTATTGCAATGCACAAGATAAACACATTTTCATTTAAGTCTATGGAAAGCATTTTCAAAAAGATTGCAAGTTACAGCAGAAAAAGTCTGTAAATGTCTCTCTCTGAAGATGAAGAGATGGCATGAAGCAGCAAAGATAGAACCGCATCCAGACTTCTCAAATATGGGGGATGTTCACATCTAGATATATGGTTTAGGTCCATCTCTGATGGAGACCATATAATGAGGGTATTGGTAGGGGTAATGGTAGTGAATGGCCAAAGAGACAAGCTTTACATTGCTAGGTTGACTAAGGTAATGCACCAAATCACTCAGATTAAGACAAACTATTTCAGTGCCAGTCAGTGCAGACCACATTAGAACACTGGCAAGACAGAGCTCGCACTACATTACTGGTATGAGATGAACTGAAAAATATTATTTCTTTTGTTTATTTTGTACAGTGCAAATATTTGTAATATAAATAACAATATAAAGTGAGCACTGTACCCTCTGTATTCTGTGTTGTAATTGAAATCAATATATTTGCAAAATGTAGAAAAAATCCAAAAATATTCATAATACATTTAAATTGGTATTCTTATTGTTTCTGTGTGATTAAAACTGCGATTAATCAAGACTTTTTTTTAATCTTGCGATTGTGATTATTTCAAAAAATTGTTTGATAGCCCTAGTAAATATTATAATTTATATAGGAATAGGCTGTAAGATCCTTAGGTCAGTGACAATGGGCCATATTCTCAGCCTTGCTATGGCTGCTTTGTGTCTGTTTAATGCTGATCCGTACTAGCTGGAACAGGTCCTTGGGGCTATGGACAGATGTGTGTAAATTAGACCAGCTCAGCATGTGCTCTAATTTACATCAGGGACTGAATCAGTCCATGGCTGGCCTCAGGATAAGGAAGCTATAAAGTTGGCAATTTTTGGCCTTCTTAACAGAGCTGCGCCAAGTTCAGCTCAGATGTAAACAAGGATCAAAGCCCATGTCCTCATTCTCAGTACACTTTGCTGGTGCAATATATAAATGTTTAATAAGAATAATCTAGTGTTTATATTTCACTAGAGTCCTCTCAGATGTCTGTGCAGTATCAAAATGTATAGACCACGTGTGTGAGGCAGGGTTGCTGTCACAGATTTACTTAGGAATTTTCTCACTTTGGTACTCTCTGCATCTGTTAATTGTGAGTATTTTAATATAATTGATTTTGGTATGTTCTTAATAGCCAGACTGCTAGGCTTTGAATACGTAGCTGCTTATGAAGCCATTTCCCTACTTTACAAAAATCCATGCTATGCACAGAATTTGTGATATCAAAAGCTTATGTCAATTAATACTTCCTATGAATCCTCAGTAACACGTACTCTCTGAAAAATTTCACTTGTGCATTATGCATGAGCATTGCACACAGAATACGTGCATGGACTATAAAGGTTTTCTATCTACATTGGTATCAAAGTTCTATCGTCTTGCTTTTCTTGTGTTTATTGGCAGCTTTTGATTCCATCAATCATGCTTAGGCAACATAAACTTTGAAGGGACACTGCTGGGTTACTATGAGTATTATTTTGTCACACTCGGTATGGTTTCAGACGACTCTCTGATAGTTATTCTAGTTGATTTTGTCTTCTCATAGCTCTTCAGGATTCCATCTCAGACCCTTATTAGCCTTTTGTTGTTGTCACAGGCTAGTGTCCTGATTACCCTATCCTTTAATATATTAGATGTGCCATGCAAGTGACCAGACATCCTTACTGAACTATGCCTTCCAAAATTGATTTGGTTCCTGTGGTTTCTGGGCTGCCCTGAAGACATGCTTCTGAGCTAGGGCCAAAGCTGTACAACATTTTCCTTTAGTGGAATTCTGACAGGATACAAGCTTTATGTGCAGAACCCACTATCATCTTGGAAGAGCCTCTTCCTTCACAGTCTCTTTGGAGGATGATTTTTCCATTTCCTGTCACTACAGATTGCACTCTTGGAGGTAGTTTTAAATCTGCAATGTCTTTGATGTTTTCCTCTTACTGTGCCAGGAACATTCCCAGAGTGACACTGATGCTCTCCCAGGCTGTCCAAATGCTAAGCTCTGTCTCTCTCTCTCTCTCTCTCTCTCTGTTTGCTAGCTTGCCAGATGTGAATAAGCTTCAGTTAATTGAAAATACCAGATTTTGAATAGGTTGCAATTAATTCAGAATGCTAAAGACAGATTATATGTGTGACTAAAATTTATGTACTTAAATTTAACCATTGCATTGCTCCTCCATTCAAATCTATTGACAAAAGTTTCTTGTACATTTCAGAACATTTTCCTTCCAGGCTAACAAATGCCTTCCAAGATTTTTTTTTTTATTATTCCTCTTTCCAGGACAGTCTAATGTGTCAGACATAGCATTTAGAAATGGAACATATATGTCATGGAGATGGCCAATTTCCTATAGCCAAGCAACCGGGTATGTTTTTGTTTCTTTGTTCTGCTAGGACCTGCCTGTAGCTGCTCCTCCTTTTCCTTAAAGAGAAACTAATCGATTTCAGTGATTGCTCCCTGTTGTGTTCCATGGAGTTACGTAGGGTGGTATCAACCACCTTCCTTTTCTTTCTTCCTTCGGTAGATCCACCTCTTCCCTTTTGTTGAACTCAGACCAAACACAAACCAAAATGTTTGTCTAGTACCATGATACTTCAAAAGAGTTGTTGCAGTAGCTAGTAAAGGATTCTGGGGCACGCATACAACCCTTGAAATGAAGGCGCACTGAGCTATTTGGAGAATAACCATCCATCTTTATGAAAGAAAACCGATGAAGTCTTCAAACAAAATCAGAAAACTGTTTTATTAATGGTAATGATGCTGTAAACAGGCGAGCCCTCCATGCATCATACTTCATGTGAAAGACACCAATTCTCATTATAATTGAAGAAACATTGAGTTTGCCTAGGTTTTGAATGAATGTGATTATTATTATGTCAGGATCTGCTGCTACCAGTCAAGTCAAAGCAATGCCCTTCTCCAATGATGCAGTCAGCTGATGAATTCAGAGAAGTTCAGGAACAGCGGCCTAGAAGAGTTCAGAAGAGCCGGCATTATTCAGTACAACTGGATGAAACTCTAGATATCAAATGCGCAATTTATAACATTTGTCTACTATGGATGGGAAGGACCCAGACAGGAGGACTGGCTGTTTGTCCACTGACAGTAAGTAGATTCCATAAAACTGAAAGACTGTTGAAGTCATGCCAGTGTTGAACAAGGGCAAGTGAGATGACCTGGGGAATTATAGGCCTGTCAACCTATCAGCTTGTCATCAGGCCCAGGTAAAATAATGGAAAAGCTGATATGGGATTCAATCAATAAGAATTCAAGTATGGGTGTGACGGGTTGGATCACAGAAACCCCCTTGGGAACTGCCACCCAATGTGCCAAGACTACTTCTATTCCTGTTTTCTCTGCCAGCTCAGGACTCCAGCACCTCATTTTGCTGAGCCAGACACTCCTGTCTGCTCCAGCAAAGACCCAGGGTCTGAATTACCTGCCCCAAAGCTGCAGGTTTACCTGAAAGCAGCTAACAGAAAGAAGTGTGCTTGTCTTTAGCACTCAGATGCCCAACTCCCAATTGGGTCTAAACCCAAATAAATCTGTTTTACCTTGCGTAAAGCTTACGCATTATAAACTCATAAATTGTTCGCCCTCTATAACACTAATAGAAAGATATGCACACCTGTTTGCTCCCCCAGGTATTAATACATACTCTGAGTTAATTAAAAAGTAAAAAGTGATTTTATTAAATACAGAAAGTAGGATTTAAGAGGTTCCAAGTCGTAACAGACAGAACAAAGTAAGTCACCAAGCAAAAGAAAATAAAATGTGCAAATCTATGTCTAATCAGACTAAATACAGATCAATTCCTCACCAGTTCCAGAATGCTCCCTTTTACAGGCTAATCTCCTTTTAGCCTGGGTCCAGCAATCACTCACACCCCTTGCACACTGTCCCTTGTTTCAGTTTCCTTTCAGTATCTTGTGGGAGGTGGAGAGGCTCCTTCTTTAGCCATCTGAAGCTCCTTTGGAGGGGTCTCCTAGGGATTTAAATAGGCTCTCTCTTGTGGGTGGAGACCCCCTCCTCCCCCTGTGTAGAATCCAGTCACAAAATGGAGATTTGGAACCGCATGGGCAAGTCACCTGCCCATGCATGACTCAGGACTTGCAGAGAGCAGCCATTACCCACATGCTACCTTGAATGTCCTCAGGTAGACTTCTTATGTGGATTGGAGTCTTCCAAGTTCTTTTGTCTGTTAAATGCTTCCTGATGGAGCACATTCCTTTCCCAAGAAGTGACCAAATGTTCTAACTAAGCTACTTAGAAATCAAGCAATTATACAGCCAATGTTCATAACTCTGAACACACACATGGTGCCTGCATACAACTAGGATGAACATAACCAGTAGATCATAACCTTTACATAGATATGTTACATGGCATATGTAGCAAAACTCTATTCCAGTTACATCATATATACCTTTGCAAGCACCCCCCATAAAGCCTTATGGGGTACACAGTCACAGTGGGAATGTAATTAATGCCAGTCAATGTGGTTTTATGAAAATAGGTCTGGTCAAACAAACCTGATTTCATTTTTTGGTGTGATTACAAGTTTGGTTGACAAATGTAGCTGGGTAGACGCAATAGACTTAGGCTTTTGAAAGGCATTTAACTGTTAATCAAAATGTCATGTGCTACTAACATTAACACTAAATGTTTCTACTGGGGATCTACAAGAATCGGCACTAGGCCCAAGACTATTCAACATTTTCATCACGTATCTAGAAGTAAATACAAAATCTGCACTTTCAGATGAGAGAGAGGTTGATGGAGTGGTAAATAATGAGGAGCCAGACTGGGGAATCTGAATTTCATGGTAAACTGGGTCTATTCAAAGAAAATATGTTTAAATACAGTCAGATGCAAGGTTATATATCTAAGAAAAAAGAAGACAGGCCATATCTCCAGAATGGAGGACTGTATGTGGGAAATCAATGATTCTGCAAAGGATTTAGGGGTCAGCGGGAACATGCAACTCAACATGAGCACCCACTGTAATGCTGTGGCAAAAAGTGCATATGTGATTCTTGGATGTAGAAATAGAAAGGTGAGTAGTGATTAAGAGTAGGGAGGTGAATTTTACTTCAGCTTGTGGAATTGGTCAGGCAGATACTGGAATACTATGTACAGTTCTGGTGTTGCAATTTAAAATGAATGTTGAAAAATTAGAGAAGCTGCAGAGAAGAGTCACAAAAATGTTACTAGGGTTGGAGAAAATGTCTTACGGTGGAAGACTTAGAGCTCAATCTGTTTATCTTATCAAAAAGAAGAGCAAGGGGTGATTGATTAGAGTAGATAAGTACCTTCATAGAGAGAAAATAGCATGTATTAAAGGGCTCTTTAATTTAGCAGAGAAAGACATAACAAGAACCAGTGTGTGCAAGCTGAAGCCAGACAAATTTCCTTCACAAATAAGACACACATTTTTAACAGTGAAGGTTATTAACCATTGGAATAAACTACCAAGGGAAGTGATAGATTATCCATCTCTTGATGTCTTCAAATGAAGGCTGGATGCCTTTCTGGAAGCCAAACAAAGTTATGCTTTAGTCAAACACAAGTTATTGGGTTCAATACAGAGGTAACCGGATGAAATTTTTTGGCCAGTGTTATATACAGGAGTACAGACTAGATGATTTAATGGTCTCTTCTGGCCTTGAAATCTATTAATCTAAGTGCTACAGAGGAAATTTTTTTTTTTGGAAATTTTCTAAGAATCCAGTTCTTGCAGCATGACTTGATTAGTATGGCTGTGTTGTTATTTCATTGATGTTGACACTGTGGCCTTGCAACTAGACTGTATTTCACCCTGAGACATTTGGACACCATTTTTTGTTGAAGGGAAAAATGTTGTGGTGGTGAGGATGCTAATGGAACTGAAAAAGTTCTTGACAAGGCTGTACATTGTGAACTCTTGATAAAGATAAGCCCAGTGCATGCCTCTTCATTCTTTTTATATGCTGAGAGGGACAAAGTTTTAAATCAAAAGTTTGAGCTCAGAGAAGTGGTTGGGGTTTTTCTTGTTGAAAGTGCCTCTGCCCTTGCAGAATATTACATTGAGCAGCATTCATTTGCTCTAAGCTCTTCTCTCCAGGGAAGGGTTTGACAGGAGTTTTCAACGTAGGAGTCACAAGCAGGTGTTAGGGGGTCAGGATCACCTTGCTCCTACCCTAATTATAAATGAAGGGTAGAGTGATCTTTGGAATAGGGTGCTGGTTTTCAATGTTTTCCTTAGGTGGGACTTCCCCCCTCCTTCAAATTAAAAATTAAAGGGGAAAGTTAATACTTGTGAAACTGTTACAATTGATGACCACCTTCATGTAATCAATGAATCCAGTATAATCCTTGGTGTTCCCTTGTGCTCTGTCATCACAGAGACAGTCAGTTCAAACCAGACCAGTCAGGAATAAAAACACGTTTTTAGATCCATTCATTTAATTGGTGCCCATCTTAGATTGTAAGCTCTTCAGTGTCTTTTTATGTATGTCTAGGGATGGTCTTAGTTTACTTGGTCTTGCCTCAGTGCAGGGGTCTGGACTTGCAGACTTCTTGAGATCCCTTACAGTCCTTCATTTCTGATTCTCGCTTTACACAGTATGTAGCACAATGGGCCTCTGATCCTGACTGGAGCCTCTAATGAGAGACCCTTAAAGCTCACTCATTCTAGAGCAGAGTGCAAGTTCTTTCAAATACCTCTGTTTTCCAAAATGTGAACAATGTAAAACAAAGGGATTGCAGAGAACAATATTTGCTATCGCTCCACTTCCCATTTTCTCTGGATCACCCCTAGAATGCATTATCTATTCATTCTCACGTCTTTTTTTCTTCCTTCCTCTTCCTTCATTGTCCCACTGGCCTTTCCACTCATCAGACAGGTTTTATGAAAGCATGAACCACTTTTGGGGGATACTTGTCTGGCTCAAAAAAGGATATTGCTTAGTTCAGGTGCAAAGTCGCTCTGTATCAATTTCTGTATAATTTCCACTAGGTAACATTATGTGGTGGACCAGAGAAGGTAAATAACATAACGGGTATTGTTTAGGTTGGGTTTGTTAATGTATGGCCTGCAAGAAATTGCGTTATCATCTATATGGTGGACATTTGTTGAGTGGCACAGGAAGCATTTATGTGACATTCAAGTTTGTTTGAATTTTGTCACTAGTCTGTCTCTAGAGTGTTAAATTATTTTTGTCTAGGATTCACAGGTGGAGCTTGGACTGAATAACCAAAATGGCTGATGTAGGTCATCAGTGGACCGAAGCTTCAGGAGTAGCATAGAAATGAGACACTCCGATTGGAATGTAAGACTTGAATTTAGAGGTAATCGTGTCTCAATTTGTATGAAAGCACAGCTGTGCCTGTCAGCAATCAGACACTATGTTTTTTGTGGAGGGTCACATCACATCGGATAGATGGTGGACTGTACACTTTATAATTCTCTGTAAAAAGTTGTGGTTAAAAGACTTTAACTATTGAATTTATATCTGGAGAGCCAAATTTTCAGCTGTTAGAAATCAGCATAGTTCTAGTTAAATCCTGTGAAACTGCACCAGCTTAAACCACCTGAGGATCTGACCTGGAGGGTTTATCTGGCTGAACTTGATGGGAAGGGAGGTGGCAGAGTGGTACTCACATCCAAATATGTGTCTAATTAATCAAACTACTTTGTATTTTATGGAATGAAACCCACCCTGAAAACAATAGCAGAAATCTAACCACTTCTTCGGCCTGCATTTGTAAATCTTCTTTCTCTCCTCATAGGCTTCCTTCTAATACAAGAGTAATTGTTCTGGACTCAGCTCTCTAATGTTATTATTTGAGGAGTACTTTACTCTTCATTCTCCCCACCATTTATTTTAAAGAAAAGCAAGGACTTCAGAACACAAACATGCATCTAATAATGTGAAATTCAGTCTGTGAAACTAAATCCACAGAAATTTAGGTGGTGACGCAAACAGACACAATCCAGGGACTTCAAGCTTAAGGCTAATATTTCATTCTCCAGAGCTGTTAGGCCTTTTTCTTTTTTCTTTTTTCTTTTTTTTTTAAACAGGAATGGTGTGAGCTATGGATGGAGTGTCGGTTAACTTAAAATTGCTTGGCTTGTCAGTTTGCGCAACTTTAATGTGGTTTGTGTAGTATGTGCGCACATGTTCACATATTCTTTCTCTATAAAACTGCTGCTATCAGATTTTACATGGAACAAAAAGATTCTCAGAGTTTTCACAGAATCAGATATAAAATCTATTTAATAGCTTTAAGAAGTGGGTTTTGCATATTGCTTTGAAGGTCATGGTCATTCTGACCAATTCCAGGTGGGAGTTCCAGATTTGTGGGCCACACACCAAAATGCTCTGTCTCTTGTGTGTGCAGCTTAACCTTTTGAAATTGATAGTCCCATTGTTTCAGTGGAGTGTAGCTGTCATGGGAGGCCCTGATCATACAGGTTGAGGTGGTTCCCCAGGTAAATTTGGCCAGTTCCACAGAAGGCTTTGAAGATGGGGTTCAGAACCTTGAATTTAACTATCAGGAATCAGTGAATGGAATGGTGTAATAGGGTGTTTTTTATGTGGCTATGCCTGTTTGGATGTCCAGAAGCAGTGAGGAGTCCAGGTAAACACAGAGGCTGTGAATTGTCAATTCTGAGAACATAGCCTGGGCTTTTCAGACCTTCTTCACATTGTACATTGCTAGTGAGTATATACAAATCTTTGTCTCTAATCATCCACTAGTTTCTTTATCTGTTATCTACCTAAAGATGTTGGTAGATTGAGTAGAACAGAAAAGAAATGCATCATATGTTTTTCCATTTTGGTGGGGGCAGCGGGAGGTTGGGCGTGTTTTTAGGCTAGCTGTAGACTTTTGGTGCCCTTTGGCCAGATGTGACAATCATTGAATCTTAAGGGTTGAGACTGGAAAACTTGGTTTCTCAAAGAAAATGCAGTCCAAGTGACACATGATATGAAAACTTCACATGAAAATTTCCAAAAACACGTTATGTGAAAATGACAAATTAACTAAAATATACATTTTAAAAAAACTTCCAGATGAAAATATGATAGGCAGTAAAGCTGATCTAATTTGCTGGTACAGCAAGATTTGGAATTCATTTAAATTAAAGGACCAGTCCAGCATCACCTTTCCCAGTTTTTGGTGCTGCATGTCAAAGCAAATGTTATTACAGGAGCAGTGAGCTAAGTAGTTGCTTATAATAATGCTTTACACTGGTAATGAGGAAAGTTTTACGAGTTTTGAAAACAAATTGATGTTTACCCTTTAAAGGACAAATTCTATTGGTGGAAGTATGAATGAGGCTTCTGTTGACATCAATGGAAACCATATGCTCAAAGGAAGAATGAGGGCTTGGTTACACTGGAGAGTTGCAGCGCTGGTGATGGGGTTACAGCGCTGCAACTCACTCTGTGTCCACACTTGCAAAGCACGGCCAGCGCTGCAACTCCCTGGCTGCAGCGCTGGCTGTACACCTGTTCTGCTTGGGGTGTAGCGATTCCAGCGCTGGTGATGCAGTGCTAGTCATTAAGTGTGGCCATCAAAAGCGCTTTTATTGGCCTCCAGGGTATTAGGAGGTATCCCAGCATACCTTTTCAGCCACTCTGCTCATCGTTTCACATTCCACTGCCCTGGGCTCAGGTGACCCGCCCTTTAAATGCCCCGGGAATTTTAAAAATCCCCTTCCTGTTTGCTCAGCCAGGTGTGGAGTGCAATCAATCAATCAGTGACCATGCCTCCACGCCCCAAACGAGCATGGAACACTTCCGAGCTGCAGGACCTCATCAGTGTTTGGGGTGAGGAAGCTGTGCAGTCACAGCTGCGCTCCAGCCATAGAAATTATGATACCTATGGCCAGATATCAAAGTCCTTGCTGCTAAGGGGCCATGAACGGGACGCGTTGCAGTGCAGGGTAAAAGTAAAGGAGCTGCGGAGTGCCTACTGCAAAACCCGTAAGGGAAACTGCCGCTCAGGAGCTGCCCCCACGACCTGCCGTTTTTACAAGGAGCTGGATGCCATACTTGGGTGTGACCCCACTGCCAATCTGAGGACCACGATGGAGAGTTCAGAGCAAGGAGAAGTGGGGGAGGGTGTAGAGGAAGCCAAGAGTGAGGCTACTGGGGTGGAGGGAGACACCCCGGAGTCCCAGGAGGCATGCAGCCAGGAGCTCTTCTCAAGCCAGGAGGAAGCTAGCCAGTCACAGCAGCTGGAACTTGTTGGTGAAGAAGAAGCAGAGGAGTGGGTTTCTGGTAAGCAGCTTTTATTTTAAGGATGGAAATGTTTTGGGAGAAAAGGAGGAGGAGGGGGGGTTATGGCTGCATGCATGCATGCCTAGATGTGGAATAGCCCATTGATTTGATCTATCACGTCTGTGTAATCAGCCTCAGTAATCTCTTCAAAAGTTTCAGCCAGAGCGTGGGCAATGCGCTTGCGCAAGTTTATAGGGAGAGCCACCGTGGTCCTTGTCCCAGTCAGGCTAACGCGTCCGCGCCACTGTGCCGCGAGGGGTGGGGGGATCATTGCTGCACACAGGCAAGCTGCATAAGGACCAGGGCGGAATCCACATTGCTGTAGAAGACCCTCCCTCTCTTCCCAGGTAACACGCAGCAGTGATATATCTGGCAGTAGAAAATCCTGTTGAAAATGTAGGGATAGTGTTCAGTGCAGGTCTCCCCCAGCTGCTCTCTGCTTTCCCCAATGCACAGAAACCCCAGTGAGCCCTGACTCAAGCAGCTCCCCTTCCCAGGTGAGTCGCGGCAGAAACACTCACCCCATTACTCACTATGTTTTCGCTGCTGTGGCCTCTCTGTGCTATGTTTGCTATGTGTAAATGATGCTACAAATAGTCTACAAACTCCTTTACTGTGATAATAAACAATGCAGCCTCTGTATTAAATGTTTCTATTTCTGTTTTTTTCAGTGTCCTTGAATCCTCCAGCCCTATCACAGCCTGCTGAAAAATTACAGAACTTGAGGTGTAAACCAAGGAAAAGCAAAGAAGATTTGGTGAAAGCAGTTATGAATCAGTATGCCAGAGAGAGCAAGAGGCTGCAGGACTGGAGAGAGAAAATGCATTTGTGGAGGGAAACACAAAGCAGGAGAAAGGAATTGGCTACCAAGAAAAGCACAAAGAAGCTGATAAGCCTCCTGGCATGCCAAAGGACTGTATGCAGTCTCTCGTAGCCATGCAGGCAGATCAGTACCGAGCTAAACCCCTCCCCCAAAGCTCTCTCCCTTGTGCCCCAGTGTTTGCTCAAAACACCTTTCTCCAGCAGCCTGATTCTTACCACCACCAGCTGCCCCCAACACCTGTACGTTCACCTACCAGCCCTGAGAACTACAACCCTTACCCTATGCACTCAACCCCCATCACCATGCAGCATATTAATCCTGAAGTGCAGCAGGCATTGCACAGCAATCCAGGCAGGACATATTCAAACCTCTGAATGTACAGTTCACCACCCTACCCCCCTGCCCTTTTATGTACTGTATTTTGAATAAATGATTTCTTGGCTTTTAAAACAGTTTTTATTATTGCAGAAAGTGAAAAATACTGTACCCCAAGGGAAAAACAGGCACTGCAAATCATTGTAACCACTGCACTTCACACCCGTGCAAGGCACCAAACATTATTGTTGGCTTTCAGCCTCAAATTGCTCCCTTAAGGCATCCCTAATCCTTGAAGCCCTGTGCTGGGCCTCTCTAGTAGCCTTGCTCTCTGGCTGTGCAAATTCAGCCTCTAGGCGTTGAACCTCGGAGGTCCATTCCTCACTGAATGTTTCACCCTTCCCTTCACAAATATTATGGAGGGTACAGCACGCGGATATAACAGCGGGGATGCTGCTTTCCCCCAAGTCTAGCTTCCCATATAGACACCTCCAGCGTCCCTTTAAACGGCCGAAAGCACACTCCACAGTCATTCTGCACCAGCTCAGCCTGTAGTTGAACCGGTCCTTGCTCCTGTCAAGCTTCCCTGTATACGGTTTCATGAGCCATGGCATTAAGGGTAAGCGGGGTCTCCAAGGATCACAATGGGCATTTCGATGTCCCCTACTGTGATCTTGCAGTCTGGGAAAAAAGTCCCGGCCTGCAGCTTCCTGAACAGGGCACTGTTCCAAAAGATGCATGCATCATGCACCTTTCCAGGCCATCCTGAGTAAATGTCAGTGAAACGCCCAGGGTGATCCACAAGCGCTTGGAGAACCACAGAGAAATACCCCTTCCGATTAATGTACTCGGATGCTAAGGTGGGGTGGTGCCAGAATAGGAATATGCATCCCATCTATCGCCCCTCCCCACAGGTAGGGAAACCCATTTGTGCAAAGCCATCCACAATGTCCTGCACGTTCCCCAGAGTCATGGTTCTTCTTAGCAGGATGTGATTAATGGCCCTGCAAACTTGCATCAACACGATTCCAACGGTCGACATTCCCACTCCAAACTGGTTCGCGACTGATCAGTAGCTGTCTGGAGTTGCCAGCTTCCAGATTGCAATAGCCACCCGCTTCTCCACTGGCAGGGCAGCTCTCAATCTCATGTCCTTGTGCCGCAGGGTGGGGGCGAGCTCCTCACACAGTCCCATGAAAGTGGCTTTTCTCATCCGAAAGTTCTGCAGCCACTGCTCGTCATCCCAGACTTGCAGGACGATGTGATCCCACCACTCAGTGCTTGTCTCCTGAGCCCAAAGGCGGCGTTCCACTGTGCTGAGCACGTCTGTTACTGCCACAAGCAATTTAGTGTCTTGCGCATCAGGCGAATCAATATCATCGTCTGACTCCTCACTGTCACTTTGGAGCTGAAGGAATAGCTCCACTGCCAAACATGATGTGCTGACAACATTCATCAGCAAGGTCCTCAGCAGCTCGGGCTCCATTTCTAACAGAAATCGCGCTGCAGACTCACAATGGTGCCAAACTGCTGGGATCTGTAGCGATGCACCACGAGGTGTTGGTACAGGAAGCAGAATGACCCGCACCCTTCCGTCCCCTTCCCACAACCCACAGCGCCAAAATGGGATGAGGTGCTCTGTGGGATAGCTGACCACAATGAACCACTCCCAACAGCACTGCAAATGCTGCAAATGTGGCCACACTGCAGTGCTGTCCCTACACAGCTGTACGAACACAGCTGTAATTCCCAGTGCTGCACAAATGTAAGTGTAGCCATACCCTGAGGCTCTTAATCTTGTCATCTCCAAATGTGGAGGAGAGCCTGGTCAGCCAGCAAATAAGCATTCCTCATCTGAACAGGGATTCTCCAATCTGGATCTGAGCAGAAATATCAGGCAATGAATCCATCTTACCGTATGAAGATGACTCATAGAGTCCAGAGCCATTCTCCAGTAATTATTGAATACATGAGAATCAAAAGGAGGAATGACAATAGCTGTAAAAACAACAACAAAAAAGCAACTATAAGAGATTATGATTAACCCAGCCCAAATTCTGCAACTGTCCTCTCTTTGCTACTACTTTCCATATTCCCAACCTCTTCCACCAAATGAAACTGACTGCCATCTCCAGTCCTCTCTGTGCCTGACTCTGCTATGTATGTTCCAATCCTAGACCTTCTATAGTAGTTTGTTTTCTGTGGCCTGCCCACCTGTAACTCCGTTGACATAACCCAATAGACACTGAGGATGGCTCCTGCTGTGATGGACAGGGGCAAAGCTTTCTATCTAGATTGTGTTTGTGCTGCTGCTGCTGCTAGGCAAGCAGTGGATGGAAAATAAACAGATCTGAAGGACAATGGTAGTGCTGCAGGCAGTGGAAAATAAATACAGCTGAGCAGTAAGAGAAATATCTGTTCTTTAGCTTCTTTAAACTTTGAAATGGGTGGGGCAAACTTGAATCTAGTGAGCTGGTTGCCTCCTGTCCCATTACAATTTATGTCTTTGATACAAAGAGGTGAGCTAGGGGGTGGGGGAGGGAATGAAAATAAGGAAAAGAGGGATTGAGAGGAAGGAGAAGGACACTGAGGGACTTAAGAGAGAAGAGAGTGGGTTGATGAAGGTGGGGAGAATGAAGTTGCTGGTGTGTAATACACTGGTTCACTAATCCTTCTCTCTACCTCCCCTGATAGTCTTTTTTTCACTGTGGTATAAATTACAATAGCAGATGTGGAATCTGTGAAGTAATTTCTTTTTGAAGAACTTAAAAGTGCTCACCACTGGCTTGTTAAGACACCATACCGCTAGCAGTTATAAAGTACTCTAAGTAACACTGCCTGATGGGCAACTCAAGTAGCAAAGAGAATTATTTTTAGCAAAAACTGGTTACAAATCATTTTCTGGTTCTCAATAGACTAAAGAGTTCTTTGACCCAGAGGCTTGAATCATGAAAACTATTCTGCTGCTGCACAGACACTAAAGAATAGGACTGCCTGACCAGGGCCGGCTCCAGCCATTTCGCCACCCCAAGCACGGCGGCACGCCGCAGGGGGTGCTCTGCCGCTCGCCGGTCCCACGGCTCCGGTGGACCTCCCACAGGCGTGCCTGCGGATGCTCCACCGGAGCCACGGGACCAACGGACCCTCCGCAGGCATGCCTGTGGGAGGTCCACTGGAGCTGCCTGCTGCCCTCACGGCAACCGGCAGAGCGCCCCCCGCGGCATGCCACCCCAAGCACGTGCTTGGCATGCTGGGGCCTGGAGCCGGCCCTGTGCCTGACTTTTGGTTAATGAGCGAGAGCCTAGGATAGCTATCTGTTCAAGTTACACTCAGTACCTTAACATTTTTTCTGATTAATGTGTAAGGGTTGTGGCTGTTTGTTTCTATAGGGATACATTCTATACATGCAACTCCCATTAAAATCAGTGGAAGCTCTGCATGTAGATTTAGGATAGTATGCCACTCTACATGCTTTTTATTTGTTTCTGGAAATTGTGCACATTCTGTTCTAGGAAATTTATTTAGCATATTTGTAGGAGCTGGAGCTGGGGCTGATATTGAAGGTAGACAATAATATGGGTTGCAGTATAGTGTTTATTGATAGACTTTTCCAGTGCATTGCAGAGATTCTTTACTGTGCTCTGTGTAATACATAGTATTCAGAAGTATCTTTAATACTTAGCATTAGTTTGTAATATTGCATATGTAACCATTTAAAACAGGGCTTGCAAACCACATCAAAAGTCTTGAGATGGGTATTTTGCTGTTGCTTGTGTTTGATTCCCACAGCCATCTTCCGCTATGCAAGCTTATTTCTGTTCTTATTTATGCAAAGAAAATTATCAAACCTTAAGTCCATCATGAATACCTCGGAAACAGCACTATTGTTTTATCATTTAGTCATATGTTTTGGGTAAATCTTGCCATAAAATTCAGCTGCAGCTTGGAACTGTGTTCAGTACACTTTAAACTGTATAAAATCTTCCATATGTAAAGCAAATTAAACCAGCATATTGTGGTGCATGGCTATTGTGCTGACAGGAGACTCTGGTTCTGCTCATGTTGTATAGGAAGATTGCTATCCTTTGGAAAGAACAGATTGGGCTATGCATTCTGTTCTTAATGCCCTTTCAGAGCTATGACTTGAGAAGCTAGGAGTTGGGGCATCTAAATAAAGAGGTGACATTTTTAAAGTTTGGATGGCTTGAGAAACACAAATAATCATTAAAAACTTTCTGTTGGCTTTAGGCACAAGTAATGCAAGAGGCTTCTTAGGACTTTGCACTTCTGCAGGCTTTGCAATGCTGCACTGACTTTGGGAACTGAGCAGCTGACTCCCTCTGGCAAGAGCCATGGAATGGGAGGAAACTCAGGGTCAAAGATTTAGACTACTTTCAGACTTCAACCCATGATATTGAAATGAATGAAATCTGACCCGTGAGTTTCTGGTAGTTAATGCCAACTGACAGCTCAGCTTCAGTAACCCCACCCTGCTGTGGTTTCTGACATCAGTCAATTTGTTGTTTTCGAAAAGAGCAAAAAAAAAAATCTATCTCTGCAAAAGCATTTGATGATAGACTATATATTATTTTGGTAATTATAGGTTATAGAAATGGCAATTCTGGGGCATCACTGAAAATCTTCTGCCTCTCTCCTGCTGTTGACAGATTCTGTTATGCATGCTTGGGGATCACAGATCTTGTTGTTGAGTGATCCTTAAAGTGTTTCTCTAATTTATTGTGTCCTGCCTGGAAATGGCCTTGCAAATATCCCCGGCTTCCTGAGGGCCAAAGGTTCATTCAAAAACAGTCAGTACTGTTTTTTCTTTTTTTTCTTCAGAAAGCTATCTTCACAATGTCAAACTACTGCTCCAACTGATTTGTTGTTATTGGAAAGGAAAAGAGTTTTTCTCCTCACCCTCCATTTAATTGCAAAATAGATTTTTGGGATAGATTTTTCAAGAGCACAGATGGCTTTCGATAGCCATTTAGAGACAATGGGAATTAGGTGCCCAAGTGCCATTTGTTTTCAAAAATCTACCCTGCTATGTCTTTCATAAATGTTTGCAATTTTGCTTGATGTGAGTTCTCATTTTAGATCCTTACCAGTTTGACTATGTATCTAATAATGGAATAAAAAAAGTACAGATAGGAAATGCAGGTCCTATTGTCATTGCTACATTTAGGTGGTGGTTTGTATTTGATCCTAGATAGAAAAATTTTCTAGAAAACATTTTGTTGAAAAATGCCATTTCATCTAAACAGATGTTTTAAGGAAAAATTTCACTGGGAAGGTTTCTCAGGCCCAGGACTGTGGGGGCAGGGGAGAGCAGGATGAGGAAACTCCCAGAATAGTCAATAGCTTGATTAGTAAGGGCCTTAGTTAGGATGTGGGAGACCCAGGTTCAGAATCAGGTAGGGAAGGGAATTGAACTTGAGCCTCCCTTCTCAGTGCCCTAACCACCAGATTATCAACTACTCTAAGATGTATGTCACTGTGTTTTTTACCAGAAATTCTATCCTGGAACTAAGAAACCTTTCCTGAGAAAAGTTTTGTCTAAACCAATGTTTCCGTGACATACTTCAGTTTGGACAAATGACACTCCCATCATGCAAAACAAAAATGCAGTCTGCCCCTATCTCAGCCCTCCCCAAAAACCAGCTCTTACGGATGGACTTTGCAGTGTATCCAGATGGTCAACACAGTTGCTACCTCAAGCCTAAGCTAAGGGCTGAATTCCAAAGCTGATGGGCCCCATAGAGAATCCCCCATCTTTTTAGACAACCAAAAAGCTGCCAGAAATCTAACCAGTTCCCAAGGTGGTGATCTCAGTTTATTTTTCACTGGACAGATGTCTGCAGAACAAACAAACCTTGTCACTACCATTGGCAGACCACTGTGTTATCATTGTTATTAATTATGAGCTCTTATTTAGTGCCTAGGAGTCCCAGTCATGGCCCAGGACCCCATTGTGCTAGGTGCTGTACAAACACAGAACAATAAGACAGTCCTTGCTTGATGAGCTTACACTAAGTATAGATCAAGAAACAGTGGATGGATATAAACAGTTGGGGGAGAGTGGAATACAAGGAAACACTGAGACAATAACGACTGCCATGATAGACTGTTGTGGGTAGTGTAGTGAAGGCTGACATGGGCTGATCAGAGGAAGAATCAACTGCTTGATACTAAATGAGAGAGATAGGTGGGTAGGTGTGGGGGGCGGAAATTGACTGTAAAGGGTCAGGAAAGTCAAAACAAGCAGTTTGTTTTATGCAGTACAGAAGAGGGAGTCAATGGCGGGGTTCAAAAAGAAGTGCTACACGTCAAAATGATGGGTAGGTAGAATGGTCTTTGCAGCAACAATATGAATGGATATGAGGTAAGCCTTAAACACGGAGTATTGAGCACATGATTCCTTATTTTCATCTTCCTCTGTGTTACTAGATCTCCCAATCTCTCTTGGGACAGGAAACATGGTTGTAGTGCAGAAAGGGTTTCAATTATCTTCTCATTTGCTGGAAATAATAAGAAACCTCAAGCTGACATGCGTCTCAGGAAAGAAACATCCATACCACAGAAACAAACAAACAACATTCCTTCAGCTCCAATATCCTGGTTGGCCAAACCAAAAAGATATGTACTTGCTGGTGTGTCAAAGTGCATTGTGATCTGACCAGCCATGACTGCAGAAGTCCTAGAATGAAAAAAAGTAAATTTTAGTCTCATGTAGGGATTTTATAAAGCTATGTATAGCTTTTTGCAAGAATCAAAACATTTTATATCAGAGGGGTAGCCGTGTTAGTCTGGATCTGTAAAAGCAGCAAAGAAACCTGTGGCACCTTATAGACTAACAGACATTTTGGAGCATGAGCTTTTGTGGGTGAATACCCACTTTCTCAGATGCAATGTAATATACGCCATCATATGCCAACAATGCCCCTCTGCTATGTACATCGGCCAAACTGGACAGTCTCTACGGAAAAGGATAAATGGACACAAATCAGACATTAGGAATGGCAATATACAAAAACCTGTAGGAGAGCACTTCAACCTCCCTGGCCACACTATAGCAGACCTTAAGGTGGCCATCCTGCAGCAAAAAAACTTCAGGACCAGACTTCAAAGAGAAACTGCTGAGCTACAGTTCATCTGCAAATTTGACACCATCAGCTCAGGATTGAACAAAGACTGTGAATGGCTTGCCAACTACAGAACCAGTTTCTCCTCTCTTGGTTTTCACACCTCAACTGCTAGAACAGGGCCTCATCCTCCCTGATTGAACTGACCTCGTTATCTCTAGCTTGCTTGCTAGCATACATATACCTGCACCTGGAAATTTCCACTACATGCATCTGAGGAAGTGGGTATTCACCCACGAAAGCTCATGCTCCAAAACGTCTGTTAGTCTATAAGGTGCCGCAGAATTCTTTGCTGCTTTTACAAAACATTTTATAGAATTTTAAAGTACGTTTTTATACTTGAATCACTTTACCCACCAAAGGAACATAACTACCTTTGGTGTATAACATGGCAGGTGTGTTTGAGTAGTGATAATTGTTGTGGAAGGATGTTAGACATTGCTGCAGAGACCAAAGTTTACCCTCCGTCATGGAAGAAATGGCTCTGAACTGCAGAGGGTGAGCTGCAGGTTGAAATGAACAGCAGGCTCTGGTTTGCATTTTGTTACAGTGATGCAGGCAAAAATTTTGAAAAGTGCCTAAGGCCCAGATCCTCAAAGGTAATTAGGCACCTAACTCCCATAGAAATGGGAGCTAGGTGTCTAAACACCTTTGACTGAACGTAAGTGTCTGAACTCTTATTGAATTTCACTTCTGAAAATGTTGTCTCTTGTGCAAAGATCTCTGCACCTCAGCAAGGCAACACAGCAGGTGCTAAACTTCATTCAGGTGTGGTACACAGAGTACAAGTAAAGAAGTGAATAATTACCAGAGGCGGCTCTAGGAATTTTGCTGCCCCAAGCACATGCCTGCGGGAGGTCCTCCGAAGCTGTGGGACCAGCGGACCCTCCACAGGCAAGCTGCCGAGGGCAGCCTACCTACCGCCTTAGCGGCACTGGCAGAGCGCCCCCCGCGGCTTGCTGCCCCAAGCACGCGCTTGGTGTGCTGGGGCCTGGAGCCGCCCCTGATAATTACACATGATTGAAATTGCAAGGTAAATGTAGCTATGCAGAAAGTAATTACCTGAATTTGAATGTAGCTAGGAGACAAGGGATAATACTTGTACCCTTCTGAAAATTGTCATGGGATCAATAACCACAAACAGGTAGGACCTTAGTGTTTTAGATGAGACATGAAACCATCTCTCCAGTTAAAAATGTAGGGCTGGAAAGGTCTTCTAGTCCGGAGCCATGCTGGCCCTTTGGTTTCCTGTGCACTCAGGGAGAAGAGTACTTTCTACTGCATCACCCAAGTTTATGTCTTGCAGCACTTAGGTGTTTAACAGGAGTCTGTTCTACAGATACTGACCAATCTTACTCCTGCTTAGCTAGTGACGGACGATGGGATCTCAGCATATGGTGCTTTTACCCTTGCTTTCCCAGGTATTTAGCACGTAATTTAGAGCTAATTTATTTTTAAATGGTACAAGTCACTTTTAAACCCCTGCCTTCCAAATGGAAGGAGGCAGGCCTTTAAGAGAGATGGCTTCATTTACATGCATCTCACTGTGTATTTAGCAAGGGCACATTTGGCTCATTTTCATTTTTTGGTATGGCAATTGCAGTATATTTAGCTTCCTCTGACAGTAGTAGCAGCTGTTTATGTAAAATAAAATTAACTGTTTAAAGATTTAAGTCCATTTTCATGCTTCATTTTATAGTGTATATTCCATGAGAGAGAATTTCCTGTGCTTTTAAGGGAAAAAAAGTACTTTTTTGGTGCCAAAACATACAGAAAGCTTATATGCTATGATAGAAAGGTGAGAGGAACAGGACTGTTTCTGAGAGAATAAAAGTTCCTTTTACTTCCTGGATTTTCTTTATATGAACTCTAATATTTTTAGATTAACCTGGTACCTCACAGGCAGTAAAAATGCAGTCCCCTTATAACTCCCCCGGCCAAAAGCAAAAGCAAACTTTTCTTTTTCTCTTCAAACTGCATAATTCTAAGACTGTCTTTAAACTAAACATTCCTGCTTAAAAGGAAAGTGCAATCATGTTCTGCTTTTGAAGACAGCTGGTAGTTTGTCCAAATTCATAAAAATAAGAGTCACAGCAATTACCATAAAGGGTTGAGCAATTATATTGAATTCTCCTTTCAGTTACACTCCCAACATTATTGGAAAAGAGAGAATAATGAGAGGTGTTTAAGCAATATGGGAAAATAAACATTTAAGTGAGCAAATATTGGAGCTTGGGTAATGGAGCCTTTAGGACAATGAATACATTCCAGTACCTAAATATCAGTTTAGAAGCAGAAAAGTTTTCTTAGACATTGGAGTTAATTAAGCTTCATGTTTGTCAATACTTTGCCATTTATATCTGCTTCTGTGAATAATATATCCTATGGCAAAACATCACATCAGTGCCTTATTCTTCAAACTCCTTATGTGACAATTTTTCCATCATGGATGGGCCAATTGACTACTAGAAATAATCAAATCTGTGGAGTTAAGTTGAATTGATAGTTATTGGTCTTCAGGTTCTTAGAGAGGACCAGGATGTGTTGCATGAGGGTCTTGATAAAGTGAAGGACCACTGAATAAGAGATCATTCTCAAGTTTCCTACTCAAGCTTATGGTCTGTTTTCTCTCTGCTCAGACAACACACAGGCCTATATGCAAATTCAGAGAGTCTAAAGCTAGATTTAAAAAAGAAACCCAAATATTTAAAGGGATGGAATGCACAAGTAAGATAGACAAGCTATCTTAATTCTGGTACTGTAGAGATATCGGCCTCTTATCTTCTTTTTGCTGCAGGCATTCTGGCAACATAGAATATTTAGTTTCATATGTAAGTCACCAATACTAAGTGAGTTGCTCAATCTTCATTTAACAATCATATTTTTATTGCAAGGGCTTTGATTTCATGATCTGGACCAAGATTCTGATATATGCAGGCAAGCTTTCTGTGCCTAATGACGCTTGCATAAGTGGCTAATATGTAATTGTAGGGCCCAGAAGCAAAGTTCTAAGTGCTTTCTGTAGCTCCCAGTATTAGGGCCTGAAAGAGGACTGGGGAATGATTGCCTGGTGTGTGCTGTTTGTTCAATCGGGAATTTGTAAGTAGGCATTTTCTTTTCTGTGGGTGGCATGTGAACATAAAGAAACCCACAGTTGGTGTAACCATGGCATAGTTAAGCTTAATACTTTGATTTTGTGGTGATTGCTAAAATGACAATTATTATGGAAGGATGAGGTAGTCTGAATATCTAATTTGCTCAGGGTGTTGCTACAAGGCAGAACTAAAATAGTGTGAGTGGCTTAATGGTATAGAATCATAGAATACCAGGTTGGAAGGGACCTCAGGAAGCCGTCTAGTCCAAGCCCCTGCTCAAAGCAGGACCAGTCCCCAGCTAAATCATCCCAGCCAGGGCGTTGTCAAGCCAGACCTTAAAAACCTCTAAGGAAGGAGATTCCACCACCTCACTAAGTAACCCATTCCAGTACTTCACCACCCTCCTAGTGAAAAAGTTTTTCCTAATATCCAGCCTAAACCTCCCCCACTGCAACTTTATACCATTACTCCTTGTTCTGTCAAGTGCTACCACTGAGAACAGTCTAGATCCATCCTCTTTAGAACCCCCTTTCAGGTAGTTGAAAGCAGCTACCAAATTGCGCCTCATTCTTCTCTTCTGCAGACTAAACAGCCTCTCCTCATAAGTCATGTGCTCCAGCCACCTAATCATTTTTGTTGCCCTCCACTTGACTTGTTCCAATTTTTCCACATCCTTCTTGTAGTGTGGGGCCCAAAACTGAGTGTATTATCTAATCTCTCTCTAAGTATTTCCTCTGATGTCTCTGTGGCTTCTCTTGGCAGGCTGTTCCATTGAGTAATAGCTCTTATTAGGAAGTTTTTCCAGGTATCTAATCTTAACTTGTTCTTCTTTAGGTGAAGACCATTACTTCTTTGAATGTATCCCTGGTCAACTTTGAATAAGTCTTCCCCTCTTTCACCTGGTTTGTTTAAAACAGAAAAAGGGTATAGAGAGTTCATATATACTTTTTGGTTTGTATAAGCAATGTCTCCTTTTCACCTAGTTCCTCGTATGGTACCTTCCAACTTTCTTACTGTTACTGCCCTTCTTTGCTTTCTCTCTTTATCACTTCAAAGCACTTCATGCTATCCTCAATGAAGTCTTTTCAGTAATGTGAATGCAAGAATTGTTACCTCTCCACTCTTAAGTATAATATTTAAATATATATATTTTCCATATGGCATTAGTCTTTCCACTTACTGTTTGTTATATCAAGGCTGAATCTAAAATTGCAATATCTCTGGTATGTTTTCCTACTTTTTGGAACAAGAAATTATTCTCCAAATATTTCAAGAAGTCCACAGATATCCAATTTTTATGCAAATATATTCATCATGTTTGTGTGTTCTAGAATGATCTCTTCACCCCTGCCCCTATGTATTTTGAGTCAGATTTGTGGCAGTTTGTCACCCATCCACTTTGCTTTTCCTACATTACATTAATTCATAAAGATTTACTGTTGCATTTTCCTTCTGAAAGGCAATTCTATGTCAGTACATGTACCGATAATTTAAATATAAATGCATCCCAACCCTTTCATTTTTTTTTTAACCAATAGGGTCATATCCTGAGATCTTTACTGAACGTTCTATTGATTTCATTGAGAGTTTTGCCTAAGTATGGACTGAATGAAAACTAAGTTCTGAATTGACCCTTTAGCGGGGTGGTCACCCCGCTCCTGCCCTGAAGAGCTTAAAACAGCCCTGGGAGAGGGCTGTGGCAGGGGGAAAGATTGGGAAAGCAGCCACAGCTGTGGCCAACTCAATCAGGGCCCAGCTGGCCCTTATAAGAGGGCTGTGGGCCAGAAGCTGAAATATACTCTCTCTAGCCTTTTGAGAGTGAAAGACCTGGCTGCCTGGGAGCTGAGCAGGGTACCTGAGGTGGAGCAGTGCTGGGGAAGGGCAGAGGGAGCTGAGGAGCTCCAGCCTAGCATAACCCCAGGCTGCAGGCCTAGTTAAAGGCAGGGCAGGTGCAAGGATGCTTCGTGCCCTAGGTGAAACTTCCACCTTGTGCCCCCCTCGTGCCCCTGCCCTGAGCCCCTCCCCTTCCTCACGGCAGCTCCCTCCCTCCGCCCTGAAGTGCCCCCCTTGAGGCAGCTCCCCATCCTCCGCCCTGAGGCACTCCCCCTGCCCCAACTCACCCCTGCTCTGCGCACGAGCACCCCGTGACAGAGCATGCTGTCACTGCTTCACTTCTCCTGCCTCCCAGGCTTGCAGTGCCTAAGCTGATTGGCGCCGCAAGCTTGGGAGGCAAGAGAAGTGAAGCAGCTCACCCCTGCCCCGCCTCCTCCCCGAGCACACCATCGCTGCTTCCGTTCTTCCACCTCCCAGGCTTGCGGCACCAATCAGCTTAGACGCTGCAAGCCTGGGAGGCGGGAGAAGTGAAGCAGCCACAGCATGCTCAGGGAGGAGGAAGGGCAGGGGTGAGCTGGGCCGGGAGTTCCCCTGCATGCCGCTCCCATCCTTACTTGCTGCAGGTGGCCACCCCCCATGCTCCCCTGCCCCAGCTCGCTCAGCCTAAATGCCAGCGGCGACCGGGGCGGCCAAAGATCCGGCAGCCGCGGTCGCTGCCGAAGAAAATGGCGCCCCCCAAATCCCAGCACCCTAGGTGACCACCTAGGTCGTCTAAATGGTTGCACCAGCCCTGGTTAAAGGCCTACAAAAGGTACTGGGGCTGCAGAGAGGCAGCCCAGAGAAAGGTAAAGGCAGCTGGTCCAACCTCCCCTGCTGATAAGTGATTTACAGACTGCAGTCTGCCCCAGGGAGTGGGGGCTAGATGATGACTGGCAGTAGCCACTGAGGCAAGGTGGGGATAGAGGGTTGGGGGTTCCCCTGGGAGGGGAGACCCAGAGCCTGTGAGTTGCTGCTGGGGGCAGAACCCTGATGTAAAGGGGCACTGGAGTCTGGGAGGGACACGAGGGGCCAGCAGCAGGCGAGACACTGGCTTGCAGAGGGTGCTCTGGGCTGGAAGAGCTAATTCCTGAGACAACCAGCAGGAAGCACTATGCCAGTGAGTCATCATCCTGCCCCAGGCCCATAGATTCTATCCATAAATAATGAAATTCCATTTCTGTCAATTTATCCTATCATATTTTATGTATGTTAGGCATCATTCTGTCTACTTTCTCACATACATGACCACATTCCTCAGATTTATTGCCTATGCTCTTTGTTTTTGTGTATAGATACTTGAATTTTATTTTTAATTTAACCTTAATTTGGGGATATCTTTTATCCATTATTCCTTTTTATTAGGCTTGGGCTAAATTATGTCTGTAAAAGGCAGAGATGTTCAGTGAGTAGGGGAAGGAAGCACAGAGGGATGTGGGCAAGCAGGTTAAAATGTGTAACAAGTTTCCTTCCAGTGTTGTCTAGTGTTAGGTGTACCATGGCCTTCCATGATCATTCTTAGGCACATCTGCTTTGGACCATTAGCTCTCATCCACCCATGCAGTATAGTCAGACAATTGATGCTGGCCTCCTTCAGGATTGTGCTGGGCTGTGGTACTCTCCCCTGGGTTTGCCCACACAGGGCCAAATATAATTTGACCCATAATGGTTTGTTCCATACATGACAATTTCCTCCATCCTAGCTCAAAGATCTTTGTCCCACCTTAATTAATTTGACATTCAGATAGCTAGCTTCCCATCTGATCAAATAAAGGCAGAACATTCTAAATAGCCCTGGTGTTAATGTATTTGTAAAGCTTTTAAGGAAGGTCATAGTTACTCACTAATTACGGAAATCTTGAAAGACTAAAGGGCTGTAAAACTAACTCAAATTACAGCCTATCTTTGTGGTTGAGATCCCAGATTTTGATAAAAAGTTGGAGAAATTTTCTACTATCTAGATTCCTAAGGTGCTAAGAAGTAAGAGCTGGATTCACAAAAGGACTTAGGCACCTAACTGTCACTTTCACAAAAATGCTGCTTAGCTGCCCCCAAACCCTGTAGCCTAAAATCTCTGGTCCTATGCTGAAGCTGTTGCACTGTGATTAAATAATGAGAGACTCAGTGGGGGTGGGGAAGAGAGCTGTTGTGCACAACTATCACAATGACTCTGTAGCCTGGTGATTAGAACACTCACCTAGGAGGTGGGAGACCCAGGGTCCGGTCGCCCCTGCTCCAATGATTCTTTCATTATTTATTTAAAACGGAACAGTATCAGCAGGAGAGATTGAGAGATTGAACAGCCCGGTGGCTAGGGCACTCAGCTGAGACATGCTGCCTCCTGTACTGATTGCTTCATCTGATGCCACAACTTTGAGTTTTTAATTTATTTAATGGAAAAAAAACCTATAGTTTTTTTTTGTCTTGTATCAACATATTTTTGAGACCTAAGGTAGCCCTTACACTTGGTACAAGACTGTTGTATTACAAAGGTTTTAATTAAACATTTTGTGAGAGATGAAGAAGAAACCACTGTGATCTTTTTCCGAGGGTAAATTAATATCCATAGGACTTCAGCATGTATTGACATCTTTGTTCCTATGTAAAGGTTAATTAATAAGGTAGAATGTTCTAAGCAATGCTTTAGTTTTACAACCTTAACATATTGCTTTTAATAAACACCAAAATCAGAAAATACTATACAACCTTTACTTTTTGTTATAGTGAACTGATCCATACAGCTTGTGCACTACAGATAAGTTACGTGCTTAACAATTGACCTAACACTTTAAAATACTGCATATAGTATGTGCAACATGAATGAACTAGCATTTTACGAAACCCTTAACCTTTTTATTTCTTGACTTCTTCCTGGCTTCTTTTCATTTGCAACTTGAATGTTTCTTTAATATAATTTTTGCATTAATTTTATTTTGTGCATTTGTTGGGGAAAGGATAAAATGGGAGAAAACTCCACATCAAAATACTGAGAGTTGTGTGTTTTACATACTTGATTTATCTGTATTAATAGAATTATAATGCCTTACCCTGAGAGTGCTAGTTCTCCATTATAAGTATGTAGAGTTAATTAATCTATTTTAGAAACAATCACTTCCATGACATGGGAATATTAAGAACATACATCAAGTTACTGAATGAAAGTAGTTTGAGGTTCTCTGTCTGGCCTGGACCAGCCCAAAATTCTTTTCTATAGAGAGGGGGAGATGTATAACTTCATAGTGCAGCTTTAGGAGACTCAAGCTCATTTGTCAAATAGAGACTGTAATATGTTAGCCTTTTAGACCCTTCTTTTGTAACCAATGTTTCTATGGGTTCAGTTAGCATCAGACATTTTTTAGGAATCATTTAGACAATCTCTTGAGTTTTATGTATGGTTTTCTGTTTTTTTAAATGTATTGTTATCTCATTTGGATTGAACCTGTCAATTTTATTTGAGAAAATACATATTGTTGCCATTCATGAAAGCATGTGATTTATCTGTCTTCAGTTCTTGGTGATGTTATGGAGAAAAAGGACATGAACTATTGAATTGTTGGCCTGTCAGAAAGGAGCAGTCCCACAGAAACTGTTCTGGTAATAGACTAGTGATTAAGAGATGTCATGACCAAGACGGAGGGTGAAATCCTGTCCTCAGTGAATTCAATGAGAGTTTTGCAATTGACTTCATGGAGTCAAGATCTCAGGAGTGCAAGAGCAGCTTAACTCTTAAAACTGTAGAGTAATAGTGTTGTGCAACCAAATGTTGCATATCTCCCCTGGTTTAAACTCAGTGGTTTCAATAAATGTAGCCAGTTTATGATGATGATCAGGCATGGACAGTTTCAACCTAAAGGGGGAAATTTTCAGAAAGTTATGGATTAGAGAATATTGGTGGTTGCAAGAAATATTATTTTAACCTGATAGCTTATTGTGCCTATACAGATACTTGTGGTCAATCAAATGCAGAGTTCAGTAACAACAGATTGAATTCCTACTTTAGATTTTTATAGTGAGAGGAATTCATAAGCTAGTTACTTGAATAGTGAAGGCAGGCTGTGATTTCTATTATGATGGGCATTGGTTATTTAGCCTCTTCGTGCAAGGCCTTTCCCCTTTATGATCTTTCCAAATTCACCAGGCAACATGGGGAAATGCAATTTTTACTGGATTTCTGTTTCTGAGCACCAGTACTGAATCCATCACTATGTAACCAATGAGATGCTGGTTCATAAGAGAAGAGAATAGTTGTCATGAATAGTCAGTCGCCTGCAATGTAGAGAACGCAGCTACTTAGGAGAACAATTGGCAGTCATGAAGAGGCAGCGTGGTTTACTGAATTAGTCACTGACCTTTGAGGTCCTCCTTAGAGCCTGTCCTTATCCACAGTAAACAAAGCTCATTGTAATTACAAACAGATGCCAGATAAAAGGTGGAGAATACAATAATCTCAGCTGAGCTTCTAGCGAACGTTGGAGTGTTGGTACCCTGTTTTCCATACTCAAAAAAGCATGGCACAGTGTAGTTAAATTGTAAGCTTTTGTGTTGAAAGCTACCCAGAGTACACTGGAAACCCCACTCTTGCCAGTACTTGCATTAATTCCTGATCCTTTTCATATCAACCCTTCCATTTCCCAAATTTTAAAAAGAAATATTTTACAGGCCCAAAATGGGAGAATTTCAGATGGAACAGGCACATACATATGCATACTCAAAAGCTATGTCTTGCAACTTATTAATAGATGAGGTTGATTCCAGTGTAATTAATATCATCCTGTCATCAATTGCAGACAGTACACGAATGACAGGAAAGTAAATGAAAGCAATCAGTCTGCATGACTCTTCAACCCTTGAAATTAGACTACTGCTCAAGATTATATTTTGAAAAGGCCATACTGTACATTACAGCAGCCATTTAAAAATAATCTGACTACATATAATACATTACTAGTATGAATTATTTTAACTTCTTTGTGTAGGTACACAGTGAAAGTGCAGTGAAAATATTTTTATGATTTGAGAGATTGCTAGTTCCACTGCTACTCTCGGTTTTAAGTAGAGAGACTATCTCCCAAACCAGTAGCATATTTCAAAATTGAAGAAACTTTTGAAGTGTGATCACTGTGCCGTGTATTAGGGATATAATTTTGGGATTCTATAGATAAATAGTGAGTATTCCTGATCGATTCAAATCCAGATATTGATTACCTTTAGAGTCTTTGGCTCATGGATGGACGTGAACAGAGGGCTGAGCTGGGGGAGGCAGTGGGAGAATAGGTTCTGGGGATGTGGTGGAGGAAGGGGATGGAGAGAGAAGTAATAGGTATAGGTGGAAGGACCCATGTGTGAACAGAGGTGAGCAGAGGGAAGGAGTAGTTTTTGATGCGTGACTTGCTTCTGGGGCTGTGGATTTGCTGGAAGAATGGTATCAGGACTGAGAGTCAGGCCATATTTGAAATGGCTGCTACCGTACCAGATCAGCCATCTCAAGCATTTATTATCTGTTTTATTATCAACTGGAGAATCCAACTATGCAAATATGACTTGCTTCCTATAAAAACTGATTTTTAATTGGGGATTTGTCACATGTTTTACTTATAGGGAGAGAATACATGGTAGTATGGTGCAGTACAAATAGTTTTTTATCATAATAGCATGAGTTTGGCGTGGCCAACTTACCCACAAGTTGTGAAGCCACAAGTGAATTATTTAAATGATCCTAAATGAATCTCATGAAGACCATTATACCACATCCCATGGTCAGGTATTTGGTATATGCCAAATATTTTACAGGTAGAGACTATTTTAAATGTATTTATGGAGTGTTTTACAATTTTTATTGGTATTAATTTTCATATTTCTCTACCTTTAAAGCCAGGCTTTTTCAGTATCATAAGGCCAAATGCTCATTATGCAGAGGAAGAGGAATATTCTAACTAATGAAGTATTGAAACAATTCAAAATTACCAAACATAGCTTTTCTAAACAGTGCATAATAATCTATGTCTCTAAAAGTTCCATATATCACAGTTTCTTGGAGCTAAACAAAAAGTCTTGCTGTTTTGGAAAGAGAGGATTCTTAGCCTTCTGATAGTATTCTGATGTTTCTATCCCTACTAACTCACCTGTTACCAGACCTTATACCTGTTTCTGGTTCAAGAATGAATATTGCCTGTCCTGAGCCATGCGGCTGTATATGTTTGGCATGAAAGAATGAAAAGGGTTTTTTTGTCCCCCGCCCCCCTTAGGGCTGTATATATCTATATTTAAAATTCAGTTTCTCTCCCCACTATATCTCCCCATTTCCAGTTTTTATCCACTTCTTTCTTTTTCTCTTTTTTGTTTCTTTCTACTTCCTCTCGTCTTTTGCTATCCCCCATATTATGCTGGCAATAGTCTCTATTGTTAAAGGAAGGCTTTGGCAAAGAGGTGAGTATTGATCTGACTGGAGTCAGCTGAGAATGTGTTCAACTTGTGGTATTTTTAATGAATTACCTGACTGTTGAAGCTGCTCTGGTTTTGAAATGTTAAAAGTAGTCCATGAAGAAATGGATTAGTAGGCAGAGTGCAGCTGAAGGGAGTTAAAGATGCATGAAAAATTCAGATGTATTAGTTCCACAATTCCTCACATAAATATCCACTGTCTTAGAAGCATGTGTGCCCTAAGGGGATACCTTGTGTGTCTAGCTATTTCTGTAAAGTGTCCTAAGGTATGATAGTGACAGTATGATAGATATTAAAGAGATCCCTGTCCCAAAGAGCTTAAACTCTAAAAATACCCAAAATACAAACAAAGGATTTGGAGAAAGGATATGACAAGTTTTTTTTATCCCAGTGTTTTCTGTTCTATTTTATAGTTTTAATAATTTGTAGCCTTTACCTCATGCACATACAGTTCAGTTCACTGTAATCTTGTATTAAACAGTCTTAGCATGGCTAGTTTTTTAAAACTCTCAGATTCTCTGTGTGTTTATACAGATACATGTACCAGTGTCTTCTTTTTTTTTTGTTTCTTTCATCAATATTAAAGTATTGGATGATGAGGGTGTAGTGACACTGTTGTAAAAACTGTTTAATGTACTGTAATAGTGCATAATATCTTAGTTTTTAATAAAATGAATATTTCAATAGATGGTAAACTATGCTCTAAATTAAATTGGTATCATATTCCTTTTGTAGTGTCTCTACAGTGCTTGCTAGCAAACTACATGCATTCAATCCAATTGGTATTTGTGGAGTTAACTAACTTACACCTATTCCCAATTAACTTCTTACACCCGGAATGCAATGCTTGTTTACCTAACTAAGGAAACATGTTATACTGAAGTGAGCTTGGCTGGTTTTTAGCCTGACTGAGAGAGACAAGTAAGCACACACCCTGGAGAGTGGGAGTGATCAGTAGGCTGGACAGAGCACAGCTTCCTGAATCAAACTGACTACAGTTCAGCTGATCTTGAGGAAAAACAGCACAAGCCAGGCAACAAAGCACCCTACTTGGAGGAACTATCAGCTTAAAAAAACCAAACAAACAGAATTTCAGGACAAGACAGCACAAACTGACAGCATAAAAATGGAGAAGCAGGTAAGTCACTTGCATTGTAGAAGTGGCCTTGTTAGAATGAGGAGGAAATCAGAGTGCTACTATTAAGTCTTGTTCTTATATCTAGTTCATTCCTAAAATGGCTTGCACATTGTAGAAATGCTTCTAGACAATTTGTGCCTTTTGTGCACAGCAACATCTGTGTGGGGGTAATTATTTTAGTTTATCTGACTTTCCATGTGTTTCTAATTTGGATACACCTTTCTTTACCAAAGAGATTATCAAAGTTTCTTATCTTTGATGGAACACAGATGCAAGCTAAGACTGTGGAAATAAAGCTAGGATGCTTTGATTAACTGTCTGAATCCTGCAAACTGCAGAATGCAAAATTTCTAATATGCATACACTAACCGTCCTTATTTTTAAGGTTTAGTGCATTTTTAAAAAAAATGAACTATGGCTTCATTCCATAGTTTCTAGTATATTTCATTTTGATTGGTATGACTGGAGCTCAGTCAGCACAGCTGAAATGTCCCTGCTCGCTGTACATGGAATATGGGGATACCTGCAGCAATAAGCGCAAGTTACTTAAAAATAAGCCTGGTTCGGTCTTGCAAAACTTGTAAGCAAAACCTCTTCTCCTAAAATAAAAGTTGTCAAGGTACAAAACAAAAACATGGATTGCTTAGGAAACATTTACAGAATCTGATAACCTTTACAAGAGACTCTGATTTAAAGCCAGAGAGCAAAAGAGTTCTTTGAAGAATATCTCAAAGAATTAAAAGTGGAAATCTGAAAGAACATGTTTCAATAGCCTTCTAATTGCATAGTATTGTACGGTACTTCAGGACAGACAATGTTAAAAGGCAGCTAGTTGTAGAACTTGCTTCAAATTCTATTGCACCAATAATGCAAAAATTTATGAATGAAAGTTTGGTTTAACTGATCTCTCTGAGAGGAACCTTCCACAGAAGAATACTGTGTGCAGAAAACTTTACAGAAACAGGTGCAGACTTTGTTTTTAGGGTGACTTCATTTCTCTCATTCTGGTGGTTCACTGTCATATGATTGTACTGCACTAAGCTTTGACTGATAATGCAGACTTTTTGTGATAAAATTAAGAATTTAATTTGTATGTCTGTATCTTTACTGGGGGCCAAAATAGCAAAAAAAAAAAAAATTCTGAAAATGTAGAAGATTTTTAAGAAGTTGATTAAACTAGAAACAAAACAGTTAACTTTCAAAATGTTGCAAGATTCATTAATGTCTGAGTAACAGTAAGCAGTTATATTGCAAACTCCTATAATGTAATATTTCCTGGCTAAAACATTCATTCGTGATAAGGAATTGGCAACCTTTAAAATTCACTTATGCTAATTTAGTTTCTCATTCATAAATATACAGGATATTTCTAAACTCCTGACCTTCAAAGTGAATATATTAATGGGAGTTACTGCATTGCTGTTTTATGTATGTATCTTTAGTATAGCATTTTTACAGGATCATTTGCAAGGAAAATAGATATTCTTAGACAAGGGACAGCATCTGAACATACCATGTTATCCCTCTGAAATACCATTGGTTTTGATGAAACTCAGTAGCAGTAAGGAATCTGGGAATGGAGGACCAGGAGCAAAGACTACGGCTTCTGAACTTCACTTACCTCACCTCCACCGTCTTTGCTGGCTTCCATTTATGGTACCTCCAAGAAACTCTGTATTGTGCCTCAGGTAGGGATACAAGATAAGAGATTTTATCAGGGATGTTTGTAAATAAAATGCAAGCTTTAAGAACAGGAGAAATACCTGCCAAGAGAAACACACTCTTAATCTATTGGATTCTATTCTGTCTGGATACTTAATGGTACTGATTCAAATACCTCATAATCATTAACAGAATTTATTTTTACAACACCCTGGGAGATAGGGGTGGTTTTTTTTTTGCCATTTTACAGATGGGAACTGAGGCACAGGGTATTTATTTATATTATCGTAGCACTTAAGAGCCTCAGCCATGGACCCAGGACCCCATTGTACTAGGTGCTGTTATATAGATGCAGATCAAACAGTTCCTAGATTAAGTGATTTACCTGAAGTCACAAAGAATGTCTGAGGATGAGCTGAGAAATGAACCCAAGTCTCCAAATTTCAATCCAATGCCCTATCCACTAGATCAGTGTTTCTCAATTGAGAGGGGGGAAAGGAGGCACCTGTCAAATTTTCTAGGGGGCAAAGCATGTCACAACACAACTCAAATTTGGCCCAGCCACCCCTCAGTCATGACGGAGGGGCAGCTGGGCTACATTTGAGTAAATGACATGAGGGCTCCAAGTTAAAAAACAAAGAAATACCTCCCTTCCCTGCCACAAAAAACTAGGGTGGGATGTGGTTCACAAAAGGTTGAGAACCCCTGCACTAGATCACTCTTCCCTCTTAAGCTTCTGTGCCTGAGTTCCTTATCTGTAAAATGGGCATATTTCTTCACACATCGATAGACAGAAACATTCTTTGTGACAATATGCAAGTAAAGTAATCTTGGAAACTGGGAACACCGCCCTGTGCAAAGTGGTTAAATAATGCTTTCACTGCCAACGAGCTGTATGTAAGGAACGCTACTTGTATATTTGGCTAAAACTGGTTCCAGCAATTTTTTTGGTCCACGATGCACAAAATGGGGGGTGGGAATCATATTTATGGGATTTGGCCCATGAGGCAATATTTCTGTCATTTTACAGGTGGAATAGCTGGCAGTACTGGGTGAGGGTCTTTTGGGAAGCTATTACCTTGAGCTGCATAAACTTTATAACCTTTCTCCTTGATACTTTTAATCTGTAAATATGTATTCATTTTTTTAAAAATGAGTTTCGCCCAAGTGTAGAACATTTCCATTTTAATACGCCTTGACACACTGAGGAAAAGCTTTCACATTAAATGGTTGGTGTAGAAAAAGCTATACTTTTGTTTTAAAGTTTAGTTCCGGGTTAAATAATGTAATTAACGTCTACGAGTTTTCTCCCTGTCTTTGGATCTGTGTCAGTTTCAATTGTTTAGCTCCAAGGAAAATAATGAAGTACAATGATGATGTTCAGTCTAAAGAAATGTTAACTTCACAGATGCACACACTGAATCTAAGCAAAGGTGTTGTGCTCCAACAGGCCTTCTGTATATATGTATGTACTTATAGCACCATCTTTAGCTGTCTAAAATGAGACAGGGCTGAAGTGAAACAGAACAACTCTGATTTGACAGTCCAAGTTTTAACACATAGAGGACCGAGTTGGAAATTTTTGTTCACGTTTCAGAGCTGTGAAGTTATTACTCTCTGACAAAGGCTTTGATTACTTAGACAAAAGTGATTTTGCTTGGTTCTGAGTGAAACATTGCTAGTGCATTAAATTCAGGAAGGTTCTTATCCATTTGTGGTTTTAGCAAATAAAGGGTTAACTTTAGAGCTGAGGCTGTTGGATGTAGTTATCATTACACTTTTATTTTAAAAGAAAAGTTGACTATGGAAACTGATATTTCTCTTTAATCCATTAACTATAGTATTTAAGGATATTTTTAAAAGTTTCCAAGGTAAACAAACTAGAGTTGACCCTACAGCAACTCTTTTTCTTGATTAAACAGGTTTTTCAGAGCCACCGCTTTATTTACTTATTTTTACTTTTTAAATTTTTCATGTAATTGGAATTGAGAGCTCCTATACATTAGCAAGCAGAGGCAGTGCACATCACATTTCCATTTTGATACCTTAATGCTTTTTCAATAAGAAAACTCAAGGCTTTCAAACTGTAACCAGAGAGCTAGCAGTAATAGATGAGCATGCTGTACTAATTGTGTGCTCCCTGTAGGGTTTTGTTAAAGGTTTTACCATTCTATTACACTATCATTTTTGAATGTAAGCATTTTATATGGCATGTGTGATTTCACTGCCCTTAAGTGACCTAAGTAAATTCCTTTTTTCCCCTGAAGCATATGCCTAATTGAAAAGAACCGTCAGCAGTTGCTGAGCTGCAAGCAACATCTCTAGGAATAGCTTGAGGAGAGACAGGTGTCAAAAAGGGTGGGTCAAGTGGGACAACATTTATAACAATCTTCTCCAGATCCTGTATTGAAACATTGTTAGGATTAATGGTAATGAAGTGTAGGCAGGGCATATTAGCTTAGCTGAAGAGAAGACAGCAGCTGCCTCTAGATTAAATATACAGAATCTATTTTCTGAAAGGGCATCTGTTTTGGTTTTTTACTTCTGCCGTCCTTGCTGCTCTATTTAGGAAATTTAAAATGCAACTCAAAATCCGTATGTTTCCTAGTGCAACTGCTGTTCTAAAATTCTAAAGCCCCATGTAGCTGTGTGGTACCTCGGCATTCATAAATGTAGTTATGAAGAACATGCTGGGCTACAACCTAAGATTGAAATATTGTGTTCCCTATTGGAAGCCCTATTTTGCTTTTACAGTGCCAGCTGCCCCGAGTGCATGTGTTCTAAGAGTCATGCAAATGAAGGACTGTCTCAAGCTAGGGACAAGCCTTTCTTTTCTCTAGGGTACGTCTACACTACGGGATAATTCCAATTTTACATAAACCGGTTTTATAAAACAGATTGTATAAAGTCGAGGGCACGCGGCCACACTAAGCACATTAATTCGGCGGTGTGCGTCCATGGTCCGAGGCTAGCTTCGATTTCCGGAGTGTTGCACTGTGGGTAGCTATTCCGTAGCTATCCCATAGTTCCCGCAGTCTCCCCTGCCCCTTGGAATTCTGGGTTGAGAGCCCAGTGGCTGATGGGGCAAAAATCATTGTCATGGGTGGTTCTGGGTAAATGTCGTCAGTCATTCCTTCCTCTGGGAAAGCAACGGCAGACAATCATTTCGCGCCCTTTTTCCCTGGATTGTCCTGGCAGACGCCATAGCATGGCAACCATGGAGCCCGTTAAGCTTTTTTTTTTTACAGTCACCACATGTGTACGGGATTCAGCGGACAGAGGCGATACTCCAGGGCTACACAGCAGCATTCATTTGCTTTTGCATGATAGCAGAGACGGTTACCAGTCGTTCTGTACCGTCTGCTGCCAGTGTAATTTGGCAATGAGATGACAGTTATCTGTCCTTCTGTGCTGTCTGCTGCTATCATGGGTGCCCCTGGCTGAGGTCGGCCGGGGGCACAAAAGCAAAACTGGAAATGACTCCCTGAGTCAATCCCTCCTTTATGGTTTCTAAAAATAGAGTCAGTCCTGCCTAGAATATGGGGCAAGTGTACTAGAGAACCAGTGTATCAGAGAGCACAGCTGCTCCGTCTCAGATCCCACAGAAATGATGAGCTACGTGCCATTCACGGGGGGTACCCCTGCAACAACCCGACCCGTTGCTTCCCTCCTCCTCCAACCTTCCTGGGCTACTGTGGCAGTGTCCCCCTCATTTGTGTCATGACGTTATAAAGAATGCAGGAATAAGAAACAGTGACTTGTTAGTGAGATAAAATGAGGGAGAGGTAGCCTCCCTGTGCTATGACAGTCCAGGCAGGACATTAAGCAGTGCGGGGAGAGGAGCCCAGCATCCCGCTGCTATGATAGTCCAGCAGTACAGAATCTTTTCTTTACACCAGAAAGGGAGGGGGCTGATGGAGCTCAGCCCCCAGTGGCTATGATGAAGACGGTAACCAGCCGTTCTGTACCATCTACTGGGAATGACCAGGAATCATTCCTATTTTTACCCAGGCGCCCCTGAGGCCAGCCAGGGGTATTCAGCAGTTATCAAGCATGTACCATCTGCCACCGGGGAGGGAGAGGAGCGGATACTGCTCTTCACTGCTGCAGCATCGCGTCTACCAGCAGCATTCAGTAGACATAGGGTGACATTGAAAGAAGTCAAGAAATGATTTCTTTCCCTTTTCTTTCACGTGGGGGGGGGAGTAAATTGATGAGCTATTCCCTGAACCATGCCGGACAATGTGTTTGAACCTACAGGCATTGGGAGCTCAGCCAAGAATGCAAATACTTTTCGGAGACTGCTGTGGACTGTGGGATAGCTGGAGTCCTCAGTACCCCCTCCTTCCCTCCGTGAGCGTCCATTTGAGTCTCTGGCTTTCCGTTACACTTGTCATGCAGCACTGTGTAGCCTTCAGATTTTTTTTTCAAACGCTTTGGCATTTCGTCTTCTGTAACGGAGCTTTGATAGAACAGATTTGTTTCCCCATACAGCGATCAGATCCAGTATCTCTCGTACGGTCCATGCTGGAACTCTTTTTGGATTTGGGACTGCATTGCCACCCGTGCTGATCAGAGCTCCATGCTGGGCAAACAGGAAATGAAAATCAAAATTTCGTGGGGCTTTTCCTGTTTACCTGGCCACTACATCTGAGTTGAGATTACTGTCCAGAGCGGTCACAGTGGTGCACTGTGGGATACCGCCTGAAGGCCAATACTGTCAATTTGCGGCCACACTAACCCTAATCCGATATGGTAATACCGATTTTAGCGCTACTCCTCTCGTCGGGGAGGAGTACAGAAACCGATTTAAAGAGCCCTTTATATCGATATAAAGGGCATCGTAGTGTGGACGGGTACAGCATTAAATCGGTTTAACGCTGCTAAAATCAGTTTAAACGCGTAGTGTAGACCAGGCCTGATTGAGAGAAAATTATCAGATGACAATAAATCATTGGTCAGTTCTGCTTAGATGATTAAAAAAATTAATCTCAGTTTAAAATACTTTCATGAAGTCTGCTGAACTTTTATATTTATTGATTGCAACTTTAACTTGCTTGATCAGGTCAGAAAAAAACCCCAGTACTTAAATTTAAAAAGGTTAAAACCCAATGGTCCGTGCAGGCACAAACACAGAGCCCATATCATATCAAGTTGTGACACATCATTCTATCTGCCATTCTGTGCTATTTGTCTGGCTTGGAAAGTTCAGAAACCACTAGGTTAAAAATGAAGACTAGGAAAGTCTCTGCCAGTGGACTATGGATAGTAAATTAGCTCAGCATGTCTGTCTTGTGTTATCTGTCAAATAGTCTGCTCTAGGTAGGCTTGTCCTATTGATTTATTTGTTTTTGTATTTATTCCAGGCTATATTTCAGTAGCACATGTCAGAATTTTAGTTTTGGAATGCTTACAACTTTGGGCCTGATCCTGAAAGGTGCTGAGCAGCCGTAACTCCTGTTTCAGGCAACTAACTCCCTTAACAGGCTGAATCTGCCTGGTTTCTTTTAGAACGATATTTCTTGTGTTTTATTTTTTGCTAAATTAGTCAACACTAAGTCTAATTTTTGGTGCTGTGACCAGTGATTGAGAGAATACAAGACTGTGTTAATGCAGAGGTTTGTTGGTAATACTGTATTTTGTACAGCGGGTTGCTCATTTTCTTGATAAATTTCTGATTCAGCAAAAAACACTGAAAGACAAAAAAAGTATATTTCCAAGGAACTTCTCTGTCAACAATACTGAAGTCAGTGGGACTTACGCACATGCTTACAGTGCATGTTCTTAAACATTTTGCTAAATTTTGGCCTCAGTCAACACAATCAAGATCTCTTTGTCCTCAGACTTTTATGCTCTTTGTACAGTATACCAGGGCTAGGGGAATAGATTACTTTTGAAATCAGTTTTAGCCAATAGGACTTTTTAATACAAAACTCAGCATTTTCATCTTACAAATTGAAACATTTTCTTTGGTTTTAAGTCTTGCACTATTCTTATTCCTGGACTCTCACCCATTGGTAGTGATCGTGATAGGCCTTAATATAAAGAATTAGGGTGAAGGCAGAATGGAAGTGGGCAGTTTCTCTTGTTAGATGTGATTAATTTGATTTGAAGGAAGTGTTCGATTAATTTCAACTTCATTTAAAACCAGCTGAGCTTACTTTCAGGAATAATGAAACAAGACATTTGTGGATACTGTAGTGCAAAGTTCCCGTCATTCCTACAGGTTGTGAACAGTCTCATTTTGTAATACAATAGATATATTCAGCATCATTTTCAAAGGGTCTTGACTTGTTCACAATGAGCTTCCTCTGATGTGTGTTCTCAGCGCTGCTGGTCTTCCTTCAGTTCTGTGTGATAACTGCCTAGTCTTGGAGGTTCCATTTGAAACCCCAAGTCAGGACCCTGAGGGGTATTTTTTTTTGTACTTGTGTCATATTCCTATGTATTAAGCACTGATTGTGCTTCTAATATGTGAATTCTGTAACATGTCATTATTTTCACTGTATAATTTTTTATCTTTAGTCTCAAATTTCTTAGTCTGTTTGAAATTCAAACCCTATTTTATCTGAGGACTTTAAGTGTTAGCAATTAATTATAAATTCTTACCTTTTAAGAATGGAAATATCCCAAACCACTTTATGGCATATCTTATTGGTTGTTTATTCAAAATTATTCAGCTGTATTTAAAACTCTAGTGGGCAATTCTGAGTATGTTGTGTTTTGCCTTTGATACAGTGCCATACCTCCTCCATTAGTGCAGTGGTTAGACTGCAAACATCTGTTTGCTTTTATTGCACATGTGTTATGTAAGATGTTCTGTTTCTGTATGATGTAAATCACTGCAATTTACTGAAACATATGATTTGTTTGTTCAGTAAACCTTAAAATGTGTCATTGACTAGCCGAGATACAGACATATGTAGAAGGAAAAGCTGATGCTCGGTGTCTATGTAATCAATAATATTACACTTTTCTGTTTTTAAAAAACATTTGTAAACATTCATGTAACTGTCTATTAAAAACTTGTCCTAAAACTGGGACACATCCACACAATCAGATTACAGTGGTCAAAACTGGGAGTATAGAAATGCACCTGACTTAATTACATTTCAGAAAACAAAATGACAATCTATAGACCCTCATTCTAGAATCTTGCTGAGGTCACAGAACAAAACAGAACATATGAATGTGTAATATACAGTAAATGCATTTTCAGGTGATGTAACTGTGTACAACATATTGCCTGTTGAACAGATTGATAAATTAAACAGTAATAAGTCATCAGGAGCAGATGGTACTCACTCAAGAGTTCTCAAGGAACTCAAATATGAAACTGCAGAACTACTAACTGTTTTATATAATCTATCAAGGATCTGTACTTGGACCAATGATAATAAACATAGTCATAAATGATCTGGAAAAAGGAGTAAACAGCGAGGTGGAAAACTTTGCAGATGATACAAAATTACTCAAGTCCAAAGCTGACTACAAAGAATTACAAAGAGATCTTATAAACTGGGTGAGTGGGCAACAAAATGGCAGATGGAATTCAATATTGATAAATGAAAAGTAATGCACAATGGAAAAAATAATCCTATCTATGCATACAAAATGATGGGGTATAAATTAGCTGTTATCACTGAAGAAAAAGATCTTGGAGTCATTGTGGATAGTTCTCTGAAAACATCTGCTCAATAAGCAACAGCACTAAAAAAAGATAACAGAATGTTAGGAACCATTAGGAAAGGAATATTTCACAATGCACTATATAAATCCATGGTACGGTAACACCTTGAATACTGAATACAGTTCTGGTCACCTCATATCAAAAAAGATATATTTGAATTGGAAAAAGTACAGAGAGAGGCAATAAAAATGATTAAAGGGATTGGAACAGCTTCCATATGAGGAGAGATTAAAAAGACTGGGACTGTTCAGCTTGGAAAAGAGATGATGGGGGGGCAGTAAAATCATGAATGTTGAAAGTGAAAAAGGAAGTATTATTTACCCCTTCATGTAACACATGAACCAGGGGTTAACCAAGGAAATTAATAGGCAGCAGGTTTACAAAAAGCATAAGGAAATACTTCTTCCCAAAATGCTCAGTTAACCTGTGGAACTCATTGCTATGGGATGTTGAATGTGAAGGTCAAAAGTATAAGGGGGTTCAAAAAAGAATTAGATCAGTTCATGGAGGATACGTCCATCAATTGCTATTATCTGAGATGGTCAGGGATACAATCCCATGCTTCAGGTGTCCCTAAACCTCTAACTGCTAGAAGCTGGGACTGGATGACCAGGGATGGATCACTTGATAAATTACCCTGTTCTGTTCACTCCCTGTGAAGTATCTGTTGGAAGACAGGAAACTGGTTTAGATGGACCATTGGTCCAGTATGGCCGTTCGTATGAAACATTACCTGGATTCTGAAACAAGTTTCTCAAATGATCTCAGAAATTTTGGTTCTTTCAATGATATTTTATAGCTGTATCAAACCTCTTGAAGCTTGGCTCTAATGTAACTCTCTTAACATTTCTAAATTGCAGAACTGAATTGTTTACTTTAAGTTACAGAAAATATAACCCTTTGTAGTAGATTAAGGTTATTATTAGGGCTGTCAAGTGATTAAAAAATAATGGTGATTGATTGCACAGTTAATCGCACTGTTAAACAATAGAATACCATGTATTTAAATATTTTAGATGTTTTCAAATATATTGATTTCAATTACAACACAGAATACAAAGTGTACAGTGCTCACTTTATATTTATTTTTGATTACAAGTATCTGCACTATTAAAAAAAAGATTGTATTATGGTACTTGTATTAGGTGAATTGAAAAATACTATATCATTATCATGAAAGTTGAACTTACAAATGTAGAATTATGTATAAAAATTTTTTATTTTTTAATGCAATGTAAAATTTTAGAGCCTGCAAGTCCACTAAGTCCTACCTGTTCAGCCAGTTGCTCAGACAAACAAGTTGTTTACATTTGCAGAGGATAATGCTGCCTTCTTCTTGTTTACAATCTCACCTGAAAGTGAGAACAGGCTTTCGCATGGCACTTTTGTTGCTGGTATTGCAAGATATTTACGTGGCAGATGTGCTAAAGATTCATATGTCCCTTCATGCTTCAACCACCGTTGCCAAGGACATGCGACCATGCTGATGATGGGTTCTGCTCGATAACAATCCAAAGCAAGGCGGACCGACGCATGTTCATTTTCATGATCTGAGTCAGATGCCACCAGCAGAAGGTTGATTTTCTTTTTTGATGGTTAAGGTTCTGTAGTTTCTGCATCGGAGTGTAGCTCTTTTAAGACTTTTTTCTGAAAGCATGGCCACACCTCGTCCCTCTCAGATTTTGGAAGGCACTTCCTATTCTTAAAGTTTGGGTCGAGTGCTGTAGCTATCTTTAGAAATCTCACATTGGTATCTTCTTTTCAATTTGTCAAATCTTCAGTGAAAGTGACTGCTATAACATGAAATGTATGGCAGAATATTGGTAAAACAGAGCAGGGGACACAGTTCTCCCTCAAGGAGTTCGGTCACAAATTTAATTAATGCCTTTTTTTAACAAGCGTCATCAGCATGCAAGCATGTCCTCTGGAATGGTGGCCAAAGCATAATGGGGCATACAAATGTTTAGCATATCTGGCATGTAAGTACTTTGCAATGACAGCTACAAAAGTGCCATGCAAATGCCTGTTCTCACTTTCTGGTAGCATTGTAAATAAGAAGAGAGCAGCATTATCTCTTGTTTCTCTTAGCAATTGGCTAAGTTGTTAATTGAAAAGTTGTTTCTCTTTGCAATTGGCTGAACAAGAAGTAGGACTGAGTGGACTTGTAGGCTCTGAAGTTTACATTGTTTTGTTTTGAGTGCAGTTATGTAACAAAAATCTAGATTTGTAAATTGCACTTTCACAACAGAGATTGCATTACAGTACTTGTATGCAGATATTTATAATAAATAATATACACTTTGATTTCAATCACAACACAGAATACAATATATATGAAACTGTAGAAAAACATCCAAAATATTTAACAAATTTCAATTGGTATTCTATTGTGAACAGTGTGATTAAATCTGCATTTAATTGTGATTAATTTTTTGAGTTAATTGCATGTGTTAACTGCAATTAATTGACAGCCCTGGTTATTATGTTTTTGATGTAATTTTAAATGGCTCCCAGTATGTTAGCCTCAAATACCTTGCAGTTTTAGTTCTTTGTGTCCCTATCTGTTTGTGTGACTCAAGCATAACTAAACTAGAATGCATGATCCATCCTACTTGAGAATGAAAGACACAAAGCCTAATTAGAAAAGGAAAATTTGAAAGTGGACAAGTCAGTTGAATCATCAGCTGCATAACCTTTTATTTGACTACCAAAAACTTGAAAGTATTCAGAGTTCTGGTAAGAGGCCGCAGAATTTTAGAACTGGAAGTTTCCATAGACAGCCAAGTCTGTAAAAGGAATTGAAAATTGGAATGAGTTATTTTTTGTCCTAAACTGGCTGTAGGGAATTAAAGAGTTGATCTTTCCTGAGACTCAAATTGGAGCTGTTGGTATGATATATGTGATACCCTGCAGATTGTGATGTCTACTGAGGCCTCTTTAGTCATTCCAAGGTAAATTATTTTGGGTTGGCACTCTAGAACTTTAACTGATTATTTTTACTTTAGACTGTTACACAGTTGTCAGTATCAAGTTTAACACGCAGGATTCTTTGCAGCTACCTGGCTTGTAGTAACAAAGGATGCATAGTTGCCATGTGAAAATGCTAAACTTAGTATAAATGTTAAAAATTAATGAGAACATTCACACGTCTATTGACAAGAAAACAGTCACCGTGTATAGTACGGTCCAGAATATATCATTTTCCCTGTTAAAATGCTAATTATGGATTGTGGCATAGTTAAAGAACATAACAATACAATATCTTTAAATGCAAGGCAAGCGTGAGATTAACCATTTGAAAATGTGTAGGGAAGATAAAGTACATTATGTCCTTCCAGGAGAGAGCTGTGTTGTCCTCTATGGTATTTTTAAATTTCATGTCTGGAGTGTGGGGGAAGAGTTGTATAACAAGGTCCTTCTAAGAGAACACTAAGCAGAACTGGTTATTGCTTAGAATGTAATATTGATTTGGCATGATCAACAAATGAGCACTCAACGTATCACCCGTGGTTATGTTGCAGTGTTGAATCATTGATCAGTATGGATCAATGCTGCACTCCATACTGCAGTATACATTAGGTGTTTCTGGGAATTACAGGTGTTATCTCTTGACCGGTTAGGTTCCAAATTTAGAGTCAATGAGCTCAGAAATAGCAGATAATAAACATGGAAATAAGATTGATTTCTTTTGCATGATACTTTCCATAACTTCAACTTCACGAGTGAATATTTTTAGGTCAATAATTGCGGTTAGATTGGATAAAATGAATCCCTAAATAAGGATGGTCTTTGTCAGGAGTGTAATCAAGAGCAGTAAAATGTCAGGGCTATGTATGTGTACATTTTCTCTTCTAAAATAGGCCAATACACAGTCTTTATACTAACAGATATCTGTCTAGTATTTAGATATTAGATATCTATATTGTGATATCAAACCACAAATCTATCTGTCAAGATGAGATCATATTATGGTTTCTGAGCACCTGTATCTTAATTCTTTGTTTGTAGCTGGGAATAATTTCTTGAACAGATTTCTTTTTAGTGAATTTGTACTTGTAAAAGATGCCAGTCTCACAGCCCTAGAGTCTGAATTGTTTTATTTATCCACAGAACAGATATAAGCACAGGTAGGAATTGAATAAGTTCACATTCTCCCTTCTATCCTGCTTGTGTGGCTTGTGTGATGAGTTTCCAAAAGGAACTGGACTCAGAACACCAGCTCATTATAGTGTTGCCATTAAATGCTGTCAAGCAATTAAAATTTAATTGCTCTCTCTCTTACAGTGATCTCTAACATTCTGCAGTTATTTTCTATCAGAAATTTGGGAAATGATGTGGTATGTCAGATAACAAATGTTGTAACAGTTGGCAAATGTTCACTTTTGAATGGCAACCATTGCCTTTCAGTTATTGCAGTTTGGGGTCAGAACAGATTACATTTTACCTTCAGTGTATAGAACACTTACTAATTTCTAAGATGTCTGAAACTCTGCATCTAAAATATTTTGCAAACATTAAATTGAACCATGTTATTAAAAATTCAATAATTACATGCAACTGTACTTCCATATGTCTGGTGAAAGCCAGCTTTTAACATTTTGCCTTTAGACAAATTTTCTTTAAAGTGCTTGGACAAGTTAAATCCCAAGCTAAAATTTGTTTGGAAGATATTTTACTAAGCATGGTTTAGTAATTCTCCTAGATCAGAATCAAATCAGTAGTTTTTAACATATTTGTACTGAAGACAGATCTCAAACTAAAAACCTATGAAAACACATGACTAAACCTCTTGTCTGAAAATTTTCAAAGATGACACCAATATTCAACAAAAAGGGATGACCTTAGCCATTTCCAGAAACCATAGACTCTTATGCTGAACCCACTGGTCTACAATTTTTGAGAAGTTGTCTGCTTCAGAGATAAAATGTGATATTTATTGTGTATTTTGATGTGCTGAATTCAAATATGACAATTAAAACAACTGATTGGCTACTGTTTCTAAGATATTTAAGTTTTTACATTTTATGTCTATGTATATTGTGTAGATAGTAGAGTTTTAATCATAAATCGTAAACCTAGGTCTTTTCATGTGTTTATGGTTGCTTTACATGATAATATTCCACCTGTCCTGTTTATGTAACACTTTAAAAATCAGCAAAAGGGTTCTATAAATAAAATTCATTATGAAACAAAAGGCAGAAAACTATTATGTACATAGTTTAGTCCTATTCAGTGTCTACTCGGCGCTTCTTGGCTTGTCTCTTGTATTCATTAAACGGAGCATCTCTTGTCACCGTCCAGCAATAGTCCGCAAGCATTGATGGGCTCCATTTGCCCTGATAGCCTGCCAGGAGATTCCACTGCTGTAGTCTGGAGCCCAACAGCTCTGCCTTACTCTTGGGTAGTTCCAAATCCCTGACAAGGTCATTCAGTTCACCTTGTGTTATGAGGTGTGGTTCAGAGGAGGAGGATGGGAGAAAATGTGGGTTCTCTGATATTGATGGTTCAGGACCAGAAGTTTCATCCTCTTCCTCATCTGACTCAAGTGAGAATGATTCTGGTGCATCAGGAACCGGCAGTCCTTCTCCGTGGGGTACTGGGCGTATAGCTGATGGAATGTTTGGATAATGCACAGTCCACTTTTTCTTCTTTGACACACCTTTCCCAACTGGAGGCACCATGCAGAAGTAACAATTGCTGGTATGATCTTTTGGCTCTCTCCAAATCATTGGCACTGCAAAAGGCATAGATTTCCTTTTCCTGTTCAACCGCTGGTGAAGATTTGTTGCACAAGTATTGCAGCATATGTGTGGGGCCCACCTCTTGTCCTGATCTCCAATTTTGCAGCCAAAAGAAAGGTGATAGGCTTTCTTAACCATAGTGGTTATACTGTGCTTTTGTGATGCAAAAGTCACTTCACCACAAACATAGCAGAAGTTATCTGCACTGTTCACACAAGTACGAGGCATCTCTGCTCACTTTGGCTAAACAGAAATGTGTCCCTTTGCAAAATCAAACACTGACAAATAAGAGAGCACAACACTGTACGATTTCTAGAGCTGATAGAGGGCAATTTGTTCAGCAGAGTGATGTAAGCTTAGTTATGATTGCATCATCCATGACTTCTAGGAATAACATGATGCAATTCATATCATGTATGATGCAATCCCAGCTTCAGATTGCATCATTCATTGTTTTGCCTAAAAAGCAAGTCCTGTCCAAACCCAGTCATAGATTTATTCATAGATCCAGTCAAAGATGTATTTTAGTCACTTCTGGTTTAAATTGAGATCCCTTCCCTTTATAACTCACTTATCCTCCGCCATTCCCAAGTCAAGGGTCATATATACTGACCCAATAGCATATCTTGAAAACTAGAGCCAATCAACAATTGTAAGCATCATTTTCGTTCTCAGTGACCCAGAGTTAGTAAAGTTGGACTACATTTATTTCAGAAGCATTTTGGCTGTAGAGCAGTGACCTATGAAATCACCTTTATTCCCAGATGGAGAAAATCATAGCATGTACTAAATCAGGGCCAAATCCCTGTTCTCATTTAAGTTAATAAGAGCTATACTTCTCATTGGCTTAAAAAGGAGAAGGATCAAGTCCTTAAAATAAATTTAGGATAGATTTAGAAAGACTGTATCTGCAATGGATTTTCAGAAAACCTTTGAGTAGACATGTAGTGGTTGCACACTTCACATAGCAATGAAAAACCCCTGTTTAAACCTCTCATATAAACATCTGGAGCAGGACTGTGAATGGATAAAGAACTTGATTAAAAAACAGAACAAAGAAAAGGGTAATTTTTCAAAAGTAGCTAAGTGACTTAGGAGACAAAGTCCCATTGAAGACAATGAGATTTACGGTCTTCAGTCTGTTAGGTACTTTATAATTTTACCCAAAAGGATTAAAGGAATTACATCACTACGTCCTATGGAAATATCCCATAGAATTATGTAGGGATGAAGCAACAGGACACTGCCCAGACCTGGTTAGTTTGAATAGCATGTAGGATCCAAAGGCTGGGTCCATTTGTAGCAGCCTGGTAAGTTGTCTCTCTCCCAACAACAGAGGTTGGTTCAATACAAGATATTATCTTACCGACTTTGTCTTGCTAATATCCTGGGGACTAACATAGCTACAAGTACACTATATGCAGCCTGGTGACTGTCCACTAGGAGAATTCATCCTGGGTGGTACCATAGTGTACGAAAATAAAAGAAAATCTTATAATGTCAGGAACATTTCATGAGTATCAGACCTGTTACATCACATAATTGTCTTCCAAAGGAAGCGATGGGAGCCCTATTGCTTCAGTCACTTGACACTGAATGGTATAAAGCACTTTAGAATATACTGTGAAGAACAAACCTGCACAAATAGAGAGATAGACTTGATATGACCTCGCTGGCAGAGTGGACTGGAAGGGGACAGTTTCCATCTGTAATTTCTATGATGCATGTCTTGACAAATGTACAAAGCTCATAATGAGAAGTTTGCATTCTTACTGAGATCAGTATGAGTTGCACTCTTGCCACAGAGCAGAAACACTCACTTCTTCCTGCTACCTAATACGCCAACAGCATTTCTTCTTCTGCACTACTTCCATGTAATCAGTCTTAACAAAACAATCCACCAGAGTCACAGCTATCTCTGGGTGAGACAGTGAACATGATACTATTTGGAAAGTGGTTCTGCTTCTACTAATGCTACTCTGTAGGAGAGCTAGAAGATACTGTGCTCTAGCTGGATAATAATGTGAGGGTGAGTTAGCTGTGTATATGGACAAAATGGGTCCCCAGCCTGGTTGGCATCTAGGTAAAAATGGACACATTTTATATAAGATGTCATGGTCACCAGACAAATTGCCCCTCTGAGCTTTCCTTATCTCTCTGAGTGCTCGCCACAGTTCTGTTCTCAGTCCTCAGGTCATCACCTGGCTCTTGGGGTAGATTCCTGCAATTCTCCGTCTCTTAGACTAGGCTCTGCATGTAATCCCCACGAGCACCAATTTAATGTGCAGATGCTGCACATCATTTCTTCTGGGAACAATGATGGTGGTGACCAGGCATTCAAAGTATTATTTATTGGAACAAAAGCATTTAAGAGAAAAATAGACTGTATGCCTCTCCAGCCTACCAGGCATCTAATTATCTTCCACATGCAGACTCTGGAAGGTCTAACTTTCTTTACATTCCTCTGCAGAGTTTCTCTCTGTGTCAGCTTTCTCCATGTTGTAGCTCATTGACCACTCCTCCTTCCTGCTTTTGGGAGTGTCACTTTACTGCTTTGATAACCCCCCACAGCCCCTCCTTCACAGGAATCATGCTTCCACCTGTAATGTGGTAACTCCCAGCTTTTGCAAAACAAACCTGTTGGAGGCAGGAGGTGGGATCTCTGAAACTAATAGCCTCCCTTATTGTCTTTCAAGTGTACACCTGGATGCTCTTAGCTGGGAAGTCGTTGTGTTGCCTTTTTGTTCAGTTGCCATTGAATTCATGCATTTCAGATGTATATAATAAATGTTCCACCATCCTCATTGTAAGTTATGTCAATAGATCATACAGGAAAGTCTAATAACCCATCATAATTATGAAGTAATTTTACCTCACTCACCAGGTCACATACAGTGTTCCTGAAGTTGCTACATCTCACTGTTCTTATAGTATTATATGGAAGCGCCACAACTGTCACATACAGAAGATTCTATTTATAAATAGTTTATAAAGGGTTAATAAATGATTAGTACAGGTTGCATACAATTTTCAAAATACCCCAGGACCACTTTCAAAAGAGCCTAAATCCAGTGGGACGTAAGAAAACCGAGATAAAAGGGAGATAAATTATGGAGGATACTAAAAAGGATGGTCTAGTAGACAGGAACAAGTATCTAAGGCCCCAATAATGCAAACACTTACACAAATGCTTAACTGTACTACCTTGTGTAGTCCCACTAACTGTACTACCATGACTTTAAGCATTTATGTAAGCATTTTCAGGACTGGGGGGTCTTAGATATGATTCAGGATGCAGTAGGAAGCCAGTAAAGGGATTTGGAAAAGGACTGAACAGACCATCACAGAAGCTAGCTAGGTGGTTTTTTGCATCTGAATTTTTAACAGATGGCTGGAAGCCCCTAGCTGATAAACTGAAAATATCAGTCATGCTATCGACCAAGAGGAGAAGTGTGTGAAGTCTTACTGCAAGGATGCAGAAAGTGTGGAGTCTGGCATACCTTACAGATGCTACTCTTTCACTTTATTCTTCATACAGGTTTTTCTGAGACGGGGCCCAAAATGTTTTGCTAGTATTAAAAACCCACTCCCTTCCCTTTACTCATCACAGTTTGTTCAGCATTTTCATGCAAGATTTGAAGTGGAATGTTGTAAAGTTATATGCTTCTAGTTTGTAAAACTCTGGATTCTGTCCAACAGACCGTTTTTACATGGCCTGTATACTTTTTAGACAAACAGGAACTGTACTGGGGTGCAAGAATTTAGACAACTGATGCATTCTTTCAAATAACTACAAGTTGGCCTGCTGCCTTTTATGAGTAGAAGAGTGTCCCCCCCCCATGCCAGTGGAATCTAGGAATGTAGTTGTGGCAAAAAGAATTGTAAGTGCCTTTAAATTAATAAATGTTAAAGGTACATTTTGTTTTCTAACACATTACAATTCCTTTTAAATTAATTAGCCATCCGCACACGGTAGGTGAGGGCACTTAAAATTTCTGCAACAAAGTACATGTACTCTGTGAATAAAGTGTTAATTTTTAAATGAAAACATATGAAATTTTTTTGATAGTGATAAAACTAGCTTTTCAAGTCCATGACACTCTTTTCATGATATTGATTCAGTGATGTGCTACCAAAATTTTAATGTAGGACTCCCTCAGAAATGTTCTGCCTCAGTCAGTGATATGTATGATGGTCTCCAGGAAAAGCAAGTAAAGATATGTATTCTTCTTATTCCCTGATGATGGAAAAAAATTTATCACTATCCCCACCTTCCAGCTCAATGCCTGTTGACACTTCATTTTTTCCCATGGAAATATCTCTAGATGCCAACCTCTATCAAGTATCTCTCCTCGCAGCAGTAGTGGTGGTGTCCAGTGGCCTTTGTTAACAGCAGTAGGGGTGGGTAACTTGTCCGGTGGTCTTTAGCTGTGGAATGGTTGGTCAGAGGAGGAGTGGATCCCTCTGGTGGCAGATAAGGAGTAGGTCTCTTTTTGGCTCTTGGGGTGGGTAGGTTTCCATTCACTCCTATTAGGAAGGGGAAAGGGAATCTTCCACAGTTGATGTGGAGAGTATTAATGGGGGAGTGGGGATGTGTTAACTGATGTGGAAAATTGGGTATGGAGTAAGTCTCTCCTGGTAGATGGGTGGAGAAACATGGCTTCAGGCTCTCTGCCAATATCAGGTCTTCAGACTCAGGCAGGGAATAAGTAGGAAGTAGGATGAGGGGTGGATGGCAACAGCTATAGGATTCTTACTTCGTGGTGCAGTAGGTTGACCCCATCTTCTTTCCTCCTCCTTCTGTGCTGCTGCAGCAGTTGTGGAGACAGAAGGTTAAATGGGTGTGTCCTCTTTGTGGACCTAGAAGCACTGATGGGGGATACAAGGAAGTTCCCCTTGCAGCAGCTGTCATGGTTGCAGTCAGAGTGCGCCTACCCAGAGAGAGATGAAAATTTTAACAAGAGTTGGCTTTAGTATTCTGGCATTTTGTCACTTTCCCTCCAAATGCAAGCAATTTCTTACCACCATAATCATACCGTATTGCACCGGGCTGACTCAAAGGCCTAGCAGGGTGATTGGGCTACAGTCCAAATGCAACTGACTTGTTTTATATAAAAATTATGTGTGGGAGAGAATCTTTATGTCCTCTCCAGCCTCTGGCTGTGGAAATGGAGCCCCCAACTGCATACTCCCTTTATAATCCTGACATTCACTTTTCATAGATTTACGTTTTCGTGACTATCTTTACAGGGAAAAGGACTGGAGGGCTCTTTTAAAATTGAAATTTAACTTCTCCTTTAAAGGGACCAAAATCTGACTCTGTTAGCGAGGGACTCATATGAGTGCTCACTGACCTCAGTTTATTTGAGTTTTATTTCCAATTTTTCCTTTCCCTTCTATCTATTTTTAAGTAAAGAGATCCTTGTTACAACCACATTCCTGGAATGGGATCAGTGCTGAAGTCCTTGTGTAACAGCCTTTAAGGAGCAAACCTAGATAAGTAGTTTGACTAGGATAAGCATATATGAGCAGGGCAGGCTAGCTTTAGCCTATTTGCACTGGGATTATAACAAAGACAATGAGGGAGGAAAGTTTGAAAGCATTTTCTTCAGGGTTGTATTATAGATTGTTTGCTGACTTGAGTGCATTCTTCAGAAAGTTGTCAAAGACAAGCATTTCTTTTCAAGCTTGGAAAGCAAACCTTGTGAATTTTTCATGGTTCCTTCTTTAGTGGTTTCTTTAAGTTCTTTTAATCAAATAGGTGTGGAGGATAGAATTATGGTTTTTAATTATTTTTACCTAAGAATTTTATAGTAACAGAGCTGGGGCCAAATGATCCTTGGATGCATGATTTGAACTGAAGTCAATGGAAGTTGTGCATCTGTATCCAAAAACAGAATGGCATTTAGTGCATGAAAAACTAATGTAATTTGCTGTTTTTTTCCTTCCCCCCGTATCTAATGTATATCTTGCTTTACTTTTGTATTGGGTAGCGAAGGGATTCCATCAAATTGAATCAATGGGGAGTCCCTTACTAAGGCACAATATATGTAGCTGCTATCTTTGTGTTAAAGATAAACAAAGTTGGTGAAAATGCAATTGTAATATACAAGTATTGAGAAAGTAACAAATACAAAAAAGACGTATTATAGAAAAAGTATTCAATCATATCAGTATGTTTAATAAAAAAAATTTCTGTGAATATTTTAGTAGCCATGTTATGAAACCTCCTGATACAGAGCAAGTAAAACATTTTTAAAAAGTCATTTCTTACAGTGTTTCAGCAGCAAAGTTCTAACTTGGATCAGATAAAATGACACTGTCCAAGAAAATAAATGTATTGAATTACTGCAATAATAAAAGGGAAACTCTGGTACAGTAGTTTTCCTCAGCCATTGGATTTCACAGGTGCTTAAACCACTGTGGGATAGAATAACTGTTGTAAATATAGTCGTTATATTTTGCAATTAGCTGCATTTTTCTGTGAAATGTGATAAATCAAGGAATGGAATTTGTCAGGCATCAGTTCTCCAATGGAAAGAAGGAAAAAAAATGCTCACAGCCAAAATCACCATTTTTTAATGTTAATATTTTCACTCAAGTCAAGAGAAATATTACAGTCCAGTTCATAGACTGAAGCTTTTTGATTTTTATTTGCATTAATTAGAATAAAGGTGTTATGTAACAAGATATTTTGGCAACGCCTGTGCCTTTATTGTGTATTTTCCACAAATCTGCAGCTCCCTGTGAAGTTCTGGCACAATCTGACATCTTCCTCTCTGATTGGGGAGTTTATAGTTGATAGCTATCAGAAGAAGCATTTGTCAGTTATTCTGCAGGTCTATTATTCTCCATGGGTAGCAGGTTTTTTTTTGTTAGGGTTAACTATGTTTTTCCTGGATGTAGTTATGACTGCATAGCCCATTTGTTGTTAAAAATTCCATAATTCAGGTTTCTATGCCTCTGCAATACTGCACTAGCTAATTTAAGGTAACTAAGTGATCTAGGAAACCACAGCCACCCTGGGATTTTTTTCTCCCATTAAATAAAGCATGTGGATTTAAATTTTTTGATCAATTAAAAATATAAAAAGGAAATAGTTATTACTTGATGGACATTTAAAGGCCTGATCCAACTCCCACTAATCTCATGGGAAGTTAAATCAGTCCCTAAAATGCAAACACAAATGAAGGTAGAAATACGGTAGCTACAATTAACTTTTACTGTCACCAAGATGTGACAGATCTGCCTTTTGGATGCACATTCAGTTCCTATCTAAATAACTGACTTTGAATGCAGATCATGATCCCCTGGCAGAGTTACTGTGTGCTTAGCAATTTTTTTGGGCTAGATGCAAAAGCTTAAAAGGGTATATTTCCCCCTCTAGCCATATGTATAAAATTCACTAATGTTAACATGTCAGCTGAGCCTGACCACTGAAGTGAAAAGAGACCCCATAATGAAACAAATCCAAATGATGTGCATGTGGGTTATTTTTTTTTTTTATACTTTGCAACATTAAAATCCTTCAGAGATCACTCCCTTTCTGCCACAGAACATATTTCTTTTGGAGGACTAGATTCCAAAACTGCTAATGCCACGGGGATCATATTTCTTTTACTCAGTCTTTTTGTGAAAAACTCCTATTGGAAGTAGAGCAATGAAATTAGAGTGGAATGTACCCCTCTTAAGGGCCTAGCTCATGCTGCCCAGCTCTTTATAAAGAGGATCTCTCCCTCCTGCATGGAAGTACGTGTCAGTCATCTAGGCAGCATAGTCTCACTCTGGAGAGTATTCATTTGTTCCAAGGTCAATGCGTGGGAAGCGGGAAGAGCCCGGGGCTGTATTATCTCTTCGCTGGAATCCGTTCAGGGGCCCCAGAGCAGTCAAGGCCGGAGTAATGCAGTTCCATGAAATCTCTTTTGCCAGGAACCAGGGAATTAGTGCAGAGGCATGGAGTCTCTGTGCAGATGATCCTGACTGACTGTTGATCCCTGGAATTTATCAGGCACAGGAGTTGGCCCTTCAGCTTTTTCCACAGGGGCAAACCTGTGAGGGGTGGAAAGAGTCCTTGTAAAGTTTTATTTCCCTGGATATCACTCCCATGGGTTTTACTGCAGGATGGGATAACCTAGGCCAAGGTATGCTACCCGTGTTTTCCTGTTGCTTGAGGGTGGCCTGAGTTATTGAAGTGCAATACAGACTTCACTGCTTGAATATAAAACATAGGTGGAGGAGGACTACAGAATGCTCTGAATGAAGAGTTAAGGGGAGAAGAGCTAACAGGAGTCAGTCAACAAGTGAGTGTGGTTGGGGTTGGAATTTCCTGCTAGCCCCTGTAAGAACAAGTTTCCATTTTGTTTGAATCTGAGTGACGTCCAAGATATTACAGGACAAAAACCATTAACTATTATCTTCATGCTCAAGCAACTCCAAGGTGAATATAAACAGTGATTGTTTAGAGACCATCAATTAAACTAAGATGTATTTACAGCAGGTGCCACAGAGATAATGGAATGAATGTAAAGAGAACTTTATAGCCTCATAGCTTTAAAACAATTAGGGCTTTTGATGTCGTGTTTACTGGGAAAAGTACTGAGATGATATTCAAGGCCTGTGCTACTTTATGAAAGGTTTACAGTTTAACAACCACATTTACAGGCATCAAGTAAGAAGGGGTAAGTGGTGGGAGCTTTTACACTGAAGAAAGATTTTATTTATAACTTCAGTAATGTATTAAAACAACACGTGAACCTAGAGACAGAAGTTCAGATGCTAGATCCTTTCTAACCTTTGATTTGATTAGTTTTAAAATAACATTTGTTTTAAGGTAACCTTCCACTATATGTATTTGGAATATAGTGTGGCATCTAGATGCCCCCATTGAGTTTGGGGTCCCGTATGTACAGATAGCCACTGCTCTGAAGAGCTTGCAGTTTATATAGACAAGATAGACAGAGTGGGAGAAAGGGAAGCATATATTATCCTCACTTTACAGATGGGGATCTGAGGCACAGCTAGCAAAGCATGCTAGGGCATTTAGCCACATGACTCTCATTGAAATTAAACCTAAACTACCCTGTCTAAGGTCACAAAGGAAACTGAACCCTCAACTCCTGCATTTTAGTTCAGTGCCTTAACCACAGGACCAACCTTTTGATAACGTTAAAAGCAGTTCCTTAACGGATGCCTTGCCCCTTGATTTCTGTCCAGGCATGCTGTATTACCAGGTGCTTAACAGTGGGAGGAAGGAGAATCTTGGATTTTAACCTGAAATGTCCCAGCTCGTTCAATGAGCCAGTGTCACAAATTATTTGATGTTCTTGTACCTTGGTCAGCGCAGCTATCACATTAGGTAAATAGAAACAGGACTTTACTAAGAACTAGATCCTGTATCTGAGCTGACCTATCCCTAAATAAATAAGCTACAAAATAAAGTTAACTATTGCTAATCTTGGTGTATCCTGTTTCCTTAAACAATGGTTTTGCATCAGGCTTTTAGTACACATGAAACTTACCTTTTTTACATGATTAAACTGTTATGAATAATACTGATTGTGCTTAATGCCATATAAAACATAGAAGAGACATGGCACAAAGCACTGGGTGACATTACTTTGCAATGATGCAATAATGCTCATGCAGGGAAACAGGACTCCCTGGGCCAGATGCTCTCCTGCGCTAGAACTCCACTCAGTGTAGAAACTGGTTGGCTGCAGAGTCTTCCCCACATGCTCAGGGTTTAGCTGATTGCCATATTTGGGGTCGGGAAGGAATTTTCCTCCAGGGCAGATTGGCAGAGGCCCTGGAGGTTTTTCGCCTTTCTCTGCAGCGTGGGGCATGGGTCACTTGCTGGTGGATTCTCTGCAGCTTGAGGTCTTCAAACCACAATTTGAGGACTTCAGTAACTCGGACATAGGTTAGGGGTTTGTTATAGAAGTGGATGGGTAGGGTTCTGTGGCCTGCTTTGTGCAGGAGGTCAGACTAGATGATCACATTGGTCCCTTCTGACCTTAAAGTCTATGAGTCTAACTGGGGGCAAGAGAGTCATAAGGGATCCAGTTATTGCTCCCTGATTCTCAGGGCTAATTTCAGCCTCAGCGTGTCTTACAGCTATCCCCCTATTCCATTTTGTTTCTTATAGCTGTCCCCATATTCCATTTTGTTTTTGTTCTCCTCCTGTGGCCGCCCTGCCCTGGCTGTTAAGTTGTTTACCAGGGCCGCTGCCCTTCTCAAAGGGAGGGCCTCTTAAGTTGTTTAACAAGAGCCATTGCCCTTCTCAAAGGGATGGCCACTTGTGCTGCGTGCTAAATGGGACCACTGCCCTGTTCAAAGGGTTGGTCCTGTTATCACCTTGTTGAACCTGAGCTCGGTGTAGGGTAGGCAATGTCCAGAGCTGCAAGACCCATTGTGTTTTTAAGATCCTGGGCATGAGTCATAGGCCTCATGTGCTTTTGAGTCACCTATTGCACAGGACTACGCCCAGACATGTTTCTGTGCTTAACCTGCAGTCTTTTCCCTGTGCCTCCTCCCCTGTGACAGAGGGAGCCTATCAGGATTACTGGCAGGAAACTGCCTAAGTTTGCCTTTAAAAACAGACATTTTGAAACAAACATCAGAAAGGTTCCTGCATTGCTGCCTGATCTGATCAGCCAGGGGTTCTGGGGGGTCCTTTCTCCGCTCTCGTTTTACTTTTGAGCGTACCCCCGGTTTTTTAACCCCCCCCCGACGAAGAACGAATTGCTACCTGAGAGATCTCCTGATTATCGAGACCGTACCGAGCCTTCTGATGTTCTTGCTGCTTCTGCCTTTGCTGCTGCCTTGGAGATTGGTAAGAATCCCTCTGTGAAAAACTTTTCCTACTTTTATTTTATTATTTTAGCTGCTGGCTCTGTTTCCCCAGCACACAAACTCAAGCTAAACCTTGGTCTGTGTCTTAAAACCTCTCTTAAACTCCACAGTGCTTGGCTGCTAAAAATAAGTTTGTGCCGCTGTTAAGCTCTGCTCCTGTGGGCTTTGCCTCCGGGCTCCCTGCTTTCAGCTGTATCCCTTGGCTTCAGCCACCATCCCTTGGCTTTCTTGGGAGCTGTATCCTGGGCACATACCACTCTGCCCTCTGTGACTTCCCCATAGCATAAGGTGCACCATAGGTTTTGGTTTTTTTAGTTTAATAAGTCATAGTTTTTTAAGATTGTAAAGCTTGGAAGTTCACCTGCCTTGTTATAGTTTACTGTTTTGTTGCTCTGTATAGGTGCTTGTTATAGTTTTGCTTAGAATTGTGATATTTGTTGTTTTGCCTAGTCGTTGGTTAAGATAGATAAGGTTTTTGCTGCTTAAATTCCTCTTCCCACTGTCCCGATCTCTCCCTGACCTTTCCCATGTCTGTTTTTCCCGCTCCAACCTCCCCCTCTGTGTGCTTCTCCATGTCTACCTGTTATAACCCTTTGCTGCTTTTCCCCCGCATCTGCACTCTCTCCGAACTTCCCAACTCCTTGCTGCTTCCCCCCCCCGCGTCTGCATCACCTTCCGAACTCCCCAAACTCCTTGCTGCTTCTCCCCCTGTGAAACTTCCCAAACCTTTTGCCGCTTTTTTTCCTTTGTTTTTGGTGTCCGCTTGTTGCTTAAACCTCTCTCTAGCCCTTCTTTGCTGCCCCTCCCCTACCGAAGATCACCATCACGCTGCTCCATTGTCCTTACCCTGCAGGGCTTCAGAGTCTCTCGGTGCTTCCAGCCGCACTCTCCTCTCACCTGCAGGGCTTCAGAGTCCCTCACTGCTTCCAGCCGCACTCTCCGCTCATCAGTTGCCACTAATCATTCACTCCTCTCCCCCTCCTGTTCCTTGACAGATTATCTGCTATCCTAGCCTCACAAATTAAGTCATTACTTTTCTTTTATACCATTACATTGCATAAGTTCACTTATATTCATATTTTACTTGTAATTATAACACCCCATTGGTTGCTTCCACTTTTCTGATATACTTTGTATTTGCATTGATACCATTGTGTTACATTGTGTATAAGGCCACTAACCACTTAGTACATTCTATCTAAGATTGTTGACCATTTTATATAGAAGCTACCATTTTATTTTGCATTTCTTTTTGATACGCTTATTGACTGCACTGTATCCTATTGCGCTGAACCCCACTTACTGTACCCCACTGTTAGAACTCCCTACACTATTCAATAAGAACCCCCTCCCATCATTGTCTATTGTAAACACCCTATACACCCTATCCCATCATATTTCATTGTTAAATTCCCACCACTTCCTTTTTCCTTTAATAAAGAAATTAATTGGCACCCCACCTGTGTGGTAATTGCTCCCCAAGATCCCATATACCTGCTGGCAGGGACACAGGGAAACCTAAAGCAACTTCTGGACTGCTCTCAGTTGCGTTATTAGCATAGGGTCTTTCAGTGAAGTCTATGCCAGTAGAGCGGCAGCATAGTAGAGAACATCTCTGGGACACCCCTTCCCTTTATGACCCCTCCAACACTGGGAGGAGGAAGTGCTCAGGTGAAGGACCTAGTTTCAGTACACTTGCAATGCCCAGGAGTTTGCCTCCAACAGGATAATTCTCTGTTGGGCATTTCTGGATGGATTATACCTCCTTTGTGCTACCTGTTTGGTGCAAAGATGAGTAGCTGCATAGGGAATCTGGCCTTCTCTGTACATTTCAGGTCTGAAAGAGATCACTAGTTTGAATTTGCTTTGCTGTCTTACCTCTTGAGTTTGACGATATATCCACTTGTCAATAGGGAAACACCTGATCGAGACAGCTAACAGTCTGATGTAGGCCTGTAACAATTCCTCCTCCCCACTCCATCTCTGCCTAAATGGCAAATTCAGAGCTTGTTGTTCACCTTTCTATATACTCAGCTGCCACTATCTAGCATGAAAAACAACAACAACAAACTACTCTTCTCTTCCGCATAGAAAAGAAGTGTAAAGAGGTTAGCTGGGGCTCGTCTCTCTCCTGGGCGGTGGGGAGCCACACCGCCTCACTATATACTGTTGATGTTTTGAGGGAATTAGTCTGGCCGCAGGAGTCTCCCTCGGCGGCCCTTGCGGCAACTGAAATAAGCACAGTAAGCCTGGGCCCTAGGTCAGGGTGGGACAACAATGAGTCAGGTGCTCAGGCAGGGCTGAGCAGTAGCAGTGCAAACAGTGGCAATGAGCCCAGGCCTCCAAAGGCCTGGGAGAGGGGGAGATGGCCACCCATGAGTTGAGTGGCAGGGGGAACACAGGCCCTCCCACTCCACTGTGTCCCAGCCCGGGGCCCTGGCAGTGGCAGAAGACCTGCTGCTTTGTCAGTGGGGATCCTGGCTGCAACACACTGACATGGACTCTGGCAGTGCTGCAGCCACACTAGGGTCGGCTGCCCCTGGGGTACTTCCAGACTCCCCCTCGGGTAGTACCTGAGTCATGGTGGTGTCCTCAGGGAGGTCCAGCACCATAGGTTCCTCAGGGTAGTTGGTGAGAGGCAGATCTGGCATCTCCTCTGGGTAGCAGCGAGGGGCAGGTCAGGCAAGTCCTTGGGTGCACCTAGGGCCGCAGGGGCTTCCCAGTCGCGGGCCAGGCTGGAGGTGACTGGCCTCCCCAGTGGCTCTCTCTCCAGTGAGTTCTGAGGTCGAGCCTTTGTACTTCCGAGGTGCTGCCTGACCTCTGAGGGGCTGGGTCAGAGCTCCCTAGGTCTGCCCACTCTGGTGTCCAGAAGGGCTCGTCCCTCTCTGGGGTGGCGGGGAGCCACACCGCCTCACTACAGGAATCAATAACATTATCATTGTAGTGAAAGACACCCAGTTACACTTCAAACTTTATCATTGCCCAATAGCCATAACATAGATGGCAAACCCTACTGAGATTACAGCATTCTGATATGTCTTGTGAAAAAATAATCTTTCGTTAGGTTTATGTTGCTAGTGATACGAGGAAGTCTGAGCTTCCTGTTGATGGTTAATGAAAACTGACATGTGCAATACAGGATACCAAAGTTTTGAGTTCATAAACAAATTCATTTCCTGCTTTACCATCTATTCTTAGGATGATAATAGAATCTTAGGATGGAAGAATCCCATTCTCTGTTACAGACTAGGACTGAATGTCTAGGAAGGGGTTAAGCAGAAAAGAACCTAGGGGTTGAGGTGGATGAGAAGCTGGATATGAGTCAACAGTGTGCCCTTGTTGCCAAGAAGGCTAACGGCATTTTGGGCTGTGTAAGTAGGGGCATTGCCTGCAGTTTGAGCAATGTGATCATTACCCTCTATTCGACATTGGTGAGGCCTCATATGGAGTTGTGTGTCCAGTTTTGGGCCCCACACTACAAGAAGGATGTGGAAAAATTGGAAAGAGTCCAGCAGAGGGCAACAAAAATTATTAGGGGGCTGGAGCACATGACTTATGAGGAGAGGCTGAAGGAACTGGGATTGTTTAGTCTGCAGAAAAGAAGAATGAGGGGGGATTTGATAGCTGCTTTCAACTACTTGAAAGGGAGTTCTAAAGAGGATGGACCTAGACGGTTCTCAGTGGTAGCACATGACAGAACAAGGAGTAATGGTATAAAGTTGCAGTGGTGGAGGTTTAGGTTGGATATTAGGAAAAACTTTTTCACTAGGAGAGTGGTGAAGCACTGGAAAGGGTTACCTAGAGAGGTGGTGGAGTCTCCTTAGTTAGAGATTTTTAAGGTCAGGCTTGAAAAAGCCCTGGCTGGGATGATTTAGTTGGGGATTGGTCCTGCTTTGAGTAGGTGGTTGGACTAGATGACATCCTGAGGTCCCTTCCAACCCTGATATTCTATTATTCTATGACCACAGAATCATAGAAGATTATGGTCGGAAGAGACCTCAGGTCAGCCTAACTCCATCCTCTTTGGGAACCCCCCCTTCAGGCAGTTGAAGGCTGCTATCAAATCTCCCCCTTACTCTCCTCTTCTGCAGACTAAATAAGCCCAGTTCCATCAGCCTCTCCTTATAAGTCATGTGCTCCAACCCCCTAATAATTTCCATTGCCCTCTGCTGGACTCCCTCCAATTTCTCCACATCATTACTGTAGTGGGGGGCCCAAAACTCGACTCAGTACTCCAGATGTGGCCTCACTAGTGCTGAATTGAGTGAAGTGATTATTCTCCTCTATCTGCTGGCAATGCTCCTATTAATGCAGCCCAATATACTATTAGCCTTCTTAGCTGGAAGGGCACACTGTTGATTCGTATCCAGCTTCTTGTCCTCTGTAATCCCCAGGTCCTTTTCTGCAGAACTACTGCTTAGCCAATCGGTCCTCAGCCTGTAGCAGTGCATGGGATTCATTCGTCATAAGTGCAGAACTCTGCACTTGTCCTTGTTGAACCTCATCAGATTTCTTTGGCCCAATCCTCCAATTTGTCTGTATCCCTACCTTCCAGGTTATCTACTTCTCCCCCCAGCTTAGTGTCATCTGCGAACTTGCTGAGGGGGCAATACATCCCATCATCCAGATCATTAATGAAAATGTTGAACAAAACCGGCCCAGGACCCAACCCTGGAGCACTCTGCTTGATACCGGCTGCCAGCTAGACATCGAGCCATTGATCCCTGCCCATTGAGCCTTACAATATAGCCAGCTTTCTATCCACCTTATAGTCCATTCATCCAATCCATACTTCTTTAACTTGCTGGCAAGAATACTGTGGGAGACCATATCAAAAGCTTTGCTAAAGTCAAGGTATATCACGTCCACTGCTTTTACCATATCCACAGAGCCAGTGATCTCATCATAGAAGGCAATCAGGTTGGTCAGGCATGACTTTCCCTTGGTGAATCCATGTTGACTGGTCCTGATCACCTTCTTCTCCTCCTCCAAAATAGATTCCTTGAGGACCTGCTTCATGATTTTTCCAGGGACTGAGATGAGGCTGACCAGTTTGTAATTCCTGGATTCTCCTTCCCTTTTTTAAAGATGGGCACTATATTTGTTTTTTCCAGTCATCTGAGACCTCTCCCGGTCACCACAAGTTTTCAGAAATAGTGGCCAATGGCTCTGCAGTCACATCAGCCAACTCTTTCAGCACCCTCGGATGCATTGCATCCGGCCCCACGGACTTGTGCATGTCCAGCTTTTCTAAATAGTCCTTAACCTATTATTTCGCCACTGAGGGCTGCTCACCTCCTCCCCCTACTGTGCTGTCCAGTGCAGCAGTCTGGGAGCTGACCTTGTCCATGAAGACCGAGGCAAAAAAACCATTGAGTACTTCAGCTTTTTCCACATCATCTGTCACTAGGTTGCCTCTCCAATTCAGGAAAGGTCCCACTTTCTCTGATCTTCTTGTTGCTAACCTACCTGTAGAAACCCTTCTTGTTACCCTTCACATCCCTTGTTAGCTGCAACTTAGTATTGAAATATTTCAAAGATTAAGAGAGGTGCCCACTGCTGCTTATATTAACAGCTGCAGATAAAGATTTTCAGTGGTGTTTTTCCAATTCTTGTTTGGGAGAAAATAAATTGTTCTTGGTGGAGGTATATGGTTAAGCCCTAATACATTAACCAGGTATTGAAAGCGGGCTGAGGATCATGAGAGAATGGCCAGATTTTTAAATTGTGGGGCTGGTAAAATGTCTCAAATTTTGTTCATCCAATGAAAAATTGCATTATCTTAAGTGACAATACATATGAGAGCATGGAGATCTTTACCCTTATTTAACATATACATTCATTGACTTGGAAAAATAGATTTGTGTTTCAGTCAAGCATAGATTGAATGATTAAAATCATATCCTTAAATGGATAATGTTTATACTGAACTTTTCTTTGTAAATTTAGTTTTTAGTTGGCCAAAAACTGCCTTGTCAATTTTGTTCTTATATTTGTCTTCAAAAATCGATATATTTCTTAATTTTTCATTAAAAAAAGTTTCATTGTACTTTTATTTAATAATTTTTAAAATGTTTACAAAAATGCCAATCCTCAAAACTGTCAGATGCTGGACATCACTAATAAGCAACCCTGAAATTACAAATCAGTGTTCCCAGGTGTTATAGGGAAAAAGAATCAAGAGCAAAACAATTCAGTTTCATGCTTTCAATATGTTATAAACAATGAGTGTAAAAAAACTAAAAAACAAGGAGAAAGAAACTTGAGAAATGCTGACAGCAGCCTTTGAGCTTTCAGAAGCATATAAGCAGTTAACTGTTCCATAAACATGTAGGTCCACAATCTGCTATGAGTGCACACATGGATTCCCTGTGAAATCAAAGGGACACATGATTTATGATTTCATATAAAATTGACAACTTATATGTAAAAAAAAATCCCATGTGAACTTACAAAATGTGCTGAACAACATAAGTACCATTTTCAATTTTAAAATTCCTGCCTCAGCAATTTTATTTCTTCAAGTGCCAATTTATTTCCTCTTTCACAGACATACTTTCTTCAATTCCTCCTATATTAAATCAATAGTGCAGGGCTTTAAAAACCTGTGATTAAAATCATCTCAGAATTAGTTTCCTGGCATGGTTTTTATTTAAATTGTAGAGGAATTTTTAATGTTTCTTCCACTGAGAAAAGTTTATTATGAATGCATTTTCTTTGTACCTTGTATATCAGTCCAGCATTCTTTTCATTTACATAATTAATTTATATTTTTATTGTGTCTTCTTAAGATAGTTTTGTAAGTCTTGTGTCTTTTTTTAATACAAACAACATTTTAGTTCATCTATTAAATAATGCAAACATTCTGGATTTTTCTAACCAATTGAAATTAAAACAACCTGATGGCCAGATCTTCTAAGAAGCAAAACGTATCTGCTTGTTTAGGACCTGAATGTTTATACAGGGCAGTTTTATATCACCATTTCTCTACAGGGAATGCATGTCAATAGATGGAAATTAGCAGGGTAATACTCAGCAAAATCCTATGGCTTATATTATACAGGAGATCAGACTAGATGACCACAGTGGTTCCTTCCTTCCATTGGAGCAGAGATATCAAAAACTCCCTTTGTCATTAGGACATGGTACTTCTTGAAGGAGAAAACACAGGTTTAGCCATGTAGTTCACTGTTGTTACCCATGTCTTCCCTTTCCTCTTTTTAACCATATTGTGTGTTGCTATCGCTGATGTTATAATATTGTTTCTATTATCATACATCTAAGATGATAAATTCTTCAAGGCAGGGATTGTGTCCTTTATTTATCTATTCCTAGCTAACTTGTGGCCTGGCATAAACAGTCATGATGATAATATTTTGATTTTTCCTTTCTCCCTCTATTGATACTTTTGGGTAAGAGTGTTGTTCATCTAGCAGATGGCGCTGTTTGTTTCATTGTTGACTCCAGCCACTCCTGCTGTGCTTTTGGAAAGGAAAAGACTCAGCAGGAAGAGCTTTTTGTTACAGGAGCCAATTGCTCCATGCAGGTGTGTGTATATGTGTCCCTTGCGGACTGAGAACAAACAGTCTTAATTTTTCAACCAGACAGAAATAATCTGAAATGGGCTGAGCTGGAAAGTCCTTGGGGAGGAAAGGGGATAATCATTTTGTAAGGGCTTATCCTCCAGTTCTGAAATCAATGAGAATATTGCCTGCAGATCTGGGACCATAGTGATTTGAGAAACAAAACATTTTGACAGCATTTATTAATATATTTCATGGAAGGGACTTGAGAAATCTTCCCTCCTTCGTAATCCAAAGTATAGTAAATTACAACACTGGATAGATCTTACAGACCAATCACTTTGAAAGGGTGTTGAATAAACAGCTGTAAATAAATACCTGGCTTATTTTGGATTGGGTGGGAAGAAAATTAATAGCTTGACACAATTAGTATTTAGAGTTGAGCCATCTGTATAATTAAAATGAGACACTCAACAGAAACTTATTTCCTTATAATATTTTGATTGAAATTCCCTTTGTGCGGGGGGCCAACCCTATTCCTTGGCACAATATATGCCTCTATTAACCACTGTGCAATGAGTGAGTTTCACCTTTTCTGAATGTTTTAGCAATATCAAGGTAATTAATGGCAATGGAGCATCTAATGGATACTTTGCTATATATCACTCAACTGCATAGGGGGAACAACAATGAAATCCTTGGTCACATAAACAAAATAGTCTCTGCTGCTGACATTTCTTTTACCTATGTGATTGAAGTATGTGTTATTAATGGCTGACAAATCTAATCTGGTCTGAAAGAAAAAGTGATCAGAACAGCTTATTGTATGTAATTGAAAAGAAACGATGGTTTTATGGCTAAGGTGCTGGACTGGGGTTATGGAAATATAGATTCAGTTCTTGGCTGTGGCTCAGGCTTTGTGTGACTTTGGCAAGTCAATTGGGCCTGAATGTTCAGAAGTGACTAATGATTTTGGGTGCCTCAGTTTTTGAGTGTCCTGTTTGAAAATTTGAGACAGATTTTCAGAAAGTTCTGAGCCCCTGCCTTCTGAAAATCAGTCCTCTTTCAGACATTTTAAATTCGGCACCCAAAAATGGTGGCTCCCCAAATCCCTAGTGACATTTGAAACTGTTGGCCTAAATTTCTCTGTGCTGCAGTTTCTCATCTGTAAAACGAGAAAGAGAATACTTCCTTTCTTCGACAATTTGCCTGTCTTTTCTATTTATATTGTGAGCTCTTTGCAACAGGAACTGTTTCTTAGTACATGTATGCTGTAGCTACTAGCACAATAGGAGCCTGATACCAGTTGGTGCCTCTGGGTGTACTGAAACAATATTATGTTTCAGTTCATTGTTAATTTTTATTATTACGGCTCTTGGAGCACAAATGTTGGCTGATAGAAAAAGTTTATGATCCTTGAATGTTCACGTTATTTATATTATCTAGATTATATGTTTATATCATCTGTGCATATAAAACATATAATTAGGGAATGTTTGAATCTGTAAAATAGGTTTCATTAGGAAACTGAAAACCAAAGGTATATTTTATACTGTACTTTATGTAACAATAAACTGTTAACAGCTCAGCCTTTAGAAAGGATTAGAAAAGAATTCAAACAGGCGTGATAGATTGTATGTTGAAAAAAAGAATACCCTATTAAAAATGCAGACTCCTTATAGTTTAAAGTCCATTGAATTTCTAAAACTTGAATAAAGGATCAGGTGACATTTTAATTCGGAATAATTTTGGGGGCGCATACATAGTTACTTGTTTCCTATTAAGTCACTTAAGGCTAAAAGTTAGCAAACAAGCTGGGTGAATTTTCTTTTTCTAAAAATAAAAAACTCTTCTGCTAAATTAATGTACAGAGTTCTTTAACTTTCGTGCTGTGTGTGTAAGTGTATAATCTTGATGGTTTGGGACACTCTATTTAAAAGTTAAAACTAAATTGTCTTAGTTTTTCTTTGGCAAACGTTTTTTTCTGTGGTCTTGAATAAAACTCAGGTTAATGTGTCTGCTTCAGGTAACAGTAATGAATACAATTTATGCTTAAAAAAAAGGTCTGCACTAGCATCATCAGGGACAATACAACTGTGGAAATTGTGTTTGTTAGTGTAGCTTGGGTATTATTATTGCAGTGCCAGCACACACACACTTGTTTGAACCTCACAAAAATGTGTCTGTTTTTGTGTTTTCTGTTATGGATGCTATTTTTTTTAACTATATATTTAAACAATCAGGGCACTCCACCACTTTATTATGTTGCTGGAAAGATAGGTCAGAATTTAGGTCTATCCTTTTTTGTAGCCACAACGTGGTAAAAATATATTGATTTTTGTAGCTATTGTTGACATTTCCACTTTGGTCTAACTAAAAATAGCTCTCAAAAATGATGATTTTGACATTTCTCACCCACTTGGGGGCCTGATCCTACAGCCCTTGTGTACCCAAAACTTTCACTGAATTCATTGGGAGTCTAAAGTGTGCAAAGAATTTCTCCAGAATAAGAAATAATAAAATCTCCATGTTCCATGGTAGTTCTACCAGCTTTACTGTTCAAGGGGGGAAATAAAATCTGAGAAATTCTTAAGTGAGATTTCATCTATTAGTAGCAGAAATGTGATTAATTGCAGCTCTTTGGAAACTGTAGTATCCCTTTCCAGTAAAAAATAAAAGAGAACTCAGTTTTAATAGCTATGACACTTTAGTTAACATTTATATGATTTGCCTCCGTTTTCTTGGGCTTGTGGGCAGGCAAAATCCCAGTGCAGTTTGAAAGCAGTGGAATAGCCAGCAATAAGTCAGTGTTCAGAGATACTGCGCATCTGCAGCTCCCACTGTCCATTGCCTCCAAAAATCCAACCAGATGTTGTTTGGACATGAATAGGGCTCTACCAAATTCACAGCCATGAAAAAGGCATCACGACCTGTGAAATCTGGTCTTTTGTGTGCCTATACTATACAGATTTCACAGAGGAGACCAATGTTTCTCAAATTAGGGATTCTGATCAAAAAAGGAGTTGCAGGGTGGGTCGCAAGGTTATTTTGGGGCTCACAAGGTTATTACTTCTGCACTGCTGCTGGTGCACTGCCTTCAGAGCTTGGCAGCTGGAGAGCACCAGTGGCTGGCCAGGAGCCCAGCTCTAAAGGCAGAGCTGCCACCAGGAGCAGCGCAGAAGTAAAGATGACATGGTAAGGTATTGCCACCCTTACTTCTGTGCCGTTGTTGGCAGCGGCTCTGCCCTCAGACCTAGGCTTCCAGCCAACAGCCACCAGTCGCTAGCCACCCAGCTCTGAAAGCAGCGCAGAAGTAAGGGTGGCAATACTGCAACCCCCCTACAATAACCTGCGACCACCCCACAACTCCTTTTTGTGCCAGGATCCCTACAATTACACTATCGTGAAATTTCAGATATAAATAGCTGAAATCATGAAACGTACAATTTTAAAAATCCCATGACCATGAAATTGACCAAAATGGACCATGAATTTGGTAGGGCCCTAGACATGAGCTTGCTTCTCTTGACTTCAGATGGAGCAGGAAAAGGCCATTTATTTTCATCAACTGAAAATGAGTGTTCAGAAGGAAGTGAGGCAGTGATTTCAATGGGATGGACTGAGTGTTAAAACTGAGTAAGGATCTCTGAATTTGGACTCTAGAGAATACTAATGTGATTTGTGTACTTACCTCACAACAGCGTACAATTCCTATTGCAATAAAATAGTGCTAACTCACTGAGCTATTGTAAGCTTGATATACATCAGAGAAAATAATTCTTCACTGCAAGCTTCCTCCTCTGCTTATTGTTCGTTTGTTTGACTCTTCTTGTTAGTCTCTGTTACTCATGTTTAAGGCCTCTGTCACACATTTAAGCCTGGCAGATTGAGAGCTATGTGACTAATGTGGAATTCAGATTCACAAACTAACCATGCCTTCACATGCAAACTGTGCATAGCAAACATACTTTGCTTTGTACATTTTTGCATAAAAACTGTAACTCAAAACGTACTACAGAACTAAAAAATACAAGGCAGAGGCCAGTATCTGATATAAGTTGCAAAAAGCAGTTTTGAAAAGACATTGTTTGATGAAAGAAATCAAAGCAATGACTCATCAGAATAACGAAGGCGAAGAAAAATAAGGGGGCTTAGGGAAGGGAGACAAGCTGAGGATAGGGTCCCTGATTCTGCAACTAATTTTGCATGTACGGATCCATTTGTCCACACAGAGCCCCACTGACTTCAGTAGAATTCTGCATAGATGTGGGGGTTTTCCCAGATGGTTTCAGCTACAGTATTGGGGCCTTGGTTTAAGACAAGAGAGGGTAAGTGAGGTTGAGGTGGTGGAAGGGTGCTCCACATGGCAGCAGTTGCAGAGGAGAACATTCTCGCAGCAGCAGAGATAAGTTATGTGATGAGACAGAGAGGTGGAGGGGGCTGGGAAGGGGGAAGGTCTGTAAGGTAGGCTGGAGCAAATACATGGAGGGATATTAAGAATTGTATTCAGAAATGAGCAGGGAACCAGGTACATGTTTGACTGTGGAGGTGATGTGGTTGGGTTTCTTTGTGTGGGTAAAAAAGGAGGAAATGCCGGATTCAGGAGAGCTGGATCTTTGAGAAAGGGTATAATAAAAAAAGTCACTCAGGTAATTTAATTATACTGTTTAGGGGTTGGTCACCAATGGGACAGATCTTTTCAGAAGGCAAAATGTTGTAGCATACTTTTTTTTTCTTTTTGACAATTAACATTCTATGTAATGTTTTGTGGCTAAGAGAGAGAGAGAGAATTCTCTGGCTGTCTGTATCCTCAAGAGAAGACACTAAAGATTACACCCATACTCTCCCTTATGCTAACACGAGTAGGGTGGAACAAAACCGTAAAAACAGGCTGTGGAGAATAGAGGTTCTATAGCATATTCTTTCTTCCCTTTCTTCTGCTCCCCATTAAATCCAGAGCTCTGAGATTTGTGAAGGGTCATAACTGCATGGGGAGGAGTAGGACTGGGAGGATGGTCAAGTTCAGCCACATTACCCCTACCAGAGTTCTCCCTGTTCATGGATGTTTTGGAGCAGCTAGTGAGACTGTCAAGAAGCTTGCCTGAAGGTAGCTGTGCTGCTATGGGGAGAGGGAGCCCAGGAAACAGTGCGATGGAACTAGTTCATCAAGCCAATTCAATTTCTTTAAGAGATTTCTGGTTTGGTGGGCCCCATCCCAATCAGTTCATCACACGTGGGCAAGCTCCATTTTCCTGATGGAACAATCAGAAGGAAACTCTACAAGTTGAAACTCAGTGTTCTGATGGGGTTTTCTTGATGTACACTTCATCAGGTCTGCAAATATTATTTGAACAGGAGATGGTAGACCTATTTATTGTTGATTTGCACCAGAGCCATCCTTACCCATAAGCAAAGTATGCAGCTGCATAGGGCACCAGGAAATTTGGGGCACCACATTTCCTGGTGCCCTGAGTAGCAGTGTGCTGCTCCACTCCCTGCCCTGCATCTTCCCCATATCCCCCACCCCTGCTCCTCCCCAACCCCACCTCTTCCTGCCCCTGCTCCACCCCAGCCCCAGCCATGCCACTAGTGAGTGCTGGGGGGTGGTTCCCCTCTGCTCCCCAAGCCAGCCCTCCCGTGGAGGCTTGGGGCCCCACACAGCCCCCTGCGTAGGGCCTCAGAATAGCTAGGGATGGCTCTGATTTGGGCTGTCATTTCCCTTGTGGTGTTGTAAGGATATTTCTGCACTTTTCTTTATGAAGGTTGCTTAAGTGAGAACCTAAACTGTGCTCTCATTATCCAAAATAAATTATTCTCCTATTTATTCATGGAGTTTCTCTCACCTTGTCAGCCTTTTCCTGTCCCTTTCTATTATACTTTTCCCCCTGGATGAACACTTGACATCTGATAATGAAAAAATGTTATATTTAGAGGAAAGTTTGCCTGAATAACAAGAGTGTGAGAGACAGAGCTGATGGCATCTCTTGCACTGTGATGTTTAGAAGAGTATCATACTCAAATATCTGTATCTGTTCACTTGAAAATATTGAAACTTGAAACTTATTTCAGAAGAAAGAAAAAGTAACCCATCTGTTGTCAGTTGTCATATGTAAGAGATAATATCAGTCCACTATAGATTTGCCATAAGATAATTGGTTCCTGCTCCTGCATAAGTGCTGAGACATTTATGGAAAATAAATGTCAAAGTGAAGCTGAGATATTTATTTTCAAGCATGAGGCATGCATGGGTCCTTTGAAAATATTTTAGTTTAATTACTTAAAGGGTAATGTGGTACTAGTACTTATGAGGCAAAAAATGGCTTTGTTGGCAATTTAATGCCAAAGCAAAGCTTGAAGTGTTTTTTAACTGCCAACATTAGTCTTTGCTAGAACTAGTTGATAAATAGAAATTTCCATCTGGTGAGAAATTCTGAGATTTTAAAATTTTGGTTCATCCCAAATCAAAGTTGCATTCTCGGAATTTTTTTATGAAACAATGAAACAAAATATTCCAGTATACTTTCTTTTGACTTTATTGTTTAGACTATTATGTGATATTTATAATGTAAGAGTTAAAACATGTTGAGATTTATATTATATTCTATATCAGAGTTGAAATGATAAAGTTGAAGTGAAGTGTTTTGACTTTATCCAAATGAAATGTTGACAAAAGCAATATGCTCCCGCAAAACTATTCCACTGGAAAAAATTTTGACCAGCGCTGTTCATTACCTGTATACTTAAGTGTCATGAACTCTATTTCTGTTATACAAGACACTGGTCAATTGAGGAAATCCAGGCCTACACACACCTGTGTCTGGGGCAACATAATAAAGAAGTAACCATGTTTTCCCACCCTGGTGAGGATTTGAAATTAGAGATAATGCTTGGTTATGCAGAAAACTGACTAGGTGACCCGCTTTCTTCCTTTTATTTCACACACACAAAAAAAGCTGACATAGACTTCCAACAGATTTGGACATCAAGATGGGAGACAAAGTGCTGTACCCTCTTTCATCAGCAATAACTATAATATTGGGCCAAATGTGCCCCTCTGTGCAGTACAAAGGAGAGTAAAAAGAGAGGGGCCAAAACAGAAGGTGGAATAAAGGTTAGATTTGGATGCTGTGTTTTGGGGACGAACTGGGGAACAACTGGGTAGCAACTGTTCTACACAGCACACCTCCCTCAACAGCTAATTTCTCAGTGGAAATTAATGCTGCCTATTGTAGCATTAACTATTCTGAAACTTCTGTTTCCTTTGGAGAGAGGAGATGGTGCATAGCCGTAGTGGGGGAGTCATTGGTCAAATGGCTCTGAGAGTGGTCAGAGTAGACCAAGGAGCATTGAGTGTGAAGAGGGTAGTGCTTTGGATGACACAGGTTCCGTGGAGTTGGAGCCAAATTCCCTCATGAGCTCTACTCAAATGGCATTTTGCTAGCTCTTTCATGTGACTGTTGACCACTCCCTTAGAGGGGAGCATGCTTCATTTTTCCTCCCTATTTCAGATGGGAGACTTTATATTTACATTAGTTTTTGTCCCCTCCTGCAGGTTTTTTCAGCAGGCAGGGAAAATATGTCCCATAGTCACTCACGGGCTGCAGTGATGAAGGTATTGAATCTCTTTCTCACAGATGCACTTTAGATGAGGATTCTTGAAAATAAATGAATGCTTTTCTTTGGATAACATCAAATATAAGGATATAGAACTATGTTTACAACTATAGTACACATTTACAGACAGTAAATTGTGGTTTTCTGGAACATTATTATTGCTGGAATGTCTTCCTGAAGAAGACACTGATAGTACTTCTGAGTGAATTCTGTGGAGGGAAATGTTCCTAACATGTCTTATAATACCTCAGAGACATAATTATTTGGTAAGTCTCACAGCTTCAGCCAGGCTGTTGCTGATTAAATAATGTAAATATATATGTGCCACATCTATCCCTGCAATTTTTCTGAGACTTTCTAACAGGATGGTACTATGAACTGCTGTTTGGATAGTGTGAATTCTAAATATAAACTGAGGAAAGATTACATTTTTGGAACATCTGTAATCATCTGTGTGCTAGTACAGAGTTAATTAGCTGTATGTGGATTTTAAGCAGTAAGCATCTGTCCTTAATAAAAAATGTAAAGACAGCTTTAGGGCTTGTTACCAAATTAAACTGAATCAATATAATGTACTCTTAAACTGATTTAAGAGTGTCCACACAAGAAGGTTCCACTGACTTAATATAATAAATTTAGGAACCGATTTCTTTAAATCAGTGCAATTTCTGTGTGTAGACTGGATCTTACAGAGAGACAGATGTTTTTAAAATGTCTTTCTGTTGGTTCATAGTCACCAGCAATAAATACATCATATTTTAAATTATCCATTAGTTTACATGAATTCTCTTCTCTTCTTCCCCATCACCCCACAACCTATTTTGTACTGCCTTCCTCTCCCTAATCTACCTACACAACCTATACAGGGTAAGATGAGAGCTTGGTATTTCACTTATCTGTTTTAATTTTTTGGAATTCTTCCTCCTCTTGAGAAACAGAGTGACTTCCTCCCTTTAAATCGTACCTCTTTCCTTGTCTCAGTTTCTGTTTAATGCTTGGTACAAAGTGCTCTCTGATGCTGTGAATTAATGGCATTTTTGTAAAATTAAAATGTATCTTGTTTACCAGAATTTGGTTCTTTGTATTCTGGACCTGCCATTTGTATTTTAAATGGTGGCTTACTTGAAAATCAGTAGAGAGACAAGGTGGGGGAGGTGATATCTTTTTATTGGACCAACTTCTGTTGATGAGAGAGAGAAGCTTTCGAGCTTACACAGAGTTGACCTGAAGAAGAGCTCCGCATAAGCTTGAAAGCTTATCTCACTCATCAACAGAAGTTGATCCAATGAAAGATATCACCCCCACCCCCATCTTGTCTCTCTAATATCCTAGGACTAACCTGGCTACAACAACACTGTATTGAAAATCAGTAGTCATCTGTGTATATGTGTGCGTGCAGGTATACATTTTGGTTTACGACCTCCTGCAAGTTTGCTTGAATTTGCTTTGTTGATTTGACATCTATTCTAACAGTAGCTTATCTGAAGCCTTTCACTTACAGGTTGCTTGTTCATGTCCAGTACATATTAAGAGATTGAAAATGATTATAGATGGTTAATGTAAAATAAATTGGTGGCCTCAGTCCACTTCCCTGTGGACAGTTAGACATCTTGCACAATTGCCACCGGCATTGGCAGCCCTTCAGAAAGGCAAAGAATATAATGGGGATGAACACTGAATTACCCTAAAGCCTGTTGCACCAGGTCAGAGTTGAGGCATTCTGGCAGGGCAATTTGGGGAGCCTTTCTCTGCTGCTGCTGCCCATGCTGCACATATTTTATAGATAAAGTTCAGTGCTGTTAATTATGCATTTTTTCTGCCATGAAGGCAAAAAGTTATAAACCTGGGTGCTTAAAGTTAGGATCCTGAATTCATAGCTAGGCACCTAAATAAACATGGCTTGGTGGTTTTTTTTTGGTTTTTTTTTGAAGTGCTGAGCATCCACAAATGCCACTACAGTTAATAGAAGTTGTAGGTGATCATCACCTAAATTCAGGTGTCTAAATATGGATTTAGGAGCCTAACTTTAAGCACTCAGGTTGGAAAATGTTGGACTAAACTCTCTAATATTGGGAGGAGCAAGGAGAAAGACAGACAAATCTCTCATATAGGACCCAATCAATAGCCCATTGAAGTAAATGGGACTCTTTCAGTTGAGTTGAGTGGGCTTTGAATCAGCTCTAGGTTCTTGTCTGCATCAGTTTCTGTTCTGGACTATATAGAATTTAATTCTTCTTGTTTATCTTTTAGATCTGGTGTTGCTAAATATTAGTTTACTCTTCCATCCTAAGTGTTCTCAGATCGTATCTTTGCAATCTGAACTGCTCCGTCAGCACATTTATTTCTCCAAAGCTAAAGATTAGAGGAACTCTCAATGTGCTTTAGGTCCCATCTGCTGGTGAATTGCTGAAATTCTTTGCAGCTGAGCTGTGGTCTGTTATCATTTTAATAGTTCATCTGGAATTCCATCCTTGCTGTTTGAGCTTTCATCTTCTCAGTAACAGCTGATGACTTAGTATTTGGTGAGAAATCCACTTCAAATCGTCGTGTAGTCTTCTTTTAGCAAATAATCTCTGTTAGGGCACATTAGTAGATCTGCTCTATTTCTCTTGGCCTTTGTGGAAATGTGAGTGACAGCAAAGATACTCTGCTGTGGTTCTTGTGACTAGAGTATGCCTTAGACATTTCTGGATGTATGTTTTATGCCATCTTCTCCTCATTGTGCTTTCTATTGCTGACATCATTTACATGCTTCTCTTCTCAGATGTCTTACAGCTGAAAACTTTCAGCATGATCATCTTAATCTAATAATACTACTTAGAACTTTTACACAGTGTTTTCATCATCAGTGCCCTTTACAGGTTGTTACTAAGTAATCTTCAGACTGCCTCTGTAAATTAGTATAGATGGGTAAATAAATTCCCATTTTCCAAAGGAAACAGAGATACTTCAAGTAGGGGACAGGAAATTCTTTAAGTTTTCTACATGATCCTCCATACTAGGGCTCTGGTTAGCTCTCCTTCTCCCATAGATGAGATGGGGGTATTAGGAGTCTAAAGCCAGTAGGATCTTTGAAATCCATGGAGGCTCTACTTCCCTGTGACAGATCTGGCAGTGTCCTGTAATAGCCTTGAAAGACCTTATTGTGTTAAGTTGATGTATTTTTGTAGGCAGGGATTGTATGTAACCTCTCTATGGGGGAGATGTGACAGATGTAAGAACTTGGGAGTTCAGAAGAATATATTGAAAATGTGTCAGAGAAATATGGACTTTTGGGACAAGAAGTGTGAAGTGGATTTCCTGGGGTTCCTTAGGGATAGGTTAATGCAAATTCCCCAAGTCTGATTATGCAGAAATCCAGCTTTTTGAAGCTATGCCCCAAGGAAAGGAGTCTTTGTCTGCTGATCACATATTACAGAAGGTCAAGATCAAAGGCCCAAGCTGTATAAAGAAATGGCTGCAGATGAATTTGTAACCATGGGGAGAACCCAATTTTCAGTTTTGAAGAACTGAAGCCTACCAGAGTCTAGGTTGGCACTCAGGGTGACCTCTGGTAAGCTTTAAGTGTGTAGATTTTTGTATTATTTTAATATGTTTTTCTCTGTAATGCCTTTACCTTGTGAATAAATGTGCATGCTTAGAAGGAGCTCTGTGGTAACTTATAACTGTGGGCAATACACTGGACATAGCCATCTGGAGAGAAAGCAACACATAGTTACTGGCCTGCTTAGGCAGTCTGGCTTGCTGAGCATATCACAGTGAAATCCAGGGAGCTGTGCAGTCTTGAAACCTCTGGCTAGGAGGAAGTGACAGCTGGGATATGGAAACCTTTAAGTGGTTGCCCTTGAGTGACCGAGGAGGGGAAAAATTAAATGCAATTGCCCTTAAACAGTGACATCTCTATCCAGACTCCTTTCAGAGTTGTGCTATCAGCAGCTCTGCTGCCAGCCACTGACCAAAGCACACTTCCCTTAAGGGGAGAATTTCACAGCGTAGAGGGGAGTGTGTGTGGGATGTGGGCAAGTTGATTGCTGATAGGATTGTTATTAACTAGCCTAGAAAAGTTCTGTAGGTTTGAGGGAGAGAGGAAGATCATTTGACCTCCTTAGCTGTATCCCCGACCCAAAGATCCCTGAGCCTCGGATGAGGTGTCCACAGAAGGCTGATACTGCGGAGGCACTGTGAGTTGGTGGATCAGACACGAGCCTGAGCGTTAGAGCTGGGAATAGAATCCAGGTCTCCTATCTTGGGCAAGGTACTTCATCTCCTTGTGCTTCTGTATCCCTACCTGTAAAATGAGGATACTGATACTTTCTTTTGAAAAGTGTCTGAGTTCTGCGGATGAAAAGTGCAGTGATCCAAAGCCTACTGAAGTCAGTAGTAACATTTTAATAGACTCTAATGCGCATTGGATCAAGCCCTCTAAGATTAAGTATTTATTTATTTATTTTATTGCCTCTTTCCATACCCTGAGATCTCCTGAATCCTTACACATTGTGTGATGGGAGCAAAAGGTTTGCTCATGTTTCAAAAGGCATATAATAGCCATCCATAAGTTAAACAGGCTGTCATAATACATGTTCCACCAACAAACTCTCAATTTGTTTATGATAAGTATAAACCATGAATGAAAATAATAATTTTTTAAAAAATAATGAATCTTTTTCAGCATGGCAGAGTTTGATGAGGTTACAGAGGAAAAATTTAAACTGATGTAGTGATTCTGGTACTCAATAGAAAATAGTGCATCTCACAAAAAGGAGAGGAGTAAAAAGAAACGGGGGGGAAAAAGATTTTATTTATTTCATGGCTTATGGCTGCTTAGTTTTGGGGTTTTTTTGAATTCTTGGAAATAAAATTTATAATATTTATATAAGTTAATGGGGAGTCACAAAGTGTTTTCTTTCCTACAGTATAGGATTTCCTATAGTATAGGATTGCAGAGCCATTGGCCATTATATTTGAAAATTCATGGCGACTGGGGGAGGTCCCAGACGATTGGAAAAAGGCAAATATAGTGCCCATAGTTAAAGAAGAAAGAGAACCTGGGGAACTAAAGACTGGTCAGCCTCACTTCAGTCCCTGAAAAAATCATGAAGCAGGTTCTCAAGGAATCTATTTTGAAGCACTTGGAAGAGAGGAAGGTGATTAGGAACAGTCAACATGCATTCACCAAGGGCAAGTCATGCCTGACCAACCCGATTGCCTTCTATGATGGCTCTGTGGTTATGGGGAAAGCAGTGGATGTGATATATCTTGACTTTAGGAAAGCTTTTGACATGGTCTCCCACAGTATTCTTGCCAGCAAGTTAAAAAAGTATGGATTGGATGAATGCACTATAAGATGGATAGAAAGTTGGCTAGATTGTTGGGCTCAATGGGCAGTGATCAATGGCTCGATGTCTAGTTGGCAGCTGGTATCAAGCGGAGTGTCCCAGAGGTTGGTCCTGGGGCGTTTTATCATCTTCATTAATTTATCTGGATGATGGGATGGATTGCACCCTCAGCAAGTTAGCCAATGACACTAAGCTGGGGAGAGAGGTAGATACGCTGGAGGGTAGGGATAGAGTCCAGAGTGACCTAGACAGATTGGAGGATGAGGCCAAAGAAATCTGATGAGGTTCAACAAGGACAAGTGCAGAGTCCTGCACTTAGGAAGGAGAATCCCATGCACTGCTACAGGCTGGGGACCGACTGGCTAAGCAGCAGTTCTGCAGAAAAGGACCTGGGGATTACAGTGGATGAGAAGCTCGATATGAGTCAGCAGTATGCCCTCGTTGCCAAGAAGGCCATATTAGTAGGAGCATTGCCTGCAGATCAGGGGAAGTGATTATTCCTCTCTGTTTGACACTGGTGAGGCCATACCTGGAGTATTGCATCCAGTTTTGTTCCCCCCACTACAGAAGAGATGTGGAAAAACTGGAGAGAGTCCAGCGGAGGGCAACGAAAATGATTAGGGGGCTGAAGCACATAACTTACGAGGTGAAGCTGAGGGAATGGGGGTTATTTTGTCAGCAAAAGAGATGACTGAGGGGGGATTTGGTAGCAGCCTTCAACTATCTGACTGGGGTTCCAAAGAGGATGGAGATAGGCTGTTCTCAGTGGTGGCAAATGACAGAACAAGAAGGAATGGTCTCAAGTTTGCAGCAGGGGAGGTCTAGGTTGGATATTAGGAAACACTATTTCACTAGGAGGGTGGTGAAGCACTGGAATGGGTTACCTAGGGAGGTGGTAGAATCTTCATCCTTGGCTGGGATGATTTAGTTGGCGTTGGTCCTGCTCTGAGCAGGGGATTGGGCTAGATGACTTCCTGAGGTCTCTTCCAACCCAAATATTCTATGATTCTATGAATTCAGCTGAAACAGTTATTGGTAGAAAACATAAAGCATAATATGAATCCATACAAAAGAGACTTTATTAGTTTATCCACATACCAACTAAGATTATTATATTTAAAAGTCAAAGCATTCTTCAGTTGCAGATTTTGGAATATGGAAATTCAATGTAAATACAAATGAGAGAACGCTATCTCAAAAGTGGTCCCCCCCAACCCTCTCAGTGCCAAAACCTGTGAACAAATTAGAACAGGTGTCCACTCTCAAATTCTTAGCAAAGCCTTCCATGTGCAAGCCGTCACTGAAAGATCAAAGTACTGCCAGTTCATGTAGCATTTTTAGGGATTTGTAACCTGTCCAGAAAAGATTTTAATTGCTTATTTGGAATATAGACAATTATTACTAAGAATGTATATTATGTGGCTTTGTCCAATATGTGCTAAATCCTCAAAGGCCTGCTTTGCATGGACAATATTACTTAAGCAGCCTCTTTCCTTTCCCTTATAATTGCAGTGCCTAATACAGGATTAAGAAAAGCTTTTAGAAAATTGCTCATAAGGGTCAAACATTTCATCTGGTAGGGACAGATGTGGGCATTGTACACAGAATAGAAACAGCTATTAAAAATGCTCATTCTCAAAATAACAAGGATGTTTGATAGAATCTCCTTTTCAGCCTTATAAGAAATAAGGCAACTGGAATGTTACAATGACAGAAAACACTTTGCGACAGATTTGCCTAGCTCCGTGGACGTCCATTTCCACCTTTGAAGTTGAGCCTCTCCATTGCAGTAATGGAAGCTACAGTCATAGCGATGAATTCTGATGCCCTTAATGATGTTGGGCAGTGCCTTATTCCACCAATAGTTCCACTGGATGAAATCTTGGCCTCATTGAAGATATTGGGAGTTTTGCCATTGACTATAACAAAGCCAGAACTTCACTCGTGACTTCAGTGAGTCTGTTTATAGTGTAAGGTATCATTCAGCATAAGCAAAGGTCTCAGAATCTGGCTATGGTGACAGAAAAAAGGTGGACAGTTCTGTTTAAACACACATACAAAAAATCCAACTGATGATTTTGTGGGAATAATTTTTTTGGGAATAATTTTTTTAGGTACACAATGGAATTGTTGGTGACTTTTTATTATTACATCGTTAAAGGTGTTTATGAATATAAGACAAACATGATGTTTCTTCAGGATAAGCTAATGCAATTTTTATATTCTAAATGAGTATTCTTGAAAATGAAATACACAGTTCACTGACTTCATTACAACATTGCTGCTACACTTACAATTTCTGCATTGCACCCCTTTTTCATGAGTTTACATTTTGATTGTAGAGACTTGCTCTGAATTGCATGCATAGTCTCTTAGAATGGGAGCTATTGGTTTTATAATATTTTTCTCCAAAATAGCTTTAGCCTTTTTGAGTAGAAAAACGAATTAAAAGTTAACATGTTAAAGATATTTTTTTATTTCTATGATTCAAAAAATTCAAAAGATTTTTTTTGTAGACCATTTGCTTATAATAGGAATTAGTGCCTTAAGGGAATAATTACTAGAAGGTAGCTTAGTTAATTTATTTAGAATTGCAGTTCTTTGCATGCACACTAAGCATTCTGTTCCTCCTTAGTTTACATGTATAACTCCGATTAATTGTATCTGGAATTAAAAACGTATTCAGAAAAGAATGTCACAATATTTTCTTTGAAAATTTCATAAAGATTTTTGGCATGAGAAAATAGCACACTTATAACGACTGGACTAATGTGATTGATCACAATAGCTGCAAAGGAACAATTACACTTTATTCATTCAATAATCTTGTTAAGAAGGAAGTAACTATTATAGTACTTTGTGTAAATACTATGTGACAGATCCTCAGCTAGTGTAAATCGATGTAGCTCTATTGAGTGAACCTGAGGACCAGGGATGAGATCTTCACCCCCACTTTAGCCTCTTTATGCTGGGTAAAGGAGCCAGAGCAGCACAAAGGTGCCCTAAAAGCCCTGACTCTGGCTGGCAGTGGGTTCTCTCGGCTCAGGCAGTGCAGAAGATAGCTATAAGTCTGACTTTCAAGGACCCCTTTATGAGCTGTGCTGGTAACAGGAGTGGCATGTCAGCTGCAGGGGCTGTTGTATGCTCTGCTTTTAAGAGGCACAGAACAGAATCTTATCCTTAGTGTGCATGTTCTCAAAATTGGTGGGCTAGATCCTCAGCTGGTGTCCATTGGTGTAGCCATGTTGTATAAATTGAAGTTATCATAACCTTAGTCCCAGATTTGGACCTTAGCGTCCAAAATATGGGGGTTAGCATGAAAACCTCCAAGCTTAGTTACCAGCTTGGACCTGGTACTTGCTGCCACCACCCAAAAAATTAGAGTGTTTTGGGGCACTCTGGTCCCCCTGAAAAACCTTCCCTGGGGACCCCAAGACCCAAATCCCTTGAGTCTCACCACAAAGGGAAATAATCCTTTTTCCCTTCCCCCCTCCAGGTGCTCCTGGCGAGATACACAGACACAAGCTCTGTGAAACTACACAGAGTGACTCCCCCTCTCTGTTCCCAGTCCTGGAAACAAAAGTACTTTCCTCTTCACCCAGAGGGAATGCAAAATCAGGCTAGCAAATCCAACACACACAGATCTCCCCCCTGATTTCTTCCTCCCACCAATTCCCTGGTGAGTACAGACTCAATTTCCCTGAAATTTCCCAGTAAAGAAAACTTCAACAGGTCTTAAAAGAAAGCTTTATATAAAAAAGAAAGGAAAAATACATACAAATGGTCTCTCTGTATTAAGGTGACGAAATACAGGGTCAGTTGCTTAAAAGAATATTGAATAAACAGCCTTATTCAAAAAGAATACAAATCAAAGCACTCCAGCACTTATATTCATGCAAATACCAAAGAAAAGAAACCATATAACTTACTATCTGATCTCTTTGTCCTTACATTTAGAAACAGAAGATTAGAAAGCAGAACTACTTCTCCAAAGCTCAGAGAAAGCAGGCAGACAGACAAAGACCTCAGACACAAAATTCCCTCCACCCAAAGTTGAAAAAATCCGGTTTCCTGATTGGTCCTCTGGTCAGGTGCTTCAGGTGAAAGAGACATTAACCCTTAGCTATCTGTTTATGACACGCCCCCCAAATTGCAGACAGTGGGGAAGCTCACTGGCGGCGATTTCCTTCTAGAACTTTAAAATAAACAGATTACTACAACACATGCACCTTTACATATACTACTAAGTATATAACTAACAGACTTCTACATTTTAAGAACACTTTTTAACTACTGGATTCTGGGACACTCTCACGGGAGAGAGCATCAGCAACTTTGTTAGAAGCTCCTGTGATGTGTTGAATTTCAAAATCAAAATCTTGGAGAGCTAAACTCCAACGAAGAAGTTTCTTGTTGTTCCCCTTGGCAGTATGAAGCCACTTTAGTGCAGCATGGTCAGTTTGTAGTTGGAACCGCTGTCCCCAAACATATGGGCGTAGCTTTTCCAGGGCGTACACAATGGCATAGCATTCCTTTTCACTGACTGACCAGTGACTTTCCCTCTCAGACAGTTTCTTACTGAGAAACACGACAGGATGGAAGTTGTGATCTGTTGCTTCCTGCATGAGCACTGCTCCTATACCACGCTCAGATGCATCTGTGGTTACTAGGAATGGCTTGTCAAAGTCCGGGGCCCTGAGCACAGGGTCAGACATGAGCATTGCCTTAAGCTGGTTAAAGGCCTTTTGACACTCATCAGTCCACTTAACGGCATTTGGCTGGGTCTTTTTGGTCAGGTCGGTCAGTGGGGCAGCGATTTGGCTGTAGTGTGGTACAAATCGCCTGTAGTATCCGGCCAAGCCTAAGAAGGATTGGACCTGCTTCTTGGACCGTGGGACAGGCCACTTTTGGATAGCATCCACCTTGGCCTGTAGGGGGTTTATGGTTCCTCGACCCACCTGGTGCCCCAGGTAAGTCACTCTGTTTTGGCCTATTTGACACTTTTTGGCCTTAACAGTTAGTCCTGCCTGCCTGATGCGCTCAAAGACCTTTTCCAGGTGTAGTAGGTGTTCGGGCCAGGAGTCTGAAAAAATGGCCACATCATCGAGGTAGGCAACTGCAAATTCTCCCAGTCCAGCTAGTAGACCATCTACCAGCCTCTGGAAGGTGGCGGGTGCATTTCGAAGGCCGAAAGGAAGGACATTGAAGTCATACACCCCCGCATGGGTGACGAATGCTGACCTCTCCTTGTCAGGTTCATCTAGTGGTACTTGCCAGTACCCCTTGGTTAAGTCTATTGTAGAGATGAACTGGGCACGTCCCAACTTCTCCAATAGCTCATCGGTGCGTGGCATTGGATAGTTGTCCGGACGAGTTACCGCATTTAGCTTACGGTAGTCCACGCAAAAGCGTATTTCCCCATCTGGTTTGGGTACCAGAACCACTGGAGATGCCCATGCACTGGTAGATGAGCGGATTATACCCATCTGTAGCATGTTCTGGATCTCCCGTTCTATAGCAGCTTGGGCATGAGGAGACACCCGGTAGGGTGGGGTTCTGATTGGGTGAGCATTACCTGTATCAATGGAGTGGTATGCCCGTTCAGTCCGTCCTGGGGTGGCTGAGAACAATGGGGCGAAGCTAGTGCACAGCTCCTTGATTTGTTGCCGCTGCAGAAGTTCCAGGGTGGTTGAGAGGTTCACCTCTTCCACGCCACCGTCTTTTTTTCCCGTCGTAGTAGACACCGTCAGGCCACTCAGCATCATCTCCCTGGACTGTAAACTGACAAACCTGTAAGTCTCTGGAATAGAAAGGCTTGAGAGAATTAACATGGTAAACTCTAGGTTTTAGTGAGGAATAGGGAAATGCTATGAGGTAATTTACAGTTCCCAGGCGCTCTTGGACCGTGAATGGCCCTTCCCATGATGCTTCCATCTTATGGGCCTGTTGCGCCTTCAAGACCATAACCTGGTCTCCTACCTTGAAAGAACGTTCTCTGGCATGTCTGTCATACCAGGCCTTTTGCTCTTCCTGAGCATCCTTTAGGTTCTCTCTAGCAAGGGCTAAAGAGTGTTGGAGGGTGCTTTGTAGGTTGCTTACAAAGTCCAGAATGTTAGTTCCTGGAGAAGGCGTAAACCCCTCCCATTGCTGCTTCACCAACTGTAATGGCCCCTTAACCTCGTGACCATACACAAGTTCAAATGGTGAAAACCCTAAACTGGGATGTGGTACAGCCCTGTAGGCAAACAGCAACTGCTGCAACACTAGGTCCCAATTATTGGAGAATTCGTTGATGAATTTTCGTATCATGGCCCCCAAAGTTCCATTGAACCTTTCCACCAGGCCATTGGTTTGATGGTGGTACGGGGTGGCAACCAAGTGATTCACCCCATGAGTTTCCCACAGTTTTTCCATGGTCCCTGCCAGGAAATTAGACCCTGAATCTGTAAGGATGTCAGAGGGCCAACCTACCCTGGCAAAGATGTCTGTTAGGGCCAGGCACACAGTGTTAGCCCTGGTGTTGCCTAGAGCGACTGCTTCTGGCCATCGGGTAGCAAAGTCCACTAAAGTCAGTACGTACTGCTTTCCTCTGGGCGTCTTTTTTGGGAAAGGGCCCAGAATATCCACAGCTACTCGCTGAAATGGGACCTCAATTATGGGGAGTGGCTGGAGAGGGGCCTTGACCTGGTCTTGAGGCTTTCCCACTCTTTGGCATACCTCACAAGACCGGACATACTTGGCAACGTCCTTGCCCATCCCCTCCCAGTGGAAGGACTTCCCCAACCGGTCCTTGGTTCTGTTCACCCCAGCATGGCCACTGGGATGATCATGGGCTAAGCTTAAGAGCTTCCCCCGGTACTTAGTTGGAACCACCAACTGTTTTTGCGGCTGCCATTCTTCCCGGTGTCCACCAGAAAGAATTTCCTTGTATAAAAGTCCTTGGTCTATAACAAACCGGGATCGATTAGAAGAGCTGAGAGGCGGTGGGGTGCTCCGTGCCGCCGCCCACGCTTTCTGAAGGCTGTCATCTGCTTCCTGCTCAGTCTGGAACTGTTCCCTTGAGGCTGGGGTCACCAGTTCTTCCTCAGACTGTGGACTTGGGCTTGGTCCCTCTGGAAGCGATGTAGGTGATGGGGTTGTTTCCGTTGCTGGTGAACCGCTCTCCGCTGGTGCACCTGAGGGTATTTCAGGCTCTGGCTGAGCCTTTTGGGTATGGCTGTCTGTTGCTTCTGCCAGTTTTGGCTCGCTGGCGCCCTCTGGCTTTGAGTTTGAAGATGGGTTTGCACTTGCTGGTGCTGGTTGCTGTTCCAGTTCCGGGCCTGGGACTGGAGGTGTTGTGGCTGTTTCAGTGGTTGGCATGGAATCCGGATCCACTACCTCTGTCTGGGTCTCTGGTAACACAGACGGGGCCTCTGTGGACGGCTCAGGAACAGGAATGGGTCTGGAAGCTTGCCTGGTTTGGCTACGTGTAACCATTCCCACTCTCTTGGCCCGCCTCACCTGGTTGGCCAAGTCTTCCCCCAGTAGCATGGGGATAGGATAATTGTCATAGACTGCAAAAGTCCACATTCCTGACCAGCCTTTGTACTGGACAGGCAGTTGAGCTGTAGGCAAGTCTACAGCTTGTGACATGAAGGGGTAAATTGTAACTTTGGCCTTTGGGTTGATGAATTTGGGGACAACGAAGGATTGGTGGATAGCTGACACTTGTGCCCCCGTGTCTCTCCACGCAGTAACCTTCTTTCCACCCACTCTCAAATTTTCCCTTCGCTCCAAGGGTATTTGAGAGGCATCCGGGCCTGGGGATCTTTGGTGTGATGGTGGTGTAATGAATTGCACTTGCATGGTGTTCTTTGGACAGTTGGCCTTGATATGTCCCAGTTCATTACACTTAAAGCATCTTCCATCTGATGGGTCACTGGGCCGAGGTGAGTTACTGGAGACTGGTGAGGTGGAAGGGTAGGGTGTCTGTGGCTTTACTTGGGTGGTATGTGGGGTCTTTGGCTGTCCTCGGTTGTAGGGTTTATGGTCTGTGTGCCCCCTGGGGTAATCGTTCCCCTTGACAGTAGCTTTCTTGCTTTCTGCCAGTTCCATCCATTTGGCTCCAATCTCCCCCGCCTCAGCGAGATCTTTGGGTTTTCCATCTTGTATGTACCGTGTGATGTCTTCAGGAACACCATCCAAGAACTGCTCCATTTGTATGAGGAGGTGCAGTTCTTCCAAGGTTTGAACGTTGTTTCCTGTTATCCAGGCCTCATAGTTTTTTGCAATGTAGTAGGCGTGTTTGGGAAATGACACCTCTGGTTTCCACTTTTGGGTTCTGAAGCGCCGACGGTCATGATCTGGGGTTATCCCCATTCGGTATCTGGCCTTGGTTTGAAAAAGTTTATAGTCATTCATATGCTGCTTAGGCATTTCAGCTGCCACCTCTGCTAAAGGTCCACTGAGCTGTGACCTTAATTCTACCATGTACTGGTCTTCGGGGATGCTGTACCCAAGACAGGCTCTTTCAAAATTTTCCAAGAAGGCCTCGGTGTCATCACCTGCCTTGTAGGTGGGAAATTTCCTGTGCTGTGGAGCAATAATTGGCGCCGGGTTGTTAGGGTTGGCTGGCACATGCAGCCCAGCTTTGGCCAAGTCCAGTTCATGTTTTCTCTGTTTTTCCTTCTCTTCATTTTCTTTTTGCTGTTTTTCCATTTCTCGGCGGTGGGCCACGTCTTCTTCTTCTAGTTTTCTTTTGTGTGCTGCCTCTTTGGCTGCCTGTTCTCTTTGGTAGGCTGCCAGTTTGATGCTTTCTTCCTTTTCTTTCAGCTCCATCTCCTTTTGTTTTATTTCTAGTTCCTGTTTGTGTTTTTCCATCTCTCGCCTGTGTTCAGCTTCTTTGATTTGTTCTTCGGCCTCAATTTTTGCCTTAGAAGTCATGGTTCCTGTTTTCTTGTGTTGGGGTGCCCTCCGGTGTTTATCTTCTGAACTGCAGGTTCTCTGTTGCCTCCTGAAGTCTGCCTAGCAACAATGCTTTTTTCCCTTTCTCTCTCTAGCTAATGTTCAATGAAAAGAAACCAGAAAAACCACTTTATTTGCATGCATATAGTGCTGGTACTTGCCTCCTAATGGGAGGGCTATTGTGTAACAAAAGACTCTTAATAGCACCTTAATGGTTTCTTGCTTATTATGCAAGCCACAAACTGCCAGAGAGAGCAGAAAAAAAAAATTCTCTCTGGTTCCCTTTTAAAACCAAACTGTTTCTCTCTGCTAAAAAGCCCTTAGCAGAGAAAAGAAAAAAAAATAATATTCCTACTGGCTTCTGGATTTTGTCTATCCCACCACTGCACACCATATCATAACCTTAGTCCCAGATTTGGACCTTAGCGCCCAAAATATGGGGGTTAGCATGAAAACCTCCAAGCTTAGTTACCAGCTTGGACCTGGTACTTGCTGCCACCACCCAAAAAATTAGAGTGTTTTGGGGCACTCTGGTCCCCCTGAAAAACCTTCCCTGGGGACCCCAAGACCCAAATCCCTTGAGTCTCACCACAAAGGGAAATAATCCTTTTTCCCTTCCCCCCTCCAGGAGAGATACACAGACACAAGCTCTGTGAAACTACACAGAGTGACTCCCCCTCTCTGTTCCCAGTCCTGGAAACAAAAGTACTTTCCTCTTCACCCAGAGGGAATGCAAAATCAGGCTAGCAAATCCAACACACACAGATCTCCCCCCTGATTTCTTCCTCCCACCAATTCCCTGGTGAGTACAGACTCAATTTCCCTGAAATTTCCCAGTAAAGAAAACTTCAACAGGTCTTAAAAGAAAGCTTTATATAAAAAAGAAAGGAAAAATACATACAAATGGTCTCTCTGTATTAAGGTGACGAAATACAGGGTCAATTGCTTAAAAGAATATTGAATAAACAGCCTTATTCAAAAAGAATACAAATCAAAGCACTCCAGCACTTATATTCATGCAAATACCAAAGAAAAGAAACCATATAACTTACTATCTGATCTCTTTGTCCTTACACTTAGAAACAGAAGATTAGAAAGCAGAACTACTTCTCCAAAGCTCAGAGAAAGCAGGCAGGCAGACAAAGACCTCAGACACAAAATTCCCTCCACCCAAAGTTGAAAAAATCCGGTTTCCTGATTGGTCCTCTGGTCAGGTGCTTCAGGTGAAAGAGACATTAACCCTTAGCTATCTGTTTATGACAGAAGTAAATGGATTTATATTAATTTACTCCAGCTGGGCATCTGGCTCACCACATTTCGGCATGTCTAGACTAGGTAGTATTTGAGAGAACATGGGTTTTTTACACGTTTTTAAGCAAACATCCCTTAGCAGCCAATATAAAGAACATTTAAAACACTTTAAAAATGTGTTAGCTGTTTATAATCAAGCCTAAACTCCTCTCAGAACCAGCTAACTTATTTTCAGATGACTTAAACCCTGTTGACGCTAGAGTCTATGCAGTGTTTTAAACTGAGTGAATTAAAACATGTTAGCTAACGTATTTTTAAAACATCACCTACTTTCTTAGGCAAGGTCTTTAAGAACATATGGGACAGATTGTCATGTAGTGTTAATTAGTATAGTTTCACTGAAGTTTCAATATACTGATATTGATGATGTATGTTATGTCATTTACCTGACAGTCAATATAAAGGCCTTAGAAGGGGAGAATTACTCACACTAGGATATATACTCAGCCAGTGTAAACTGGATTATTATCCTATCTACTAAATGATAAACAATATAATGTCAATATTAGTGTATATACATATTAATCTAACATAATTCAACAATGCCAGTTATATAATTTGGGGAAAATGGTATAGAGGGAGTTATCTAGTATTTATATTATTTCATACTGGCATATTAAAAACGTCTTTTGGTGGACAATACAAGAGCTCAGTTCTGCCCTCTTTACTAGAGCTGGTTGAAATTCAGAATTTCTCATTCATTGGAAATTTTGACATTTCAAATTTTATTTTCAATTTTTAATTGGAACAAAAGCAAATATTTTCAACATTTCTGAAAAAATGAGTTTTTCCAGACTATGGGTTGTGTTCAGTACTGATCTATGCTAGGGGCTGGCTTTACCCATTGGTGACTCTGGCAGAGACTGCTAATATTGAAAGTCTCCCAGAGAAGAGTGTGTTTGAAAAGTTACTCCTGGGGGTATTCTACACCAAAAAATTAAAAATTCTGTACCAAAAATTAAAAATTCTGCACTAATTTAAAAATTCTGTAAATTGTATTTGTCAAAATAACACTATATAATCATGCCCGTTTCAATTATTTTAGTAATTTATTTCAAAATACTTGTCAACAAGTATGTCTCTAGCAATACAACCACCCAGTTTCTGCTTTTCTGCCCCCTCTCTCCCCCCGAGTCCAGCTGAAGGAGCCAGACACTCACACCCCCTTCACCCCAAAGCCCAGCCCTGCCTCCCCAGAGACCAGCCATGCCCCCCCCTCCAGCACAGACACTCACACCTCCTTCCACCCAGGCGTGGGGCCCTCACTGGCCCAGACACTTATACCCTCTATCCCCCAGAGCCCAGCCTCGTCCTCTCCTTGAGCCCACACACTAATACCCTCTACTCCTCAGAGGCCAGTTGCACCCTCCCCTGGCCCAGACACTCTCACCCTTTACTCCCCAGAGCCCAGCTGCAGGCCCCTCCTGGCCCAGACACTCATAGACCCTACCCTCCTAGAGCCCAGGGATCCAGAGGGAGAAAGAGCCTGATGCTGAGTCCCGAGCTTGCACAGAGTTTCCTGCATGCCATGTCTTTCCTTCAGGGCGTGCAGGAACTGCAGCTGCTGGGAACCCTCCAGTTCCCTCCCCCTCCCCTAGGCCTTGTCTTCTGTTTGCAAGCTGGGCTCTGCCCGGTCCAGCAGCCCCTAGTGGCGGCCAACGTCTCTGCAGCCCATTTCTGGGGGCGGGGGGGAAATTCTGCATGCACAACATTAATTTCTGCAAAATTCTGCAGTGTGCAGTGGCACAGAATTCCCCCAGGAGTAAAGAGTGTGGCAGTGACATGACTGTAACCTCCTCCACTTGGAGGAAGCCAGCATAGCTAGAAAATCTTTTTGGATTTGAAATTAAGAAGGTACTACTGAATAGTTTGATTTGATTGAGTATGGTCCACATGAGCATTATAAAATCTTGTAGTCTGGGCCATAAAGTAAGGATAATTCTGAGCAAATTAGTAAAAGGAGCTGATTTGTCAAACTATTAATTTACTCGTTTAAATGAGGACCATGTGGGGAGTTAATAAATTCAGCTGGTTTCATTTCAGCTCCCAAGGAGGGTATCCTATGTTTTATTTTACCCACAGTAAATGACATATAGTTGTTTGGAATGTGAAGAGAGACATCACTGAAAATTTCCCCAAGTGGAGCTCTGTCATTGGGTATTGTTACATAGCAGCACGTGCACAGTAGCAATGGTTTCTTAGCAACTAACTCTCTCTTTCTTTTGACTTCTCCTACTGTGATGAGGGGGAAATTGTTAGAAGTAGGCCCTTGATCTCCACCCCATTATTTTCCATTTCTAAGGCAATGAGAACCAGGACATGATCATATTTTGGCCTCTTAGAAACACTTATTTGCAACATGGGCTATCTTCCTATGCTGTTCTATAGTCCCTAAAATCTATTACATGTATATTTAAAAATAAGTAATTTGTGTTTTTTAATTAAAATATATTTATCATTAAAATTTTGCCTTGTTAATAATATATGGTATGTCATTTAAATATATTTTAATATAAAATTTGGCTTTACTCAAAAATATATAGTAATTAAAATCTGCAGATTTGGCCTTTACATAGAAAAATTCATTATTTTCCATTAGGGTCAATGTTAATGCAAACACATATGCATAGCTGATGTAAGGATGGACAAAGAAAAGAATTCCTTCTGTGCAGAAGCTTGGAGGCTGTGCTTTCAAACTGTTTACTTTAAAAAAAATTGATCTTGGTGTGTATATTCCTAATGCTGCCATTGGATGTTTTGATTTCTTTTTCTTCAAATTATTTAACCCCCTTCTGTTTGCAGTGGCAATGTATGCTGGGAGTCTTTCAAGTCATTTATGTTCTAAGAATGTTGGGATCTGTGTCATATTTTATTGACTAATACCCTTCATTTGCTCAAATAAGAATGCAAAAAGTTGATGTGGTATGTAGCTGAGGGGGTGTAATGAATCATGTTCCATCTAAGTCTCAGTTATATTCTCATGCCTAGACAGGGTCTGCTACAAGGAACATGTGAGTGTAATTGAATATGTCAGTATGCAGTGAAGACTTTTTTCTAATAAGCTTTTAATACAAAACAACAACATTTAGTAAAACTCAAAGCATGTACGCTGTTTAGAAAAATCTTTTTGAAGTGAGGAATCTGGTTGATTCTTCTGCGCTAAGCTGATTAACTGTTGTGTGACCTTTCAAAGTATGTCTAATATAATCCTGAAAGACCACCAGAGTTGAAACTTTTGTTAGTTTTGATGTCCCCTTCAGGCTTATTATCTGTATCACACGAAATACTAATTCACTTTGTCTTTAGTTAATTTGACAGGTCATTGTTAACATCATTACTAATAGTAACCTACAACAAGTCACACATGTTCTGACAAGCTGGAGTCTTTAGATAATGTCCATCAATTAGTGTACAGTGAAAATGTCAATTGCTTCTCTCCGTGAACTGGATATTCTTAATATTTTTGGGGGACAGAGGAGAAATATGTTTACTTCATGGACAAAGCGCACTCTCTCTCTCTGTCTGGTTAAAGGTCATTAAGACTAAATAAAAGCTTGAGGATACCTGTAAACAATCATAGTGCTAATACCACAGAACCACTCTGATGAGGAGGACATCCTTGTCTGGTGTCACGAAGTCACATCAGTCCTTCCTGTTTAAATTCTATGCAGGCATTTGAGGAGCTTTTTGTGGAGTGCTACAGAAGCAATGTAGCATTCCTTGCCCAACATCTTTTGGAGCTAAGGGTGGCTGCGCCTAGAATAACCTAATTTAAAATTAAGGAGACTATAAAGCTGTTCCTCAGCTGATACTTCAGTACATGGGGCTGTCGTAGCACCTTGTGCTACTGCTTTGCATATATATTGCCTGGTAGATCCAGTGGCTCTCTATTTATTACACCAGTGTTTCTCAGCATTTTCAGGTTGGCTACCCCTTATTTGGAGTAAATCATTTTCACGACCCCCTTACATTTACTATAAAAGTAAGAGTAAAAAATGCATAAATGGTAAGGCCATGTAATTTGTGTTTAGAGAGAGACTGAAAGAGAATACTTGACCTTGAAGGGTGAGAATGTGTGGGGAATAGGGGAGCGAGAGTTTCTTTTTTAAGATACAAGGGGAAATCTCTGGAAGTTAAATCTCTTTTCCAATTTGGGACCTCTGCTATAAAAAGCAGCTATAATAACCCTTCTTTGAGTGTTTTTATCAAAGAGATTCACCAGGGAATAATTGGCTGTTCCAGAGATACCTCATCCCCACTTAGATCAAAAGATTTTAAAATTATTATTATTAATATATTTGTATTGTGGTAGCACCTAGAGATCCTCGTCAGAGACCAGGACCCCACTGTGCTCGGCACTGTACAAATATGAAAGAAAAAGATGGTCCCTGCCCGAAAGAGCTGTGACGCTTGCTGTAGAATGTGTGTGGCAAGGGAGCGATGCTTTGTTCCACATCTGGTTGGAGTGTCCAAAGGTGTCCAAACTTTCAGCATGTATCCTGGCGCTGACACCAGACTGCCAATGGACCCTTTAGTGATAGTTGTTATGCCATTTATATTAGACCAGTAAAAAAACCCAGCAGGATCCTACCAAAGGGGACAAGACAAAGACGCCACACCCACCACGACAACAATTTGATCCATGACCAATAACCAACACCTCAATTCCCATACACACACACACACACACACCACACCCAATACCTACACACACCCACACCCACACCCATCAGATGCTCCACAGCCGCCGCTCAGCCACCAGTCCTGAAGATAGCTTAAGTTCATGGCTTGATTTTGCAGCTTGGGTTCGTAGCTTGTGGCAGCTAACTGGCCAGGAAAGCTGGGCACAAGGCTGAGCTGGATCTCTGTTGGGCAGGCACCGATGTTCTTCCATGTTGGCAGCAGAATGTTATCCAGAGTCTGTCATCTCACCCTTCTTTTTTTATAGGCTTTTAGTTTGGATTCAAAGTCTATAGGTCTTGCTGTGTCACGCTGCCTCTGGGTTTAGACTGATCACCCATCAATTGCTGGCGTGACTTTCAGCCTTGAACCTGGCTTTGATCTTCCTTCTGTTGTTCTGTTGTCCTTTTCTTTTTAGGGTGGATGCTTCTTACTTTGTTTAGGGCTGTTGTCTAGGTCTTCAGCCGTTGGTATTTGAACTTTATCTCATCAGGACAGGCTGGGGCTGGAGGTTGATTCCATCATTCATACATACCTCATTCACACATCTAAACTAAACTAATAAGATTACAGCAGGGTTTGCAGAAATGAAGGTTGGAGGAAGCTTTTACAAAATGGAGTGAGTGTTTTAAAATGGGGTTTGAATTACAATATGGAACAGAAGTTACAGTGTAGGCAAGTGTAGTGAATGGTGAACAGAAGTTACATTAATAAAGTGAACAATTAAAAACAGTTTCATTTATCAGTTCTACATATTTTCAGGCCTGGCTTATTTCTTAACTCTTGGAAGCAGCAAGATGCTCCTTAGCTGTGAATTGGAAGAAGAAAGATCCTTCATACAATCGCTTTATTTGGTAGGGTCTGAGATATATGCCATGTGGAAAAGCTTAAAGACAACACAGAAACAGGTGTTAGTTTCAAAATAACTTGACTCCAGTTTTTTTAGAATGAAATAATCCTTCAAAAACAAACAGGTGACTGGATAACACCAATGTTTTTTCTTTATTATGATCTAGGCATAGACATGTATATAAACCCTATGCATTGCTGCTCTGTTCTTATTCTATTTTCCATATAATCAGCATACCTTAGTTGTATTCTGGGGATTGCTCTGTCTCCTATAGCTGTCTTCTATGTTTAATTTTGTTATTTCTGAACAGAAGTAAACATAATTGATTTATTAAGAAAAAAGAGGGAAAGCAATGGGAGGGGAGATGGTGAAGGGACAGGAGTGAGGAAGAACAGTTAGAATAGCACAGAGAATGTGCTGAGAATTCTCATTTAAAGAAAATACAATGAGTATGATATCACTTTTGGAGCAAGTCAGAAAAATGCCAAAACAGCAATTTCGCCCTATCATAATATCCATATTTACACTGAGATTCAGCCTGACTGCTTGTTAATTAGTGTTGCCGATTCATATCACACTTAGCTCTACATCTCAACATGCCACGACTGTTTGATTTACATTTCACAAAGAGGAACAGCCCTGCTAATGAAATACTGCTTTGCAGAGATGTGTGCAGAAAGGCACAGCTGGGTTACGTAAATGTGATTTATCAAGATGTAAGTTGGGTCCTGTTACTCAGATGCTGGTGTCTAACTCATTGATGATTTTAGTGGTTTCACACATACTCAGTGTTTGGTATTGATGCTTAAGCTCATTTGTTTTTATGAATGTCATAAAAGGTTTACGTCAAAGTTATCATCTATCGTGAGGCCATGCTCGCAGTGGCCTGTGGTGTTTATCTTCCCCTCTTCCCGCACTGCCATTCGCCACAGTGACATTTTCAAAGAGGGGTGATGCATATCAAATGTGTCTAATTTAACACCACACTCCAATGAGTGAAAGAAGCTTAAGAAACAAAATGTATAAAGTGGTATCTAACTGGTCTGTTATACTATCAATGTTTCCCTTTCAGATGGCCTTGATCCCAGAACCTTTTATTGTGCTGTTTGTGTCTCGAAAGAACAACATTGTGCCTGTGAAGGGTGGTTACGTAGCAAGCTTTATCCAATGCCAATGCATTGCTGTAATTGTAATTTCAGAGGGGGCATTTCAGCATTAGTAAAACTGCTGTTTCAGTTAGACCTTGGTTGTAACTCATGGAAAAGGTGTCACATTGCAGGTATACACATCATACTCACAACTAATACTTTATGGATTAAATTGAGCCATAAGGCTAAGTCCAGAATAAGAGGCAGTGCATAGCTGCGCTGCCCCAGGAGGAGCCCTGGTAAGGAATTGTGACTCAGCCGTGACTATATGGAAAGTGGTTTTTAAACCAATTAAGTGAAAACCCCTGGGTGGATATTCCTATTTCAGTTGAAGAGTGGCTTCTTTGAGTTTAGCCTCAGCCTGTCCCAGATAAGCTAAACTGAAATAAGACTGGTCTAGACTGAAATAAGAAGGTCCACGGCCGGGGTTTGCATCCCTTCAACTTACTGGATTTAAAATCAAGCCTTTAGTTCAACTGGTCCAACTTCTATGTATAGATAAGACCTCAGAGAATTACAGTTACTTCCTTTCTCCTTGGGGAGAAATAACTTGCACCTTCTTTCCCTGCACATGCCAACTCTACTGATCTTGCCAAACACTGGGACAGCGGAGATGAGGCTTTGCCTGCTTGATTGTGGGGGGGGGGGGGCCTCTAGGGAATGTCTGGAGTGCTGGGGCTGCACTCTTCATCAGATCCAGAGCCAAATGAAAGACTGAGAACTTTGCACTGAACCCAGAACTAGTGCTTACCTTACCCTTAGACTATTTTTCTTCATTATTTACAGAGAATTGGATGATCTCATCAGCTCTTTAACTCCAAATATTTCCTTTTCTGTTAAAATCCTTTATAAAGCATCCTTTTGTCCTGCAAAGTTGTTTATATGAGAGAGAAACCAGAGAGACAAAAAGATCAGTTTTCAATCCCATGATTTTGGGCAATGGCCTGAAAATACCAACTATCTCTGTCAAAATAACCAAGAGAACAAACAATATACCACCAGCTTCTATTGTACTTTTATACTCGATTTTTTAAAAGTTATGAAGATTTGAGTTTCTAAATCCCTTGCCTTTGTGGGAATGTAGGATGGGCTCTGGAGTTGCAGCAAACAGAAGTTACCATTGTTAGCTGTTGACCCAGGAGCCTAGTATGTTAACTCTTGCACAAGTGGTCAGGCACTGAAAAGCCATTGTGATGGCAAGTTTGCAGCTGTTTGAATGCTGTAGCCTGAGCTAGAGGAGCAGAGAGTTAAATGATCTCAGACATACGTAGAAACTTCAGAATCAAAATAAACATTTAGCTGATATTTTTTTTTAAAGTATAATCCACATGGGGTGGTTCTGCAATGAATTATTTCATGGATTTTTCTGAGATTATATTTCTGCCTTGTTTGAAAGTATAAATAAAGGCAGCATTTCACCCTCCTACACACATCCAAAATGTAAATCTTTTAGGATATAATGTTCCTCTCCTCAGTGGAGGGTGGGAGGGTACAAAACTAATTCAAAGCCCCACTGCTGCTTTTAGGAGTGGCAGTCAAGTGCTCAGAGGGCCTGGGGAAGCAGGGAATGCAGAGCCAGTGAGTGAGGCCAATACAAGCTGCAGAGCTTGGGGATCCTTGGCTAGATTCAGAGAGGCTTTCCTTCCATTCTCATTAAATGACAAACCCTCTTCCCTTCCTCCAGAGAAACAGCAGCACAGCTTGGTACCAGCCCTGCTGCCGTTGGCTGTCCGCACAAGACTGTTATGTTTATTTTATGTGGCCTGCCCACGCAGGAAGGGGAAATGCAACATATTTTGAGTAGCCATTGCCAACTCCTGTCTTTGGCCACACAGGCATTGTGGAGAAATGCAAGAGATAACTGTGCAGAAGAGAGGAGAGAGAATATTCTGTGTAGCCACCTCTCCCCTTCAGATGTAACCAGTGGTGCAAGTAGAATTAATTTCTTACTGGTATGCTGCACCAGCTGGTAGGGGGGGCTGCACGTGACCTTCCCACATGACTCATGACATGACTCCTCACGTGACCCTGTCCCATCCCCTGCCCGGGGTCCCGCGCTCTCCCTCTCCCCTCCCCATGATCCATCCCACGTTACCTGGGGAGGAGCACTCCCAGTGGGTGGACAGAGCACAGCTGCTGTGTGTGCTGCTATGAGAAGAGCAGGGCTTGCTTTCTGGAACAATAGCCAGTTCGCAGTCACACCTGCTTTGGGAATTGTCAGCAGAAGAGCTTCAAACCAGCTCCCTCTAACAGCAGAGAATATCTTTTTCAGACACGCCAAAGGAGCTGCTGGCCTGGGTGTTCTGCAGGGCTCTCCTAGGAACCGCAGCAGCGAAAGGAGCAGAACATAGAGCCACTGGGCAGCCCCACACCAGCAGCTCCTTTAGCGTGACTGTACTGCCCCCGACCCCGCCCCCAGCCCTGTCCTCCGGTGGGGCTGCTGTACAGCCCCCGGACAGGGGACGCAGGCACGCAGCTGCGTGGAAGGCCTGGGTGCGGTACAGCCAGCTCGGAGAAGCTGACGGTGTGGGGTCATCGTTCTTCTACTTCTGTGTCTTTGGTATGCTGTACTGGCTGTAAATAGCTTACTGGTATGGCTACCGTATTGTATTGCTCTAGTTGCACCACTGGATATACCTCTCTGACTTCTCCCTCTGTTACTGCTTCTCTCCATTATTTGCAGCAGGAGAAGAATAAGAGTTGGATATCTACCCAGATCCTCAAACCTCCCGAAAATAACTTTTCTGTCCCAAGTAACCCTGCAGGCCCTACAGATTCTTACAGTATGGAGAAATATTACAGGTACAGGATGTTCTTCCAACAGTACAGACCCCTGAGCATCCTGATGATCCTTGATTAGCCTTGTGGAACATGGAGAGATGCAACACACGTTGCATAACTCATACCAGTAATACATTTAAGCAATTAAAATAATGTAATCCAGGGTTTTTTTTTACTAATTAAGACAGAAACATTTTAATCTGAAAAATAGAGATTTGATTTTTCATCTGGAATAAACAACAAATCTGTAATGGTTTTTGTGGTGTGTTGATGAACTGAAAATGTAAATTGGACTAAATGGTGGTGATTATTATAATGTGGACTAATGCCCCTTATAATGTTCAGGAGGAAGCTACCAAACTTTATTTTCTCTTTAGAATTAGCTCTCTGAAGCTGGAAGACTAGTTCACTGACACTCTGTCTTATTATAGCCCCTTCTCAGAGCCTTATCACTCAGTAGAAGGGTGTCTCCAGCTTTTGGGTCTGGGAAATGTGGCAGACATTCTTGTGTTAGTCAGGTTCTAATCAAATGATGATGGTTCAGTTTATTACAATAAATACAGCATGAATAAATAAAGATTAAAACTGGATTCTCCCCTGCAATTCCATGAGCACAGGAAAACCACCAGAGAAGGGCTGTGTTTATGCACATTGAGGAATCCTGGCTTCCTGGACGTCCATCCCTTTCCCACCCCTACACTCTGCAAAAGTGGATAGAGGATGTACCAGGCGTAGAAAAAGGAAAGGTCAGTCAGAAAATCCTGGAGTCTGATTTTCTGTATGCCTTGTGGGAGTAACCCACACAGGGAGAATATTTGGCTCAAAGCCATTGTTTAAATTGTCGGGCACCATACCTTACCATCCCTTCTCATGTAGCTCTCCCATTAGAATCAGTGAGAGTTTTTTTGCATAAAGACCACTTGCAGAGCAGTAATTAATCGATAATTACAGACAGCTGTCTGTTTCTTTAAAAAAAAAAGCCTTATAATAAATGACAGTAGTGAAAGTGCACACTTGTTTCCTGACATGATGTAGAATCCTTCACTGATATAGTATAGGTTTTTAATTCATAAACATGGTAGGTTTGATTTTAACTATACTCATGTGAAAAGAGATTTCATTTTTAAAATAAAAATTCAATTGAAAAGGAAGAGGAGCTCTGTCTAGAAAGCTTGTCTCTTTCACCAACGAAATAACAGATATTACCTCACCTACCTTGTTTTTCTGATATGCTGGGACCAACATCGTTTGAACAACACTGCAAACAAACATACTTTTTCTTCACAGAAAATGTTCAAAGAAGCTCCATGTTTGGCCCTGGACTCATTGTAAATTCTACAGAGATTCAAAGGGAATTACCCTCACTGCTTAAATGTACAACTGCAGCTGGGTCTTGAACTGTATCCTAAATTTTTCACCTACACTCACAGTTGCCCAGTTACATTTATACATACCATTCCTTTGGCAACCTCATTTTCCTTCCTGCCTGACTACAGCAATGAACAAGGGTTCATTGCTTCCCCGGTAACAAAGGTCTCCCGTTGAAATTCTGTAGCTTCTTTTTGAAATGGAAGAATATGGTACTAAGCCAAACACTCACTTGTTTTCCATCAAAATACGTGCAGGGTGCCATTATTCTAGGCTACTAGAAGGCCCATATTTGACATAGCATACCAACTACAAAAATGATAGTACGGGACCTGTGCCTCTCCCTGTTTTTTTAAGTGTATTGTATATCTTTGTTTAAACTACTGACTCTTTGCCTCACTAGCAACTTACTATATCCACAGATTGACAGTAGTAGTTCCTACCATTGTGTGTACATTACCAATCATTTTCATTTGCTACTGTATATATTAACATGGAAAGCTGAATGAATTTTTAAATTCAAAATGATAATTTCCCATCATTGAAAGTAGCTGATTGGTGATCTCTCTACAGTGCTTTTGCTGAAAGTATTATTTTATAAATATATAAAAGAGAAGTTCTCGATTTTTCTCTCTCTCTCTCTCTCTCTCTCTCTCTAGTTATTTCCTGTGTAGGTTTTGCATTCACTTAAACATTGTCAAGTAGACGGAGCATATGAGCACCCAGGAGCGATGCACAGTTATGGGATGTGTGCTGTAAATTATGGGGCAGATCCTCAGCTGATGGTAATTGGTACATCTCTATTGGATTACAGGCAGTTATGCTGATTGGCATTACCACCTTAGAATCCTGTGTTTCCAGGAAATGGGTTACAAATAAATAAAACTACCTCAAGGAGCAAATTCACACATCTGTCTATGATAGTTATGTGGCCCCCATTATCATTACCTTGCAATCTTCACAATGTAGTTACTTCACAATAACCCTGCGACGCTGGGATCACCATTGTACAAAGGAGCCCCTAAACTCAATACATTGTCCATACTCTCACACAAAATCCTGTGGCAGAGTAGAGAATTGAGTCTGGATCTTCAAAAGTCCCAAGCTAATGCCCTAACCACTGGACGATCTTTTTGCTGTCATTATGTGGCTTTCTTGGGGTGCCCAGAACTGTGAGTCACCTTGTTACCCTGCCCCCCACCCCTGCCAGCAGCAAGAGGGAGAATTGCTTGAGTTTAACTGAGTGTCAGCTCCGTGACACCATCAGTGTGTCAGCCACCTAAACAGTCTCCTCAGGGCAACATCAGTCCTGATTTTGCCTTACAGATTAAAAATAGGTGCTCCCCAGTCTGCAAGTCCCTTTGAAGCACTTCCCTGTGATACCCAGCCCCTGCCACTGGCTACTCACAGAAATACCAGGTAGACTAGCCCCAAGAGGACAGTGTAAACACCAGATTGTTTGGTTCAGCTGAGGATCAGCTCCTATATAACATCACAGCTCTGAGACATATTTATAGTGAGAACATCAATTTATTATCAGAAATTCAGATTTAAGCAAGGATAGTGGAAACAGGTTACATATAAAACAAAATTATAACATGCTTTCTAGAGATTAAACTTAACAGGCTAACCTCCTGTCAAAGGAAGTTTATCTGACCCCAAATGTCTTTTACAGCATTTTTAACCAAGGCTGGCTGAGTTCCCACTTTCATGAATGTCATTGCAATTCCCAATTACTTTCTCATATAAAGGGGCATTTTTTGCCTTCCCCTTATGGTCCCCAAAGTCATTATTTGTCCTTAAAGTCAGATGACCCCCCACCCCCCACAGTTTATTCTTTGGCCTGCTGACTCCATGTTGATTTCACATCCTCATACAGACTTCATATGCAAGTGGGGGTCTCATTGTGTTGTCTTGCAATGCTTAATATTTACTTCTGAAGTGAGGCAGGCAAAAGACTATACATCTTTTGTCTGGCAGAAACCTACTTGTCAACCCTGCCTTGAATCAGACTTTTAGGATCATGCTTTCAGTATGTGTATATACATAGCTTCTTACATGGTATTTGGTATTTGCACATACATTTCACAACACTATTAATGATGAGTGTGACCCCAGCTTTTATTGAAGACTCTTATGACATTCTTTATGGATAAATACTATGAAAGCAGTGTGCTAGGTGTAGTGCGTTTGCCAGGCCTAACAGGAATTGCTGTTACAGAACAGGGAACCCTTCGCCAGTTGGGCTTTTTAGGCTCACGGTCATACCACATCTTGTCATGGAAACCCATTCAAAATAATGTGTATATTACAAACTTAAATAATTGAGATTACAGCCAATAATTAAACAATCTCGTAATTACTTACAAAAGACCATCCGTATATGCACCATACGCCCAATCCTGCTCCTCTGAAGTTAATATAAAGATTTGTAAGCAACTGACTTCAGTGAGAGTTGGATTAGATGCTATAACTTTTGAAGTGTGGCCTGTGCATTCTGGGTGGAATTCCAGTTGAGCTAATGCTGTTATAGACAGAGGTTTTAAACAACAGCGAAAAAAACCCCACAAATAATTACGAGACACTTCTTTGACTAAAATTTCACTGGTGTTTCATTTTCAAAGAGGATACAAAATATTTGATTAAAGAAATGAGTAAATAATGTTTAACACCCCTCCCCGCCCCGGAGCATCATAGACTTTTTATTTTTGTTTTAAAAAACCCTCTTTTCTATTTTCTGTCGGTATTTCCAGGCAAGCAAAAATCAAAAAGACTAAATTATGTGTCTAAAATATTTCACAAGAAAGAATTCAGAGGACAAATAGCTGCATGGAAATTTTGAGATTTTAAACATTTGTGATGCATTTTTGAGTAGTCTTGAATAGAAATAAACCTAAACTAGAACCATTTATTCAAACTCATCCTCCCCCAAATCACTGACGGTTCAGATAAAATGGAACACCGAATCAAACCACCAAAGCTTGACAGCTGAGATTTTAAAAAATGAAAATCAGGCCTGATTTTGCTCAACCCAGGGGCTTGCTTTTCTTCCCAATAAAGTAGATGGCAAAAAGTCTCATTAGTTTCAGTCGAAGCAGGAACTAGGCCTCTGTCTGGAAGCTGCTGTCTGAAATTCCACACAGAAGATCTTGATCTAATTGCTTAGCATGAAAGAATGTTGGATAGCGAAATAACCCAGTCATTTTCATCTGTTGCTGTATTACAAAGCACCAAAGCTTGCTCCGCCAACTGGCTAAAAACTGGCTCTCCTGGCTAAGAAGTCTGACACTTCATTATGAAACATTTAATGTTACAAAACTGCTACATGGTTACTGCTGGGGATATATTGTATCATGATCTGTGGCATTAGAGTCTGAGGGCCATGTTTACTGGAGGATTATCATTGATGGGACACGAAGGAAACAGAGAATGCTGGGGAGTTAGGTTGGAAGCAACGCAGCTACATAGATGGAGCAGTGTTAACAGTTTAATAAAATTCCACTTGTTCAGTGTAATCTGTTTTCTGCATCTCTCTTTGCAAATAAACAGGGGCTGCAGCCGGCATTCAACATGTTACTCAGTTAGATCTTAAATTTTTATTTTAGAAAATAGTGAAAAATATTTAAAAATGAAATACTTTACAATATATTTATGCAGTTGCATCTCTTTCTATTAGAATGCTTCTGTGACCAGCTGGTAAGAGACAAGAGCATCTTGGCTTCCACTTTCAGTCCATTTGGCCTTAAACTGCTCAGTCCTGATCATCTTCTGAGGGTTCACAGGAGTTCGAGTTCAACAGCCTGGAGCGAAACTTTAGGCATTCATGGCTATTCAGTGTACTTCCAAAAAAACTGTTGCCAATATTTTCTTAAAGTAACAACAATGAATTTGCTTTCACTAGGGTTCACACCCCTATTGTGGACACTTTCTGCAAATATTCTAAACTAGTTTACTTAATGTTTGTAAATTTTAAGGGAATAGTCACAGAAGGAGATATTCACTGCTTCGGTCCAGTTTCAGCCTTCAAAATAGAGAATTCAAGTTGTGCATAGGTCTTTTTGATGGCCTGCTGTGCAGGAGTCAGTTTCATCCAGGAAATTATTTTCAAAATATTAATGAAATTATTTGGACTGGAAAAGTTATATTAATCTAGTCAGAGAATGGAGTAGTACCATATGATCAATGTGCCCAATTAAAATAATGGACCAGAATCTTCTGAACTATGAATATTGGATACTGTCGGTTGCCTGCTTAGAATCAGAGGCCAGAAATTATTTGGTGAATAACTTTCAACAGTGAATACATTCAGACAATTCCATTGTGCAGATTATTTCCCTGTCTTTAGTATGTATATCGATTTCAGTTTTCAGCTAAATTATACACATGCAGTGGGGGTGTATAATTCAGGACCATCTGTGCCAGAAAATAAATGCCTCCATCACTTGTACTAAAGGTAAATTATGATCTAATGATGGAATTACCTTCTTTGTAGACCTAGTATTACCATAAGTTTTATTCCATGAAGCATAGGGACTAAATAAGCAATACAATGCAGTACTCTAACTGCAAAGGAGCCCACTGTTGCAGTAGTGCATATCTTAAATATGCAGCTATCCTATAGAATTTAACAGACAATGAAAACCCCTACAAAGATTTTTGTTTTCAATCAGCCTACAGAATTCTATGGCTAGGTTATCATTCTCTATTTAATTCTATAGGCTTGGAGCAGCAACACCCTGAGCTGGAATTGTATGTTCAATGAAAGAGACCACCTGTGATATGTATATTGTTAATCAAGACAAAGACATTTCAAATACATTTGAGAATTTGTGGACCTGATACTCTATCTGTTTTTCCTTATCTTTGAGCATTGCAAAAAATAGAAGTCTCTCCGATGCAGTCCTGTTTCTACAGCTCTTCATATGCCTTTGTTCATGAGTCTGTGAATCACAGTCAGGCTACTTCAAGTATCTCCCTTTTTTTCAAACTTTATTTTTCTTTCTGGTTATTTCCATATTTTGAGCCAGACATCTTGAAACTAAATAGTTCTGGGACAGTCATGATGGTCCAGATAGAATGCTCCGACTATTAGGGATTTAGTTCCAATTTTGAGTCCCACGTGAAGACTCCTTTTTGCTCTTCATGTCAAATGTAGAACTATTTGCCAGTTTTTAAACCCAGGGGGCAAAAGGGTGGATAGAAAGCAGTTTCTGAGTTTCTTTAATATCTAATATCCCTTTAATAGCCCTCGTAATAACATATTACATATATGAGAATATAAGTGGTATTTGTATTTGTTAGTGTCTTCTCTACAAAAAGAGAGGAGGATATTTTCCATAGCTTTTACTTTTTACAGTGTCTTTCTGGATCAGAGGGAATTTTCCCACATAGCATTTGTTTAACCTGCAGCATTATTCCACCTAATTTGAAATGGCTACCAGGTCAGAAAATTGGAGACCTTCCACTTAAATGAACCTCCTTTCATCTGAAGCTAATGTGTAACCACCTGGTCTTGCAAAGAAGTTGCTTGAGTGTTTGTATTCAGAATACCATATTGATTGAAATATGATACACTGGTTGCCATCAAAAGTCAACATTTACCACAATGTAGTTATGAGATGGTGCTTTAGAGATACAGCAGTTACCGTCTGCAGAGTGCATTTTATAAAACAAAGTCTATGAAGCAAGTTGTTACGCATTTCTTAATGCATGGCTTTCTTACATCAGGATTTTATTTTTAAATTGACTAGATAACTACTTTTGAAAATTTCAGATAGGAATGTTAAAGAACATACCATACTTACAACACATTATTCTAGCTTTACTGTCCAGAAATATGAAAATCTGTTGAGAGAAAAGCAGCAGTTTCGTTCTTTTGTTCTTTCTTACTGGTGCATGGTGGAGACTTTGAGAGAGGCTGGTATAGAGGGGCCTTAGTGCAAATACGAATCAAGCACAGAAAAAGCAATATGCACTTCATTCTTCAAGCTTGAATCTGTCTATGTAGATTTAGTATATGGTCATGCATCAGCATAGTATCTAAGTGGGATCTGGAAGTTTGGCCATTGACTCCAATATCACTGACCATAAACAGGAAATTGTAATAGCCCTATGACTTAGGGCCTTATGGTTTCTGCCATATTGTATGGCATGTGCACTATGAACTTCTTTGTGAGAGTGGAGATAAAACTCAAATATTCCAGCTCCAAAAGCACTAGCTTCTACCAATGCAAAAAGAGTCTCTGTTAGTTGTACAGGGCTATCACACACAATTAAGCAGTTTTCATTTTACCCAGAAGAGGTCATTGGAACAAATAAACACTAGCAAGTTTATTACATTCTCCCTGTTAGATAAAACTTGAGTGTCTGAGGGTCCCAGGATTTCAAGTCTCACCTCTGATACCTATATGGCAAATTGGTGGCCAGCTAGGGACTACACAGTGTTCAGTATGTGTTCACAATGACAATGGGGAGAGAACTATTATCATCCTAGTATAAAAGCTCAGACAACTCCCATCTGAAGTAAGGAGAGTCAACATTAGCTGTCTGTCTACCTATCTACTTACCTAGCTACTTATATAGCCTTCATCAGAGTAATGTCTGAGCTTCTGTTAGAAATATAAAGATTTGTGACACAAAGATGATCTGTTCAGATTCCGCTCAATAGAAAACAGTGGTGCACAAACAATAGCCAGCATACTGAAGTCCTTTGTATTTTTTTTAGCACTTTCCAGCTAAGTATTTGAAATGGAATTTTAAATCCGGATGAATTCAGATTCACAACAGCCCTATGGAGTATCACGGTTTACAGTTAAGGAAACAGAGCCTCAGAAAGAAGCAAAAAGTCTATTGTAGTTCTGGAAATAAAAGTCTGATCTTCTGGCTCCAAATCATGTGCCTTGACCACAAAAACTTTTCCTTCCCAGAAAATCCATTTTTTCTCTGGCTTGAATCCTTGACTATCAGTACTTTTAGGAATCTGCAGATTTTGATTTAGTTTGCATGGTGTCATACAATACTTGAGGACAACGTCTGACTTGAATATTCTTCTGAGTGTTGAAAGAAAGGACCTTCAACTGATTTCATTTAGTCTTCCTTAGCAATTTCTGAAGTTTTCGCTTCACTATTATGAGCCATGGCATTAAGGGTAGGCTGGGTGCCCAAGGATAATTATAGGCATTTCAACATTCCCAATGGTTATTTTCTAGTCTGGGAAGAAAGTGCCATGCTGCAGCTTTTGAAACAGACCAGAGTTCCTGAAGATGTGAGCGTCATGTACCTTTCCCGGCCATCCCATGTTGATGTTGGTGAAATGTCCCTTGTGATCCACCAGTGCATGCAGCACCATTGAAAAGTACTCCCTTTGGTTTATGTACTCGCTGGCTTGGTGCTCCAGTGCCAAGATAGGGATATGGGTCATCTATCACCCCATCACAGTTAGGGAATCCCGTTGCAGCAAAGCCATCCACTATGACCTGCACATTTCCCAGAGTCACTACCCTTGATATCAGCAGCTCTTTGATTGTATTGGCTGCTTGGATCACAGCAGCCCCCACAGTAGATTTGCCCACTCCAAATTGATGCCTGACTGACCAGTAGCTGTCTGGCATTGCAAACTTCCAGAGGGCTATCGCCATTCACTTGTGAACTGTGAGGGCTGCTCTCATCTTGGTATTCTTGTGCTTCAGGGCAGGGGAAAGCAAGTCACGAAGTTCATGAAAGTGCCCTTATGCATGCAAAAGTTTTGCAGCCACTGGGAATCATCCCAAACATGCAACACTGTGTGGTCCCACCAGTCTGTGCTTGTTTCCTGGGTCCAGAATCGGCATTCCACAGCGTGAACCTGCCTCATTAACACCATGATGTCCACATTGCTGGGGCCTGTACTTTGAGAGAAGTCTGTGTCCATGTCCTCATCACTCTCGTCACCGCGCTGCCATCTCCTCCTTGCCTGGTTTTGCTTTTGCAGGTTCTGGTTCTGCATATACTGCAGGATAATGCATGTAGTGTTTACAGTTGTGGCAGTGATCTGAGCAGGCTCCATGTTTGCCGTGCTATGGCGTCTGCGCTGGAAAAAGGCATGAAACAATTGTCTGCTGTTGTTCTGATGGATGGAGGGGCGACTGACCATGTGGCTTACAGGGTTGACTTACGGGGTTGTCACACAGAATGGCCCCCTCAAGGATTGAACGTGAAATCCTGGGTTTAGCAGGCCAATGCTCAAACCACTGAGCTAGCCCTCTTCCCACTATTCATGGAGGGGGTGGGGGGCAAATGAATACAAAACAAATCTACTCTCTTTATTGTTTTGATCCACTCCATCTCTCTTGTACATCTTAAGCTAGTAGCAGATGGTGCAGTATGACTACTAGCCATCATGTCTCCTCGCTGCTCGCCAGAAGACGGTGCAGTACGACTGCTGGCCATCGTCATCTCCCATTATCTCCAGGCGTGCCTGACCAGCCTCACTGAGGCTGGCCAGGAGCACACATGTCTGCCCAAGTGCCCCCGACTGACCTCACCGAGGTCGGCTAAAAGAGCACCCAGGAGGCGACGACAATGGTTACCAGTCGTAATGCACCATCTGCTGCCAAAAGGCAATGAGCTGCTGCTCTGTAGCAATGCAGTCCCACGTCTGCCAGCACCCAGGAGATGTACGGTGACAGTGAGCTGAGCAGGCTCCATGCTTGCTATGGTATGGCATCTGCACAGTTAACACAGGAAAAAAGGTGAGAAATGATTTATTGCTATTACTTTCACGAGGTGGCTGACGACATTTACCCAGAACCACCCGCGACAATGTTTTTGCCGTCAGACATTGGGATCTCAACCCAGAATTCCAGTGGGTGGCCGAGACTGCGGGAACTGTGGAGCTACCCACAGTGCAATGCTCCAAAAGTCGATGCTATCCTCGGTACTGTGGACTCACTCCACCGACTTAATGGTCTTAATTGTCTTAAGTGGGTACACACACAATTGACTGTATAAAATCAATTTCTGAAAAATCGACTTCTATAAATTCAACCTAATTTTGTAGTGTAGACGTACCCTTAGCTAAGGCTGTAGAGCAGACTCATTTAACTCTCTCTAAGTGGTCTTAGTTCCACTAGATGGGACAGAGCACCACACTCAGAATGTATTAACATTCATGTTTTAAAAAAAAAAAAAACTCTGTGAAGATGTTTATACTTATCAGATTTCATGGCTATAGTTCATATTATGATAGAAATATATCAGCTGAACATTTAAAGGTTCTGTTCACGGCAACAAATCTTGTGCTCTGCTATACAGGCACTGAAAGCTTTTTGGGCTTCCAAGTTCCATATAAGCACAGGGTCTGTCAATTTTTAATGAAAATTGTTGTTCTGACATCTCCCTCAAGAACACTAACTCTTGCCCATCCTCAATACCCTCTTAAGGGATGTCCTCATCCTATAGCAATGAATTAGTGTCCCAGTACTGATTATATTAATGAACGCTACCCAGCCTTTTATTGTTTGGTTTCATAGGGTACTAAACTGTAGAAATATTTTAATAGGTATGGGACAGAGTGCTAGCTGTAGCACCCTGATCACTGGCATTACTGCTGGAGGGAAATGGCTGCAGGCTAAGTTGGAAGCAATTAAACACTTTCTGCTGGGAGATTATGACCACCACCTGGGTGGTCATTCCTGGGCTAATGATACAATTAGCAATAATTGGGAAGATATAATGGAGGTAGGAGGGGAAAGGGGCCAAGATGATTCCAGGTTGTGAATGTTAAACATCTCCCTTGAACTTGCTCTCCTAAGGTTCAGAGAATGCTGTAGGCTGCTCCAGCTCTGATCTGCCATGTGAATTATGCATTTCCTTCTGTTTCTTAATGGGTAATGCATTTATTTTTGTAGGCAGAGGACCTGATTTTAAAATGTGGCCTTCAGTTTTGACTGTAGTTTTATCAGGGGCACCATTTCTGATTTTGGTAGGGAGTGGAGCAACTTTAACCATGATGCCAAGGGCTACACTAGAAACACAAGCAGATTTAAAAAATAACCCAACATCACCACTACCCTGCAGGCTAACTACTTTAAACCTTGTGGTATTGCAACAATTTGAATGATGCACATGAACAATATTTTATTGCACCTTAAATCAAATAAGGGGGGATATAATTGGGGTCTATAAAATCATGACTGGTGTAGAAAAAGTAAATAAGGAATTGCTATTTACGCCTTCTCATAACACAAGAACTAGGGGTCACTAAATGAAATTAATAGGCAGCAGGTTTAAAACAAACAAAAGGAAGTATTTCTTCACACAATGCAGAGTCAACCTGTGGAACTCTTTTCCAGAGGATGTTGTGGAGGCCAAGACTATAACAGCATCTAAAAGAGAACTAGATAAAGTCATGGAGGACAGGTCCATCAATGGCTGTTAGCCAGGATGGGTAGGGATGGTGTCCCTAGCCTCTGTTGGCCAGAAGCTGGAAATGAGCGACAGGGAATGGATCACTTGATGATTACCTGTTCTGTTCATTCCCTCAGGGGCACCTGGCATTGGCCACTCTCGGAAGACAGGATACTGGGCTAGATGGACCTTTGGTCTGACCCAGTATGGCCCAAGTTTTTTTGTTCTTATTGTTTCATAATACTGACAACTGAAGTGCTTTTCATAGCAGCAGTTTTTGTATTCTTAATTTTCCAATGCACAAATGATTGAAATTCTACATTTTGGTAAAATTTCAACGAACCTCAGGTTTGTATTAAGAAGATCAAAATATGTTGTTCTCAAAATCTTGTAGCAGTAAAATCAAAACTAAAAATGAAATAAGATGAACCATATTCTGCTCTTTTACACAATTTCAAATTCAGAATACTGGTTGAAACCCATGCAATTTCTCCAGATTTACAGCAGTGCTAAAGAGAGCATAATTTGCCCCTTTGTGTTTGTTAGTTGCCATTTCTGTTGGGAACTGTGCTAGAGATAGCTATGGATAGGGATTCTCTGGTAAAAACCCCTTCCTAAATGGCCCACTATATTAAATAATTCCTTTAGCACAACTTATTGTAAGTATTAAAGTATACCTAATTACTAGAATTTGGTGTTTCTTTGTAAAACTTCTGTAAAGATTGGAACAAACATTGCTGCTCGGTAACATTAGACCTTTTTGTAGGAACAATTGCTATGCATTAACTATGGTAGTAGGTCCATCTATAAGGAGATCGTTCATAAGTGAACCCTTTCGTTTGGGATGGGGAAGCAAGCCGTTTTTCAAGGGGATACATAAATATAAAGTTGAACCAGGGCCAGATCCTTTAAACACATATGTCACAAGTCATCGTCATCCAATACTAAATGGTAAATGAAGGGGCATTCTGGAGGTAGCTCTTGCTCTTTTTGTTGAAACTCCATGAGATCTGACTTATCCAGAGGGGTTTCTTTTCAGAACTACACCACTGAGCATCATTTATCCTCTCTGATCTTTTTCCTTTAATTTCTTTAGGGCACTGTCCTAGGCACTTTAGAAATAATTCTACATTGCGTCAGTAAAAGCACTGGCATCTATTGATTGCATGGCAGACAGCAATATATTTCAATTATGAAAGGTTAGAAAACTTCTCAAAAATATGAAGAACTCACCCAAGGTGACATAGATCCATTTGGCAGATGAAGGCCTAAGAGCATTGGATCAATCTCTTTTTTTAGGGGGAAGGAGTAATGAGAAGGGGGGGGGGGCGGTGTAATTGGCAGCCTGGAGGATGAAGAGACAGGATCCAAGAATCCACCCCAACTCTCCACCCAGGAAATCCCATGTCTTTGGCCAGGAGACACACAGCACAGAGCACCTGGCGCAGAGCGGTGCGTGCAAACAAGGCAGAGGAACCCCAGCAAAGCTGTCGATATCAAAGAAGCTGCCGGCTGATTGACAGCTCAAAAGAGGTGTTGTGTGACTCTTGCACATGCACACACAGTGCTGTGCATCTGTCTTAAAGGGCCAGCACTCGCTTCCTGCACACCTGGGCACATCCACATGGAGCAAGCTGGAACTCGGCTCAGGTACGAAACTTCCCATGAATTTTATGCATATATAACTTTGAGTACAACAATTGCATGTCTATTGTCTGCACCTGTGAACCAAATAGAGGTGTTAGTGTTAGCATTGGCACCTGCAATTAGTTGTACAGCTCTTTACTAAAATCAGAATGAGAGAATTCCCTAGTTTGTTTTCCATAACTTGAATAATCCAATTATTGATGGCTAGGTTGAGGGGCAGGTAAGGATAACTGGCATATAGTAATAACAAGTGTAAATTAATATAGGAAAATAAAATTGTGTCTCCCCGACCCTGTCCTTCATATGTCATCTTCTAAAAAAGTGTAAATTTGGGGGGAGGGAATGGGGGGCATGGATTGTGGGTTTTTTTGTGCATTTAATACTTAGCACAATTGGGCCCTTATTTTGACTGGGAATTCTAGACACTACTGCATTATAAATAATAATAGATTACTTAGGTTGCTTGTTTATTGTCACTAGTAGCCAATATGTAATTAGCCCTTTTGTTGCAGGATATTGCTACTTTGTACTGCAGCTTTAAGTAGACATCCCCTGATAATAAGTAGGACATGCATACTTCATGCTTTGGACAGCCTTCAGTGCCTGTGTCTGTTTGGTACAGCTGGTATTTGAGAGCAATTAAATGGTTAATTACTTTGTGTGATATGTTTCAGTCCTTTAAAGTCTCTCATTTTCACTGAAAATGGTACTGTTTAAAATAGATAGTTGAATCCAAACCATGAGATGCAATTTATTGCTACACACGCAAGTAAAGTTAATTTAAAAAAAAACACATAAAATAATTTATGGTGGGTTCATGTGAGATGTGGAAAATATAGTAACTGTATTCACGGGGAAATGACCTTCATAACTTACTTCAGCTACACCTTTCATGTGTTATGAGCTCTTCTCTTGCCAAGAAGAGATTCCTCCCCTCACCCCCCCATGTCTCTGACATACCCTTTGTGAATACTACTTGCCTTTCTCTAACTCTAATAGTATTTCTCTTTTGTTTATCAGTCCAGGGAGTGGAGGGAGGCAGAAACAAAAACACATCTCAGATAAAATTGTGATTGATACAGTAGACTGTGACACAGTAGAAATTGCATAAGGCTGACTCACCACTCTGTAAGCTTCCCCTCAGGGGCCAAATTGGGAAGATAACTGGCTAATCACTTAGTTCTTTTTTCAATTAACAAGGGGATTGAGCTTGACAGCTGGGGACAGTTAAAAGGGAAAGGGGGAGATTGGAAGGAAAGACTGATGCTATCTAAACTATGGAGCTAGATTGACGTAAGGCAATTTACATCAATCTAACTCTGTCTACACTGCAATGATGCTCCCGCTGATGTAAAGCACCAACTAAGCGACCTCATAACTCCACCTCTGTGAGAGATGTAGCACTTAGGTTGATGTAGTTAGGATGATGCAGTGTCTGTCAAGAAAATGTGTTACTACACAGACACTCCCGGGCCCACATAGGGTTATGACCTATCTGTTTTTCCACACGGAGAGTCTCGGTTTCAGCTTGTGTCTGGGTGCCATTTGACAAGTCTGGATGTCTGGGTTTTTTTGGTCTGGTGGGGGGAGAAGAAGTGGGGTGCAGTCTTGAGGGGGAAGAAGCAGAGCAGGGGACAGCGATCTGGTCACCAGCCATTAGAGAGGTGGCAATCTGGGACCCACAGGTGGAGCTCTGTCTGTGACCCCAGGACAGGGCTCACAGTCTGGGCCGTGAGCCCCAGAGGGGCAGTGGACTCCAGCTGTCAGTGCCTCACAATGCCCCACACAGTTAAATTGATGGAAGCGTTCCTGATGAGGACACACATCACCAAGAGAGGGGGCGTAGTGTGGACATGAAGCACCGCAGTAATTACTGTGGTGGCTGAGTGTCGACCTAACTTAGATTGACTTAATTTTGTATCATAGACAAGGCATAAGCAGGCCCATGAGAAGTGAGATCTCTTGCCCTAAGCCTAGAGAGTATGCCTTATGTTGTAGGGACACAAACTTGTGTAAGATGATATAAATAAAACACATGGTGTTGAGCCAACAGGAGAGTGTGTGAGGGCCGTTTGCGAAACACACAAAGAGGGAGAGCTCACCCTGAAACAGGGATGTATTCCTGAGAGCCAAGAAGAATGCATCGTGTACAGAGCAGCCTAGAAGATGGAATCAATATGCCTGAGATTCTAGCCATGTTCTGCGTCTTTAGTTTAATTGAATTAGCCTTGAAATGTGTTTTATTAGTTTTGTAATTACAGTTTCAAATTGTTTTATTTTGGCAGCTGCATTAAAAATGTAAGCATCAAATAGTACCTTGAAATTGTTCCATTAACCAGTTCAAATTTTTCTGTTGGCTCCCTGCCTTACATCTAAGCATTGCTCAGGAGACAGATCCTCTGAAGATATGTTCGAGGAAGTCTCCCTAATTGAAAAATCATTTCCCTCTTTTTCCCCTTGCAAATACAGGAAGACCTCATTAGGAGACTCTCTAATATAACATTCACAGACAAAAAGCTACTATACTTTAGCTTCAGTTTTCACTAATCTCCATTACAGAGACTCAGATTATTCACACATACACACAAATCTTTATAATTAGGCTGCTAAAGTCCTTTCTCTCACTGTGGAAAATGTGTTATGCTTAAGCTTAAACCAGGTTATTAGTTTATTATTCTCCAACATCTGTCTCAAACTTGTGAGAGAACTGAGCTGTTTGGCTCAGTTTACATTTAAATCCTGTCAAAGCGAAGGAATTTGTCATGCCAACCACTTTGTGGCCCTTCAGCACATCTTGCATACACACCAAAAATACTCCCAAAGACTAACAGGAATTCCTGCCACCAATTAGATTAGACCTGCTTTGAAAAAATATAGCAAGTTTGGTCTCTCACTTGGCCAGTTACCAATTGTGACTGGTCTCCCAGGGTACAGCCTAGAACTGGGGTACTGCTGAGCCCTCTGTTTCACCAACCTGGGCTCCCTCTCACACTATGATGCTGTGACAAGCTACAAATCTCTCCAGGTCCTGAACTTGCATTGCCATCCACAGGCAGGGATACATCCAGCTGAGTTACATGAAGCTTTCGCCAGCCACTCATGAAACCAACAATAGAGAGGCTCCAGCCAATTCTCCACAGGTCCCCAGCCTAGGACCCCAGAGCTGAAGCATCTTGCCCTGGTCAGAAGCCTGACCAGTGTAAGTTTATTACCCAGTCTGCCCCTTCCTCAGTGGAGAGAGGACATGCACCAGTTTTTGTTCCAGAGCAGATTCCCCAAACACTTTGAGCAAAACACACAGTCTTACACAGGTAAAATACAGTTTTATTAACTACAGAAACAGTTTTATTAACTACAGAAAGATTTTAAGTGATTATAAGCAGTAAGCAAACAGAATAAAGTTATCTAAGAAATAAAAAGTAAAATTGCAATCTGAGTTCTATAAATTAGATGGGATTTGAATCAAGCAGTGTCTCACCCTGACAGCATAGTTCCTTACAGCGCAAGGGATTATCCTTTACAGCGCAAGGGATTATCCTTTACAGCGTAGGACCAACTCCCCAGTTCAGTCTTTGTTTTCCAGACATGTTTCCAGATGTTGATTTGTGTGGGAAATGAGGACCAATGATGATGTCACTTCCCCGCCTTTATAGGTTCTTCCAGCTTGCTGGAAAGATCTTTTGCTATGAGGTGAATCAAACAGTGTTCATTGTTTACATGCTCCTTCTGAGAAGCATTCATTGTATACAGATCCTGTGATAGTCCTTTAGTGTTGTAGGCTCATTAAGGGGAATCCACACTACTGTCTGGCTTCTCCATTGTTGTACCTGAAAGGCTGGTTGTGGCTGTTTCCAACTTCACAACATATTTCACTAACACACACAGCAAAACTTCATATCTTCACATGCAATTTAACACGATATTAATGTTCAACAGATTAAGACTTTTACAATGATAGCTTACAAGGCATATTTTGTATAAAACATCTCATAATCATATCACCATGGTAAATATGGGTGTGCCAGAGTGTTGCTTTGGGGTACAGTGTGTCACACTAATGTTGCATTGCTAGTGTGAACAGAATAGGGTAATAATCCCAGTACAGCATACAGCCATCCCTCTCCTATTCCACAGTATAGGGGCCACTGCTTAGGTGACTTGTCTGGTCTCTCCAAGCCGCTGCTTCAGAGACTGTCCTAGGAATTGTGGCATAATTACCTGCGTATAGTCCAACTGCAGTGAGACAGAACAGTATGTATGCAGTTGCATGGTTAGTATTGCAATTTGAACCAGCATGGCTACCATGGAAAACACTGCACTATTTATGTCTACACCATTAGATCCCACCAATTTAATTACCAAAAATTCATTTGTCTAGTGTGAACAGGGCATTAGAAAATTCAGTGTTATCAGAACCTGTCTACCTAGTCCTGAAAATGTGTGTTTTTTTTTTAAAAAATGGGTAAAATGTTTTAGCCTAATCCTCATTGATGAAATATAACAAGCGGAATAAACCAGTTTTTAAAAACCATTTAGTTAATGCACCTTTTTCTTCTTCTAAACATGTTTTTTTTTTCTGTGTATGTTTGTGTGTTTAACACCACCACTTAGCAAATAGGACAATCACTAAGTTTTGGCGTTTTAAATAAGGGTTTTCACCTTCACCACTCATCTTTTCATTTTGTATTTTTCTTTGAAACTGGAATCCTGAATGTGTGATATCACTGTCAATCTCCTGGGAATAAGAATGAAGTAAAAACACAGGTGTCATAAACAGATAGCTAAGGGTTAATGTCTTTTTCACCTGAAGCACCTGACCAGAGGACCAATCAGGAAACCGGATTTTTTCAACTTTGGGTGGAGGGAATTGAGTGTCTAAGGTCTTTGTTTTCTGCCTGCCTGTTTTTTCTGAGCTTTGGAGAAGTAGTTCTACTTTCTAGTCTTCTGTTTCCAAGTGTAAGGACAAAGAGATCAGATAGTAAGTTATATGGTTTCTTTTTTTTGGTATTTGCATGAATATAAGTGCTGGAGTGCTTTGATTTGTATTCTTTTGGAATAAGGCTGTTTATTCAATATTCTTTTAAGCAATTGACCCTGTGTTGTATTATCTTAATACAGAGAGAACATTTGTACTTATTTTTCTTTCTTTTTATATAAAGCTTTCTTTTAAAACCTGTTGAAGTTTTTCTTTACTTCAGGGAAATTGAGTCTGTACTCACCAGGGAATTGGTGGGAGGAAGAAATCAAGGGGAGATCTGTGTGTTGGATTGCTAGCCTGATGTTGCATTCCCTCTGGGGGAATAGGAAAGTACTTTTTGTTTCCAGGATTGGGAACAGAGAGGGGGGAGTCTCTGTGTAGTTTCACAGAGCTTGTGTCTGTGTATCTCTCCAGGAGCACCTGGAGGGGGGAAGGGAAAAAGGATTATTTCCCTTTGTTGTAAGACTCAAGGGATTTGGGTCTTGGGGTCCCCAGGGAAGGTTTTTCAGAGGGACCAGAGTGCCCCAAAACACTCTAATTTTTTGGGTGGTGGCAGCAGGTACCAGGTCCAAGCTGGTAACTAAGCTTGGAGGTTTTCATGCTAACCCCCATATTTTGGACGCTAAGGTCCAAATCTGGGACTAAGGTTATTACATGAGTGGCAGCTGGTGGGAGATAGACAGAACCCAGAAGCCAGTACAAATATTATATTTTTCTTTTCTCTGCTAAGGGCTTTTTAGCAGAGAGAAACAGTTGGTTTTAAAAGGGAACCAGAGAGAATTTTTTTTTCTGCTCTCTCTCGCAGTTTGTGGCTTGCATGTTAAGGGTCTTTTGTCATGCAATAGCCCTCCCATTAGGAGGCAAGTACCGGCACTTATATGCATGCAAATAAAGTGGTTTTTCTGGTTTCCCTTCATTGAACATTAGCTAGACAGAGAAAAGGAAAAAAGCACTGTTGCTAGGCAGACTCCAGGAGGCAACAGAACCTGCAGTTCAGAAGATAAACACCGGAGGGCACCCCAACACAAGAAAACAGGAACCATGACTTCTAAGGCAAAAATTGACGCCGAAGAACAAATCAAAGAAGCTGAACACAGGCGACAGATGGAGATAAAAAAAGAAAAGGAAGAAAGCATGAAACTGGCAGCCTTCCAAAGAGAACAGGCAGCCCAAGAGGCAGCACACAAAAGAAAACTAGAAGAAGAAGAGAGAGCCTACCGAAGGAAACAAGCAGAAGAAGAGTTGGCCCACCACCGAGAAATGGAAAAACACCAAAAAGAAATGAAAAAACAACAAAAAGAAATGGAAAAACAACAAAAAGAGAATGAAAAGAAGGAAAAACAAAGAAAACATGAACTGGAGTTGGCAAAAGCTGGGCTGCATGTGCCAGCCAACCCTAACAACCCGGCGCCAATTATTGCTCCACAGCACAGGAAATTTCCCACCTACAAGGCAGGTGATGACACCGAGGCCTTCTTGGAAAATTTTGAAAGAGCCTGTCTTGGGTACAGCATTCCCGAAGACCAGTACATGGTAGAATTGAGGTCACAGCTCAGTGGACCTTTAGCAGAGGTGGCAGCTGAAATGCCTAAGCACCAAATGAATGACTATAAACTTTTTCTAACCAAGGCCAGATACAGGATGGGAATAACCCCAGATCATGCCCGTCGGCGCTTCAGAGCCCAAAAGTGGAAACCAGAGGTGTCATTTCCCAGACACGCCTACTACATTGCAAAAAACTATGAGGCCTGGCTAACAGGAAACAACTTTCAAACCTTGGAAGAACTGAACCTCCTCATACAAATGGAGCAGTTCTTGGATGGTGTTCCTGAAGACATCACACGGTACATACAAGATGGAAACCCCAAGAATATCGCTGAGGCGGGGGAGATTGGAGCCAAATGAATGGAACTGGCAGAAAGCAAGAAAGCTACTGTCAAGGGGAACGATTACCCCAGGGGGCACACAGACCATAAACCCTACAACCGAGGACAGCCAAAGACCCCACATACCACCCAAGTAAAGCCACAGATACCCTACCCTTCAACCTCACCAGTCTCCAGTAACTCACCTCGGCCCAGTGACCCATCAGATGGAAGATGCTTTAAGTGTAATGAACTGGGACATATCAAGGCCAAGTGTCCCAAGAACACCATGCGAGTGCAATTCATTACACCACCATCACACCAAAGATCCCCAGGCCCGGATGCCTCTCAAATACCCTTGGAGCGAAGGGAAAATTTGAGAGTGGGCGGAAAGAAGGTTACTGCGTGGAGAGACACGGGGGCACAAGTGTCAGCTATCCACCAATCCTTCGTTGACCCCAAATTCATCAACCCAAAGGCCAAAGTTACAATTTACCCCTTCATGTCACAAGCTGTAGACTTGCCTACAGCTCAACTGCCTGTCCAGTACAAAGGCTGGTCAGGAATGTGGACTTTTGCAGTCTATGACAATTATCCTATCCCCATGCTACTGGGGGAAGACTTGGCCAACCAGGTGAGGCGGGCCAAGAGAGTGGGAATGGTTACACGTAGCCAAACCAGGCAAGCTTCCAGACCCATTCCTGTTCCTGAACCGTCCACAGAGGCCCCGTCTGTGTTACCAGAGACCCAGACAGAGGTAGTGGACCCAGATTCCATGCCTACCACTGAAACAGCCACAGCATCTCCAGTCCCAGGCCCGGAACTGGAACAGCAACCAGCACCAGCAAGTGCAACCCCATCTTCAAACTCAACGCCAGAGGGCGCCAGCGAGCCAAAACTGGCAGAAGCAACAAACAGCCATACCCAAAAGGCTCAGCCGGAGCCTGAAATACCCTCAGGTGCACCAGCGCAGAGCGGTTCACCAGCAATGGAAACAACCCCATCACCTACATCGCTTCCAGAGGGACCAAGCCCAAGTCCACAGTCTGAGGAAGAACTGGTGACCCCAGCCTCAAGGGAACAGTTCCAGACTGAGCAGGAAGCAGATGACAGCCTTCAGAAAGCTTGGGTGGCGGCACGGAGCACCCCACCGCCTCTCAGCTCTTCTAATCAATCCCGGTTTGTTATAGACCAAGGACTTTTATACAATAAATTCTTTCTGGTGGACACCGGGAAGAATGGCAGCCGCAAAAACAGTTGGTGGTTCCAACTAAGTACCGGAAGAAGCTCTTAAGCTTAGCCCATGATCATCCCAGTGGCCATGCTGGGGTGAACAGAACCAAGGACCGGTTGGGGAAGTCCTTCCACTGGGAGGGGATGGGCAAGGACGTTGCCAAGTATGTCCGGTCTTGTGAGGTATGCCAAAGAGTGGGAAAACCTCAAGACCAGGTCAAGGCCCCTCTCCAGCCACTCCCCATAATTGAGGTCCCATTTCAGCGAGTAGCTGTGGATATTCTGGGTCCTTTCCCAAAAAAGACACCCACAGGAAAGCAGTACGTACTCACTTTAGTGGACTTTGCTACCCGATGGCCAGAAGCAGTAGCTCTAGGCAAAACCAGGGCTAACACTGTGTGCCTGGCCTTAACAGACATCTTTGCCAGGGTAGGTTGGCCCTGCGACATCCTTACAGATTCAGGGTCTAATTTCCTGGCAGGGACCATGAAAAAACTGTGGGAAACTCATGGGGTGAATCACTTGGTTGCCACCCCATACCACCATCAAACCAATGGCCTGGTGGAAAGGTTCAATGGAACTTTGGGGGCCATGATACGAAAATTCATCAACGAATTCTCCAATAATTGGGACCTAGTGTTGCAGCAGTTGCTGTTTGCCTACAGGGCTGTACCACATCCCAGTTTAGGGTTTTCACCATTTGAACTTGTGTATGGTCACGAGGTTAAGGGGCCATTACAGTTGGTGAAGCAGCAATGGGAGGGGTTTACGCCTTCTCCAGGAACTAACATTCTGGACTTTGTAAGCAACCTACAAAGCACCCTCCGACAATCTTTAGCCCTTGCTAAAGAGAACCTAAAGGATGCTCAAAAAGAGCAAAAGGCCTGGTATGACAGACATGCCAACAGGATTATAATTTTATTGCAGGATCATGTATAGAGAACTTTTATTGTAAGTGAAAATGCTTTTTCTAGCACTAATAACATCAGTAACCTGGTGGAGCATATATAAAATTGCAGTCAAAGTAATGGCTTTTGTGGAGGGTCAGGACTGGAAGGAAGGAAAGTAAAAATATCCATTTTATCTTTTAAAGTCTATCCTATATATGTTTAGATGCTGTGGCTTCTATTAGATTTAATGACTTTCCACTGTAGATTGCATCATTACTAAAAAGGCCAGCATTTATTTTAAAAACTATTTATTTAAAGCTCCTACTCAAAAGTGGCTTTTAAAATAGAGATAAAAGTGTGTTTGTTCTCAGCTATCTTAGTGCATTTGGTGTGATTTATTGTTGAGAACCAGCACTCTGGCTGGAAGAATTCAGGGATGAAATATTCTGTGTATATATGGATGTATTTTCTTCTCCATATACACATAGACTATTTCATGTCTCTGTTAATTACTGCTTGATTAATCCAGTTGCTTATTGATTGTGTGATGTGTCTCACTGTAATAACTGTGTTTAGTGCCTAATGTCTAGCCAGGGATCTAGGGGAAACACTATTTTACTGCTGTTTTAAGTGTCCCATGCATCTGCAACCACATTTCATATATCTGCTAAATGCAATGATTGAATCCATCTGTTACCATTTTTTGGCATGCTATCATTTGCCAATGACTTATCATGGCCATTAAATTGTATGTACATGCTTCTGCCACAGTTGCAGAGGGTTCAGTCACCCTTCCAGAGTGGTGTTTGTGACTTATTTCACTGATTATCAGGACTATGGGGAAATATAGTATGTTACAAAGTGTCCCCTTCCTCTCCCATGCATTATAATACTATTTGATTACATCTGCCAAACCCATAGATGGAATTTACTGGTCTCCATTTTCATGTCCTTTCTTCTTTGCAATCACTGTCAGTCACAAAAATACTTTAGTAATTGTATATGTGTGTGAAGGGTGAGGTCACGTACCCTCATCCATCTCATTGTATTAACTACATTACTGCCAAATTTAGCCTGATGTCTAGGGAAAACTGTTTTATTTCCCTGTTAAGTATCACACTCGTATTATTTTAACATTTATATTGCAGCAGTGCCTAGTGGGAGTTCAACGTTTGTTAAAGGAGAAGCAGAAAAGAGCTCAGTGGAGAGTGGGGGAGAACCAAGAGTCACCAATTAAGGGAGCAGAGGAGGGTACAGAATGAATGTATTTAGCAGGAGGAGGGAAGGCTGAATTCATTCATTGTTCAGAGCCCAGAGTTTAACTAATGTATGTGTCAAATTTAATATTTTATTATTTATTTATTTATTTATTTTTGCGGTGGATTCAGGCTGACAAAAGGAGGCTGGAAGTCTGGAATTAATTGATGTGGGAGTGAAGATATGGTGTCTTAATGACTTTGAAGAGCCACTTTAACAAATTCCAGATGAATAGCAGCCATGCAGAAAACAGCTTAGGTCTGAGCGATGCCAACCAGCAATTTGCTACATAAATCCCAATTACAATTTGATAGTATTAATTTATTTTTTCTAGTTGTTGAAATTAAGTTTATAATGGCATGGTTGAAAGTCAGTTGTTTTGCTATCACCCGTTCACCCCTGCCTCAAAGTTTCAATGAGACATTGTTAGAGCTTTAAGGTTTCCTTTTTACTTTTTATTTATCTTCCTCTCCCCCCCCCCCCCCATATGACCATCATGTGATGCCAAGGGAACCAGATGAGGATCAGAAAGCAGTGAGCTTCACAACAAACCTTGAGTACTAGGTAAAAGGAAGCCAGAGGTACTGGCTCTGTACTCCCATTTGCACTGTCCATAGGGCGAATGCTGGCCCCATGGAAGCCAGTGGCAGGACTCCTATTTACTTCCATAAGGCCAAGATTTCATGCACAGTTTCTAAGACTTGTGGCTGGAGTGCTTTTGTTCTGTCATTTTGCTTGGCCTAGTAAAGAACTCTCTCCTTGAAGCTGTGTGTATTAATACTCACTGGGAAACCATCAGGCACTAGACTCTATAGGGACTAGTTGCTCTCAAGGTCTTGGAACATCTGGCATGCTATCAGGTATCTGAAGAGCACTGGAGTATCATCACAACCACAGTAACACCAAGGAGTGGGGTTACTTACAATATATATTTTAGGATGGCTGGAACATCAGTTCTGTGCATCTTTTGAAAGCCACACAGTAGTTCCCTATATGATTTAAATGACTTACTGAATTGTAAATGAATCCTTTAAAAAATAATTAAAAACACCTCTGTATAAGTAAAATGGCTAGATATTGTCCACATACCAAAAATCTGTCTTGGGATTTATGATTACTTCTCTTCATTCAGTGACAAGATCATACCAATGAAAGGAACACGCATATAGTTACACCAATGAACTGCCTTTATTAACACCACACTTCGCTATTGATGTATAAATAATCTTTAAAAGATGCCTATTGGTTGCTCTGGTGTGACAATAAAAATGCTAAATAACTTCAGAGTGAAAACAGTCCCACGAACAACCTTAGTTCTTGTATTATCAGACATAATGGGTTTGTAGCACCTTGATTATTCTCCTTTAAATAATTCAAAAGCAGAGAAATAGAAGTATCCAAGTTTAACTATGAGCTATGCAGCTCTACCCTGCAAATGTTATCTCTTCTCATTTGGTATGTGAGAGTAAATCCACATGATTTATTTATAGACTCCCAGGCTTTTCTATGGTGCAAATCACCATAGTAGCCGAATGCCTCGTAAGCATTAATGGAGTTAGCTTGACAGTGCCTACCCCGTGAGGCAACATTCTCTCCATTTATAAGATGGGTAACTGAAAACACAGAGACTGGCACTTGCCCAAGGTCACTATGTCTGTAGTATAGCCAGAGATGGAACTCAGATCTCAGCACAGTGTCTTAGCCTCCAGACCATCCTTCCACAGGATCATTCTCATACACCACATATTTACAAGAATCGCTCAGGGTAACTTTTGATCTTGTTCCTGTGACAAAACATAAGTCTCACCCCATTCCCAATTCTATGCAGCTCTTAGAAAACATATCCAACCCTCCCCCAAACATCCTCATTTGAGACACTAGCGTTGCCCCAATGACTGTTAAATTGATACAAATATTCACCAGAGAAAAGTTTGCCTTTCTAAAAGAATCACCATAAAAGTAAATGGCATCTAGCTGTCAGATGTGTAATGCTGATCTCCAGGGTTCAGACGGAGCAGGACTCAATATCAGCCTACAATCACAATGGATAGTATTCAGGTTCCTTCACTCTTCCCCTCGAACCCTCACACTCCTGGGGCACGGAGCTGACCTCGTCACTCAGGGAGGATGACCTCTGCCAGCACACTTGAAATCCTCTCAACAAAGTTCCAATGAGAATGGAAGGTTCAAACCAGTACTTTAAGCAACAGAGATTTTGATAGAAGAAATAATTTATTTGGAGCTATTGTTACAGCCACAGAGCATATTCCAGTCTATTCTTATTTAAGTAGAGTGCGTATTGGAGAATCTCTTTCTTTAACTCTGTGAAATACCCTCCAGGAAAGGTGGCAGAGGCATACTAACATCTTTTCCTGACAATTCAGAAATAAATGTGGTGGGACATCCATTGGACAATGAAATACTATATGATGCTCTAATGATCACTGTTTATGGTGCATATGGAGTTGTTCGTAATGAGACAATACATATTGTTGGGTTTCATCAGGAAGAATTTGGAATGGCCGCATTACTTACAAGAAGCAAAACAGCTTCTGGGGCCAGATTCTTGCAGGTATGGTTGATATTTAGGGGTTGTCTAAGTATAAAATGCTGCAGCAGTGCTGCTGTAGTGCTTCAGTGAAGACTACCTAAACCAGTGGCAGGAGAGTGAGGCGAGAAGGGGAGGGTTCTCCTGTTGGTGAAGGTAATGCACTTCCCTGAGAGGTGGTAGCTAGGTCGAATTCTCCCATCAACTTAGCGCTGTCTACACTAGGGGTTAGGTTGGTTTAACTGCATCATTCGGGTGTGGATTTTTCTCACCCCTGAGCGACATAGTTATACCATCTTAATTTCCTAGTGTAGGCTAGGCCTTAATCATGTGGGTATTCTCATTAACTTCAGTGAGACTATTCATATGAGTAAAGGTTGTAGTATCATGCCTTTAGGTCTGACCTGTTCAGGCATTGCAAAGCATTAGTGGGGAAGATATGTATAACTTAAAAACCAAAAGTATGTTATTTCTTCCATATTTCAATAAAAGATCAAATACTTGTATTGATTCTTAGTTTGTCATAAATGAGTTAAGCATCCCAGATTTTAAACTTGGCTCCTAGAGTTATAATTCATAATGAATCAATTTAATAAATTATTTCTCTTTCTGTTAGCAGAACTCCCATACATAGATCATCATTTTCTGGATTTTATTGTTTGAAATTACTTGGTGAAAAATTTCACAAATTCAACTTTCTCTGTGCATGCCATTCAAAATTCAGGGTGTGTTGCTTAGTTGTGACAACAGAATTTACATGGTATTGTTTCTATTGTCTGATTGGATGACAATAACTCACTTTGGAAATGCTTGGGGAAAGTAAATGTAAAATTAACTGTTGCATCATGGGAATTGAGAATGTACATTTCCATTGTACAGTACTCTAAATATTATTTTATCTCTCCAGTGATGTGTACGGTTGATTTCCTGTCCCAAAGAACTTAGAATCTTGTCTATGCGGGACATCCATGAGTAAGGGGCAGTAAAAACCCCAGAAAAAGGTTGGGAAGGGATTGTGCCTTGGAAGCCGGTGTAGTATACTCTTGGACAGCTTTGCAGACCTGGGGGCAGGTGGGAGGGGAGAACAGAGCTGTGAGGACCCACACTTCCAAGGGAGCACTTCTCTGACTATAAGGAAAGTTATTCTGCCTGGCCCTTGCATGAAACATAGATAGAAAGTTCTCTGCACCTCTTCTTCAACCTGCACACTCTCTATTGTAATTATCAGGCTCAATCTGACCCTAAGTTAGGATGAGAAACAGGAGGTAACAACACAGGGCAGAGGTGAGAAAGAGATATAATGGGGAAGAAGACAATTGCCCAGATCCTCCAGCAGATAAATACCTTTGAGGCTCTGGGCCAATATGAGTATGTGGCCATATGGGGGACTAGTACATATGGCTGGTTACAATTATGTATTTATTTGTTAATGATGTCTTATGTATTTAAACTAAAGCTATATTTTACATGCAGCCTTGAAAAATGATTTGGTTTTGCTTTGTTTTTTTGATGGGGTTGACACTAGAGGAATGGCAGGAAATGGTGCCAGGACATGGATTTTTTTTTTTTACATGCTACATATGAAATATCAGCTGTTCTGGCTGCTGCAGCTGGCAACCATATTTTTGAAGAATCAGTTAAAGTTTCTGCAGTTTATCATTTCTGTTCCTTAAGGTTGGGTTCTTGTTATAAGAATTCATAACCAAGTATAAGTTTATAGATAGTTACCAGATCTATGAAATCATTGAGGCTTTTTGTCTTCCCTTTTCCTTTGAGAGGACTGATGTAACCCTAGCCAAAAGATTTTTTCTGCCTTCCTCACAATGTTTTATAATTGAGGTTGACCATGTTTGCCTGAAAACCAGTAATGTCCTTGACTGCATGGCTGTTCCAAATGGCCTTGTTGGTTTTACAGAAAACAGCACTTTCCACCGTTTTCACTAACTCCAGGCCACCTGAAAGAGCCATCGATCAACTGAGATGCTGAAAGTGATCAAAGGCTGGCTGATCGTGTGTGCACTTCAAGGATCTTCCCCAACCAGTCCTGTGTCACATTGACACCTTGTCATGTCCTTCGTACCAGGAGCCTGATTCATCTCCTATTGATTTCAGTGGAAATTGAATTAAGTCTAAATGATGACTAGCATGCGGATTTTTATGGCTCAGTTTAATTCTCAATAAAGTTAGTGAAAATAATCCTATTGACCTCAGTGGGAGTTGGATCAGGTCCTTTGTGTGTCTGAAAAAAAGAGAGGTCGTTGACACTAGCATTAAAATATGCAATCTCAGTTCACAGCCCAGACATGGGTTTTGTTACAGTTTTGTTCAATGTTTGGGTGGAATTTACAGCTTGTGGAGCTAAAGCTGACCATTTATTAAAGCTTTTCCATGTAAATCTGCTGTTTGGAAAAACTCTGGATTATTTAGCACATGATCAGAATTGCCATCTGCAGCCAGCCATTTGTGTTGCTAGCATCAGAGAACTGTACACAAAGTTTCAAAATTTTATTATGCCTTAATTACTGAAAATGGCGAGCTGTCTAGCAGAATTTTTGTGAGCATTAATAAACTCTCTTGGTAGTTATATAAACATTTAGGGTAGTCTATTAATGAAAAATGTGTTAGTGCAGGTGTTGAGTGTACTGCAATGAAATTACAGTACTCAAGAGGTTGTTTGTTATACTCAGTTACATGTTCTGTAATACTTCTAGGTATTCATACTGAACTCAAACCAATGAAAACACGGATTAAATCCTGTTAAAATGGAAAATAAAGTTAAGAACAATGTTTATAGCAACTAAGTCTTCTAAGTGAACAAACCAGTCCATAACGAATTTAGAGGAAATATTTTTTCCAAGCAGACTCCCCATGATTTTCTAAGAGGTATTATAACAAATATCATTGCCATAAAAACAACTTCAGCCAAGGACTTCTGACAACTTCATTTTTAGTCCGGTCAGCTAAGGTAAACTGAGATGCCCAAGGAGAGCTGGTGAAAGAGTTTACTTGCTGTAATTGTAATAAAGGAGGTTTATAAACCACAAGCTGTTACAATTCAAAAGTGAACAACTGAATATTATTTCTAACAGATTTTTTATTTCCTCTTCTTCGCAAGCTGGTGCTACTTTGGGCTAATGGGAATGGGATTGTGTTGAGGTTAGGGCACTGTTATTTATGTTAGATAAATGAAAGTATAATCACTGCAAAATTTCACTGCATAAATTCAAGTTTTGTAGTTTTAAATCCTAGGACTTTGTTTTATAGCCTTAATAAAACACACCATAAGTAAAGATCAAATCATAGCATCCATCTGTTTCTGGCACTGAAGTTCATTTGGTCAACTTCACATGCCTGTACAAATACTAGCAATACACTATTTGCCTACTACACTTACTAAATTCATCATTTCTGCCAATAGAACTGTAATTCTGTTTTGCAATTTCTATAGCCTGATTCAATGGCAAAATATTTACCCTGGAAGGAACCATTTGTAGCTATTAAAATATTAGAAAGTGTAACTCAGATATGTTTATAGATGATTCTGGAAGGTGAACATTTACGGCTGATAATTTTATTTTGTAGTCAAATGAAAGCTTAATCTCACCTTTGAGCTCAGTAAAATCAAGATCTCTGCTACAGCTTCTGGATGGCTTGCATTGACAGTTATTTTTTTTAAAAAAGGTAATGATACATTTGATAGACATACAATACATGGTATCATGTTTGAAATGGAGCTTCTCTACACAGAGTTGACTTGACTGCAGAATTACAACAGAAGTGCTGGCAGCTTTATGCAAATTAACCATAGGAGGGAGCCTTTCCTCTTTAAGGATATAAGGAATCAAAGCCTTTGCAAATTAAAGATGTCTTTAGTAACAGACTATGGTGTCTACCAACCAATTTTTATTCTGGTAAAAAAAATACTCTTTTATTCTGCTAATATACTCTATGGCAACTTCACAAAAGGCAACATTTACACCATAGCATAGACTCCAGCTTCTATAGGCACTGTGACAGACCCAGACCAGTTGGGTACAGGAGTCTGGTAGAGGGTAAATATACTGGTCACTGGATGAGTATTTTTCTGTTCCCTGAGTGACCAGAGCAGGGGCTGCACTAGAGTAATCAGGAACCTGCTAGAACCAATTAAGGCAGACAGGCTGATTAGAACACCTGCAGCCAATCAAAGCAGGCTAATCAGGGCACCTGGGTTTAAAAAGGAGCTCACTTCAGTTAGTGGTGAGCATGTGAGGAGCTGGGAGCAAGAGGTGCAAGGAGCTGAGAGTGAGTAGGCATACTGCTGGAGGACTGAGGAGTACAAGTGTTATCAGACACCAGGAGGAAGGTCCTGTGGTGAGGATAAAGAAGGTGTTGGGAGGAGGCCACGGGGAAGTAGCCCAGGGAGTTGTAGCTGTCATGCAGCTGTTACAGGAGGCACTATAGACAGCTGCAATCCACAGGGCTTTGGAAAGGGCCCGGGTTCCCCCCCAAACCTCCCAACTCCTGATCAGACACAGGAGGAGTTGACCCAGACTGTGGGTTCCACCAGAAGGGAAGATCACTGAGGTGAGCAAATCTGCCAGTAAGTGCAGGACCCACCAAGGTAGAGGATGAACTTTGTCACAGCACATATAGAGCAATTTCCAAAACCTACTCTGAAGAGCATGTAAGGGATCATAACACTTTTAACATTACTAGGATTCACTCATTGTTAGAAGAAGGCTGCTTTTTTTAATCTTTGCCAACATCAGTAGAGGCTGCTGTGGTAAAGAATGTTTGTTTGGTGTTCTACTGCCTGTTTGGGTTGTGGCTTACCTTTGTAGTCACTGACTGCTCTGTCCTCAGAGCATATTAGAGAATAAAGTCTCAATGACTCCCTTTTGGCTTAGAATAAAGTTAGGGCTGGTTTATACAGAAAGGTTTCACTTTAAATAAAATCACGTTTAAAATCACATGGACGTTTCCAGCAGTTTAGCCAAATTGATCAACTTACTTGTATTGCTTTCACTTATTTGGTTAGGTACCCTACAGAAGAGAGAGAGAGAAATTTAATTGATAAGTAAGTACTGGGGGGAAAAAATAACAGAAGGGAGAAGAATATGATTTTTGGAAAAAAAATGAGGAGAGAGAGAGCGACAGAGAGAAGGATGAGCAAAAGCAAAGGATTAAATTTAAAATGATTATTTTGGGCAGTGTTCGTACTTGTGTGGGTCCTAGGATATATGAGAAGGTGGGTGAAGTAATACATTTTATTGAGCCAACTCCTGTTGGTGAGAGACCTGAAGAAGAATTCTGTGGAGCTTGAAAGCCTGTCTCTCTCTCAATAATAAAAGATATTACCTCACTCAGTTTCTCTCTCCCATTTTATTTTGACATTAAACTGTGGTCACTGAAAACACATTTCATTTTCTAAAGAGATTAATGGCTAAATTTTTATAAGCTCTCAGAAGATATTTCATGGGTTGCTTGTGCCTGCTGGTTCATCTCTAGGCCTGTGGAGGGACTCTGCTATTTTCCTTCTTTAAGTGGCTATGAGGGGAGTTCCTCTGGCTCAGTAGTTCTCAACCTTTTCCACACCATGACCCAATGTTATAACAGCAAAAGGTTTCAGCACCCTGCTCCCATAGTTTCAGAACTCCTGCCCCACCTACTCATTAAACCAACCAACTCCTAGTCAAGTCAAAGGTAAGACTGCCATTACGTTGAATGGGAGTTGGATCAGACCTGAACAGTTAGTCATTTTGCCCGTATATTTAATGTGATTGCAGCTCCCACGCTGAAAAGTCATTCTCGGTCTAGACTAGAGCAGGAGCGGGCTGCAAATTCTCACCTGTGCTGGCCTGCCTTTCCAGCTGGCATGGAGCTGCTTCTCCAGACTTAGCTCTTACCTGTCTCTTCACCTCTCCCTCATACCTCACATGGGCCCCAGCCTTGCTAGCCCCCTTCCTTCCAAATTAATCTGTCCCCTGGCTTGTTCTGAAATCTGCCCCATCAACAAAATATTTAGGCTTCATTATTTTGAACAAAATCTAAAGATCACATTTTCCCACAGCACTTAATGAAGACAATATGCAGGTATTAACAGAAGCATCTTTCACTGTAGTATTCTGCCTCCTTGCCATATACATGAGGCATATGAAGGACCTCAGGCTCCAGTAGTGGAAGACTCCAACCGTCACTCTGAGAGGGGACCTAGCACATGCCCTTGCTACAATGAGCTGGACTGGCTCCTCTCCAGGGCTGTGGGTATGGCACCTGAAGTGACTCTCTACCCCCTCCTTGCCCGTGCCCTTCATTGGTATCTCTATTCATTGTATGACTGGATACCAATGAAGGATGCAGCCAAGGAGGCAGTGGGGGTCTCCGAGGAAGTCCCAGAAGGGGTCCTGAGGGAGACAGAGGAAGAAGAGCATGTGATTCTGTACCTCTATCTGGCAGACCTGCTGAGAAAGCCCCTTTTTACCCCCCTCCCTGTGCCTGAGGACACAGAACCACTGTAGGAACCAGCATCTGTTGCTGGTAAGTTTTTTACAGTGGAGTCCCACCCTCCCTGACAATATCCTCTCTTGCTCTGGTGCTACATGCCTCAGCCTACCACTCACTCCCCTCAAGATCGCATCCCTGCTCTGCCCTGACATAGTCTTGGAGCAACACACGGTTGTAAATCCCATGAACCACTGTAAAGCATATAGTGGAAGCTATAACAGATTTATTAATGAGTAGTCACTGTGTCTCTGTCTCTATGCATTTCTTGACTATCACTGATAACGACAGTCCCTGGGTTGTGTGAAAAGGGGCTGGGAGAGGGACGGGAGGCAGATTTTAAAAGCTCCCTGGTGGGGAAAGAACAGATTGTCACGACAATTATGGCTGTGCAAAAACCTAACAGCATCCCTCTGTCCTCCCCCCACCTCAGTCTTTCCTTCATCATATGAGTGTGGTCAATGTGGAAAGGGAATGGGAGTGGTGCGTGGCTTAAGTGCAGGCTCACCTAGGTCAGGGAAGGGAAAGAGAACAGTTTGTTTGCTGAGGAAAATCAAAGCAGTCCATTCTCTCTCTGATTGTTCAAATGTTTTGAACCATTCCTAGTCTCTGCCATCTGTCCTGAAAGCTGGGAGAAGCAGGGGGTGGGTGAAGCATCCGCTTAGGCAGTTGCATAAACACAATGCTGTTTCCCTTATCGGGGAGAGGCAATTGCCATGTGTGGTTACTCCAAAACTTCAGGGAAGAAAATACACTTCTGGAGTTACTCTCTTGTGTTCCGTGTCCCTTGCAATGCTACTTGCTGGACACAGGCCAGATCATCTGGTGATGTGGAGGAGCTAGAGCTGAGTGGATGTTTTCTGTCCTCTTCCAAGGGAACTCCATCTGCTACCTTGGAATAGTCAATTTCTGCTTGAATTGCCACTCAGGCCTGTAAATATAATTCAGTACATTTTTGATGTCGCAGAAATTCAAGATGGTTCTTCAGGCTTAATGGCAGGGTGAATGTGCTTGGTTCACCTTCGTAGCTCACCAAACACTTCCACTCAGCAACAGGTAGAGTGCTCACCATTAGCAGAGACTTCTCTTTGGCATAAGTGTCCACCTTGGTAGTAGGAAGCACATTTCTTTTTTCCGTTCCAATACCTTCAAAACTGCTATATTCTCCAAGTGATGGTCAGCCTTCAAAGAAAAGAGAGGTGACTGGTAATATTACCCCTGAAGGAACCAGACCACACCCCAACCAGTCCCTTGATGAACTGCAAACTTTACAACATTTTAATAAAAATAACGCAAGTATCTTACCATATTTACCCTCTGCTCCTTCCTCATGGGCTGCATAAGTAGTCTGCAGGAAAGAAGCTGTAACACTTGCATTCCCAGGATTGTAAAGAATATCAATATTGTGGCCTCCGGCAGCACAATTATGTTATGTAGGGGGATTTAGGCACCTGTCAAGGAAAAATGAAAGAGAATGCTACCCTTGTATTTAACTTGGTAGGATATTTCAATGCCAACAGGGAAACCATTCCAGTGGTTGGTCAGTAGCAGCACCACAGAGGTAACAGAGAAAGACCTGCTTCTTGACATAGATAGCTGTCAAGAGTACTTTGACTTTCTCAGGGAAAGGGAGGAATGGGTTATTAGGTGGGATGAGGCATTCCAGCAAATGGAGAGGCAGCACCGGAAATGGGAGCATGCACAGAGAGAAGGGGATCATGCAGTTCCTCATCCAACTGGTGGCAGAACACTTTTGGGGTCTGCCTCCCATGGTGGCTGCCGCTCCTATATGGGAATGGGCTTCACTTCCTCCTTCTTTAGCTGTCACGCAGCTTTCTGCTGAGGTAGTGAATCTCACTGCTCCCCAATGGGAAGGAGCATGCTGGATGCCTGACACTTCCTCCTCCACTGAAACACCTCACAGAGATCCCCACCCTCCCAGCATTCAGTGAGGGAACAATGAGCCTGATCCACTCCCTGTTGTCCAACCTGTGTTTGTCCCCTGACCCATGCAGAAGATGTCCATGTTTGTACCCTTGAACAATATTCTGCAGCCATTCTCCCACCCCTCTGTCTCCTGGCCCTTCCCTTCTCCCGACATGTCCACAGACATGGTTTGCCCACTTTTCTCAGTGAATTTAACCTTTTTTGGCTCAACTTTTCTCATTATAAACCCCTTTAGCTCTTTGTTCAATGTACATCTTTTCCCTGAGAGTTGAACTGGTTTGCAACTGATCAGTAGATGCCAAGGCTTAACAGCTTCCAAAGGGTGATAGCCACCCACTTATGTACTGGTATGGATTTCTGAAATCAAGTGGTCTGGCACTGAAGGGTTGTTGCAAGTTGCTCAGACAACTCTGTGAAGGTTTGCTTCCTCATTCAGAAGTTCTGCAGCCACTGGTCATCACCCCAGGTTTTCAAGACTGTCTGGTCTCATCACACCATGCTGGTTCTCTGGGATCAGAAATGGTGGTCCACCCATAGGCATTCTGTTGCAATCCTGGCACTTAGAACTTTCCTTGGGACTACTGCAGATTTTAATTCCCCGTCTAGGTCAGTCATCTTCACCATCTCAAATTTTTAGGACTGATTCTGACCAGTATCGGATGCTGAACCACACAAGCATTTGTGCTTTGGACAGGAGCAGAACCACATCATCATACACTTGCTCCATGTCTCCAACATAGTTCAGAGAGATGGCCAGGAGCTGCTGTTGTGAAATGTGTGAAGGTGGCATACAGTGCCAGCACTTCCCAGAGTCTCCTGTGTTGAATAGAACTCTGGGATACTACCATTTCAGGGGTGGTGCTACTGTGCCATCCTGAAAAGGGTTAGTGTGTACACAGCACACAGGTATAGTCCTGTGCACAGCATGTACCCATGCCCAGCTTGGCATATGTGGACACTTGGTGTGCCTATGGGGAACATCTGCTAGCAATATATGGATAAGTACCCAGGGAAGCACACAAGCATAGATGTAGCCTAAGCATAGTACAGAATTTGTAGTTCAGGATGAGGGTGGGAGGGACTAAAGTGGCTTAAAGTCACTTTTGCAGTCTCCTAATCCTGGCCTGGTCTGCGATCACCAGAATAATTGAGATAGTCCTGGGAGCCTGTCTCAATTGCCTATGGGCAGCAGCTCTGACCAGAATCTCCACAGCACTACGGGCCGAGGCCCTATCTGTGATGTGCCTCTTCCACCTGCAACGTCACCCCAGCACATGCTCTATGGTACGATTTGTGAGGTGGTCATTGGAAGACATTCTTAGGGCTAGTGCTTGGGGAATCTTCTCCCAGCCAAATGTGGGGCTTTCAGAGCTACATCATGACACATGTAAAGAGGCTGGAACAGGGTTAGGGATCTTGCCATTGCAGCTAGCACTATGTTAACCAATGGCAGGAAAGTTGCCTTGTTGCTGTTCCGTTTTCTTTTTTTCCAACAAGCTTTAAACTGAGGCTGCATTCACTAAAGTTCAAGCACCATTCACGCAAACCTGGGCTGATTTATGCTTTGATATTAGATTCTACAGATATTCTTAGTCTCTCAAACTCCTGATGCAAAACCAGCTGAACTTCAGTCATTCTGGCTGACTTTTACTTTGAGAATATGAGTTCACCCAAGTCAAAAACTAAAAGCAAAATTTGGGAGTGGGGACGGGATGAACCCATATGGACTAAAACCAAAGAAAACAATTGGACAGACTCTTGCAAAGTTGAAATCATTGACTATTACAGAGTTCTTGCTGGAGTGAGTCTTTTTTTCCTCTTACTAATGCTAAGTAATATCACAATCTTGTGTGTTTCTTACTCTCATTTTCTCTTCATCTCAGTTCTTTCTTTTTTTGCTCTATACCATCTCTCCCTCCCTTTTACTCTTCTTATTTCTGTTCCCTATTTCCGTCCGATTCTCAGCAGCTCTCTCACTTCTCTCTAATTCTGCTCCTCTGCTCTCGCTTCTCGCTTCTTTCTCACAGGGCATACCTGTGATATGTAACTGAAAACATCACCTGCACTGCTTGGCTCTGCATCATCCACAACATTATTTGCAAATGATACATTTTCAGGGCTCATTGAGAAAAATAAGGAGCTGGCCTGAATGAAAAGTTTTTTTGAAAATCTCTAATATTTCCAAAATGTGGACCTTGCATGGGTTTGTACTCCATCTGTACCTTACCTAAAGCAAAAACTTAGTGTTGAATCGAAATCAGGTTATAATCTCTTTGATCTCTTATCTTTAGATCTGAAATTTGGCTGTTCCATGTGGCTTCCGAGTGTTTTTAATGTGCCAAAATGCATTGGCAATAGAAAAATATAAAAAATGACACTGTCTCAGTAGATAAAATGATTCCAAAACTGTCAAGAAAAAAATCAACAGGAGACTAGAGGACAGAAGGCCAGTTTTGCTTGAATCCATGGGCAGCTTGTCTTCTGCACCAAGATCTGCACAGTTTGCGGAGATTGTGTAATACTTTCAGGGAGCTAGTTACAATTCCCTGATTTTTTTGGGCTTCATACTTTCAGGTTGTCTGAGTTACTTTAGTTATTGTTTCAGAGGGAAACCTAATTGTAAAATTTATTGAGGATTTTTTAAACAGGGGATGAAGTGGCATTTAGTCATTGGCAAATAAAGAAAGCATCATAGCTTGGCATAGGGCTGTGCCCCAGACTGAAACCATTCTGAGAAATCCAAAGGCTATAGAGTATGTTTACCACTGTTCTTTAGTGGATGGAATCAGAACTGCTCCACATGTAGGTCATGGATGCTACACAGCTAATAGTTAACAGAAAGAAAGGATAATCTCTCTCATGTAGTAGAGACTTGTGCTTTGAGAGGATCTAAAGTCTATCCTCTTTATTGCTGAGAAGTTTTCAGTCTCTTTTATTGTGCAGTGTAGTAACATCTATGAAGTCCTTGGTGTGTACGGATTTGTTACAATTTGCTTCTTTCCTTATTTGCATAAGGCTCTGACCTTGCAACTGGCTTTGTGCAGAACGCCAATGACTTCAACGGTCCTCCACATGAATGCAGGCATCCACCCCATAGAGCTCCTTGCAGGATCAGAGCTGACACCATTGTTAACTACTTTTATATAATAGTCCTGAAGAACAATTTTGACAAACATAGGAAGCCGTTCATTAGCGTATGGGATTTTTCAATCAACAAAGGCTTAGTTGTGACTAACTCTATCAACTACTCATCTTGGAGAGATATTATTAATGGTTGTGAGGACAAAGCATTGTCTTTGTTCATTCACTCACTAGCTCATAAATAATAATAGTGAATGTAAATATTAGAGGTTGAGTGTATGTTTTTCTTTGTTTTTGTTGTTTCTAATGTTAACTGCCTCTTTTGCCTCTGTCTCCACAGTGTGTTCTAGAATTATTGGAATTTTTTTCCCAAGAGCAGATCCACAACAGAAGTGTCACTGTGCTAGGCTAATCTAATCAGTCACATCAGAGATCCTCAAAGAGCTTAGTGTCCTTTCATGTTTAGTTTTGCTAGAATCATTTCCAATGCAATTACATACTCTGTTCTGCTTAGGGATTTGAAATACATTTAGGATTACTATTAAAAATGCAGAATTATGAGGAAAATTACCTTGCCTTGTTTTTTCTTGGTAATCCAAGAAACACAGAAGGTAGTCAGTACTATGCCAATCAGATGTTTTAGATAGGATAAGGATAAATGAGGATTTAATTGTGAGCAAGTAAAGGAGAAACTATATCAGCAGAATGAACATTTCCTAAAATTCCAACCTTGTTTCTGCCCAGGCCTCTTCCTGTGAATCAGTATGAAAGTTTATATTCTGCTCCAAACAGAGACTTTCCAATTCTTGTGTGTTACTTTTGATAGTTGTGTTTTATTTTTGTTGTGGGAACCTGCTTCCGGTTCCAAGAGTGGCTGACATTTTGAGATGAGCTGGAGCCTGTTCATTTTCACATTTGAAAGATACTTTCTATGTGATGCCTACACCTCTTTCCAATGTCTGTGCTATACTGTAATTCCTGATTACATCCTGGATAGTAGGAAAACTGTTAGATATAGGCAATGAAAATGGTTCTTACACATTGTCATAAACAGATAGCTAAGGGTTAATGTTCTTTTACCTCTAAAGGGTTAACAAAAGGAACCAAACACCTGACCAGAGGACCAATCAGGAAACAAGACTTTTTCAAATCTGGGTGGAGGGAAGTTTTGGGTGTGAGTTCTTTGTTCTTTGTCTTGGTTCGGTGACCCTCTCAGCTCTGAGAGTGATCTTTCTATCTCCAGGCTTTCTAATCTTCTGTTTCCAAGTTGTAAGTATAAGGATAGTAAGACAATAGGTTTATATTTTTTTTTTGTATTTACATGTGTGTAGTTGCTGGAATGTGTTAAATTGTATTCTTTTTGGATAAGGCTGTTTTATTCATTTTTTTCTTTTAAGCAATTGACCCTGAATATTGTCACCTTGATACAGAGACCCTTTTATGTCTTTTTCTTTCTTTTTATATAAAGCTTTCTTTTTAAGACCTGTGGATTTTTTTTTTAGTGGGGGCTCAAGGGGATTGAGTCTGCAGCTCACCAGGGTATTGGTGGGAGGAAGAAGACGGGGGGAAGAGAGAGTCTCTTTGTGTTAGATTTACTAAGCCTGACTTTGCATACCCTCTGGGTGAGGGGAGAGAGAGATTGATCTCTCGGTACTTGTGTTTCAAGGACTTGAAGCAGGGAATCTCCTAGAGTACCCAGGGCGGGGAAATCTGGGAGGAGGTAAAGAAGGTGGAATCCCTTTGTTTAGATTCACGGAGCTTGAATCTGTATATCTCTCCAGGAACCCAGGGAGGGAGCACCTGGAGGGGAAGAGGGAGAAGGAAAGTGGGTTATTTCCCTTTGTGGTGAGACTCAGGGCATCTGAGTCTTGGGGGTTCCCCAGGGAAGGTTTTGGGGAGACCAGAGTGAGCCAGACACTGGAATTTTTCTGGCTGGTGGCAGCGATATCAGATCCAAGCTGGTAATTAAGTTTGGAGGTTTCATGCTAGCTTCTCATGTTCTGAACTCTAAGGTTCAGATCTGAGTAGGAAAGTTATGACACACATGCCGACTCTCGTGAATTAATCACGAGAAACATGATTTCTAAGTAACATTAATCTTAACTCATGATCTTGATAGAATTCTCAGTTGTCAGGATTTTTTTTTTTCAGCCATGGCTCCACTGTCAGCCCACCCAGGGGTCCCTGCTGTCAGCCCTGGGAAGCCCGTGTTCCCCTGCCAGCTTGGGAAGTAGGATAGAGGACCCCACTGCAGTCCCCTCCACCAGGGCTGGGGAGGGGGAAGAAACCTAAGAGGAGCAGGAGTGAGGCTGGGAGGGCTGAACTATGGCCTGGGAGCTGCAGGGGGGGCTGAAGTGAGGAGAGTGGGGGCTGATGGAGTGCAGGGGGGCGTGTATTGATGATGGGTTCTGAAGAGATGGGGTGAGTGCTGGGAGGGTGAAATGAGGGTGGTGAGGGTTTATGGGGTAGGGAGACTGAACTGATGCTGGTGGTAGTTATGGGGGCTGGGATGACTGAACTGAGGGGAAGCTGAATTGAGGTGGGTTGGGTAGGGACAGAACTGCTGCGGGATTGGGGTACTGGATTAATTGCTGGGCAGGAGAGGGGCAGATGTGAGGGTGAAAGCTCCTGTAGCAGAGGACAAAATCATCTCATCCAATACAGGTTTCAGAGTAGCAGCTGTGTTAGTCTGTATCTGCAAGAAGAAGGAGGAGTACTTGTGGCACCTTAGAGACTAACACATTTATTTGAGCATAAGCTTTTGTGGGCTACAGTCCACTTCATTGGATTTCTTATCCAGTACATGTGGGATAATGGGCAACACTAATTGTTGCATGCACACACCCTGGGATGGGCAGGGGGAGTTCAAAAATGCAGAGACTTGACCTAAAAACACAATATATACTTTTAAAAAAATCTCATTTTGAGGCCAGTCTCATGATTTTGGTGGGGCAGGGCGGGTCCGGCTCATTTTTGATCACTTGAAGTTGACAATACTGGGTTCTTAAGTTACTGTACCTATACTTTGGGACATTTGGGACATTTCCTTCTTTAGAGACAGCAGGTTCCCAGATCCTGATGTCACAGATCCTGAAACCAATGAGAACAGTTCAAAAGCTGCCATAGAGAGAGAAATGGTCACAAGTGCAACTTCTGAAAGCCATCTATATAAGTGCTGAAATTCACCCCATGCAGACAGTCAATGCAAAGGCCCTGTACTGCTTAAGTCCCACTTAAGCCCTCAAAATGAGTGGGACTTAACTGTGTGTAGTGCTTGTGCTGGTCCTCCACACAGGGATGAGTTTCACTCTATCAGTATAAAATATACTATATAAAACTCACCAATTTTGCTTTGCAGGTGTTAATTACTCCTTATATTTGATTGTCTTTGAACATTTGTGTGAACAAGTTTCAGTTCATTAGAACTTGAGAAAGCAAAATCAGAAACACTCACCTGAATAAATGTTTTCACTAGAAATGTTATCAGAGTCACTTTGAAAAGCTTCATACCAACAGAATAATCTAAATGTTACAAAAGTTTGTGGATAACTTGTGACTCGAAAAGACTCATTTTTACAAAGTTTAGATCATGCTATCAGGGGACAGAAACAATATCATATGACTTAGGTGGCCAACAATATGGTGTGAATAATGGACAGTGAATGCTCAACCAGTTCTCAAGCAAACCATAAGTTAATATTTGTTTTTGTAAATAATTCCTCAAATAATATAACCAAACATGAGCTATTTTGGTATGGATGACCTCTTATTCAGGATGTGACCTTGGGTCTCTGGAGACCTGGGTTTAATTCCCTGCTCTGACACAGATTTTCGGTGTGGCCTTGGGGAAGTCAAATCAACTCACTGTGCCTCAGGTCCCCCATCTGTAAAATGGGAGCTAATAGCACTTCTCTACCTCACAGGAATGTTGTGACAACAACATTACAGACTGAGGTGCTACAGTCCTATCAGAATGGCCATATGTGGACCAAAGTTAGACAGACACATAGATAGAAATGAGCAGTCCCACTAGAATTAACTGGGTTTCTCCTTCACTTGAGAAACATTACAAGGTTAAGTATTTGCAGGATTGACGCCAAAATTATAGAGAATTTATTGGAATGGAAGTATCTCATCTATTTCCCTGGGAAGGTGGCAGTGCTCAGAGAGCAGCAAAGAAATGCATATCATTTTGCTGCTGACACTAGACACGGAACGGATGCAAATGCCCTATATCTTATGGTTCTAATATGAAACTGCAGTTCCATATCCATTTTACCAGTAGATGATTCTGTGAGGCAATGATGCTGCATGAGAGCTTGAAATGTAGAAACGGATGTTCATTGAGGTAAAAAAAATCTATGAAAGCTGTAAACAAAATATCTAAGTTAACTATAATGTTAAAAGTTCATTTTAGTGTGGAATCTGTGCTTGAAATAGTATGGTGCCACTAAATTAAATTTTAGTACATATTGTTCCTCTGATATTTTACAGTTATATTTTAATGATAATAAGCAATCCCATACTGGTGCAAGAGTTCGCCTCACAGATCCTATTACAGGATGGCGGCCTTAGTGAAATAGGTCCAAGGTTCCTGGTAAAGCCATTAAATTAGTAGCTAGGAGAAATTGACAGCAGTCATCGTTCAAGTGCCCTTGATGGTACATGAAACAAAAAAAAAATCCTTCTTTTCTTCCTGGCCGATGATGCTGGTTTTTTGGACCAAAATAAGCTATGTTGTGTGCTACTGACACTAGCCCTCCTCCTTGTAATGTCTCCCTAGTCACCTCCTACTCCCACAGCCTTTCCCACAACAAACCCAGAAAAATGTAGAGAAAACAAAAACCAAAGCAAAACAAACAAACCCTCACAACTTTGGTGAGGTAGCAAAAGGAAGTCTCAGCCTTTGCTACACAGGTTTTGTTTCATTTTCATTGTTAAAATTGTTTTGTGTGTAGTAGCTTTTTGTTTTTGTTTTGCTCTAGATAAGCCATAATGGGGGATTGGGGGGCGGGGAAATCATAGCTAATGAAGTCACAACCTATATTGTGAACAGAGAACCTCATCCATCAAACTGTCACCTCAGGTTTCTGTAGAGGGTCACAGAACAACAAAGTAAGCCTGTGTCAGGTTGAAATAGCATTGGTAAGTGTTAGTGTGTGTGAAGCTGGTGGTTTGAAGTCTATTTATTTTGCCGGAAAGGCACAAATGGCATGCTGCTGAGTTAAGGGAACAAGCCGGGGGGAGTGTCCTTATCAATTATTACTAGAAGGCTAACAACCAACATTTAAGATTTCGAATTGTACCATCTGCTTTTCCACAACTTTTGATTTGTTTTGTGGCAGCTGTTTATTTCTGAGCTTCAGAGAGAGATGGGCAGGTGAAGCTTATGTTTCCAATTAAAACAACAATGTTTTTGAACGGTGAAGAATATGCTGAGGATGAGATTTGATTTACATGGCAGAACTTCAAGGTGCATTATCTGGGAAAACCAAATATAGGTCATTTTACATGTAGTTAGAAGTCGGTGTCCAAAGTAAACTTTACAAAGTAGTTTTTTCTGCTTGTAACTATTAAAAACATTTTAGGGAGCATAGATGTTTTAATAACTCACCGTTGATTTCAGTGATTCCCAATACATTTTTTATCTTATTTGTTAAGATTTTTTTAACTTCATCTATGTTATCTTTTTTTTTTCTTAAATTAGCTTTATTTCCAGGGTCTTTATTTGAAAAATAAACAAACAAAAATTAGGGCCATTAGCAGCCTTAGGAAATTCAGGTAGACAATTTTTTAAAAAAAGACTAATTCTTTAATATACGTTAACTGAGATGTAAACAGGGAACTCTGAGAAGTATCAAGGGGTGTATTTATTTCAGAAATTAGTAGCTGAGATATTGATGAATGGAGATGCGCATTTTTTATGCCTTGTCAGGAAGCACTCTTTGTATGGCATTTGGTGCCCGATGTCCAAATGACCACACTGTGTAGGCGAGTTTATTTGGATACCCTCTCTGAGGATTAACATACTGCAATGGTTGAATGCCAGCAGAATCTCTCCCTCCCCCACCCCCCAGGAGAATGGTTTCTGTTGAAGTCATTTGGTGTGTGCTTTTTCCTGTGTGAGGATTAGGGAATAGGAGAATGGCTTTGTGAGGAGATTCGGAGAGAGGGAGCTGAGGAGAAACTAAACACAGGGTACGAAAGACTTTAGCCTTTCAGAGTTCTTTCAGTCAATTCATTCTGGGAGACCAATTGCATGTGATACAGCAGCTGGGGTTTTGTTTTCTTTTCAGCTATATACTGTAGGAGAAGCTGGTAAGGTTATTTTTTTCCCCTTGTTCTACTGTTCCATGATGCTGTTTAATTGCTTTATCGAAGTGATTGTTTCAAGACGAAGGGAAGTTGGTTAATGATGCTGGGGACACCCTGCATTGTCTCTCCTTTGTACAGCTGCTTAGTTTGCAAAGAGGCACTGTTTACAGTAAAGGGGCCAGTTTCCGTAGAATATCTTTGATATTTTTTAATCAAAGTTGTTTTAGCCTCTCTTTCTGCAAAGCTGGTAAAAATAAACAAATAAAAGGAACTTAGCTCTTCACTAATGTTTGAAATTATAGAAAGCTAATTTGGGGATGAGGGGGAGCTTTCACCTAAATGCTAAATTTGAGATGTTTGTTCTTCGTTGATGTTATCAGATTTCTCACTTTTCTGGATTAATTCCAAACTTCTCCTTGGTTTTGCATGAGGAACATATATTACAGTCTTCTCACATGCTCAACCTAGACAACAGGGGACACTTGCTCTGACAACAAAACAAAAGCAAATAAATTTCTCTAAGGAAGGTGAAAATGAGAAATAAAAAAAAAAGGGGGGGGAGGGGAGTCCAAAATGACCAGCTGAATTTTTTAAATTATTTTGTTTTAGTTTAAAAAGAAATTGCAAAGAAATCCTCAGCATTAATATTAGACACTTATTCTTACCAAAGTGATTGTGGATAATGTAAGATGATAAATACAAGGCTAAAAAGAAAAAATAAGGAATATTTCAGAGGAATCAAAGTACACAGATTCACATATAGTCTAATTATGCCTTCTCAGAGGCAGTTTTCAGATTCTTATTTGAAAAAAAATATTAGCTATCTTTCCTTCCCCCTGCCCCACACATTATTTTTAGAATAATGACTTGTGTTTGTCTGCATCTTTTATTTCCTTTCATATCATCGTGGGAAACTTTAGTTTGAATTGCTTGAGGATATGTGAACACAGCTTGGGGCATACCATGCCTATTCCACAGGCAAGCTATGAAAATCCTTCCTGTGACTCAGATGAATTGCAAAGTCCATAATTACAAACAAAAGTTTCTTTTGTGGTCAGTCAAAAATCACAGACAAGAGAACTGGAGAATGATTGACACCAGTTATTGGAGTGATTGATAGAGAACCAGAAACTTGGTCCATGACGTAGTATGTTGGTTTTTCAAGCAGTGTTGGTCTTTTTTTTACTATTATTCATTTCTTTATTCCTAGTTCCCCTGTTGAGTTCTGAATGCTTTGCTAAAATGGTCCTCTGTAGCTATTATTGCTTATGGCCTATGGATGTCGGTATACAATGATTTACTAATCTGTTGCTGCTGAAACAAAACTGATAATTGCATCATAATCAGACCTCCTTGAAAGAATGTGTAGATTCTATACACCTCACACACTTAGCTGTTGTTCCAGTTACAGCTCCCACTCTTATTAAATAATGAAGTGCCAATGCCCAATCCCGCAAAACCATACTCACAAGGTTAGCTCTTACTCATGGAGCCGGCCCACTCATCTCAATGTCCTTACGAGTATGAATAACAGTTTGGAGGATCAATTTCCTAGTCATTAATAAACTGGATTAGGAAGTGAGTTGTTACTATGGTTTTCTTTGTGACTTCAGAACAGAACATATATTAAAATTGACACTGATGGAATCTGTCATGGGGTCCCAACGAATATCAAGCTCACTGGCTGAATATTAGAGTGTTGTAGACTTTTGACTTCACCATTACAGGGAAATGCTAAAAGATCAAGCACGTTTTGCAAGTTTACCTTTCTTTAGAATACTGACAATTTTGGCAGCAAGGGAAACCTAATTCTTCTATCTCTTTGCATTCTACCACTAGATTCTGTGACCCCCAGGGTTAGCAGTGTAACTTAGAGCTACTCTTGAGAAGGACAAAAGTTAAATTAGTATAGTCTTATCACCTACCATTGGAGTCCTTACCCCTCCCAACTCCTAGCAATAACTCTCAGGTCTGCCAAATGGTTAGATGCATTATCTTTTGGCATCAGGATCTGTTTTCAGCAAACTGATAAATCAGGTTAGGCTTCTGGCTGTGGTTCTAAAAATGAAAAAGTAGTTTAACTCCAGACTGTAGAGCAATATACTGTTTGTTATTTTCACACCGCTGATTTCAGTGTGACTACTTGTATGAGTAAAAGTTTTCAGTATTGGTACCCCAGTTATGAAGGAACCAATCTAAGTGAGCAATTACTATGGCTCCTTGGTTCTCTACTATAGTGCTGCCCAAACTCTGTTCCATTAGTTTTCATTACTCAGCAGCATTCTTTAATGTATGAAGGTAAAAATGAGGCTTTGTTGTCGGTTCTTCCCAAATATGTATGGGTCTGCAAAATTCCCATGGAAGAGAAACTATGGCAACATTGACCCAAGTGAACCACATTAGCTGCTATTTCTGTCTACATTGGAGGTAATGTAACTGCATTGATTTAGCTGATCCCAGCAAAAAGAAACATAAAATTATCTGTTTGAGCCTATACTTTGGCTAGTTCAACATCCTATCACAATGCAAAAATATCTGTTTTTTTCCTATGTACACATTATTCGCAGTTATTGTTTAGAAAAGTGGCGGGTCCAAGGCTAGGTGAAAGGTAATGTTGTTTTGTGAGACCTGTTATGTTTATCATCCTGTATATTACATAGGAATGTGGTTGTGTAATTTAAAGTACTTGCCATGTTTATGATCACAGAGAACATGTGGGAGAGAAGTCCTTGCAGCTCATGGTTTCCAATCCCTCTAAAAATAACCACCAGACTCCCATGTCATTATATCTCAGGCTAAATATGCTGTAAAGAAGTTGTGCTTTCATTATCCAAGACTAGCAGAAACTGCATCTTGTATCTCATGGGAAGTTGCCATTTTACAAGCACTAATCCACCAGAGGTCCAGAATAGGGTAAGAATTTGGGAATACAGTTCCCAGTTGCTCATGTAACAAAACAGGAGACTTTGAATATTGCTGTAAAGTCAATTCTATCACACTGTAATCATTTTTTTAAAATTGCATCTGAAAATGTTCAGCAATTACATTAATCATTCTTATTAATAGAACTAATTTATAGCAATTTTCAATCTTTTATTTTCTCATCCATTCAAATGGGGGCTGTATTCTTTAATTCATTATCTATTATCAGAGCTCCATTGTGGCAGCTTCCTATATGATTGTCAATTATTCTTTTTGGTACGTGACAGATATGGTCCTGGAGCTTTAAAATTGCCAGATGTTCTATACTGTCTTTTTTACAGGAACCCAGTGTAACTTGATGAAAATCACCTTGCTGAGTAAGTGATCAGCCACAGGATGGCTGGATTTAAAGTCTCTGGGACGGTATAACTTATGATTGAGGTTTTCAGAGCTGATGAGTGGATTTAGCCACACAACGCACATTAATCTGTATGCATGTTGTCTGACTAAATATCATGCCTAACCATCTTGGAAAGTGTGTGTGTGTGTACGCATACACACAACTTACACTCCTTTGTAATTAAATGTGGTAAGTATCTTTTATATTACATTTCTGTGTCCTTCAGGAAGATATCACCATTTTCTTTGTAAATGTTCAGGATTTAACAGCTTGACTATGAAAATTCATTGCAGGTTAAAGCTTTGCATAGATGATAGAACAGACTGGACACTGTCAAGAACTCATATTTGATACAGAATGGAATTATTAAGACATGGACTTAAAGTAGAAACATAACCTTTATTAAGACCAAGATTGAAATGTTAATGATCTTTTGTCTAACACTTCAGGGAAAGACCACCAGTGATTTCCTAGGGGAAAAGAACTATTAACTTGAAAACGTCTTAGTCTGGCCAAGCTTTTTACATTGTTAACTGTCATCTATGTAGGTACATAAGAACTTTTGAAGTTCTCTTGACTACATATGAAGAGAAAAATAGAATGGGGTGCTTTTACTTCCATGAAGAAAATGTATCTCTGAGATACTTCAGTGCTAAAACCAGGAAGCTAAGCCTTGTCTATATTGGGAAAATCTGTACGAATTTTTCTGTACTGGTAAAGCTTGTCAGTGCTAGCTATTGTGGCTAGGGTGTAGGTTGAGGCTTTGTGACTCATATTATGATCAGAAAAGTGTTAGATGGCATTGTGACACTCCTCACAGTACATTCTGGACTGTTGCATAGCTGTGTCTCCTCAGTTCTCCAACCTGGAATGCCTTTTACAGTGTTTTACTGGTGAGCAGCCACTCCTAATCAGTTAACTACACAGCCTCCAGCATGCAACTTGCTCTCAGCTACACAGTATTGAGTGCTACTAGCTAACAACTTATAAATTACACTGCAGAAGAATAATATTCAGCAGATTATTACATTTCAAGTGATACCTCACAAGTCATACATCGTACAAAATTTCTCATAGTCTTGTAAAAGTGGTGAACATAATAGTATAGACTGTTAGAGGCATACTGGTAAAAATGCCTGTACACTGCTTTCACCAGCTCTCCCACTATCACTAGCCCCTTTGTAGCAGCAGCGTGTACAGAGAAACACAATTTTTCCCATTGTCATGGGATATGTCCTAAAACAATGGTTCTCAAACTAGGGCCGCCACTTGTTCAGGGAAAGCCCCTGGCAGGCTGGGCTGGTTTGTTTACCTGACAGGTCTGCAGGTTCAGCTGATCATGGCACCTACTGGCCGCAGTTCACCACTCCAGGCCAAGACCGTCTGCCTTCAAGAGTTGCTGTCCAGATGCTAGCTATGGTCAGTAAAAATACAAGAAGGCTAGGAAACCACTAGATGAGACGAGACTAGAGGACCAAAAACTGCATAAGGTTTTGGCCCTGCAAAAGCCTTTTAAAAATATTTATAATAAACCTGTTTTGTGGTTAGAAGAGGGACGTTTTGAAGTCAGTAGTTTTGACAATGTTTAGTGGTCAATAATTTATAATGTTGATTAGTGCCTTAGGGTGTTTTGGAAAGAAAAATGTAAAAAATAAGTTATTTTGGTCCCTATCATGGTTATTATGTCAACAATGACATTTTCCTACAAGAGCAGCAGAGAGTCCTGTGGCACCTTATAGACTAACAGACGTATTGGAGCATGTGCTTTCGTGGGTGAACACCCACTTCGTCGGATACAACATCTGACGAAGTGGGTGTTCACCCACGAAAGCTCATGCTCCAATACGTCTGTTAGTCTATAAGGTGCCACAGGACTCTTTGCTGCTTTTACAGATCCAGACTAACAGGGCTACCCCTCTGATACTATTTTCCTACAGACATTCAGGAGGATTTTTACCACACAGAGTGCCAAATAGCAGGGTGAACTTTACTTCTTGTGTAAAGTTTAATTTCCATTTTAGTTTTAGGAATAAGATGAATTGTGGACAAGTTTGATATGAGAAATTCTGTGGTTAGGTGATGTTAATACATGTCAAAACCAATCTGTGACTTACTTACTATAGTTTTGAAATTGAATAGTCAAAAGGATATACCACTGTAGATGAGAGAAGAATTTGGTCAAGAGTGTCTGGTACATTTAAATACAATTGGTTAAGTTTAGAAAGAAAGTAGAACCATATTTATGTAGTAATTCAAATATACTAGTATACTAGTAATTCTAGTTATATATACACACACACACACACACACACACACACACACACACACACACACACACACACACATATATATATATATATATATATATATATATATTATATATATATATATATATATATAAAAGTAATTTGAATTACTAGAGGGAAGAGTGCAAAGAAATACCTGTACTCAGTTAACATTCTGATCTGGCATTACTTTTGCCTCCACAATGCCCATTGATTGGTGTCAGTCAACCAATTGTCAAAGTATTTTTACAATTTGGGATCTTACAGAACTCATTTGTGTTTTATGGACATCCAGCTACTAGTGATGGCTTGATGTATCTTTTTGATCTTCAGCTAGCTAAGGGATAGTAACATATAATCTATCTTAGATATTGACTTAGTCATGCCTACCCACCATCTGTCACCTCTAGACATCCATGCTTGCATTAATGTTAGGGAGGCATGCTCAAGGAAAAGCTTACAGGAAGTGGTTCATAGAATTCTCTGTGACTGGCCCTCATCTCTGGAACTCATTCTTATTGCAGGGAATACAAGATGCATATCTTTATTTAGCCTGACTCAAGCTGGGATAGAATACACTTTCTCATATGTTATGCATTTGTGTCTATCACCATTTTGATTTGTAGCTCTGCAGCCCAGGGTGTAGTGCTCATGCAGAGGGGTCTGTCTAAATTTAGGAGAGTGTTAATTATTTTTATTTTATAGTAGTGGTAGAGGTTTCCCCCCCTACAGTTTGAAGAATTATTTTCAAAATGCTAGAACTGCACCTTGTATTAATAACCCAAAAAAGGCCATACTCCCGCTAAAATGCTGACTAAAACCAGTTGGAATAGGCTGCCAAGACAACAACTGTAGACTGAGAGAGAGGAAGTGGGTATACTGGTATTCTCTCTCTCTCTCTCTCTCTCTCATTCTGCCCTCTTTTACTGTGGTTTTACAGTGACATCAGTGGATCAACTCCTGATTTACAGTGGTATAAATGAGATTTGAATCGGGTGCATTGTGTTCCCTGGTTTCATATTACCACTAAACATAAATATGTCAGGTATGATGATCCTATTCTAGAGCTGAATGGGTCATAAAAGGACTGTTATACTGCCCTCTGATATATTCAGCAGGAGGACTGAGTCCTCTCCTTCCCAAACATGTAAGATGGGATATCCGACATTGGCATAACTCAGTTCCATTGGCGTTAAAGGGAGTTTTACCATTGACTTCAGTGGGAGCATTAGGCCACTGTTGAGTACTTTTTGAAAATATCACCTTCAGACTTATTTCTGCAGAAATATTAGCATGTATAGCTTGGGTATGGGGGGGAGGGGAATACATTCTGTGCATACTAGTGCAGTGTGTGAAGTACTTACTGCTCTACAGGGTAGCTTGCTTGTTCACTGCAAATACAAGCAGTTGCCTGTCACTGCTTTGTTTGCCCTGGTTTACCCCTTGTACTACTTGTTCTCAATTGGTGCTGCTAGTCTTGGATTTTCCACTTATTTGGAGTCTATTTGCTGAGCTCTTAAGACTCTTGTGGGTGTAAGTAATATTTTTCTCACCTCCCTATTTTTGCGTGGGTGTGCATGCCAAACAATTAAACATTCTAACATATAAATCCATTTATTGTTTGTTTTATGTCTATTAGTAATTAGACCTCAGATGGTAGGGCAATTGCAGAACAGAGTTGACCAATTTATATGCTAATCCAGCTGAGTTTGATGGAGCATGATTAGCATAGACTCAGTCAACATATTAGTTAGCTACAATCCCAGTATGCTGCAATGGTGCCTATCACCCTGAGAATTTTTCCAGAGCAAATGCAGGTTTCTTAAACGCTGATTCTCAGTGTTGTTGTTAAAGCTAAGACCTTAATAATTGGTTTAATAAGGGAAGTTAGTTAAAAAACACTCAACCTCACACAGAGCACCTGGGGCAGCAAAGTATCTTTATTAGGAGACACTTGGTTTCTCACTTGTATCAGAGGATAGACCACTGATAAATTGAAACAGGTGAGTAATTAAATAGACATATCAAAATGAAGTTCAGCAAAAGGATATGATAGATCTAATGACTTAGAACAAATGGTGAGAAAATAAATCTCACCAAGTGATATGCTGTCTAAACGTTGGGGTTTTTTTTAAAGGTTTTGGGATGGTTTTATCTAATTAATTAATTCCACATGCCTACAACCACAGGAATCTCTCCACAGGAGACTGTAAGAAATCAGAACCAGCACAATTTGAGACTTCCTTTGTATTTGAGTACTCTGCTGAGCTAGACTTCACCTCAGCTGTTAGTATCTACAATGATATTTTGTGACTAGAAACACTGGTTTGAGGTTTTTGTTTTGTCTGTTGTTAATTGTGGGGGTAATTTTAGGAATGAAGATTGAGTTTTAGATACATAATTATATGTATATTTATATATTTTTAAAATGTCCCCGAATTAGAGATTTTCAAAGTCCATACTTCTGAAGATGAGCTCTGAGTGAAAATAGATGTTTAGAAATTTTCCCTGCTTCAACTCCTTGCTGAATATTTTTTCACACTGTAAAATGTGTGTAAATCTGGAGAAGGATTCTATGTATATTAAAAAAGCAAAAGCCCAAATTAGAAATATTTGTTCTCTGGGTGAAGGGAGGAAGTTATATTTTAATTTTAAAACCAGGAGCTACTTATATGGCATCATATATTGATGCTACTACAACATTACAAAGCAAAATGTTAGGGGAAGGTAAATATGGTCATTCTGTGCAGCTTCCACCTCTTCTTGCCTTTATGGCTGTGGGTGGAAAAACAGCTGGAGGTGACAAAAAGAAAACATCTGCTGTGTTCCATATTTGTCATTTGGAACTGAGATTCCAGGTTAGAACTCCGAGCAATCTGTGACCTTATACTTCTCACTGTCCTCGGGAGCATCATAATGACTATCTGCTGGGGTTCTAAGATGAGAGGTTTAAAGCCATTCTTTGTATGAGACAGTTGACATAGGGTGTCAAGGTTTTTTCCCCCACTTTGAACTTTAGAATAAAAATGTGGGGGACCTGCATGGACCCTTCTAAGCTTATTTCCTAACTTAGATCTGGTACGCTGTCACCAGCCAGAAGTCTGTGTCTGGCACACTTCTGTTCCCCCAAAACCTTCCCTGGGGAACCCAAGACCCAAACCCCTTGGGTCTTAAAACAAGGAGAAATTAACCATCCCCTCCTTTTCCCCCCCCAGACTCTCCCCTCCCTGGGTTGCCTTGGGAAGCTTCACACTGATCCAAACTCTTTGGATCTTAAAACAAGGAGAAATTAATCATCCCCCTCTCCTTTCCCCCCACCAATCCCTGGTGAGTTTAGACTCAATCCCTTGGATTCTAAAACAAGGAAAAATCAATCAGGTTCTTAAAAAGAAAGCTTTTAATTAAAGAAAGAAAAAAGGTAAAAATTATCTCTGTAAAATCAGGATGGAAAATGCTTTACAGGGTACACAGATTCATATAGACTAGAGGGACTTCCCCCCCAGTAGCCTGAGATTCAAAGTTACAGCAAACAGAGGTAAAAATCCTTCCAGCAAAAAGACACATTTACAAGTTAAGAAAACAAACATAAGACTAATCCACCTTGCCTGACTATACTTACAATTTTGAAACATGAAAGACTGATTCAGAAAGATTGGGAAAACCTGGGTGTACGTCTCGTCCCTCTCAGTCCCGAGAGCGAACAACGAACCAGACAAAAAGCACAAACAAAGACTTCCTTCCACCAAGATTTGAAAGTATCTTGTCCCCCTGTTGGTTCTCTGGTCAAGTGTCAGCCAGGTTCACTGAGCTTCTTAACCCTTTACAGGTAAAAAAAACATTAACCCTTAACCATCTGTTTATGACACAGGGAATGCCATTTTCATAGTCTAATCCAGGGGTCGGCAACTTTTCAGAAGTGTGCCCAGTCTTCATTTATTCACTCTAATTTAAGGTTTTGCATGCCAGTAATACATTTTAACGTTTTTAGAAGGTCTCTTTCTATAAGCCATAATATATAACTAAACTATTGTTGTATGTAAAGTAAATAAGGTTTTAAAAATGTTTAAGAAGCTTCATTTAAAATTAAATTAAAATGCAGAGCCCCCCAGACTGGTGGCCGGGACCCGGGCAGCATGAGTGCCACTGAAAATCGGCTCATGTGCTGCCTTCAGCATGTGTGCCATAGGTTGCCTACCCCTGATCTATTCAAATACTACTCTCTGGCCTTCCAGCCAGGGGAATGACACTGCCAACTCAGACAGACAAAAAGGAGATGTTTTATTTGGCAGATGAATCAGAAAATAAAGGAAGAGGTTTCTTATGTCTCCATCTAGACATCTTTGTAGCTAGAAATGTCTAGAAGTTATAAATTATATTACCTGCCAGTGCAGATCATAGAAATTATTGATGAAAATGACCCAGGAAGTCTCCTCAATCTATTGCTCTGCCAATTCAGTATTGTTCTTCACATCTTTTCAGCTTCTATGTCCTGTCCTGCCCTGTATTGTTTCTTACATGCTTCACCAGTGGGCTATCTCCCACTCCTCTTGAGAAACTGTCACAAGTCTAATACAGCTTGCTGTCAATTTTTTTTTATATTTAACCTATAATTTCCTTTGTTTGACTCAGTCCTACTACTCCTAGTCACTATTCCTCCAATTTTAAACTCTTTTTCTCATCAGATAAACCACTACTAGGAAGTGTTCTGAATGCAGTGATAAAATCAATTTTACTTTATGTGTGAATACATGATCAATCATCAATTGATTGATAATCACAGGGATTTAAAGAAACCAATACAAGAAATAGCATTCATTTACAGACTTATAATAAGAAAAGCTAACATTTTAAAACCTGTTAAGTCCTATAGTCTTTTAGGATAAGAGGATTTTAAGAGTGTGGGTGCCTAACTCCCTTAGGTGCCATTAAGGCAATTTTCAGGAATAGGTTTCAAATAAACAAGAACTGGCAGGTCTCAAGCCAAAAGAAAAAGGTAATTAACATATGTATTCAATATACAGTGGTCACCATTTAAAAAAAAATCAGCATTATCGACAATTGCTATACAGCAGTATCTGAGTTACTGCCATTATTTCTTAGTCTAAGTATAGGGAAATGCTTAGGTACACTCTATTCTAATATAAGCATTTGTAGTATCACTGGGGCTCTAGGTGCCACAGATACCACACTGTTAGTGAAAATGTCTATTAAAATGGCTAAAGATATGGAACTCTTAAAATACTTTTCTCAGAATTGCAGAGCACCACATAGAACACAGCTACATAGTTTGGACACACTGAAGCAGTTCCTTCTAGTTCTGGAGATATTCTGTGGTCTTGATGGTATTCCATGTTTTAAGTATAGGGAATATCTCTGGAAACCTTTCCTATCTCTAAATCCCAAAGGAACTTTTTAATTGGGTACTCTGCACATTGCAACACTATCCAAACTGGAATTCTGTCCTACCCTCTGAAGTTACCTTTGTCACCTGTACTTACTCTTTCTAGTGTTTTTATTAGACAACACCATTATTATTATTCAGCCTTTCCACTCTTTGCTGTATTTCTCTCCATCTAATATGAGACTTGAATCATCTGTTTTTCATGGCCAGCTAGTGACAATTTCAGTTATTATTACTAAACCACATTGCTGACAGATTGCTTTAAAATTAATACAACGCTGAGGGAGTTCCCAACAAATTGCCAACCTTTTGTAATAGTACAAGCACTTGAAGTAGTAAATTTCAACTATGTAAGATGTTAACAGTAAGAAATATGTACTTTTGTAAACGGGAAATTAGCTTATAAATCTAATTTCCAGTGGTCTATTTTCATCAGTTTTAGTGCACTATTTTTTCTGAGGGTTTTGACTCTTGGAGATTAATGCAACCAAAAAAAGGAACGAGCCAAAACAGGGATGAAGCAGCCTAAGAGCAGTTTCTTCCCAAGATGTAGAAATGTCATGTGTCAAAATGAATGAACAACATTGTGTTGAATAATTGGAGACTACCCAGGGCCAAATGGCTTTAGGTTCTGGTTATTTACATGACATGAATATAATGTGCTTCTGTAAAGACATTTCACCAGCAGCAGACTTACATTACAGTGTTCCAGATGATTAGTGCACTATCATAAACAAAATCTCCTTATTAATATGTAAGATGTTCCAGTTGTCATCTTTGTTGTTGTTTCATATCATCCAGATTTCTGTAAATGTTCTTCCCCATCTTTATCTCTATAAATAAATCTTTTTTTGGGGGTGGGGGTGGGGCGGAATAAACATGGAAATTATAGCTGTTTACTTAGTTGGAAGAAAGCAAACACATGGGAGAACTGAATTATATACACCAAACGTGGGAATTCCAACCACAGAAGTTGCATTAACTTAAATGGGAATTTGCTACTTTTATTTTTAAATGTTTATTGTCTCCATCATCATAGCTGTTTTAAATTCTGTACCAGACAGCTAGAAGTATTGCCAGCAACTGATAAAAAAGAAACACTTTTGTGCCTCTCCCAGGAGTCACTGAAAAATAATTTCCCCCAGCTGTCACAATCTTTGTTAGGGAAAAACATATTTTAAAAGTTATTTTGCATTGTGTTCTAAAAGCCATTAAACTGGTAAATCACAATAGAAAGGCATCTCTAGAGCTAAGAGTCCTTGGATAATAATGCTAATTAATTAGCATTTCCATACTGCTTTTCAAATATTAACTAGTCCACCTGATGTACCCGCGCTTTACCCAAGGGGAAATGGTAGGCAGAGGAGTTCAGTGATTTGCTCAAGGACCACAGAGGGGTTCATCTACAGAACCAGGATCAGAATTTGGGAGTGCTTTTCTCCTAGTGCAATGATCAATCACTACATTTTTGAAGATAAATCTCTTTCCTCTCACCAAAAATGCTTCTGGATCCAATATTTGAGATATCACTGGGAGAGAAGATCTGGGTTTGGTGAAAAGAAGGCACAGACGTTTGAACTGCATCATGTGTGATCAGCAACACTTCTGTTAAGTTGGGTGTATGTAAAAATTATTCACCCTATAGAGAAAATGGAAAGAGAGGCTTTCTTCTCTGTATGTTAGTTGTAGTCTAGTCATGTGTCTGATTCTCAATGCTGTGCTATATGTTATGTATGTGTGATAGTCAACTTCTAGAGATCTGAGAATTGAAATAATATTACTAAAGTATTGTTGAATTGGGAAAGGGAAAAAAATCAAGAGTTCTATGAGTTGTAACAGAACAGACCAGGAAAGAGCCCACCAGCTGTGCGATACTGTTCAGTGTGAAAAATGTGCTATTAATTCTCTCTTTTCTGTAGGAGATCATTAGAGGGTTTTATAGCCTTTCCTGATCAGTACAAAAGACATTCTGTAGCTTGGTGTGTCTCTATGAATTTGGAAGATATGCACTCCAAAGGGGATACTGCTGTTTGTTTTATCTTATTAATTTTCTTCGTTTATTTCTGCAGAATATCTAGACTGTCTCTTATAGCTGGAACTGCCTGTGGTGATAAATTGGATCCTGAATCTTTGCACCTGATGCCATGCAAAGCTATAAATTAGTTATGGGCTAGCAAGATGGAATCCTAAATGTTTCCATTTCTCATAGAGCAGCTGACCCTGGAGGTCGCCAAGCAATGAATGGGGAAAAAAACTGGACTTGCTGGCAAGAATACAATTAATTATTTACACACGTGAGCATTTGACATTAGCATCTTTTGAATTAGAAGGGTTTGCTCTGCTTCTTTTAATTTTGCCCTCAAAACTATATAGTTGGTAAAATGGGATTCAGCGTTTGTCTCCTTTAAAACCAGAAAATATCTACAAAACAGGTTATAGGGTAAAACTGTGGGATGTGTGTTAAGAATTTTTGGTGAGCAATTTAAATGTTTTTAAAGAATCTAAGATTAGACTATTTTATGTCAAAGCTAGAGCATTGAAGAATGGGCAGTGGTTACTTAACTATACATATGATGGCTTAATATCCCTATACGTTCAAAACCAGCATAATAAATATAGTGAATGCTGTGGGTTAAACACAAAGAACAGGGGGGAAAAGCCACCTCCCAGTACAATTCCCATTGGGAAATCTTCAGTGAAGTTCAGCCAAGTGGGGTTTCCACTTGTTTTTCTCATTTAAACTGCCATGCTCTATTCATCACAACACCAGGGTCACTTTTCATCCATGAAAGCTCCTTGCTAAAGTAATGTATGGGTTTTGTAAATAAAGCCTTGTGTCACTGAGGAAAAAAAATATAGATTGCTAGGTATTCCAGTATATTTAATTTGTTTTAAAGTCTGAAAAGTTTATTCCTGTAGTGGAATATTTTAAGGCACCATTGGTAAGGAAAACTTTCTTTTTAATGGCATGTAACCTTCATGGCTATAGAACTGTTGTTTTGAACACAAAGGGCTTAGAACTGCTGCAGTATGATACAGGAATTTTAGTATGATTTGCTCCAAAGTGAAAGCATTTTTTTTCAATATATGAACAATTCTATAACGTCAAGGTCCATGTTCTGCCCTCAGATACATGCCCAAGAGACCCGATGGCTACAGTGAGAGCTGTACATGCATATCTAAGGGGCAGTATTTGGCTCTGAATGTTAACGAGGCTAGGGTAGAATAGACTTTGGTTTTGTATAGCTCCTTTCATACTTGGTACAGCTCAAAGCTACTTACAAAGAAATAAATGAGATACTAGCAGAGAAAAATGGAGCAGCCATTAGTGCTCAGTAGCAGCTCTCTTCCTCTCTGGGAAAGTAGAGCCTGGTTTATGTTGAGAAAAGCAATACTGGCTAGTAACACTGGGGTTATCCTGTTTTTTTTCTGAAAGTGCCAATGGATCTTTAATGGTATCCAGGACATTCACCAGAAAATTTCAGAAGGCTTTAATGTCTCAAAACTATGGACTTTCCCCCTTCTCCTTATAATGCAGCTCTAAACCCTGCAGCAACTTGAAAGCATCAGGTGTGAAATGCAAAATGTCTTCTCCAGCTCTGTTCTCCAGTATCAAAGATGCTAGTCTAGACTTACATTTAAAAAGAAATACAGGAACAGGGGCACTGGAACAATGTTTATGGGGGTGGGCGTGGTGCTGAGAGCCATTGCACCAAACAGTAAACCCTGGATATGATGGTATCCATTTCAAGCCAATGGTGCATCAGCACCGTCAGCACCTATGTACAGGAAATTTGTTTACTTCGCATGCATGTTCTGTATAGCAGACTATGTGCAGTCATTCTAAGCAATGACCATAAACAGATAGACACCAAGTCAAGCCGAGTTTTCTGATAGCTAACTTAGGCGCCAATCCTGCAGTGAGCTCCGTGCAGATGAGGGCTCTTACACTTGCATGGAGCTCATTGCAGGCTCAGAACATTAGATCTAACATTGCAAGTGTTGGTATGCTATGCTATTCGCACAGAAATAATCGTCTGCTTCAGAGAAGGAGCCTTTGGATTAATGGGAAATGCCTGAATACTATCTACAGGCTGATGTTCCTGACATTACCACTTTAACAGCCTTAAAAGCTGCTGACCTTTCGATCTTTGATTCTAGTGCCAAAAAAGGAAGTACTAGCAATATGCATATGATTTTTCCCCTAAAAAATTCTTCTATTCATAAGCACTGTTGCAGTGGCTGCATAGTTTTTACAACTTGGAATATCAGAGGGTGATTTGGATGACTATACTTTGAGAGCATGTCTGGAATGATGTATTCCGTATTTACTCCATATAAAGGATCTGGGCATCTTATATGTCACTGAGCAACAAGAAAGGCAGACTCCATTCTTTGGCAGTGCCAGGAACTACTTGGTTTTGTAGACAGGGAGGAACATCTTTTGGGATGAAATTTGTGGAAAGTGATCTGATGTCATGATTGTAATAAAAATGGATATATTTCCTATCCATGCTCTTTTATACATAATCTTTCAAATCTGGCAACCCTTCAGTAGTTACTTAGCCACACTACCCTCCCTTCTTTTATACCTATATCCATAAAAAGACACAATAAAATAGAGAACAGTATCTTTAACATTTTCTGCCTAATGCTCTCTTTTAAACTGGTGTAAACAAAGCTGGCTTTGGGACCCCTGCTGGTCTTCAGTTGTTTAATAGCTTGCCAGCAGCACGCCAACCTCGACTCTGTAGTCTGTGGGACAAATTCTGCTTGCCTAACTCATGTAAGTAATCTATTAACCTGTGGCCCTGGGCATCTGACGTTGCCATGGTAAATTTTAGAAAAGATGATATCTAAGCATTTAAAGCTCTTCAGGACTCAGTTATACTCAGAGAAACATCTATTTTTCTTTTTAAAATTGAGCTACTTGTCTTTGAAGTGTAGTTTCTCCTAGAATCATGGTGACAGATTTTGCATTAGGGTGCAATCTACCACAAGGGCTAAGAGCTCTTATGAGGCACAGCCTTGGGGTGCAGGGGCAGAACATTCATTGTTTGAAGTAATGGTGGGCATTGTCCTCTGTGCCTGTTCCACGAAGGGGGTGAGCCTGTTACAGTTCTCATCTACAGAGATTGGCCCTTTAACTCAAGATGTAGATGCTGGTGTGTTAGCAATGATCATACATGACGGCATTGACCTGCTCTCGTCTCCTACATCCGCAGCATCGTCAGACCCACACATTCAAAATTCCTGTGTTAGTTCCAACAGCACACTCCATACAAGGTGATATATTCTTGTTTATGATCCTTTCTAAGGACTATTTTACAGTACCTAATTACTGCATCAGTGCTGTTACTAATTGTTTTTGTTCTGCACAGCATAAAGCAAAAGGTCAAAACACATTTCTTCATGTCTGGAAAGCCAAGAGGTTGTTTTTCCACCAGAAATGGAAGGCTTTAAACTTTTACAGGAAAAAGTCACCAAGTGGGAGAAAGTGAAACAACATGAAACTGCAGAGCAAACTTAATTAGCTTGCTAATAGAAAAGGAAAAGGACAGTACTGAGAAGTACATGTCTTTTATGCAAAGCCGAACGTAAACCAGCATTTCTAACATGATTTGGGGGGTTAACTGCTTAAGAAACACACATAAGAAAACGTGGATTTTTGCAGCTAGAAATCAAGTATACTGCTGCTACGGCTGCCAGATATCATCAAAGACATCCTAGTGGGAGAAAAGAGAATGATGCTAAGTTGTAAATCGAGACTGCCTATAGACATTGATTTGAAGTCAGCCCAGAAACAGAAGAAGGAAATACATGTCTTCTCTCAACCCAGCTATAGGCCAGTTCTGTTTTCTCCACATTGCCATTTACTTAGGCTCAGTGTTTCAGGGCTGCTCTAATTGCCACTGGGGTTGGGCTGGCACAGAATCAGAGAGCTTGTAACTGAGAAGAACTTGGATTCAGGGGAAAACTGAGCATCCTTTTTTGTCCAGCTTTTAAGTTGTTTGGGACATAAACCGTATGCGCCAACTCTGTGAGTGCTCCGGGGCAGTTAGATAGATGTTTTTAATGAAATAATTGTTACCTGACACTGTTCCCCCTAGGAAATAATAAGTTTAGGCCTATTTCTCCACTGTCTTGCACCTTGGCTACAGGCTGCAAAGTCTGGCACCCGTCACTAGTATTTTTTTTCTTCTCATCCTAAGTAAACTATCAGCATCCCCAGCCCAAGAGCTTTGATGTGGATAAACTGCCAGATTTCCACTTGAGAAACACAGCTTCACTGCAAGCATACCTTTGTTTGCAGTGACAAGTATTTATGTTGCACCATCCCTCAGCTGTGCTTGTTTTCTCCACTTATATCAAAGAGCATGTAAGCAGTGAAAGGAAGCAGGGCAAAGTGAACCCAAGCATCCATGAAGCACAGAGTTGGCAAGGACCAGTACCGAGCCTGATAGCGTCTCTTTGAACTACGTGCCTGTGATATTATAGGTCCTGATCCAACTATCATTGATATCAGCTGCAAAACTCCAACTGAAATTTGGCTGTGTGTATATGTGTACGCACGCGTGCGAGAGATTCCTCAAATGCCGAGTATTCTTTATTCCTAAACATTTCAAGAAACTATTTGGCCTTTGACATTAATGACATGACATGAAATGTGTTAATAATAGCATAATAGTTAATCTTTGCAAAAAAAATAAGCGCATCCCTCAATACTTGCCATACTCCTAGATCAAATGCATCCCTACAGACTATTTATGCCAGATGAAATCTGAAGATGTAATAAAACATGAGTTGAATAAAATGTGTTCTCCTTTGTTACTCAGTTCTTTCAAGGCTAAGAAGTAACAGAACACAGGGTATCAACTGGTTATTTCTCAGTAGCCCTGTTCTTGCACATTGTAACTACAGGACTGGGCACTTCTGTTGTGCCATCCTTTTCGCAAGTGTCAGCACCCTGCTGAAGCTCTGCTGAATTATTATGGCAAGTGTGGCTCATTAACTTCACCCTAGAAATAAGGGAAGTATGACTGGTTGCCTAGGAAGAAGCAGCTAGTGAGTTCAGTTGAGAGGTTGAATAACTGATTTTTCAGTTTCCTAGCTGAATCACAAAATCAGAAAAAAGTTAGAATTTTCTGGCAAAAAGTCAAAAATAGTTTTGGGTGGAATGAAATGTTCCATTTCATTGTCAGGATTTTTAATCTTTTATTAGTAACATTGAAACAAAATTGGAAACAAAGTCATTTTGCATCCAAAAATCAAAACATTTCATTTAAAAAATGTCAACATGGAGTGTTCTGATTTTTTTTTCAGATTTTTTTGGGCGGGGGAGTTGAATGAAACAATTTGGTGAATTCAACACAAATTTGTGAAATGTTTGAGTCAATCTAAATCTGCATTTTACAGTGAAACAAAGTTTTGACCAAAAAATGTCACCCACCTCCAGTTAAGATATAGGAAGTCCTGGAAGAAAATTATTATGAATAGCTACAGTCAGGGAGGAAGCTTAGGCTGAAGGTGATGTTGTGGTGGTTGTGTTTTTAATTACCAATAAAATGAGACTTCAGGAGGAGAATGAGATTGGGCACTAACTCAAGGTCCACATGCGTTTCTGGGAACAGGGTAAGGATTCAGCCTGTTCACACATATGAACAATATGAGCCAGATCATTCATAAAGGGATAGGAATGAAATTTCTGGCTGCAATCCCCTTTCACCAGTAGCCATTGTTCATACATCTAAGGAGAAATGAACAGCAGAAATAGAGAGAGCTCAGACTGGGATCATGATCCATTTCATTATGGATTTATTTGCCTTTCGAAAGAGCGTTGGGGTGCATAATAATTATACTTGCCTTGTCTTCACTGAGTAGGTATAGAAGGTAGCTGCCAATGCATTGAGCTGTGCTCTTCTCTATCATGTCAGAACACGCTGACATGCTTTCTAAGTTTCACTTAGTTCGACTTTAAGTTTGCTGGTGGGCATGACTGGATGCCTCTTATTAAAACAAAAAGAAAATCATGATCTGACACAGGCAGAAAAAGTATTAAAATGCACAAAATCATTGGACATCTACAACTTAAACCCTCCCAATTCAAGTATATCTGAGGCTGATACTGTGTTGTTCTTATCCCCTTTATGCTGACTATCAGGATATCCTGTTGCTGTAGGCTAATGTGGAATGCACAAGTGCCTTACTGGTCAGAGTTCAAGGGTTTCATCATATTTTTGCAGCCAGAAAGGTGGTCCCATGCACCATTCCTTTATCCCAAGGGGCCACACTTTTATGCTGGGAAAAACTTATCACAAATCTGAAACATGCAAAGTCTTGCAGGCTCTTAAACTTGTAACTACAGAAAAATTACAGGGTAGAGACTTCAAGGTGATAGTACAGTTGGAGTATGTTGTGTAATATAAAGTATTCCCAGTGGGCATTGGTGGGGTACCTACTTAATAATTCCAACATACTTTTAAAAAATTACAATTTTAAACTGTTGTCTTTGTTTGCTCTGACAAATAAGTGCCTTTAGCCTATGAAGACATATTTAGAAACCAAGATTCCAAGTTGTTTTTCACTAAAATAGCAGAGTATTGGGTGGGATTCTTCTCAAGAATTTATAGAACTGTCTGTCTTATTTGTTCCTTTTTTTAAGTGATTGTGCTTCCTTATCAAGTTTAAGAAACTAGAAGTAATTGAAACTGAAGATCTTTATTTTTCTTCTGAGTAGCTGAAATATCACTATGATATCTACGTGTGCATGACACTGACCTCAAGCCTACATTGAAAGGAATCCCATAGTCTTTGCGATTCATTTCTGGGCCATCTTTCAGCAAAGTCTGCAAATCATTTTTGATTATGCAAATATATGTGTTGTTTGGGCAGCAGGGATGAAGGGTGCTGGGGATTTGTGTGATGTTTATTATTGGCCACCAGAGGCTGCTCAGAGTCCACCATACTCATTTCACTGAGGATTATAGTCCTAGTGGTAAAAAGAACAAAAGAGGTCTTGCTCTGCCATCTCTTTGAACTGGGTTCTCCTATAAAACTAATACATTCCTTTGAGGTCTGGTCTTTGTAGCAATTAATTAATTACCTCAATAAAGAACCAAAGAACAACAACAATTCCAGACTAATGACAGTCCCATCCTTTACCCGTTTATTTTTCCTCTAGTTTCTTCTTTAGCATTTTGCAAAGAAAAAGTATTTTTTTCTGCAATCTCCCAACTAATTTCACTTATTTTCCTTATTTTTGTGAAATTACCATTTTTTAAAAAACTTTAATAATTTAGTTTTTACATTTACAAATTCTTGTTCTTTTCCTTTTTGCACTTTCTACATTTCCCCTTCTTCTGTCTACATTTTTCATAGCCATCTCCACTTATATGTTGCCTCCAAAACCTTTTATTTCATGACTTTACAATCCACATTTTTTCAAATCTTTGAGTAAGTGACTAAAAACTGAAGCTGGTAACATGATCAGTGGTATGATAACCAAATAGTGCACTGCCAGATAGAAGATCTGTCATAGGTTTGGAAGTGCATTCCTCACCAAGGGCTTCTGTTGCTTAGCATTACAATTACTGATTTCACTGGCAATATCAAAACACACTTAAAGACCAAACATGACTAATTTACCACTGCTAACTACATCACAAAAATGATTCTCTGAATACTTATTATTGTATGTACAGATCTCCTTAATATACGTATGCATACCATATGTGCTTACTGTTGCAGTGTGAATTTAGAGTTTTATGAAGTGATAAGCCACATATTAATAGTTTTAACAGACGGCACCCTAGTTGTTAACATGGTAACACCTTGCCAGAACAATGTTATATCCATTTTTGATGCTAGAAATAGGCTAGATGCTGGGCTTTAAAATATGTAATGTGAGTGCATATTTAGCACTCATATCTGGTCAATATATTATCTTCATCTGTCTCTGGGGCTATTGGCTGTAGTGCTATAAAAATGTGCAGCCCGAGACTAAATATTAATCCATTTCCCAGTAATTCGGGAAACAATATGCAAATATAGACCCCAGCACTGCAATTCTTTAGCACTTGCCTAACTTTACTCATGTGCATAGTCCCATTGATTTGAATGGGCCTACTCACATGAGTAAAATTACCAAGTATTTGAGTGTTTGCAAGATGGGCCCATAGCTCGGAGGAATAATTTTCTTTGTTCTTGTAAGAATTATTAGATTATGAGTGAAATCCTGGTCCTATTCAAATCAATGAGAGTTGTGCCATTGATTTTAACAAGGCCAAGATTTCACTCATAACTTATTAAAGTAATTTCACAATTTGAAAATATCTTTCTCATATTCCTAACATACCCAACAAGCTCTAATCTTTTATCTGTAACTTGAGACATTATAGGGATTAGGCAGTGACTGGGCAAAGCATCTTACCTGGTTCCAAAATGTTACGATATTTGGATCATCAGAAAAAAACAGAGAAGGTTCTCATGTCTTCACTTTTCAGATTTTTTTAATAAACCACATAAAATGTAAAATTAGCATGAAATCAGCATTTTCAAACTTCTGTTTAGTAGCATTGTTAAGAAGATTGACAAGGATAAAATTCAGGTTAAATTGCCAAATATCTTGTCTTTCCAGTATCTCCCTTAAACTTGCCATTCCTAGGAGGGAATGCACGAAAGCATTTACCCGTGAATAATACCTTATTAAACTGTCATGATTTAATGTGACACATTTTTCTCTCAATTTGCATGCCTGACAATAAACTTCCTAAATATCACCTTCAGGACCATTGGCAAAAAAAGTAACCCAACTGAAATAAATGTTGGATCAGCACCGTGGGACAACCTCAATGCCCATGTGAATACAAGACAAAGGGCTTAAGCCATTAAAAACTATATGGTCCATTGCCATGCTAATGTTGAATTCTTTGTGCAGAATGGGCTTGTTGCATTGTAAACACATTTCCATGATTCATTAAATCCTGTGGAATAACCCCCAATCACCAACAATTCCAGTACAATGGAGCAGTCATTTTTAGATTTAATTATGATCAGGCAACACAATGAGCTGCCTAACTTGCCCACTTTTACTGAAAGACCAGTGTGTCTACAGACCTTTCCTTTGATTAACAGTATAAACATTTTAGAAATCCGTTACTTTTTAAAATAGAAAAGCAGGGGGAGTCTTGAAAAAATAATAAGAGTGCATAAATGAATGCCATTCAGGGCACTAATATTTCATTCATCAAGTTGCTCTGGTTTTGCACACCTATTTAGTATTCAGTTTAATAGAATATAGTAACCATAGTAACCAATGTATAAAGGCTATGCAACTGCTTCAGACTCTGCAACATTTTCTTAATGAGATGTGTACCAAATGCCGTGTTAATATCTAAAACAATGTTGTTGATACTATCAATTGGAAAAAGATACAAGGAGAGATTATGTATAAAATCCTCAAGAATCCTGACCTTGCATTTTAATTTTTGCCTTTTTATTCAAACACTGGCTTCCCTTTTCCCATTTACTTGTGTTACGTATTCCTGGAGTAACCAGTGAGAGTGTGAGTGTAGTCTGCAGAGGGCATTTCTACCATTTTAGACTCTGCATGGCAGCCACTTCCATTTCCTTTGCAGCTTCAAAGATGCACTGGGTGAGGGTCTACTCTTCTGGTGTTTGGAAAATGGGCATGATAGCCATGTTCTCCTGCTGTGTCATTCTGAAACCTCACAGGGGCTTCAAACAGTAGCTGCCTGCTCCTGCCAGCCTCTCCCTGCTCATCCCACAAGACAGTACTTCAGCCTCTTCCACTGCAGCCTGCTCCTTTTCCACTAGTTTAAGAACTGCACAAGACAGGTGGGTGGCTGTCGTGTGCAGCTCCCAAGCTGCACAGGAGCCCTTGAGCAAATGCTAAGCAACCACGTTTGAAATAATAATTTCTTCCAATGTTTTCATCCAAATATGAGTTTCCTTCTTTTTTTTCTCTTAACTGAATGTGAAATGCAATAGTTTTATGTTTTCACTAGGGCTGCATGTTCAGAACTAGGTCTATAAAATAAGTGGTATGGTTCTATGATACTAAATGGTTTTATAATCAGTGGACATGGCTTCACAATTCAGTGCAAATCTGCTGCATTAATTGAAAGATCTTGGTACATAGTTTAGGTCTATGCCACACAGTACAAAGCTCCCAGACTTTAATCTCACAAAGTAGACATCTCATTGCCCACAAGTCAATGGAAAAGGTATGCAGGACCAGGGCCAATAGGATCACTGCTTTATGCCAGCTGAGTGAGTGGAAAGGGGCATTTATATAAATGAGAATTAGGCCCATACAATTTACTTATAGTTAAAATCCTGTTGAAGAAGGAATTAAAAAATGTGACAGTATTTGAAAGAAAGGGTGGTTACAAGCATTAAAAATTGCATTCAGTGGCGTACAGGGCATATGCTGAACTACCTCCATGGTGCAAAATAATGTAGCAGGTATTTCTGTGCTTCTCTTTTACTGCTGTTGGTGACTAGTGATGGTACCTGACGGGAATGCAGTGTATGCAGGAATTTGAACATCTGGGTGTTCCAGCAAAGAAACACAAGCAGTCATGAAGGGTGTTACACACCTGTCAGTTTCTGTGACTTTAGATACTGAAATGTCAGAAGTTGATTGAATAAACTGGGGAAGAAAGAGCAGCGTAAATGAGAGCACACTGATACAGCCTTTGTTTCTGTGCTTGCCTTCATATTGCACAAGCACTACCTGTATCAGCCTTCAGAATGTTAACTTACTGGAATGGCACAAAAATAATGGCACTTCACATAAAAATATCGTAGCTTCACAAATCAACAGTTCACTCTCTTTTATGGGTGTGTCTTATAAAATGAAAAAGAAAACAATCAGAGAATCTGAATGTAAAACAGCTTTGCCAGAAACCTAGGGAAGTACATTATCTTTGTAGCCATTATCTTTTAGTACCAGCAGCATTTAACAAAAAAGAGAAGCCTATGGAGGAAACACATCTGGAAATGTGTCCTAAATAAAGTAAAAATTCTTTTGGGAAGTGGTAAGCCTATACTATGTCTGTAATTAAAAGAAATGAGGTATGGTGGCTCATAAAAAACCATCTGAAAACAGTTTAAAGGTTAAAAAGAGGGCTCCCTGGCATAGATAGAAGGGTAAGAACTGAACAGACCAACTCACTCCTCGCAGGGCGGTGCTCACTGTCAGAGGATTTAAAAGTGTATGTTTCAACTCATTCCTTACTTAGCTGGCATGTATATAAATAATTTTAAGTACTAAACAATGCTTCTGACAAGAAGAAAAACAGCATTCATGTGATAGGGAAGACTGAAATTGTTTCTTTCTTACTCATAATAGTGTATAACTAATGTTTAGAGACATCTGTCCATGTCCTTGTGGATTACTTCATTAAATCCTTAAGGCCCTTTCTGTTGTAATCTATGGCTTCTGTTTTTTCTCTTCTACAAAGCAAGAACAAGAATGCTTTCTGCTGGGTTTCTCTAAAACACATATTGGGTAATCAGCCCTGAGAGTCACAGATGACAGTAATGGAAGCAAAGTCAGAGGTACTGCGGCTATTTGGGACTGGATTAGATGTAGAGTGCCAACTCTCCAGGATTGTTCTGGAGTCTCCAGAAATTAAAGAGTAATCTTTAATTAAAAATTATGTAATGTGATGAAACCTCCAGGAATATGTCCAACCCTCCTTTGATGGGGAATCTCAGGTGCTGTCCTGACAATTAAAAACATCAGAAATTAATTCAAGCCAGATCCTGAGGCATTTATTCAGGTAATCTCTCATTGATGAGCAAAATCTAAGGACTTCAGGATTTTGGTCCATTGTATTTTTGCACCGACTTGATCATGCTAATATGACACACAAAAATCATATTGACAGGTTTACCTATTTGGCTAAATGTTTAGTCCAACTATGTGTGTGGGTGGGTGGGAAACGGGACGGGGAAGGATCCTTACTTTTTAATTGAAATAAAAAGACGTCATCTGTTTTGATTCTAAGGGGGGAATTTAAGTGTATTTTTAATCACATCTCTAATAGTCTATTCATTGCATTAACTCTTTGATTCATATTGTCTTTCTCACTACAGCTATATTAAGGGATTGGAAGGTGCAGCCCCATTGGCAGGGGGCTCTTCTTGCCAGGCCTCTTCTTTCCCATATAGATCAAATTCTCCCATTCTTCCTTCTGCTCCTATCTGTCTAGAGGCTTATATGGCCCTGATTACTACAATATCTTGCACACCCTTTTTGTATTTATAGATTTATCCTAACAACATTCTTAGGGAGGTGTAATTATCCTCATTGCACAGTTTAGGAACTGAGGCAGAGAAAGATTAAATGACTTGGCCAATGTCACGCAAGAAATCTGTGGTAGGAAATCTAGGTCCAGTTCACAGCTCCTGAGTCTGAACCCTGTGTCTGAACCATGACACAGTCCTTCAATATCTGCCTCCACATTTCACTATGAGTTCTTAATGGGCTTCAGGGTGGAACATTCGCTCTTAGATTCTAGTAGTGTCCTACAATTAGCAGGTTTGCAACCTAACAGAGATGCATTATTGAGAAGGGAAATATAATGTTTCAATTGCTTGGTGCAGAGTCTCATCTCCCATGGCAGGCCGCCTGCAGAGGAATAGAGCTGGTCAGGAATTTTCCTCTGGAATGATTTTTTGATGTAAAACACAATTTCCACAGGAAATTTTTGATTGTGCCAAATTTTTTCAATTTTCCAGTTGGAAATTTAAACAAAAGAATTTTGTTTTGGGTTGATTCAACATGAATACAAAAATTCTGAGTTGTTGAATTGACCTGAAATGTTTCTTTACAACATTAAACTGCATTTTCATATTGTAGCGATTTGCCTCCTGGGAGTGGTAGTTCCTGCTTCCTGCATTCTCAACCTGACTGGAGCACATCTCCTCTAATGCAATGCACTCTCCTCTTTGATCAAGCATTGTGGTATATCATGGGGATCATGTGGCTGTGGGTAAGTCATGGGAGATTTAGTCTGATGAGGGAGCCCAGCGCTTAGGAGAGAATGATGGGATGGGTGCATCATTCTTCTGATCTACATCTCCTATGAGGCAATGTGTCCCCACAGGGAAATGCAGTTTAATGTTGAACTGACTCAAAATGAAACATTTCACCACTTTTTAATTGAAACTTTTTCAGAACTTTCAACTTTTTGTCACAATTTGGGTCAAAAACAAATATTGAAATATAAGAGTTTCTCACAGGAGAGAAACTCTGATTTTTCTCAGCTCCACAGCAAGGCTTCCCAGAGGATTCAGGGGGCCTGGGGCCAAGCAATTTCGGGGGCCCCTTCCATAAAAAAAAAATTGCAATACTATAGAATACTATAGTCTCGTGGGGGTCTGGGGCAAATTGCCCCACTTGCTCCCCCTCCCCCCCCGGCAGCCCTGCTCCACAGAGGAACTTTCATTCTCCCAGTGAATGGGATAGTTGAGGTCCTTTGGCTATCACAGGGTGTAGAGTGTCCCACTGTTGCATCAGGGTTTGCACAGCGTTGCATTAGGTCTGACTAACTGCTGTATTTGAGGTCAGGAAAAAAATTCTTTCAGTGACAGAAAGGCTTAGCTTATGAGGACTTTTTTTACTTGCTTTGATAAATCCATGGCAGGGTACTGGGGCTAGCAGAAGTAATCTTCATTTGGAAAAGAAAGATTTGCATAGAAGGGTGAACTTAGTTAGCATGCAGGTTATGGCATTTTGAACAGATGAGAATTTGGCTGTACCAAGTAGACACAGGATCTTACAAAGTGCTGTGGGACCACAGGGCCTTTTTGGCTAGGTTAAAGTTTGATAGTTTATTTCAATTTAACAATTTATCCCACCTGTTTTATTTAAAATGTGATTAAAACTCTGGCTGGAGGCTCTTAATCATCATATTCTTTGTCTGAGAGTATTTATTTGAGTGTATGTTGTGAGGGAGCAGGGTTGCACTTGGTAAAGTATTTTTATTGCAAACTATGACTTAATGTGTGGCCATAGATATAATATATCCCTTAAGCTTTGCTTCTGAATCCGTTCTGGTTTAGCATTATTTATTAGGGGCTTGATCATGCTACCTTTAAGCATGTTGAGTAATACCTTATTCTGCAAGCATTCAGTAGGACTACTCAGGAATAAGGTACTCTTTAACATGGATAAGGGTAATAAAAAATTAAGTCCATCTCTTTTCCTTGACATGTTTTGCTTCTTATGTTCATGTAGGCTTCACAGGGCCTTGACTATTAAGAGAGAAAAGTAATCAGTGTGCTACTTATTTAATCTATTTTTCTGTATATATTTAGTAGAAATAAGGTTTTAACCAATTAGTCTTAAAACTTATATAAATATGCAAACACCAGAGTAAATTAATTGTGATTTACATTAAATTCTGCATGCATGTAGATCTTGGTATGTGTTAGATTTTTGTAGTCTGCTTTTTTCAAAGGTTTTTTAAAATTTACTATATTTCAGTATAATTTTGGAATATAATATCAGTCTTCCTGTAGCTAATTTAATGCACATGAGTTGCAATGTGCAGTTCGGCGATCAAGTATCTGTCTTGTGGCACAGAGGTAGTGAAATGAAATGCTGCAAATATTTTCTTTTGCGAAAATATTTCAATCAAAATGTGTAGTCAATTTTGTCCTTTAGGCAAATACAGTCTAATATTTTTTTACCACTTTTCTAAAGCAACCCCCTCAAAACCCAGCTCTGTAATATTTTGGATGAGATCCTTCAGTCTGTCTGAGCTGTGCTTGGTGCAGGACCTGAGAGAAGATTGAGGAAGAAGTTCATTCAAAAGTCCTCTTCCCAACTTCTCTAGTGCAGTCTTGAGCTTCTCAGAGGCCAGTTCAGCCCCTGAAGTCATTAGAGCAGCCTGAGGGATGCTGTAATTTCCACTGGTAGTAATGGTCCCTTAGGGACCATTCTGCTAGCTGAAGATTGTTAGAGTGTAACATGCTCTAGTCACACTTATCTGTGTCTGGCAGGGCGGGCTCCAGGGGTTTTGCTGCCCCAAGCAGCCAAAAAAAAAAAAAAAAAAGAGCTGCGATCGCGATCTGTGGCAATTCAGTGGGAGGTCCTTCTCTCCGAGCTGGAGTGAGGGACCCTCCGCCGAATTGCTGCCGAATACCTGAAAGTGCCGCCCCGCTCCGGAGTGGCTGCCTCAAGCACCTGCTTGATAAGCTGGTGCCTGGAGCCAGCCCTGGTGTCTGGACAGGTGTCAGCTTTCCAATGCCTTCTCCTAAATAACATTTCCTATGGAGTGGCCTGGCCCCCTGCCCTTGGAGCCTAGGAAGTCTCCTCTGGGACATTCTAGAAACCTCTGGTAAGTCTGCTGGTACACCTGAAAAGTGGGTGGTAGTTACCAGACATCAAGGTCTCTGCTATACTGAGTAACTGTGATTAGTCTATGATTTTTTTAAGTGGTCTTCCCTCTCTGACACAAACAATGGACCCATTTCTAACTTAATGGGGAATCTGCTGGCTTCATATCTAAATTCCTAGTTTCCATAATACACAGTCCCAAATTAGAGCATCATGAGGAAAAGCTGCGAATAGTGGAAACGTCTAATCTGGAGTTTCTTCGTACTTAAAGATATTAGACTCCCTCGGTAATTTTTTATCTTCTCATTTTGGAAATATTTTGGAAAATATTTGCACATTTAACTGTAAATGGGCCAGTGTGTGTTAGTTAACATAGTTTCATTGATTTCAGTAGAACTATGTTAATTCAACCAGTGAAGGATTTGACCCATATGGTTTATTTCTATATTTATTAGTGGTTGCTGGAAAAATATCTATGAATATAAGAATGGAATTCTGCACAGTTTTGGGAGGGTGAATCCCTCCCTCTGTATTTTCAACTCAACTTTAATAGTTATACTTTTAAAACTCTATGCATTTTTCTTATCAACACCATGTTCTTGGTATATTTTTGGCTCCCTACAAGCTTTTAATTCAAGTATTTTATAATGTTTCTTTTGGAGGTTATTTATATATTCTGTTTTTGTTGTTCTCACTTGAGAATTAAAGAGAGTATTTTGTGTTCTGGACATGCCAATCTTCCTTCGGATGTTGGTTTAAAAATCACTGAGGAAAGGGCATATAAAACCTACTTGTGGGGAATTGCAACTAAGTTATTTTGAGTGTGAAAATTAGCTCGGTCTGCCTGAAATATGAAGGATTAAGTGATTACTCATTTGTGAAAAATAATGGGTCTTTATTCCCCTAAATTATTTATATCTAAAATCAAAGGCAATCTGTTTGTGTTAGACTTCACATCTTGAGATGATGATGATGATGATGATTGTTTGTAGCATCTGGTTTAATGGTCCTTTTTCAAGCTTGGTTTTTTTTTCTTTTTAAAACATATGCTGGGCCAAATTCATACCTGGTGTCAGCATAGCTGGTGCTCTCTATTACTCCATTCTGATGTAGGACAAGATCCTGGGGTCAGGCCTGGCTATCTCTGGCACAGCTCAGGATGGAGACAGAATGTGCCCCTTATCTTGGGGCTGGCTAGGTTACTTTAATGAATATTCACTTCCCTTGGCCCAAAGGGGCCATTATGGCAGTTGGAGATCAGATGGGCATAAAGAGGCCCTGGTTCCATCTGCATTGCTCTGGCCCTACACCCTATGCCACTAGCAAGTAGCAGCTCTGTGCCAACTGAGAATTGTTCTATGCCAGAACAATTGTTCAGTGGCTGAGGAAGCCAGCTATAGAGCAGCTTTGCACCTGTCCAACCAGTTCAAATCCACCTGGAGTACTGGAAAATTGGACCTGAGTTTGGATCAAATCGTATGCATTGGGAAACATAATAAGCTTTCATAGACCAGATACTTTACATGAAGTATTAGGCATGCCCCCCAAAGCTAAAAATATGGTCACATACAAACATCTGGCCATAGCGTGGCTGAATCAGATTTTTTTCATGTGACATTTGGCAAACAAATTAGTTTGATTATATAAGGCAGAGGTCGGCAGCCTCTGGCACGTGGCTCGCCAGGATAAGCACCCTGATGGGCCAGGCCAGTTTGTTTACCTGCTGCATCGGCAGGTTCGGCCAATCGTGGCTCCCACTGGCTGCAGTTCACCGTACCAGGCCAATAGGGGTAGTAGGAAGCCACGGCCAGCACATCCCTTGCCCGCACCGTCAATAATTATGGATTCGCTAGTGACTCAATACGTAAGACAGCGTTTCCACTATAAGTGCAAACTGTTTCTCATGCAGGAAGTCTTTGCTCTGATAATTTGTTTTGGAAAGTATGAGGTTAATTAGGGCAGAGTTAACTGGATAAGCCATTTTAAGGTGTGAGACTTAGAACAATTTTTATGAAGTGAAAAACCAACACAGTTTCGACCTATTTCCCCTCCCCTCAGAACTTTACAAGTCTTGTTATAAAAACTTCAAACTTATCCAACACGCTAATTCTCATTGGCCTACCCCCCAGTTCTACTGAAATCAGTTGGAGTTTGCCAAAAATGAGATTTGCCCAAATGAAAAATAATACATAGCCTGTTTTTATCAAGTTGCAGTGCAAATTATGTTTCATTATTAGGGACTGATGTTTCTGGTCCCACATATATAAATAACTATGGAGAGAGTTGTTAATGCTAGTCCACCTGATTATAGACTAGAAAGTGACTCTCCAGCCCTTACTGTTGGTGAAAACAGCTTTTAAAATGTAAACCCATGAGTAGGTTAGTACACTTGTAATAACTTTTCTTTTAAAGAGACCTCTTCACAATCATCTTCAGAAAAATGTCAGGCCCCCAGCCGAGCTTGCATATTCAGAGAAACACCTCTTCCCCTGTGCTGCTTAGTGAGAAGGTCTGAGAGAGCCCGAGGAACCAAGCTATCGAGCCTTCTCCTCCTCCTCCTTGCAGCAGCCTCATGTCACCTGCAGAGGTAACGGGCTCAATTTTAAATGCTTCTTCCTCCAGCAGTGGAATCTTCTTTCTCTTCCCTGAAGTTGGTAAAATTACTGTCTGTCTCCTCTGTTCCAGAGGTGGAAGCAAAATAGTCCTACAGGAGGGGCGGGGAATGACATTGCCCTTTCACCGATCCACATGTCAGTGGCACTTCCTCAACCTCTCATATTGATTTATCATTAGGGTTAGGGGCCTAGCGGCAAAGTAAATTGAAATCTGGACCCAAACCCTGATCTTTTCAAAATTGTCCAGAGTTTCAGGGTGTCCAGAGCCAAGATTTTATGTCAGGTCCATCTCTCTTTATCTTCTGTCTTGTGGGAGACTTGGAATAGGAACCTTTCCAGCCCCCTTATGTGAGTGCAGAATGTCAGAACAGCCAAGTTTTCAAAATCCACCCTCCCAGGTGATTGCACTGTGTATTGACAGTTATGGACTAATCACAAACCACACTTCTTGAATGTGAAAAGTTAATTGAACAGGCGATAAAATGCTGACCAGGTGAGATATTTAGATTACCTGAGTAAAAATGATTCCCCACAACATGCATCCTTATCTCTTTGGAATGATTCCTTAGTAACACCATACAGGTATTGCTTTTCAGCAAATAGAGTCATATCAATTTTCGATGCCATAATCCACTGACTAGTCATGAAGATAAAATCTATATCTTGTGAGAAAATATATGGATTGCCAGTCACTGTATGTGGCATTTTAACAGATGCAAATTTCTAGAAGTCTTCCTCACCTTTCCTCATTCTTTCAACGTAGGAGTTTCTACTGCATCTGTTGTTATGTGAGAGCCCCACTGAAATACTGGAGGCATCTCTTAGGGCTCCCTTGTTAAAACTCTGACTCCAAATTGAAGAGAGTGTAGGATGATTCCCCAACTTTAGGTAAATTTCGCCTCTCTCTGGTTACTGCTAAATTGCCCTTGCCACAGCAGACTTATCTCTGGGGCTCAAATTACTTCAGAAGAGCTTTTTTTTTCTTTCAGAGTGCATCATAGTAAACCAAAGTCCATGTTTTTAAAAGAATTTAGGTGTCGCAGTGATCAGCACTGCAATGCCTACCTGATTTAGGAGATTGTCTCATTTTCAGAAGTAATCTAGGCCTTTAGGAGCCTAAATCACATTGACTGTCAATGGGAGTTTTGGCTCCTCTGTGACTAAATCCCTTTGGAAAATTACTTAGGCTCCGTAATCAGTTAGACATTGCAATGCTGAGTGCAGGAATGTCTAAATACCTTTGAAAGTCTGGGCCCAAGTATCAGGTATCTTCCAAAAAATGTTCCCAGGGAGGAGTCTCCTAGGTATATCTACAGTAAAAGGTCCTCACATACCATATATATATATATATACACATACACACACACATTTCAAATTACATTATCTGAACCCTAAGCTAGGGATGTAGATATTTTTCAGGAACAATTTATAAACATTTATTTCAAAGTGCATTTAATGCACCGCTCTACCCTGCAGCCGCTTAGAGCTGCTCCAGCAGTGGAAAGCCTCTGTAGCTGGTCAGAGAATCACTAAGTCATCGCCCCTGGCCCAGTGTAGATATCATGGTTGGGGTTTTCCTTATGCCTTTATTCACAACAGCCATATTGGCCCATTAGGACTGAAAGTGAGAGCAGCCTGAACTCTTTAACTGAAGTCTGAAGACCATACCAGTGTACAGCAGGCCAGAGTCAAGAGAATGGAAAGGTATCTTAAAGCCACCTTTCCCCTCCTCCTTCCACCCCGAGCTGTGCAGTGTATTCTTTGACTGCAGCAGAGCATCTAGGCCAGTGTGGTATTACTTCCTTTCTCAGCTGTGTATATGAGAAAAAGCTTTTAAATAGCAAAACAAAGGGATAGATTCCCTAATCCTTCACTCCCATTTCTGCAACATACACAGTCTTGGTACACGGAGCTTATCACTGGCCAAAAGAAAACACATTTTAAGAACCCCTTTATTTAACTATTGGCAACACATCATTGTGACACCTTATTCTGCAGCTCAGTGCAAAAAATTCCTCGAGCTGAAAGGAATTTTCTGGGTAGTGACTACTTCTTGCCTTGATAGAAACAGCCATTGCTGTAGCAAATCCATGACCATGGGGCTTTTCTTTGGACATCAGATTTCCCTGATTGTCCCTTGAGATCAAAAGACAGATTTCCATTTAGAGTGGAACAGAGGAACTAGCTAGCTTCTAAACTGATCTTAAGTTTGAGGCTGGGAAAGAGGGGTGGGAGAGGCGAGCGGGGGGAGGTGAGGGTTAGAGACTCAAGGAGGTGGTTGAGTGTATAATTCTGTAGATCTGCCCCTTGTTTTAAAAATGGTGCAAGTCAAGCAGCAGCCACGTTACACACAGCTCCATTTTAAAAGAAAGCCACTAAGGGACAGATTATGCTTGCTGTGCAACTGAAAACAGGTCCGATTGGGCAAAACAAAAAAGCTCCACCAGTTGTATTTTATCTTCTGGATATTTTCTTGAAATTCAAAGTAGGGTACAATACTACCTTAGGTTTGGAACCTGTATGCAATAATGATTCCCCGCCAGGGAAGGAGAAAAATGTTATGGAGAGGTTTATACATTTGCTAGTGAGACAAATGAGGGTTTATTATATATGTAAATTAAATATAGCATGTTTTTCCCTCTTTACTTTTCTTGTATTATGTATTTCAATCTGGTAGGACTTCAAAAACAAATGTTTCTTAAATTGCTAGTGACATATGTGGTTCTAAATAGAATGGGTGTTACTACACCTTACAGTTTTTTTGTTAAGTATTTAGGCAACTCTCCAATATTTGGGTAGTTTTTACTGGCTATTTACATTTCAAGTGGTTTTTTTTTTTTGGTTTTTTTTTTAAATCTCAGGAGCCTGTTAAACTTTGAGCAGACCCAGAGCAGTAAGATAAGAATGGAAATAATCTCTTATACCACAAATTGACTTCCCTCTTTGTAGCCTTAGACACTGTTTCCAGCTGCTTTCAGTCTTTTAAATCCTTGAAAGCTTTCCTAATCCTCATGTAGGCAGTCTCTCTGTGTTATACCTCCCTCCCCTTTCCGCTGATTGGTGAGGCTATTTCATGGCCTAATTCAGCCAACTACTACATCTCTGAGCCGTGATTTGAAATAAGAGCAAGGCAGACAGTTGCCTCCCTACTCCTGACTTTTAATAAGCTAGAGGAAAGGTTGCAAAACTTGACATTGTCTTAGGAAGAGTCCCCACAGCAAAAAATAAAGGAAAATGAGAGAGAGAGAAACTTAGCAGCTTGTTTATACGGAAACTGCTGATGGATTTTTGTTTTTACTTTGAAATTACACTGTAAATTTGAATTCAGATTGTTTCCTGCTGGGTGGATAATGGAATTCTAAACATGAGGCAGGTAAGGAACATGCTGCAAAGCATTTAGAGATCTGTAACAGAGGGAGCAAAGAGGGGGAAAGTTGGGTTGGTCTGTAAATATTTGCTTTGTTGGACTAGATAGCATTTGCAGAAACCTTTAGATTTTTAGCCTGAAGATCCTTTTTAAATAAATACAAATTAACCAAGGGTTTTTACTTTCAGTTTGATTTTATTGCTAGTAAGTGATGTCATGCAATTCATTGTTTGATTCAGTTTTGTAAAGGGCATGAAAGCTGTTTGTAGGATATGTAAATCAATTCCAATTTGCCCTAGATTAAATATATTGTGTAGACTTTCTCACAACCTTGTTTGTGACATGTAAAAGAAGAATGTGTTGTTTAAACTGTAGAGGTGTGTGGGAGTGATTTATTAAACATGCACAGCAACTCACACACAAATTGCCAAAACTTAAATTTTTCAGTTGCTTTAATATATAGTAGTCTCAGCAGTTTTCAGAAGAAGCACTGTAACATTGCAGAAAAGAGCCTAGAAAACCAATTATTATTCAAGTATGCTTACTTTTTTAAAAGCTTGCTATCCACATGAATGGACAAAAGCAGCTGTTTGCTCAAAGTTGAAGGTCACAATGGGATAACAATTTGATACTACACTGTTTGTAGTTTTGCAATTAAAATATGCAGTTAGAACACAGAGAGTACAGAGTACTGGCAGATGTAGATCTCAGCCTTTAAGCAGAGCTCGGCTCTGAATTAAAGACCCTGGCAAATCAACATCTTAAAATCAATACTTTGTTTTACGAATAGCCACCGTATGAAAGTCAGGCTCTGAGAAAAATGTTCTTGTGTCTGTGAGAGTCATAGTCTATTCAGGCAGCTTTCTGAAATCAGTAGGACTTGGGGCATGGTGGGGGAGGAGGTAGAGGGGAGAGGAGGGCAGAAGCAGGGGTAGAGTTTGCACCTGCAGTGGAAATGGAGCATTTGTTTTTTCAACCACTTTTTGAAAACAAGATGGAAACACTCATGTATTTTAGACCATTTTGCCATATGTGGAGGAAAAACAGTTTTTGCGAGTGGGCAAAAATCTGCTTTTTACCTTTTTAAATGTTGTTGGGGGAGGGAGGGAATTCTTGTCACAGTGGAGTGCAAATGGAAACTAAAGTTTAAATACTGCATTGCTGGGGTTCAATTAGTCCTTTATGTGATCAGCAGAATGCAATATCACCACAAAAAAGAACCCTAAAAAGGGAGGCGTCAAAGAGGATCAGAAGAAAGTTGGGATATGATTTGTCAGAGCATAAGAAAATACAAAAACATTGCTACAAACAGATGAGTGCTGCCTATCAGGGGTGCTTCTGTTTGAAGCATAAGGTTGTAAAGTGTGTATTTGTGTGTGTGAATAAATAAGAGGAGGAAACCAGGAGAGGAGAAGAGGAAAAAGAGGGGTGGGAGTTAGTGAGAAAATAAAAAGCACTAAAAATCTTCAGGGACTCCCCAATAAAAGGAAAAGAGGAGGGACAGATTTAGCATTAGAATATTTTTGACTCATTGTATAATACCCACCTCCATCCAACAGAAGTCCTCCTCTTTCCACTTCTTCTGTGGCAGCAGTATCTCCTGGGAAGTTGCATCCATGAAGTTGAGAATGTGGGCCTGATTCTCCCCTCACAGTAGCTTTACATTTCTGCAGCCCCATTCATTTTAATGAAGGTACTCCTGTTTTTTTTCCTCTGTACATGAGAGAAGAACCAGATCCAATAGGGCAGACCTTTGCCTGGTATAAATTGTCATAGCTTCATAATGGAGCTTCACAGGTGGTGAAGATCGGCCCCTGTGTGTTTAGACAAACATTTTTGTGTAAGCTTTCCCAACTTGGTTGACCTTACTTATACCACATGCACAATTCTGAAGTTGCCACTGGATTTCAGTGGTATTTGTGTGTGAAATATTTCAGTTTGGCAGAGAAAAATCTGTGTTTACTACTAATTCTTGCTGAACAAAAGCTAGTGACCTAATAGTCTAGAGTTGAAGGGACTAATCATGCATATCTTGATCAAACAGCCCCTTTGCATCTTTAAAATGGTAATTGGAGATCTTGATAAGCCTCCAAATGTGATGACCAAAGGACAGTACAAAATAAGGAAGCAAAATATTCAGGAACTGAAGTGCTATTCAATTGGATGCATGAGATGGTTAGGAATAACTTCTGATTTTATTGGAAAATTTCTGAAGAGAATGAGTACTCAGGAAAAAATGTGCCTTTTATATCTGCCAGCCAATTTGTTGTCATAATCATAGTATAGTTTGGATTTGCAGGGTTAACTATCAAACAAATGTTTGTGTCATCGCATTGAAATGAAATATATTGTGCTGATGAATGATCTGGCCCACAAGCAGTATACAGATACTGAACAATAGTATATAGGTTCAAAATAGTGCAATGCAGCTAACTACCCTAGCTGAAGAGCAGAAATTACTCATAGAAATGTAATATGCTGCCTGTTGGGCTGATAGGATTCAACCTGCTTTACAACTGTGCCAGGCCAACAGTCCCTAGCGGGACATCATTGGTTGGTTGTTTGGAATGCTGTGCTGAGATTCATAAATGAGACAGGTGAAAAGAAGTAGCCTTTTATTAGGAAGTAATTTAAAACCTCAGCAAGGGCTGTGACTGTCTCTGTTCTGTCTGATATAAAGAATAACTCGACTGAAACCTCTATAATGGAATTGTATGGAAACTTCACAACTGCTGTGTACATCACATCTTTGAAAGCACCTTGGTAATTCTGCAGCTGGAAAATTTCAGGCTTCTAGTCAAAAATATGTCCCTAGGAAGTGGAACTGTGTAGTTTCTTAAGAAGGCCTAACATGCCAGCCAAATATATACTGTACCAGGAAACAAATCTTCAGCTTCACTATGGATACTGAAATTTCCATGTACTGAAACTCTGACCAGCTTACTACTTGGGAAAAGAGATCAAAAGAGTAAGAACTCTCAAAGATCAAGAGTTCAGATAAGAACACAGATGTGTCAGCGGTCCAAGATTTATTGAGGCCACTGTGGCTGGGTGCAGTTTGCTTGTCTGTATTCTTGGTATTTACTTTATAACTGGAGAGGGCAGTGTGGTATCTGTTTTAGGTTCCCCAAATGGATTTAATAGAAACTAGATAATTAATTTTTAATATTCAAACCCATTTTCAAACTGTTTTTGCCCACAACAAATAATATCCTCAAACATACTAACAGCAGAGCATAGGAGTTCTGTGAAAGCAGATTTGGGGCTTTATTTTTCACTGAAGTCAAAGTCATTGACTTTGATCAGGGCAGGACTGGGCCCACAGTCCTATAAAAGGATCCTATAAGACATGCAATTTGCTAATGGATCATTATGAACCTAATTAAAAGTGAAGATAAAATCTGTAAGGCACAGAGGCCATTTCAGTTCTTATTTATCATAGCTGTAGTCATAGCTTTTATAGTATATGATTCATAGAGTGCATACACACTGGATAGAATTTTAGTCGATAACACATGTAAAACATAAAATCATCCCTCTTCCGTACAGATGTTTAGCTTTTTAGCATGTGGTTTCTATTTCCTACTTTCTTTAGTGCACCTTTTTAATTCTTAATTTATTCCTTGCTAAGAAATCTATATCCTTGTCCTGAAATATTGTAATCATAAGACTTGCTTTAGGAAGTGCTGCTTAGCGTTCCATGCCGTCTCTTTTTTTTTTTTTTTTTTTTTAATTCCCCAGGGGCTGTCTTTTCTGAGAGATAAATTCTCCTTCTAGACTTCTGTTTTTGTGTGCCATATACAAAAAAGAAAACAAGTGTATGGAATCTGTGGGTTGAGAGTGTATCAGTTAATTAGTGGCTGGACATTACCCAGTAGGAAGTCTGGCAAGGTTTGTGTGTGTGTGTGTGTGTGTGTGTGTGTGTGTGTTTGCTTTCTTTGATCACTTGTGTGGTAAATAGACATGCAGAGTAACTATGGCAACATGTGCTGTAGGTTTGTGGGAACAGAGGGGACTCAATCACTGGACAAAGGATAGTTTGTTAGAATAGTTGGTTATGATTAGAAAAAGGTGGCACCGAACAGGACATTTTAAAAACATAAGTTTTGAAAAACTCAAATTTGTTATTTTTCAGTTGATAACATTCTTCTGTAGCTATGAAAGATCATGCCGTGTTTGAGGGTGGTGGTGGAGAGGGGAAATAAATCTGAGTATAAAATGGTTTATTGTGCAGTATACGCCTCTTGTAAAACTGCAATTGTTTGAACCAAATGCACATTAGTGATTTTAAAAATAAAACCTTAAATATTTACACCTCATCAGTGGTTGGAAGACACACTACATAAGGCCAAATAAAATCTTTGTACAACTTAGATACAGTATCTTTTGATAACATTTCAGTTACGTACCTGTAGAGGTCAGACTTGAAGTTCACAAAAACTTTACATGATAGAATTTAACCAGAGTTAAGAGTAAACATTTCAGAGCAGACATTGCCACTTCCTTATTAACTTTATACTGAATTACTTAATGATATCATTAGTTTATAAATAGCATATTATTTAATATATATACACACACACACACAATGGATGTGCATAACCAGCTTGGAATAAATAAAATCTGAGCCTTCTCCCCCATCTTGAACAGAACCATACCTAAACCTTTTATTAGGTTCTAAATTATTTAGATGTGTATCTCTCTCACTAATGCCCAACAGGCTTCTACCTTTGATGAAATACATCTCAGGTTCTCAGAATGTCTGGCATTCTTTGCTGCGCTGGCTGCTGACTTCCAATCTAACAAATTCCAGGGCTTCTGTGGGATCAAGGGTGGGGACGATACATTCTGGACCCCTTCTAACCTGCGGAAGCCTTTGAGCTCAGTAAAAATAGTGCCAGACCGTAGAGTCCCTCAATAGAATAGCACCAAAGGTAAGGAGTCTGCTGAAGGGTGGGTCAGGGATACTTTTTATGACTGATGAATTTGTAAATGCTCTGGGGACTTGTTGGAGCTCAGCAGAGTAGAAAGATGGAGTCAGGGAGAAGAATCAGATTGGGTGGGAGAAAATAGGGGCGGGGAGGCAGAGATGAATATAAGGGGACTTTTGTCCCCTTATTAACACTCAGTGGGGGGGGGGTGGTTTCGGTTGGCTAGCTCCCAGTACTAAACGTAAGGGGAAGGGTCAATAGGAAATCAGGACCCTGAGACTGACAGTGCCATGGGGCAATGGAGAGAGGCCAGTACTCTAGGTCAGTCTGATTGGCAGGGCATGGGCAGGCTAATGAGGGAGTCAGGAGGCCAGGGTGGTCCCATCCTCCATGTGAGCTGGAGCTCCCTGGGTCACAGATTGGGGCCAAACTGAGCCAGTGAGCAGGGCTGTGCCAGCCAGACAAGCAGCCGAGGGAGCCAGTCAGTGCTGGGAGCAGAGCCACAGAAGTAGCTCAGAGAGCAGACCTGTGCTGGGAGGAGAGCTGCAGCAACCATAGCCAGAGGGACCAGAAAAAGCAGCCCAGGGGGCTGGAACCAGAGCAGCATCAGTGCTGAGGCAGAGTGGAGCTGGAGCTGAGGCGGGAGCAGGTAGGAGCTGGGTGCGGTGAGCAGCTGGGGAAAGCGAAAGGGGACCCTGGGTAGTTGTCCATCACAGTGTCCCCCAGCCAAGAGGCCTTACAGGCCAGACTTGGGGGTGGGGGATCATAACCGCGATGGGTGGCTGACACTGAGAAGAAGAGTCCTGCCACCTAGAGCCTGAGAGCATGTGGCCACCACCAGAGCAAGTGTCCAACCTGCAGCACAGCCAGGGCCTGAGAAGGAGGCCTGGGACTTGTGAGAAACAGACTGTGGACTTCTCTTACATTCCAGAGACGCTGGTTGTGATGTCCCCATGCCACAGAGCAGGGTTGTGTGTTTTCCTTTAACCTTTCTCAGTTTTTCCTTATTTTTTAAAATGTATTGCTGTTTAATAAATTGTATTTGCTTTTAACTGTATGTAATGATCAGTAGGTCAGGGAAGCGTCCAGTGCAGAGAGAGCATGGTGGAGTGGGGACACCCTAGCCCAGAGGTAGGCAACCTATGGCACCTGTGCCAAAGAGAGCACGCGAGCTGATTTTCACTGGCACGCACACTGCCTGGGATTCCTAGCCGCTGGTCCGGGGGGCTCTGCATTTTAATTTAATTTTAAATGAAGCTTCTTAAACATTTTGAAAACTTTATTTACTTTACGTACAACGATAGTTGAGTTATATATTATAGACTTATAGAAACAGACCTTCTAAAAACTTTAAAATGTATTACTGGCACGTGAAACCTTAAGTCAGCATGAATAGATGAAGACTTGGCACACCACTTCTGAAAGGTTGCCGACCCCTCCCCTAGCGTCTGCCGTAAGTGACCATGGCAAAATTGGGGGTCAAGGCCCCCAGGAATCCTAGGCCCAGCTTTTGTTGGAGTTACGAGGACTCTGCCACACAGGAGTGTGGAAGGGAACCCTCAAGGTCAGGCAGGCCTCTGGGTAAAGAATGGGGGAGTGAGGACTCAGATCCTTTCGCTAGCCCACTTTACTGGGGTAGTGTATAAGCCAGGAAAGTTCCCCACAATAGCAGGCCTGGTCCCCCTCTTACACTAGTAAGAGAGAAAGAAAAGGGACACACAGGATAAAGGGATGTGGATAAAGGTTCGAATAAGCATCAGAACTTTCAGGGCTTATTTGAACTGAACTTCCAAACCTTTTAAGGTTTCCCATACACTAGTCCACCTTTTGCTGCAGTTTTTCTGTACATTTGTGCTATTTAGTGCTTATACTGTTTCTGCAGGTTATAAAGAGTTATTGCACATCACTTGATATCACAAGCCTGTAATATGAAATCTACCCTATACGGAACTTAAAATGCACCAAAATGGTTTGATGAAGTTCAGTTTGATCTGATGTTTATAATAAAAATAGCTCTTAATTTTTCAAAGTGGTATTTCCTTGTTTCCTGAAACTTTGTAGATATTTATTATACCATCTTATGGTGATATGGATGGAAAGATGTGCAATTCAAAAAAAGTGGGAATATAACACTTTAAGGTGTTTTTATTTGGCCCTGCGATATGATTAGATTTTTCTTGTAACATGTCTCGGTCTAAACACACTTTGAAAAATACTAAAAAGATTAAGAGAAAGCTAAGGCTCTACTCCTGGCCCAGTGGGACAGTGCCTGAGAAGATGCAGTGGGTTTGGTATCAATTTTTATTGTAACAAAATGGACTATAGTGACAATATTTTGCCACAATAATACGTTTATAAATTATCTAGTTGTATTAAGATTTTTATTACTGCTGAAAGGAGTTGGTACTTGATAGTCCATCACACCTTGACTATTGACCCTTTAACTCCCCAACTCTGAGTCAAAATTCTGTATGCATTTTGATCCTGGTCCACAGAAGTCAAAGGTAAAACTCTCATTTACTTCAGTAGCATAGGATCAGGCCCTGTGCCATTTTCTTAGTGAGATTCAGTGATGCTTAGCATTTCATTAATTGTACAGTTGGTGTATGTATGTGCGGAAATGATTCTGACACATGCAAAATCTGACGAGTGCCCTTTGAACGTTGTATTTGGGGCCACTTCTCTTTGAGTTTTTGGTACTAAAACTTACGTGTTGTTCCAGTTCCATACCAAGTCTGCCTCAAACCCACACCTGCTGCCTCTTGGTATCGGCTGACGTGATGAGCAGAGTACAATATAATCATGCAATGAAAAAGTTACAATGGACAAGTTAGTTATATCCTTAACAGAAAATATTCTGACATTGACATTTCCGTTGTCAGCTGCAATGTTATATTATAATACAAAGGACTAAAATGTAAGGGGAACAGAATCCCCGCTTTAATTGTACATTAATGACAGTTTTGCTTAGGGGAATCCATATAAAACTTGTAATTAGATTAGGAAAAGAGGTGAAAAGCACTGACTTTTACTGTCCTCATTTAGCTGAATTTTAAGTATTGGGGGGAGGGGAGTAGAAGTGCGGTAAAATATGGCCTGCTCCTGAATACATTTAAGCACCTGTGTAACTTTACTCACATGAGTTTTCTGTAGGTCTGTCTATTAATTGCAGTTAACTCATGCGATTAACTCAAAATTAATTGCAATTAATCACATTGTTAAACAGTACCAATTGAAATGTATTAAATATTTTTGGATTTTTTTCTACATTTTCAAATTATATTTCTGTTACAGCACAATACAAATTATACAGTGCTCACTTTTATAGGGCAAATATTTGTAATAAAATGATAAGAGAAGGTTTTTCAATTCACCTCATACAAGTACTGTAATGCAATCTCTTTGTCATGAAAGTGCAACTTACAAATGTAGATTTGTTGTTACATAACTGCACTCAAAAACAATGTAAAACTTTAGAGTCTACAAGTCCACTGAGGCTAGGGTGACCAGATCACCCATGTCAAATATCGGGATGCTGGGGGTGGGGGGCAAGGGGAATAAAATGGCCGCAGAGAGGCAAAAAAAAACCAAAACTCCACCTCCAATTCCTCCTCCCTCCGCAAGCACTGGAGGGAGGCCTGGGAGACTCATGGGAGCGCGGGGCCGGGGTGAGTGTGAGTCCGGCCTGGCCCAAAGCAGGCAGGACTCGGGCGTGGTATCTGGAGGGAGAGTAGGGGGTGGCCTGCGGGGCCAGGCGGTGGCCGTTCTCCCCACCTGGGCAGCGGGACTTGGGAACAGCCGCTGCTGCAGCTCCCACTGCCGTGGGAGGAGGAAGCAGCTGCTGGCTAAGCTCGGCGGCTGCGGCTCCCGAGCCCAGGCCTGCTGCGGGGACCCAGCGCGCATGCTGCGCCCAGCCCCTGGGCAGTCGCGTCTGGGCTGGCTCCCCAGCTGGTGCAATCCCGCGGGCAGCCCCGGAGTGGGGGCAGCAGGCCCCAGTCCCCCCCATCCTGCTCGGGTCCCGTAGGGGAATGAACGGGGCTGGGCTGCCGCTGCCTCCGCCACAGGATTGCACCAGCCAGCCCAGATGCGACTGGCCAGGGGTTGGGCGCAGCGTGCGTTCTGGGTCCCCGCAGCAGGCCCGGGCTTGGGGGGTTCGGGTCCGAGCGCCAAAGCTGCAGCCACCGAGCGCTATGTGCTTGGCCACTTCCTTCCCCCGCGGCAGTGGGAGCTGCAGCTGCGGCTGCTCCCGAGTCCCTCTGCCCACGTGGGGAGAACAGCTGCCGCCTGGCCCCGCGGGCCGCCCCCTACTTTCTCTCCAGGTACGGCGCATGAGTCCTGCCTGCACAAGGCCAGGCCGGACTCACACTTACCCCGGCCCCGTGCTCCCCTGTGTCTCCTAGGCATGGCGTGCTTGGCAAGAGGCGGGGATCTGGGGAGGGAGCCAATGTGGCAGTGAGGGGGCGGGGATTGGGGAGGGATCCAATGGGAGAAGGAGAGGGTGGAGTCGGGACGGGGGAGGGCGTGAGCCCTTCCGAGCTCTGGAGCCTTTGCTTGTTTGTCCAGTGTCCCGACCTAGCATTGGTCAGGACGCAGGACAAACAAGCAAATATCGGGACAGTCCTGATAAAATCGGGACGTCTGGTCACCCTAACTGAGGCCTACCTCTTGTTCAGCCAATCACTAAGACAAGCAAGTTTGTTTACATTTACAGGAGATACTGTTGCCTGATTCTTATTTACAATGTCACCTGAAAGTAAGAACAGGCATTCATATGGCACATTTGTAGCTGGTGTTGCAAGGCATTTATGTGCCAGATATGCTAAACATTATGCCCCTTCATGCTTGAGCCACCATGCCAGAGGACATTTTTCCATGCTGATGCTCGTTAAAATAATGCATTAAATAAATTTGTGACTGAACTCTTTGGGGGAGAACTGTTCTATTTTACCGCATTCTGCCATATATTTCATGTTATAGCAGGCTTGGATGATGAACCAGCACACGGTTGTTTAAGAACACTTTCAGAGAGGATTTGACAAAATGCAGAGAAGGTACCAATGTGAGATTTCTAAGAATAGCTACAGCTCTTGACCAAAGGCCTAAAAATCTGAAGTGCCTTCCAAAATCTGCGAGGGACGAGGTGGAGATGGACATAGGAGATGGAAGTGTTGAGAGTCTCTGGGTTAGGCTCCTGTTCGCTAAGCATGTTTTCAGAAGTCTTAAAAGAGCAACACTCAGATGCAGAAACTACAGAACCCGAACCACCACCAAAAAAAAAAAAATCAACCTTCTACTGGTGGCATCTGACTCCGATGATGAAAATGAACATGCATCGGTCCGCTCTTCTTTGGATCGTTATGAAGCAGAAAACATCAGCATGGATGCTTGTCCTTTGGAGGCACGGTGGTGGAAGCACGAAGGGACATATGAATCTTTAGTGCATCTGGTATGTAAATATCTTGTGACCTGACTACAACAGTGCCATGAGAACACCTGTTCTCACTTTCAGGTGGTGACATGGTAAACAAGAAACTGGCAGCATTATCTCCTGGAAATGTAAACAAACTTGTTTGTCTGAGCAATTGGCTGAACAAGAAGTAGGTCCGAGTGGACTTGAAGGCTCTAACGTTTTACATTGTTTTGTTCTGAAATGCAGTTTTGTACGTAATTCTACATTAGTAGGTTCAACTTTCATGATAGAGTTTGCATTATTGTACTTGTATTAGGTGAATTGAAAAATACTATCTTGTTTTTTACAGCGCAAATATTTGTAATAAATATAAAGTGAGCACTGTACACTTTGTACGCTGTGTTGTAACTGAAATATATTTGAAAATATAGAAAACGTCCAAAAATGTAATAGATACCATTTAATTTTGTTTAACAGTGCTGTTAATCACAATTTTTTTAGTTGCTTGACAGCCTTAGTTTTCTGATTAGTTTCTTTCAGACTACTCACGTGAATAAAGCTATGGATGTGCTTAAAACATTTGCTAGATTGAGTCATAATACTGTGAAGCTAGTAAAGTAATGAGCAGAATCCCTTGATATTTAAATAAAAAAGGTCCAGATCCTCCACTGGTATAAATTTGCCAGTTTCTGTCAAAGTCAATGGAGCTTTGCTGTTTTACATAATATGAGGATCAGGCCCAATGTTTTCGGGGAGAATGCTAAGTTCTGCTAATTAGGAGAGCAAGAAAAGTTTAGAAAATGAACCCAATTGCATGTCTCCCTTCTTTCCCAATTTTTTTTGCAGGACATAAATTCAGAATTTACCTTTTCAACAAAAAACAAAACATTTTGACATTCTTGAAATGAAATGTTTCATTTCATTTTATTGAACTGATTAAAAATGTTTCATTCTGAGCCTGTTAAATACTAAACTGTATTTTCCCCTAGTAGCACATTACCTCAGGGAGTTGTAGTTCAGACACTTGATGTTCCCTTTCTTCCATAGAAGCTAGTCTCCAGGGCTGGGCTACATCCCCCGTAATACATCCAGAGTAATGTGACTCATGATGCACTAAGTAGTTTAGTCAGAGGGAAATCCACATTGCATTATAGTCCTCATGGGAGCCTGACCCATAGAGAATGGGGTCTGAACTGCAAACCCTCTAAGCAATGCTTTGATGGGAAATTCAGTTTAATGTTTCGCTGAACTCTTTTGAAATCAAATGTTTCAGCTCAAAACATGAAGTATTCAAATTCATGCTGACCTGACCAGAAATGAAACATTTTAATTTGGTTTCCCGATAGAAAAATGAAAATTCTCAGGTAAATTACCAACCAGCTCTAGATAGCAAAAATATCCAGAGTTATCCAACAATTTTGGAATAATTGTAACTCATGCTTCAGGTCATAAGCCAGTTTCTATTAGAGACCAGCAGGAGACCTAGAGTGGAGGGCAGATTATTCTACATCTGCATGTTGCAAAGTTCTTATGCCTTCCTCTGAAGCATCTGGTACTGGCCACTGTCAGAGACATGATGGTGGACTAAATGGTCCTCATCTGATCCGGTTTGGGAATTTCCATGTTTGACACAGAGGCCTGTTGGCCAAGGATCCCCGGTCTTTTGCAAACTCCTCACCTCAATCTAACACTTATTATACCAAACATCTCTCATGCTATTTATCCATAAAGAATAACATGTAAAGGTACCTAGAGAAAGCTTATAAGTGGTGAAGATTCATAATCATTGTGAGATATAAGTGGGTAATATTTAAGGAATATGCTTTATGGACTTGGAGTAAGAGTTAGTCACGAGGGGATAGTATGTCTTGATGATGGCCCATTCAAGCAGGAGGACAGTCACCCCTCTTTGGTTTGCCAGTTATGTAAAGCAAGGCTCAATGATCTAGCCTTACTCCATCCCAAGACTATCAATGGAAACCATCAAAGTCAACAGCAAACAATCAAAATCATTTGGAGGTAAAACAGCGGGCATTACATCAAACAGGAGATTGCCATATCTGTGACTATTGGCAAAAGATTGATTCCATATATTAGAGTGGAGAGAAGCTGCCTCAGTTAAAGGATGCAGATGGGCTCTCTTGGGAAGTGGAGATGTTCTCATGAAGAATTGGGTCCTGGTTTCTGTGAAGCCATCCAGCTCTGCAACAGACTGACCTGGGTGGGGGAGGGGGAGAACGTACTTTAGGAAAGTTATTGATACATGTAGACCCAGGTTTGTGTTTGATTGTTTTGTATTGTAAACATTCATTTCCACCATTATCTCTTGTTTCTAGTTAAATCTCCAGTCTTTAGGTTTATTTTTACTCTTGTTTTTTTGTAAGTGCTCACAAGTGGTGTGTTATATAGGAACTGTGATTTAAGGTAAAATTGGGCTACACTGCTCCTTTGTGGGCGGAGGATCTGGAATTTCTGTGAGTAGTGTCAAGGGCTGGATATCACAGGGGAATGATTCAAAGGGACTCGGACTGGGGTACACCTATTGTTAACCTGCAGGGCAAAGATAGGGCTGGCATGTAGAGTTGCCAACCCTCCCAGATTGTCCTGGAGTCTCCAGGAATTGAAGATTAATCTTGAATTCAAGATTGTCTTGTGATGAAACCTCCAGGAATACATCCAACCAAAACTGGCAACCCTACTGGCATGGCCCAGAGAAGAGTGCGTGAGTAGCATGGGGTTAGGGAGCCAACACCTCGCTGAGTCCAGTGAGGCTACTTGTTGCTACAGGGAGGGGATAACAAGGTGACGCTCAGTCCTGGGAACCCAGAGAACTGTCACACTTGGTTCCAGACTTTCTCCGGTAAAACTGCGAATGTTGACTTCAGTAACAAGAATCAGACTTGTATTGTGGTTGAGACTAAAGTGCTATGCTCAGGGCCGCCCAGAGGATTCAGGGGGCCTGGGGCAAAGCAATTTCGGGGCCCCCTTCCATAAAAAAATGGCAATACTATATTCTCGTGGGGGGCCCTGCGGGGCCCGGGGCAAATTGCCTCACTTGCTTCCCCCCCACGGGCGGCCCTGGGAAAAATAAACCTTCCGCATCTCGGCACAAACCCAGTTTTGAGAACTTCTTTACAAGGTATCACTGGTTCTCAGCATCAGCTAGTGCTAAAAGGCACTAAAGCTCATTAAAAGGGTTGGGCCAATATTTTCCGTCAAAACTTTTTTTGGATCGAAAACTAAGGGTTTTTAAAAATCAGAAAAAAATCAGACAGTATCTGCTTTCCTTCAAAATTTGTTGTGGTTTTTTTTATTGAAAAGCTGAAATTAGTCTGTCAAAACCTGAATATGGTTTGGGGTTTCAGAAGTGTGTGACCAAATATTTGCTGCTTGCTGTGTTTGATTGCTTAAAGAAACAATAAAAAAATTCTGCTTAAAAAAATCCAAAACTTTTGAACCACCTCAGCTTGTGACCAAATGCCTGAGCCCATCTAGTCAGAGATTTTTGCAGGTTTCTGATACTCTGCTGGCTTCCTTAACTCTCATCTGTCTCCATAACTTTGGGTTCGTTTAGCTTAGAACATAAGAACAGCCATACTGAGTCAAACCAAAGGTCCATCCAGCCCAGTATTCTGTCTACCGACAATGGCCAATGCCAAGTGCCCCAGAGAGAATGAACCTAACAGGTAATGATCAAGTGAGCTCTCTCCTGCCATCCATCTCCACCCTCTGACATACAGAGGCTAGGGACAGCATTCCTTACCTATCCTGGCTAATAGTCATCAATGGACTTAATCTGCATGCATTTATCTGTTTCCTAGACACTGGCTCCATGGGGTCCATCACAAACTGGAGATGGTTACTGGGGGTTTGTCTTTAGTATCGTTTATGTACGTACTCCACAAACTGAACATCTGAGCTTGTCCAGAATGTGGGATGAGCCTATGTTGTGAAAACTGAAATGCTCAAAATGCATGTGAATGGACACAGGGTGCTAAAATTAAATTAAACCAGAGGTTCTCAAACTGGGGGTTGGGACCCCTCAGGGGCGTCATGAGGTTATTACTGGTGGTCACGAGCTGTCAGCCTCCACCTCAAACCCCGCTTTGCCTCCAGCATTTATAATAGTGTTAAGTGTTTTCAATTTATAAGGGAGGAGGTGTTTGCACTCAGAGGTTTGCTATGTAAAAGGGGTCACCAGTACAAAAGTTTGAGAACCACTGAATTAACCCTTCTGAAGCCTCAGGCAATGCAAGGGAAGGGGGGGGGTCTCCCTTGGTAGGGTTGGGAAGGAGGTAGGTGGTGTAGGATATTGCTTTTCTCATGTGATCCCTCCCCCAGTGGCTAGTTTCAATGAAGCTACCTTCCCCTGACATGAATCTCTCTATGGCACTGAAATTAAATATAGACTGTAATTTGGCATTTGAGAAGTGAAAGGGATGGTAGCCCTAATGGAAAAGCTAACAGTTTGGCTCTTCTGCAAGCCTCAAACTGCTGAATGAGCTTTAGGGTAGGGAAGGCTGTGCCTCTCAAACAGCCTGGCTCTGCCCTCTATCTGACCCCCACCCAGTTCCTGTCCCCCGACTGCCCCCTCAGAATCCCTGACCCATCCTGCTCCTTATTGCCTCACTGTCCCCCAGAGAACACCCCCAACCACCACCCCGGGACCCCACCCCTGCTCCCGGTCCCGACTGCCCCGACCCCATCCACTGAGTCCTGACAAACCTCCAGAATGCCCACAATCCAACCCCCCCATTCCCTGTCCCCTGACCGCCCCCCCCCAACCTCTGCCCCCTCAACTCCCTGCCCCTTATCCAACCCCCCTCCCCCCGGCCCTGGCCCCTTACCCCCACCTCCGCCCCTCTCCCGGAGCCTCAGCGCATCCAGGAGCATCCCTGAACAGCGCAGCAGCCCTGTGCCTCCGGCAGGGCCTGAGCTCCTCCCTGCTCAGAGCCATGTGGTAAGGGGGCAGGGCTGTGAGCTCCAGCGGGGCCTGAGTGCTCTCCGCTCAGCTTGGAGCTCGCAGTCCTGCCCCCTTACCACGCGGCTCTAAGCAGGGCAGAGCTCAGGGGCCCCGCAGGAGCCATGCTGCACTGCTGTTCAGGGATGTTCCTGGGTGCGCTTAGGCTCCGGGAGAGGGGCGGAGGCGGGGTTGGGCCGAGGCCGGGGAGGGAGCCTCAGCCGTTTTCGTGGGGGCCCCTCCTGAGCCTGAGGCAAATTGTCCCACTTGCCTCCCCCTCTGGGCGGCCCTGGCTATTCTGCAATATAGCAAGTAAAGGCAGAAGTGTAAGATGTAACTTTCTGAAAAATTGCAGTTAAACCAGTAAGTTCCCTATGTGCCCTGAAAAATGAAATATGCTCTGCAAAACTGAGACATGGTGTCAAGAGAACAGAAAGGCAGGGCTACTTTGGAAGAGAAGTGTGGAGGCAGCCGGATTCTTGTAACTTTCTGCATGCTGCCTGGGTAAAGAATGAGGGACGAGAACAAAATGGCAAAGAGTGGAAGGAAATCAAGTTGCCCCAGTCACTTCCATGCACAGATCTGCACCTGCGCTCTGGTGTGATATAGCAGGGTCAAAACCAATGCAGTGTGCTTAATCAAATAAATGAGCTTTGCAGTCCCTCTTTTTAGAAACTAATAAAATGCACTAAATAGAGCAACTGGTAGAGATTAATATCATTTGCTGCAGATACCATCTTTTTACAGCCACTGGTTTCAAGGGGCATTGTTAGAGTTAATATCTCTTCTTTTCTGATTGGATATGGATAAAGAAAAGAGTGCAGTTAGGCAAGGATTCCTAACTGGGAGTTAAACAGTTCAAAAGTGCACTATATTGTTTTGGTCTAATTAACACAACATGGTGAGAAGACATTAAAGCAGAGTGACAACATTATACATTGATAACAGAGGACATTAATGCCTGCTGACACAGCCTACATTGTAAAAATCTGGAAAAAATGCTTATTCTGTTAGATAGGTCAATGTGGCTTGACCTAGTTTTGCTTTGCTGCCTGAAAATTATGTCAGTATTAGTTATGTCATCTCTTTGCTTGAACAATTTAACATCCTTTTTGCATTTCAATGTCCTACTAATATTTTATATATATTTGCTTATTCTGTACCAGGATCCTTCAGGCTAATAATTGTAGAGATCTGCATTTGACCAACAAGCAAACTAACCCACCACCAGCAGCACCTGCCATAATTGGCTCTCTTTTTGATTATATGTTCTCTGTGTGGTAACGAGAGTTTTTTTCCTGTCAATAAAAAAAAGCAATCTATAACAAATCTAAGATGTCTCTTCTCCCCTTGATGTAAATGTATAGCTCTCATTAAGGTTACTGAGTGAAGAACTACTATGCCTCATGTTGCCCTACATAGCTTTATTTATGAAAATATATTTTTAGTTTCATTATAATTAGCTTTTTGCCTTTATTGTATAGAGCTTACTGAGTTACTGCGAATAAGCAGAAATGGATGTGATCACAGGAAATCACTTGCAATTCTTCTAGAGAAAAGTTTGCTCAGCATTGAAGATAAAACTTGGATTTCCCCAAAATATTCATGTTCTTGTCTCCACATTTATTTTCCTTTTTCAGTGTCAGGGCTCGGCCATACAATCTGCCTTGAGTTCAAGGGTGATGGCTAGTGCCTGAGGAGCAGGCTAAGGAATGAAATGTGCTTCCTCTTCCTCCCTGCTCTAGTGAGGAAATAATCTACTTCTAGTGTAGCAAGTTACTTACACCTCTGCAGCAGTGTGTCTGCTAGCTGCTGTGTTCAGGTGGTGAAACCATGGCTCCACTGATTCCTCAATTCTGCCCACGTACTCACCAACCACTTGCACAGATGGGAGAGTAGTGGCCCTGCAGAGTTAACTGTGCTCCCCACCCTGCCGTCCCCCTCTTGTGGTCTCTTAAGCCTCTGCCTGTTATTCTAAGGGCAAGTCATAATTCTGGCTTTATGTAGAATTTCTACATATCCAGTAAAGAGCTTTGAATCCTAATCTTGCGCCCACTGGAATCAAAGGGGAGGGGCTTTTGGCTAGTGCCTCTGGACCTAGTCATGTGAATACTGTAATTTTATGGGACTACTTAGGTGAGTGAATTTACACACGCATGCAAATAATTGAAAACCCAGACCCTTTTGCAGGAGCAGGAGTAGGCCTTTTATCATCTTTTTAATAACATGAATGATATGAAATAGTCCTCAGGGTTTGAATGTAGCTTTGTTCCTCAGCGTTAAAATATTTTAATGTGGACAGAGCTGTATAATTTCTCCACCCTTTCTTCACAAATAATGTAATCTTCAAAAGGTCCTGGTGCTCAGATTTTGAGCTCAAGTAACATTTTGAAGTATAATTGCTATCTAAAGTCCTTGAATGTGCATCAGATGTAAATATTCTTATAACCCTCATTATCAAGCTTAATTGGAACAAAAGCTTGATAAGACTAAGCATTCAAAGATACCTCATCAATACCTGTGAAAGGTGAAGAAATAACTAGAAGTAGAAGTCTAGTATTGATAGACTGTTACCATAGATGACCATGGCAATCTGTAAGTCAGTGAAAGACAAGGTCCTTCTCCTTGGCGTTTACAATCTTAAAAAAAAAATCATGAACAGAACAGCAGATCGTGATGGGGGAAAATCCAACTGATTTAAAACTATCAAAGAAAATCTTTTTTTACACTGCTGTTAGTTAACCAGTGGAACTTACTTGCCACAAGATATCATTAGAAATAATAATTTAGATGGATTAAACTTTCAGTGAGCTATTTATATGGATAATAAGACTATCCACAGATATACTAGCAAAGAAAAGCACTTATTAGGGGTCTCTGTCTTCATGCTTCAGGACACAAGTCAATCAATTGTTGCCTAAGGTTATGAAGAAATTCCCCCCCACCGGTGGTTATTTTAGAGTTGCCCATTGCAGGGTTTTACAGCTTCTTCTCAAGTATTATGAGTATCAGAGGCAGGATACTGGGCTAGCTTGATTATTGATCTTACCTGTTTCTATGGAAGGATACCCTCAAATGTATGAAGAGGATTTAGTTTTAGTAAGGTAGATTCCTCACTGAGAACAGATCTTTTGAGCTGATTTGTTTCCCTGTGTGTTGTGGGAAGGGATGATTGGGCATGGACCAGAATGCTAGTGGTTGAAATAAAGAAAAGGAAGTTCAAGCTGTTATAGAGACCAAACAACAAGAGTTAGCAACACCTGGATATAGGAAGGAAAAAAAGAGGAATCAAATATGACACCAAGTTTGAGCTTTGTGATGGGGGAGAATATGGGATTTAACAGAAAGAGAGGGGAAGGTTTATGAAGAAAACGTTAAGTCCTTTTATTTTAGCTGTGTTGAGTCTTAGTGCATGGTGGGATATTCAGAGAGAGAGAGAGACAGCCAGTGCTGCTGGGTTTTTTTTGGTCAGGATTGCCCTCCTTTTTTAATTCAATCCCAATGGCTGTGCATCCTAGCCTATGCATAACAGTCTGAGAAGTTGCATTGATCCAAAACAAGGGAAAAAGATAACAATTTTTTCACAGTTTCCTCCCCCAAAAAAGTTAATTGAAAATGTTCATACTAATTTCTAAAGTCAAACAATTTTGACCAGCCTCACTGAGGCATTTTAAATATGCCACCTACTAGATCAGGGGTAGGCAACCTACGGCACGCGTGCCGAAGGCGGCACACGAGCTGATTTTCAGTGGCGCTCACACTGCCTGGGTTCTGGCCACTAGTCTGGAGGGCTCTGCATTTTAATTTAATTTTAAATTAAGCTTCTAAAACATTTTTAAAACTTTATTTACTTACATACAACAATAGTTTAGTTATATATTATACTTATAGAAAGAGACCTACTAAAAACGTTAAAATGTATTACTGGCACACAAAACTTTAAATCAGAGTGAATAAATGAAGACTCGGCACACCACTTCTGAAAGGTTGCTGACCCCTGTACTAGATATCAGATGGTGGTGTGCAGAGCAGGCTGGCTGAAGGCTCTTTCCTCCTCCTCCCACCTCAGTCTTTCTCTGCCTTTAGACACCGGAGCAGTGACTGAGGGTGGAGGTGGAAAGAGTAAAGGGGTTAGTGTTCTATCTGTGCACGGTCTGCAGCGCTACAGCACAAACACCAACTCCGTGGGTGGCACGTGAACCGCCAGCTGGGGGAGGCTAACCCTCAGTCCTGCTCCTGCTGCCCCACCAGAGACCCACCACCATCTCGCAGCCACAAGCCCCTGCCTAGCTCCCCCAACCCCAAATTGCCAGGAGGGCAGGTAGTGCAGCCCAACCCAAGCTGGTGCTACTGCACAGGGGGACTGGAGCCACATGCAGAGCAGGAAGGGGACCTGGGGATGGAGCATGAGTAGAACTACACCTGACAGCCTCCCCCAGTCTATGGTACTCACCACCCATGACCAACTGCCCTTTTTTGGCATGATTTTTACAGTGTTGGCAACAGAAAGGAGATTCTGAGAGTCATCACTATAGAGCTGTAGTTAGAGCTATGAAAGAGGATTATGTTACCTAGGGATAATGTGCAGAAGGAAGAGACAAGGGAGAGAACCCTGAGAGAAGCCAACGAGGGGGAGAAGATCACAAGTGGGGCAAAAATGGAAAGATAAGAGAACTAGGTGATCATGGGGTGATAACCTAGGAAGGAGAATAGACCCAGGAGTCCAAGGATAGATTTATCAGAGTGACTAGTGAATTTTAGGTGCCTGCAGTTTTGGGTTTTGCTCATCTTGAAGCACTTTGAAGGGGTCAGATTTTCAGAGGATGGGTGCACAGCAATTTCTGAAAATCAGGCCTTTTAAAAAGTGTCTCAAGTCAAGCAGCTAAAATCACTTTTTAAATTCTTGAACGATGTGTGCTTGAAAAAGTATCAGATCAACAATGAGAATAGGTTCTTAGGCATTACAAGATTATACTTGCCAAGGCCACCAGATTGAGTGAAACGTGGAGAGCAGAATAATACCGAAGGAGTCTGAGGAGAAAAAGCTGAAGAAGTAGGAGCAGATGGCAAACAAAGAGCCTGGGGGCAAAGAGGAGGAAGAAAATGGGGCAAAAGTTGGAAAAACAAGTAGGTTTGAGGCAGGAATTTTTAAAACAGGGATTCAAAGAAGGTGTCACAGGCAGTATTACCTCTAGTTTTTCCCACTCGTGTGCAGAATGATTCTTGCTATGTGTACCCATGTGGAAGTGATGTGTGACAAATCAGCTCCATATTAGTGCACATAAAATCAATGGAGTGGGGCTAAGGGGTTCAGCATGTGGGAGAGGGATCAGGGTAGGGCAGAGGGTAGTGGTCTCTGGCAGGGGCTCTGGGGATGAAGAGTTTGGGTAGTAGGGGTTGGGGGCTCAGGGCTGGGGCAGAGGGTTGTGGTGTAGGGGTGAGGGCTATAGGGTGGGGCCAGGGATGAGGGGCTCAGGGTGTAGGAATGGGTCAGGGCTAGAGCAGAGGGTTGGGATGCAGGGAGGGTGAGGGGACAGCCTCTAGCTGGGGGTGCAGGATCTGAGGTGGAGCCAGGAATGAGAAGTTTACAGTGCAGGCAGGCTGCCCCAGGGTTGGAGCCAGATGACTCCCCCTAGCCCTCTCTCTGCTGGCAGCACAGAGCTCTAGGGAAGGGGGAGAGGCACACAGCAGCCCTGCATGCCCCAACTTGCTCCCCTCCCCAGTCCATCCCTCCCACCCCAGGCTGCACAGCCCTTTATAGCCTGCTGCAAGGCTGCACAGCCTAGAGGGAACTTAGGTCACAGGGCCAGTACACCCCATGAAAGGTGCGGTAGGCCTGAAGTTAAAGCCAATAGGGCTCCCCTGGACCACAGGGAAGCATAGCCTAATGGCCAGAGTCAATGGAGCACCCCTGAACAGTCAGTCAGGAATCCACCCACAACACACCCACTGCTGCCAGGACACTGGCTAGTCCTTCCCTGGGCTATTTCCTACCGTGACTCCTGCAGTTGAAGTCACAGTATCTTCAGAGTCTCTGGGCTCCTCAGGTGGCAACTGCAATCTCCCTAGGGCATCCGCAAGTACCTGAGCCTCAGCATCTTCTGCTCCCACTATCTGGAATCCTGGCTGCCCCTCAGCTGGAACTGGCAAGGTGCATCCTTCCTTCTCAGCAGCCAGCCCAGACTGTGCTAGGCTGCTCCTGTTTATACTGCAGCAGCAGGTGAAGCATGCCCAGAAGGGTCGAGGAGGGGACATGGCTTCTGCTGCTAAAAACGCTACTTTAACCCCTTCCTCTCCAGTGTGGGGCCAGTACACTCCATCACAGAAGGCCTAACAAAAGAAGTACTAAAAAAAGTCATTGCTAACTTCACACGCTTCTCCATTAATATGTGTGCCTTATCCCTGCTTCAGTCTTTGAGTGGCATAATGATCAAAGGTGATTTATCTCAAATAAATCCTCTGGTCCCTTGGTTTCGATTCTCATGTTTATTATATAAATCAAAGAAAAAGTACAGTATTTTCGTATGTAGTTTTGAGGTTAGCTTATCTAAAACTCACTAAAAATATGCATCTGATGAAGTGGGTGTTCACCCACGAAAGCTTATACTCCAATACATCTGTTAGCCTTTAAGGTGCCACAGGACTCTCACTAAAAATGTGTTTTTCTCCAATGATCAAATCCCAAGGGGATTTTTCTGTAGTTTGAGGAATTTTGTACATTCTCTTTCATCAAGCTTTTTACTGAAAGCTTGATAATGAAGCCAGATATAAATAATCAATTTAGAACTGGGGAAAAAAGTTTACCTTAAAAAACAAAAGAGTTGAAGCAAAATTTAAAGGAATATTATCAACTTAAGAGATTCTGAGAAATACCTTATTCTTCTTCGAGTGCTTGCTCATATCCATTCCAATTAGGTGTGCGCGTGCCGCGTGCACGTTCGTCGGAGACTTTTTACCCTAGCAACACTCGGTGGGCCAGCAGGTCGCCCCATGGAGTGGCGCCGGTATGGCACCCGATATATACCCCTGCTGGCCCGCTCGCTCCTCAGTTCCTTCTTACCGCCTGTGTCGGTCGTTGGAACTGTGGAGCACGGCTAGCCGTCCTCCACCTCCCTAGCGTTTCACTCTTCTGCAGCTTAGTGTATATAGTTCTGTTATTATAGTAATAGTTGTAGTTATAAAGTTAGTTAAGTGTAGTTGTAAATAGTTATACAGAGGATCGGGGGTTCGCCCCTTTTCCTCCCGGCGGTGCCGGGGCCCATGCCCGGTTCACCCGGCTTTAAGCCTTGTGCGGCTTGTCATCGGCCGATGCCCACAGGAGATCTGCACGACTCCTGCCTGAGGTGCCTAGGCAAGTCCCACCTTGTGGACAAGTGCCGGATCTGCAAGGCGTTCAAGCCCCGAACGAAGAAGGAGCGGGACAGTCGCCTGAAGCAGATCCTCATGGAGGCAGCGCTGACTCCCCCACCGTCGGCACCGACTCCGGCGCCGGGGCCGGGTGTCGCCTCTGCTCCGGACCGCCCGGCGCCGGCAAAGGCTTCAACTTCCCGCTCGGCACCAGCCCGGCACCCTAGCCGGCACTGCTCCCTTTCCCCGAGGAGCAAGAAGCACAGGGCTCCTGCGGTGCCTACAACTGCACCGCAGTCTGAGCGTGCCTCCAAACCTGACCGCCCGGCACCGTCATCCACCGTGGCACCGAGCGTCATCGCACCGTCGACTCCGGCTCCTCAGGGACCGTTGAGTCCGGTGCATCTAAGCTCCCCAGTGAGAACAGCAGTTGAGCTCGTTGCGCCCTCCACGCCGGAGACCTTCTCCGTTGCACGCGACCTCATCGCCATGACAGAGCCCGAGCTGCCCCAACCCCCGGCACCGCCGGTGCGGGTTCTCCAATCGATGGGCAAGCCCGCCATGGTGCAGCCGCATTCGCCGGGCACTACTGCGCATCGGTCCCGTTCCAGATCGAGGGACCACTCTCAGCATCGCCGCTCGAGATCCAGACGCCGCTCGCAGTCCCGAGACCGCTACCTGCGGCACCGGTCGTACTCGCGGCACCGTTCAAGATCCCGGTCGCCATCGTACTACTCTCGGCACCGGTCTAGATCGCAGCACCGACGTTCCTACCGCAGCCGATCCTGGCACGGCAGCATACGGCACCGGTCGACCTCCTGGCACCGAGCGGGTAGCAGGTCCCAGTCCAGATCGAGGTACCACCATGACTCCCGGTACCGCTCGCCGGCACCGCGCAGCGACGTCGCGGCGCGCAGAGGCCTGACGCAGTCATCGACGGCTCCTCCATGGCCTTCAAGGCACTCGTCCGCTTCTTCCCGGATGGACAGCGCCTCTTACGGGGGTTCGGATGTGCAGGCCCACCCGGACCAGGGACCACCACAATGGTCCTTTTGGACGCCCTGGGCATACCACCAAGCCCAGGGCGAACCTTCGGGCCCCGCTCGCTCCGGCCAATCAGAGCATTATGCACCGGAGGCCACGGTCAGCCGCCCCCCCTCCCCCGAGGTATGGAGGAAGTCCCTATGGATCCCCCTGGCGCAGCAGGATGCCCGGGAAGTGGAGGTCCCTCTGGACGAGGCTTCAGTTCAGGAACCACTCTTCCCTGGAGTGTCTTCTTCCTCGTCCCCAGATGAGGTGGTAGCGGGCACATCTTCATCAGGGCCCCCGCCGATTGATCTCCGGGCACACCAGGACCTTCTGAGGCGAGTTGCCCAGAACATAAACCTTCCTGTCTAGGAAGTCCCGGAAGTGGAGGACCCGGTGGTAAGCATCCTTTCTGCGGAGGCACCGACCAGGGTAGCCCTCCCCTTCATCAAGTCGATCCAGGTGAAGGCGGACACCATCTGGCAGTCTCCGGCCTCCATTCCACCCACTGCCCGCGGAGTGGAAAGGAAATATATGGTACCATCTAAGGGGTATGAGTACCTCTATGTACACCCTGCTCCTTGGTGGTACAGTCAGTCAATGAGCGGGAATGCCACGGTCAACAAGCTCCTGCGCCAAAATCCAGGGAAGCCAGGCATATGGACTTGCTGGGCCGCAAGGTTTACTCCGCGGGAGGCCTTCAGCTCCGTGTGGCGAACCAGCAAGCCCTCCTGAGCCGTTACAGCCAAAACACCTGGGAGGCTGTCGGCAAATTTACGGAGCTGCTTCCCCAGGACTCACGCCAGGAATTTTCATCTCTTCTGGAAGAGGGCAGGAGGGTCACCAGGACCTCCCTACAAGCGTCCTTAGATGCCGCAGATTCGGCAGCAAGAACACTGGCATCGGGCGTAGCCATGCACCGTATATCGTGGCTGCAGTCTTCCGGACTACCGCTGGAGCTACAGTACACGATTCAGGACCTGCAATTCGATGGGCAGGGCCTTTTCTCTGAGAAGACAGATCCCAGGCTACAGAGCCTGAAGGATAACCGAGTCATCATGTGGTCACTGGGAATGCACACGCCCCAGACTCAGAGAAGGCCATTCCGCCCCTACCATCAGCGCACTTACCCCCCGCCTCTCCCCAGACAAGATTTCAACCGGAGGCGAGGTCGGCCGAACCGTAGACATCAAGCAGGTCCTCAAAGGGGTAACACTTCCAGGTCCGACAAGCCACCGCAGGGACCCACGGCGAACTTTTGAAGGTGCGCCCGAGAGCAGCTTACCAATCCCTTCCCTGGATCCACTTCATTTCCTCAACCGCCTCCGCCCCTTCCTGCCGTCATGGTCCCAGCTAACCTCGGATCGTTGGGTCCTGCGCATGGTGCAGTTTGGTTACCATCTTCAGTTTGTTTCTCCACCCCCCTCCCATCCTCCCTCCTCGTCCCTCTTCAGGGACCCCTCTCACGAGCAACTTTTCGTCCAGGAGGTTCACAAGCTCCTGCTCATTGGAGCTATAGAGGAGGTGCCAAGGGAGCTAAGGGGCAAGGGGTTTTATTCCCGCTACTTCTTAATCCCCAAGTCAAAAGGGGGCCTACGACCCATCCTGGACCTGTGAGGCCTGAACAAATTCATCAAAAAGTTCAAGTTCCGCATGGTAACCTTAGGAACCATCATTCCCTCCCTGGATCCCGGAGATTGGTACGCCACTCTCGACATGAAGGACGCATACTTCCACATTGCGATCTTTCCCCCGCACAGGCGGTATCTTCGCTTTGTGGTAAATCAGGACCACTCCCAGTTCACGGTCCTCCCCTTTGGGCTCTCCTCAGCCCCCCGAGTGCTCACCAAGTGTATGGCGGTCGTCGCCGCCGCCCTGCGCCGTCGTCGTATCCATGTCTTCCCTTACCTCGACGACTGGCTCATTCGAGGCACGTCAGAGGCGCAGGTGACCGGGCACATCACCATCATCACAGAGCTGTTTGCGAGTCTAGGCTTGACCATCAACCCGGGCAAGTCCACTCTGGTGCCTATGCAGAGCATAGAGTTCGTTGGGGCAGTGCTGGACTCCAACCTCGCGATGGCCAGCCTCCCCCGGCACCGATTCCAAGCCATAGTGTCCATGGTCACAAGCCTACAGGCCTTCCCGACCACGTCTGCTTGAACGTGCCTCGCCCTCCTGGGACACATGGCCGCATGCACCTTCGTCACCAAGCATGCAAGACTCCGCATGCGCCCGCTGCAGACCTGGCTCACTTCGGTCTATCGACCGGGCAGGGACGCCATAGACACAATCGTAACGATTCCACCGAATGTTCTCGGTTCCCTAGGCTGGTGGACAACACCCTCCCAAGTGTGTGCGGGCCTGCCGTTTCATGCCCCTCAGCCCTCAGTGTCATTGACGACGGACGCGTCATCGCTGGGCTGGGGTGCACACCTGGGGACCCTGCGTACACAGGGTCTATGGTCACAGAGAGAGTTGACTCTTCACATCAATGTGCGGGAGCTGCGGGCAGTTCGCCTAGCATGCCAGACATTCCAACGCCATTTACACGGCCGTTGTGTTGCGGTATTCACGGACAACACAACGGCCATGTATTACATCAACAAGCAGGGCGGGACCCGGTCCTCCCCGCTGTGTCAGGAAGCAATATGTCTATGGGACTTTTGCATAGCCCACTCTATTCATCTAGTGGCCTCCTTTCTCCCGGGAGTGCAGAACGCCTTTGCGGATCACCTGAGCAGATCCTTTCTGTCCCACGAATGGTCCGTCCATCCAGACGTTCTCTATGTCGTTTTCCGGAGGTGGGGGTTTCCCCAGATAGATCTGTTCGCCTCCAGATCGAACAGGAAATGCCAGGTGTTCTGCTTTCTACAGGGTCGCTCCCCGAGCTCCCTGTTGGACGCGTTCCTCATTCCGTGGACGGGACGTCTTTGCTACGCCTTTCCACCCTTCCCTCTCGTCCACCGAGTCCTGATCAAGGTCCGGAGAGACAAGGCCCATCTCATCCTGATCGCTCCGGCTTGGCCGCGGCAGCCTTGGTACACCATGCTGCTCGATCTGTCCCTGGCGAATCCAATTGCCCTACCTCTTTGGCCAGATCTGATCACACAGGACTTCGGCAGGATGCGCCATCTGGATCTACAGTCCCTCCATCTGTCTGCATGGCTCCTGGCTGGTTAAGCCAGTCCAAGTTGCGCTGTTCTGATGCAGTACAACAAGTGTTGTTGGGCAACAGGAAGCCTTCCATGCGTTCAACCTACCTAGCGAAATGGAAGCGCTTCTGCTGCTGGTGCAACCAGCACGGCCACGACCCACTCTCCGTGCTAGTCCCCACCATTTTGGACTACGTGTGGCCTCTCAAGCAGCAGGGCTTGGCGATCTCCTCTCTGCGCGTCCATCTTGCGGCTATATCCACCTTCCATCCAGGCGAGGCTGACAAGTCCGTGTTTTCCCACCCTATGGTGTCAAGATTCACCAAGGGCCTGGAGCGACTATACCCTCAGGTCAAACGGCCTACCCCTACTTGGGACCTGAACCTTGTCTTGACTAGGCTCATGACGCCCCCCTTCGAACCCTTAGCCACATGCTCGCTGCTGTACCTGTCCTGGAAAGTGGCCTTCCTAATCGCTATCATGTCGGCTCGGCGAGTCTCGGAGCTTCGGGCTCTAACCGTGGACCCTCCATATACGGTGTTCCATAAGGACAAGGTACAGCTGCGACGCACCCGGCATTCCTCCCTAAGATCGTCTCCGCCTTCCATATTAACCAAGACGTCTTCCTGCCAGTCTTTTACCCAAAGCCGTATGCATCCCGAAGAGAGCAACAGCTCCATTCCTTGGATGCCCGAAAGGCTCTCGCGTTCTATATTAAGAGAACTAAACCCTTCCGACGCTCACCACAATTGTTTGTGGCAGTAGCGGAACGCATGAGAGGCATGGCAATCTCCTCCCAGCGTATCGCATCCTGGGTCAAGTCCTGCATCAGGACATGTTACGACTTGGCCCGTGTGCCAGTGGGAGCCCTTACCGCCCATTCTACCAGGGCTCAGGCTTCGTCGGCCGCGTTTTTGGCTCATGTCCTCATACAGGAAATCTGCCGTGCGGCCACCTGGTCTTCTGTGCACACCTTCGCATCACACTATGCACTGGTCCAGCAAGCTAGAGACAATGCCGCTTTCGCCGCAGCGGTTTTACAGTCTGCAACGTCTCGCTTCGACCCCATCGCCTAGGTAAGGCTTGGGAATCACCTAATTGGAATGGATATGAGCAAGCACTCGAAGAAGAAAAGACGGTTACTCACCTTTGTAACTGTTGTTCTTCGAGATGTGTTGCTCATATCCATTCCACACCCGCCCTCCTTCCCCTCTATCGGAGTAGCTGGCAAGAAGTAACTGAGGAGCGGGCAGGCCAGCAGGGGTATATATCGGGCGTCATACCGGCGCCACTCCAGGGGGCGACCTGCTGGCCCACCGAGTGTTGCTAGGGTAAAAAGTCTCCGACGAACGTGCACGCAGCACGCGCACACCTAATTGGAATGGATATGAGCAACACATCTCAAAGAACAACAGTTACAAAGGTGAGTAACCGTCTTTTCCATTTTTAAACACTGTTTATAAGCTCTCATTGAGCCAGATTGTGAGCCCCTTGCTCTCACTGGTGAACATTTACTCTCACTGGGGTCTACTTGTGTGAGTAAACATTCATCAGCAGGAGTAAGGGACTTGCTGTCTGGCCCTTAGTAATAAAAATAAACTTTGAAATATTTTGCTCCATTGTGCAAGAGTGTAACATTAGCCCTGGCGAGTAGACAACCTTGTGACACACACTTTTGATGACTGCAGCTATATGGTGCTGAATCAGGTCTTTAAGCTCAACATTTTTAGTGTTTGTGTTCTTTTAATCAACATTTGTATGGCTAACTCTAGTGCTAATGAAAGTGATATAACACTGGATAGAATGTTTTGAGCAGATTCAATAACAGAGAATTCCAGTCATACCAAATTGTATGCTGGTGTATGTTTTTGATGTAGTGAGATATTCTTATAAGATCAGTAAACACATGCAACTGTGTAACCTAAGCAGGGTTTGAACCTAGATTTTCAGAAATGAAAGGCGAGTGAGTTAATTTACTTCTCCAGCCTTGTACAGTAATATTTTAAGGCAATGTGAATCATAGAACTTGAAGGGACCTTGAGTGGTCATCTAGTCCAGTCCCCTGCACTCATGGCAGAAAGGGAATTAGCTATTCTACTTTTGAAGGATAAAATGTTAATATTTTTCAGTATATGAACTGACACAGAGCAAAATTCACACAGTAGTTTATTTTGTAGAAAATCAAGCAAGTTAGTGAAACTTTGGGATTCAATCATTTTTACTTTGGAGATTAATTTATATATTTGGGGTGAAAAGGTTAGTCATGGTTTCAGGTGATAATAGATACATTATTTAATATTTGTGTTTATGCTCAGAATAAGGTCAAGCATCTTTGCCTAAAGTGCGAGAATGAATGTGATTCAGAATGATTAACACCCAGAGGAAATTTCTGAAGAGTTTGTTTTGGCTAGTCTATAATTGATAACTCCCACAGCTAATGGCATGCCAGGCGCCACGTCTATCACCATCTGCAGATCTTAACTCTGAGTAGCAGTTATTGGTCACATATGTTAGCTTGTCAACTGTCATTTAAAAAACAGAATGCAAAAGGGCACCTTGGTAAATTACAGCAATTGGGGGCTTAAATGTTTCTGATGGGAGCAGGGAGGAATAAATGTAGCCCTGAGGTGAGCCTGCCTGCTGAAGGCAATAGACTTCCTCTCCCTCACCAGTTGGGACTGCAGATGAATGTGATTTGAGAGAAGTTCACAGAATAGAAATTGGAACAAAGTGCTTTTTTGGTGCATGGTGCCCAATGTCACCAGCTGTAGGGCGGCAGACATGGTTGGGTCTAAAGGCTCTAGATGCATTAAAGTTTGTTGGATTTGGGTTTTTTGGCGTTGTGGTCTCTTGCCTCATTCCTTTGGATACCCCCAATGCTACGATACTGTACTCAGTGTAAAGCATTCTAGGCCAGATTCATCCCTCCACAGCTGGCAGCCATAACTTGGGCCACTTGCTGCATGGCCACTATGATGCTTGCAATAGGAGTTAATGATTGGCAAGCAGATCCATCCAGGCCATATCACCTCCGTCTTCCAATCCATCACTAACTGCTCCATGCTGTCCCAAAATGCTCCCTGTCCTAGAGTGTCTGTGGATCCTGCATAGGCAGGGTTGGGGGAGGGGGACTGCTCGGTGCTAGGGAAGGTCATGCAGCCCTTTGCTGGCCACTTTGCACAAGCCTAGCTGGTACAAGAGAGTCACAGTGCTTGGATATATATCCCCTGGGGATATTCAGCCAGGTGTATCACTGCTCAGTGGAACATTCCTAACCCTTTAGTGTAAACTTATAAAGTGCCTTCACGGAACCTCTAGCAAATCATTCAAACTACCCTGTGTTTCAATTCCCCAATCTGTTAAATGAAAATAATCCTCCCTGCTTCACCAGAATGTTGAGACTAAAATCCATTAACGATTTGGTGGTGCTTGAATGTTCATGCTGAGGGCCAGATAAATAGCTAGATAAATAATGTTTTTTTTTTAATATCAGATGTGAAAATACTTAACCAAAGTTATTGTCGGTGGTATACCTATACAGTTTTTCAAATAGGATTACCCTGTGGAGATAGTTGTTCAGGTATATTTTAGATGCCACTAATGTTCTGCTCTCATATTGACTTGAAGCTTTCAGCCATCATCTTTGAAAGGAGGACAATGGAAGGTGTCAGAAAGAGCCTGTAAAGAAAATTTAAATTGGTCTCTGCTGGGAACCTCAGCGTTTAAAATATCTTATTTAGTGATTTGATGCAGTGTCAGCAAAGGTTTTTCTCTCTTTTGCAGTGCAGTTAAAAGCCAATAGGAGTAGATCTTTGGAAACGATCAGAGCATTGATCTGCACAAATGAATTATGGAGTTTGTTTTGATGATGCCATACAAAAAGATTTCAATTAACCTCAGCTGAAAAATGCATGGTATTGAGAAACATGCATATCCGATTAATTGGCCTTCAGATCTTAGGTCCCAGTTGTGACATACCGGGACATGATCTAGATTAGTGAGGGGCTGTCACCCTAACCCTGCAATCTTGGGTGCATACAAACCATACCCTGAATGTCTGTGTGTAACTGCAGGCTGCTAGCTACTCCCTGGATCTCACCAGCCTTGGTTATACTACAGGATGACCTCAACACACCCGCAGTTCCAGATATTCCCCCAGAAACATATTCCTTGCATAGCCCAGCCCTCTTCTGGATAGTCCAAATATAGTAAGTCAACTATTCCTGTAAGGAAATAATATATGAACATTGTTGCCCCAAATGGAGTTACCCAGACACTTTAATTTAAACACACTGGATTAGATAAAACAATAAAACAAGTTTATTAACTACAGAGAGAGAGATTTTAAGTGAGTACAAGTAATGAAGCATAAAAGTCAGAAATGTTTACAAGAAAAATGAAGATAAAACATTTACTAACTGAACAAACTGTATTAAATTCAAGCAAAATTTCTCATCACATGCTGACCAAACTCTTCAGGTGAGGACCCTCATCTCCCCGTCTAGAGTCCAACAGCTATTTCCTTTGTCTTCTCAGGCACAGAGAATGCAATGGGCAAGGAAAGAGAGAAACGTCTCTTGCGTGTTTGCCTGTTCTTTTATAGTTTCAGTCCTTGTCTGAGAACCAGAAGACAAAGAGTCTGTGTGGAAGGATGTTCTCTGCTGTTTTTTCCCCCATTGTTTGTTCATCCTTTGTTTTTTCCCTTCCTGCTTGGTGACTCTGTTTACTTCTTAAATGTAAATTGCGGCAAGCATTCCTTTGTTTAGGACACACCTGTTTCATGACTTCTGCCTGTGGGGGACTGTGAGGTTGGAACATATGTTAATAACGTCATATAGGAGCAGGGCCTTAACCAGTGCGAGGCAAGCAAACAGCTGCCCAGGGCGCAAAGCTGCGGAGGTGGAAAAATGGTGAAAAAACAGTAGAGTGCACAAAAATGCTTGTTCGCCCTGGGTGCTAGAATGCCTAGTTATGGTTCTGTACAGGGAAATCTTATAACTTCATATACAGTGTCATCAAGTTTTTTTTGTGTTGTTTTTTTTTTTTTTCTTTTTCAGGACAATACTGGTCAGCAAATTGAGTTTTCATATGATATCTTAAAAGGCATACTTTGCACAAAGATTATTACAATAATGTGTAGGGTGTGAATACACAACAGCTTATTATCTTTTGAAATGTGATTTTAACCCAGAAAGAGAGAGAAAATTTAATGTAAATAATAATAATTTCATAATTTCTGCCACATTTGAAGACTGTTTGAGTACAGGGATATTCATTACTGTTTTCCAGCACCTGCTTACTTCTCTCCTACAATTAAAGTGGAATTTGAATTGTTCTAGTATGGAACAATTTTTTATGGTTTTTTATGGGTATTTTTCAGAAGGTTGTAAAAGTTCATGCTAGTCTTAGACTTGACATGTCTCTCAAATTAATATTTTTCTCTTAAGTATAAAAATGGGTTCAATTTTTTTAAGCAGTCAGTATTTGTTTACACAATGGAACTACTAGAGTATATCCAATTTATAATACTAATGCAACTTTTAAAATACTTTGGGCCACACGTTGGAGTTACACCAGAGATACACTTTGACCCTTTGCATATTTTTAAAAGTCCGTAAGTGTGTCTATATAGATATGCATACATTATGTCTGTCTGTATATCTGTCTATTGGTAGACCTCCCTTACTACCTATTGTGTAACTGTCCACTAATGGACAGATATCCGCTCTTAATTACACTAGCATAAATCACTGTAACTGTTTTAACTTCATTGAAAGTACTCTGGATTTACACTGGCATAAATCAACACAGACTTTGATCTATCAAGCTTAGGTGGAACGTCTGCAGGCTTGTTGAATCAGATAATGATGGCTTCAGTGGAGTTCTACCTGAGATGACTCTGATCACATATGCTGTAATACCTGGCCTCAAACAATAAAGCAGGGGGTCTCAGATTGGGGATCAGGATCCCTCAGGGGGTTGTGAGGTTGTTACAGTGGGGGGGTCACAAGCTGGCAGCCTCCACCTCAAACCCCGCTTTGCCTCCTGCATTTATAATGGTGTTAAATATGTTTAAAGTGTTTTTAATTCATGAGGGGTCACACTCAGAGGCTTGCTGTGTGAAAGGGGTCACCAGTAAAAAAAAAGTTTGAGAACCACTGGGATAAAGTAAGAGGCAAAATGCTATCTCGGATTTTGAATTTCCTTTCTTAGTTCTTTACACAAGCTTCCATTATCCATGCATGAGAACCTTACCCTCTTTTGTTGATGAGTAAGGAATTCTTATTCCTTGGAGCTGGGGACATGCAGACACAGGCTCCACAGCTCCCACTGGTCGGGAACTGTGGCCAATGGGAGCTGCGGGAGTGGTGCCTGCAGGCAGGGGCAGTGCTCAGAGCCACCTGGCCATGCCTACACCTAGGAGACAGAGGGAAATGCCGGCAGCTTTCTGGGAGCTGCCTGAGATAAGTGCTGCCTGGAGCCCTGTCCCCCTCCCATGCCCCAACCCCTTGCCCCAGCCCAGAGCCTTCTCCTGCACCCGAAACCCCTCATCCCTGGCCCCACCCCAGAGCCTTCCCCCCAGGCAGAGGCCTCACCCCATCCTGCATCCCAACCCCCTGCCTCAGCCTGAAGCCCCCTCCTGCACCCCAAACCTCTCATTCCCAGTTCCATCCCAGAGGCCCCAGCCCAGAGCTCATACCCCCTCCCACACTCCAACCCCCTGCCCTAGCCTGGAGCCCCCTCCCACACTCCAAACCCTTGGCCCCAACCCCTAGCCCAGAGCCCCTGCCTACACCCCAAACCCCTCATCTCCAGCCCCACCCCAGAGACCGCACGCCCAGCTGGAGCACTCACTGTCTCTCACACCCCAACCGCCTGCCCCAGCCTGGTGAAAATGAGTGAGTGAGCGAGGGCTGGGGAGAGCGAGCAACTGAGGGAGGGGGGATGGAGTGAATGGGGGTGGGGCCTCAGATAAGGGGCAGGGCATGGGCAGGGCCTCAGATAAGGGGCGGGGCAGGGTGTTTGGTTTTCTGCAAATAGAAAGTTGGCAACCCTACCACCGACATAGCTATTACTGCTCATTGGAGGTGGCTTAATTATGCTGACGGGAGAGCTCTCTCCCACCAGTATAAGGAGATTACACAAGAGATCTTACAGTGGTGCAGCTGCATTGATAGGCTGTGCTGCTCCAAGGTCTCTAGTGTAGACACAGCCCAAGAAGTTTTATAGTGCTAATCTTTTTAACTTTCTCCTAGAGTTTTGATACTAGAGCCCATTGGGGCTTAGCTATCGAGACTTCACTCCACTTCCTTCCAGACATGTATTTAAAATAGAACTCAGTTTCTTCACTCCAAAGTTACCACCAAGCAGAACAGCAAAAGACTGCTGTAAGCAGACAGCTTTTCACTGTTAAAATGCTGTTCTACCAAAGGTACCAAATAATTTGTGAACAAATGGATTAATGTGCTTAAAAGGAGGTCACACGTATTGTGAATATCATATCTACATTTTATTTTTCTTCATCTCTGCAAACCTAGAAGGATCCTTTCTGTAGTAATGTTCAGAGTACATAAAGGCACACCTATTTCTTAGAATTAGAGAAGCTATGAAATCTGTGAACTTTTCCCCATGTTCTTACAAAGGGAGTGCCAAGTCTATGAATTTTAGAGCCATGGCAAATTTTTGTTGCCCTTGGTTGTGGATTTTAACAGCTATATATTTCAGTGATTTTATGCTTGAATGCTGTTTTCTTTGTAACACCCAAAACTACGCCTTATGCTTTCACTGGATTCATAGCACCCACAAAAAGATGAATAGGCACCCTCTATTTAGAGAATTACCTTATATTTCATCTGAGCCAGTAATTTCATCTGACTACTTGATTGAAATGATTCAATGCTAATAATCCAGAGAAATACAAAAATCTGTTTAGCAACTTGGTGTTCTTAAATCTGGAAATAAATGATGTTATAATCGATGAAGGAATAGTTTGTGCTAGTAAAATGGGTTGTACGGGGCTCAGCTACAAGAAAACTTTCTTGTGTAATGAGCCATGCAGGGTAGAGACTATAAAGAATGGCTGGCAATACAGAGCTATCTACAGTGATGTAGTCATTTTTATGTTCCATTTAGGTTTTGTTGTTGTTGCATTTAAATGAAATTATGCAGAAGGAAAATATGGGTTCTATCATGTAACTCTGAGCAGAAAGATCAGATTTCAAAGCATTAAGACTACCATTTAGAAGAAATACATACATCATACTCTGATTATTCAGCTGAGAAAGAATAACACCCCCTAGGTTCAGGAAGGAAATTGTGGACTATTGAGCTTTCACAAATAGTAAGAGCCAGCGAGGATGGATACAAACAGCAGATTCTTGGCTGAGTAGCCAAACAAAGTAAGATAACGCTTGGAGTGAACAACCTGTATTTTCAAGAGTCATTACTAGTGATTTTGGGTGCCCAACCCAGGGACACTTTAAAAGGACCTGATTTTTTCAGAAAATATTGAACACCTGACCTCCAATAAGCAGGCTTCTGAGATGTCTCAAGTTGGACATCAAAAAATGGACATGCCACCTTCAAAAGATGATCCTGGGAGCTCAGATTCATAACTTTGCTGATACTAAAAAGTATGGACTCAGAGACGTTGGATTTATGGCTTATAACAATCTGTAACTCACTTGGCTCTCTCATCCCCCACTCTCACCCCCGCCTTCCCTCCTATGACTGGAGAGGTGTTAGTGGGCTGAATGGTCCCTTGAAAGATATGTTAACTACTTTGGCTAAACAATTTTGTTCTGCCTTATATTTAGCTATGACACTTTGTGTACATTTCCTAGACCTGAAGGAGAGCTTTGTGTAGCTCAAAAGCTTGCATCTTTCATCAGCAAACTTAGACACAATGTGTTCAAGCCCATGCAATTCCCAAGCCTGTAGGCCTTTGCAGGCTACTGAATGAGGAAATCCCAAACCTCACTATTGAGAGCTCAGGCATTTCTGTGGATCCAATCATCTTTGGCCTGGAAAATGAGTTGATACCTAAAGGGCTTTCATCCCAGCTAGCCTCTGTGCACTGGAAAACCAACCCACCATTCCTCCAACGGGAATCCCCCAAACTGCCACACATGCTGCTAACTTCGAATTTAGCTGGTGAAAAACCACTTGCAAATCTTGCAATCAATTTCATTCTATTCCAGTATGTTCAAGTTGAAAATACCTGTGTTCGTGTCAAAGAGAAGTGTCCTCAGATTCAGTTTTTGTCCCCAAGGAAATGTACAAAAGTTCATTCTCCCTGCTAATCTCCTTCCATGTTTGATCTACTGGCTGTCATTGCCTCTCCAAACTCCTTTCAGTAGCAGCTTAGGCCATGCAGTCATGGTCACTGGGAAAAGTTGCTTTGGCCCAGCCCAGTCCCCCTCTTAAGAGTTGCCAGCTTTTGCAATTTTATCACAAGTCTCATTTTTCCTTAAAGTTCTCACTCCCAAAGTCAGACAGTTAAGTAAGAATCCGAACTTTGCTTTTTTTAATAAAAGCCTATAGCTTTCATGGTAGTTGAACTTACAGGTTCAAACCCCAGAAGGCATGCAAAAAGAGCCCCAAACATATTATTTTTTTCAATCTCCTCTTGAGTTTTAAGCCACTTGGGATTTTTGGAGCTCTGACTTAAGATTTTTGGTTGGTGAGTATTGGTAATAATGAGATTCGTACTTGGGTGCAGAGCCTGCATTTGGAGAAGACTGGGACAGAGCAGGAAGAGACCTGCATCATCCTGAAGCCACCTCTTACGAGCAGTGCCCTGCCAGCAATCCTAGCATTCCTTAGATATGCTGGGTTTGGCCAGCAACAACAATCCTAAGAAAGGAAGGCTACTATGGTTAATAATGCTATCCCCCTTGTTCAACCTCCCAAGCACCTGGCATCAAAGGCAAGGCTCCTTGTACAAAGAGAGGGGAAATTACAGGGACACTTGTCAATACTGACAAGCACAAAAACCTGATCTGCCTCAGAAATATGTGTGTTAAAATGCCTATCCCCCCAGAAAACGATTAGTTTCTGTAACATGGTGGCTTCATTCTGTATCATAAATAACATTCTTAAATTATTTGACTGGGCATCTATCCGTAACAATTAACAGTAGTGCTAATATGTGCACTAGTTGTAATGCTGGAGTAATTGAGTATAAGCTGCTGCTTTACATGTTAAATATTTGGTGTTGTAATTTATATGCACTAAAATGTCTTAAGGATTTTTATAACATGTTGGTTTTAATTAGACTCATACTATAAGCTATTAGACACTGGCAGTCCGGATGTCATTTTTTGTTAAAGTAAAAATCAGATAAGTTATAGTGCAGAAATTTAAATCAAGATAAGTCAGAAAAATGTATTTCTGTGACTTCACTTAATCTATTCCAAAGTAGAAATGGAAATGTTTGTGATTTATAAGATAGGCATTCTGTGACAATTCATAATACAACGTGAAAGAATTTTTCTGTTGCCACAAGTGCTGCTGCCAAATTGGCACCAGCTCAGCATGTAGGGATTTTAAGCTTTGCACCTATAATTTGCACTGCTCAGAATGTTAGTGCGTGAATTCATTTGATACCCAGGAATGTTTCTGTACAACCAGGACACCGTCAGCCAAATGCTGCCCTCTGTTGCACTAGGGCAAATCCTGAGTAACTCCGTTTACATCAGTGGGATCTTCAGAGGCAAACAGCATCTGATAATCACATCAGATATTTAGGTTCTTGACTCTGGATTTGGATGCTTAGCTCTTAGGCACTCAACTTTGAATGTTTTTCAGTATAGGCTTAGTCAGTTCAAGAATCATTCTCTTACGGTAAATTTTCTTCTATCTGCCCATTATTCTGTGGTTTCCCCAACAAGGAAATATTTGTCACATAAAGATAGCCTAGTCATTGTTCTGCACATTTGTTAAAAAAGGCATGATTAGTCTGAGCCTCATCTCGCTTCTGTACAGACGGCCCAGTCCACCTCCCACTGAAGTCAAGCACATGTTAAAATAAAATATTAACTTTCTTTCTTCAGAACGTTTCAAAACGGTTGGCTCCTGAGAGATGGAAGATAAGTGGTGCCGTGTGTTTAGTTTCCAGTCTTTCTTTCACCTCTAAAGGCCTGGATTATAATCTGATTTAAGTGGCAATTGAAACAAGATTGATGGTCTCAGTTTATCTCCTAATGGACATTTGTTAACAGCCATCCCCATGCAGTTAGCACAGTTAGTGGTTTATACATAGTAGAGTCTGAGGACTGGAATAACAGAACTGTTGCAGCTCAAGACTCAGGGACATTTGCAGAACTGTATGAAAAGAGCTTGCACTGTACACTCTGCGCTTACAAAATCCAATGAACACTTACTTTTTATATGCCACAAAAATTCATTCCAATTTTACAATGTAGAAAAAATATCCAGTCCAACAACCAGCAAATGCCTTAGTTCCCATGGATGACAGAATGTACCAGCCTGTGCGTTATAAATAGCAAAGCTTTCTGTGTTGTTTGTGGAGAAATCTCTTAGAAGGAGGAAATACATTATGGTAAAAAGAATTTACTTGTGATTTTGCAGCGCTTTGTTAAAGGTATCAGCAAAGCAAGGGAATCTTCACTTAGCAGAATGAGAGCAGATGGTATATTATTTTTATGCTGTCCTCAAGCAGGGAGCTGTGCTAGATTAAGATACTGACCTGATCAACTGATCTTCCAGCATTGATTCACATCTGACTACTTCTGAATTCATAACAGGGATGATATAGTGGCGTGACACGTATTTGCTTTCCATAAACTATTCTTAGGTATACATTCAAATTTAACCTTAAATAATAGTAGTGAAAAGAAATGTTGATGGGCCAAAAAAGATGAAACCAGACCCATATTGCTAAATTCCGAGAGGAAGACTCTATAATGCTTTTTTAAATGCACTATGGCAGTTAATCCCATTTCTGTAACCCTAGATAGATGGAAAATCTGTGTACCACACTCAGCAAGTAGGTTTTGCAAGACACAAAGCCGACATAGCAGAAGAAAGAGTTTTGAGAGCTCAGCACCCCAGGGAGCTAACATGTATAAAAGCTATTGCTCGAATGGACCATAGTTTAATCCCTGGTGCTACCAGTCAGGATAGTGATTAAAAATCACCCATCCAGAGAATTACTTCTGGATGTTGTTATGCCAGGTTGTGAGGATGAGGTTAAGAGGAGGAAAAGAGGAGGGTTTGTGTGGGGGTGGATGGTGTCTAAGCAGTTGTTTTTGAAAAGGAGGGAAGGAAAGCAGGGGAAACTTGGCTGGCTGGAAGAGAGAGAACAAAGCTCCCTTTACTAAACTCACAGCCAGCCCCACAGTCATAATTTCTGAATTCCTCACGAGTTGGCTACACCACTGTTGATACACCAACACCAAAGAGAGAGCAAGAATTGTGAACAAAATGTCAGTGCTGGAGAATTAATGAGAAACTTTTAAATGAGGCAGGGTTTGGACGGAGATAATAACCAATAGCAGTACTAGCCAGTCTGTTGTGAAGCCCTCAGGGGATTTTTTTTAATCTGCTTTTTCCCAGGTGCAAAGTATGCAGTTCTTTAAGTAGGTTCTTCTGTATGTCAAAAGAGTGTAGGCATTGATGGTAATATAATATAGTCTTCAGTGTGAGGAAGACTAACTAGCCTTTTTTTTTTTTTTTACTCTCTCCTAGTAATTCATTTATTAATTCAGACATGTGGGGATTTTTCTTTATTTTGTTTGTATCATCGATTAATAGATATTTTACTTCCAGGTTCTATTTGATTGTCTTAAAACAAGGGCTTGAGGAGGAGGGAAGAAAAGTAAATATAGTTCATCTGCAAATTATCCTAAACAAGTGAAGAATTACTGCCCCTTGCTGCAACTCCTCTTTCAGCATTAAACATTTAAGCGATGTCTGCGCTGCTGCCTTTTAAGTTGACATATATCTCCTAAGGTGTTTCATCGCCCAGGCTTTTTTGCATATCACATCTATGTTAGTGAGGAGAAAATGCTTTGGTTTCTGATCACTGCAAGAGATCAGTTCATGGAGTTGCTGGCACTCAGCTTCTTACAAAGTAACTGTAGCCACTATTTTTGATGGAGAGACTTTAGTCTGATAGATTTACCTCAGAGTATCTGAATCACACAAAGTCCTTAATGCCAGTACATTTTAATGGAACTTAGCAGAATGCCATAAAACCACCCTCTTCCTTCCTAGATGCCAACTGACTGTTTTATATTTATGTTCTTCAAAAGCGAGGAGAAAAATGGAGGTTTTGCCAAATACAAATTATGAGTTAGCAACGTGAAAGAAAGCTCAGAATATGGTCTATGGCTGTCATCCAAAACTAGGAGTGAGAGAGCTGAGTTCTATTCCCACAGATTTCCTGCTGCCACAGATGTGATCTTGGGTTAAGTTATTTAGCCCTTCTGTCCCTCATTTTTTTTCATTTGAAAAACAGGGCTGCTACTACTCAGATCCAGTGTATTCTGCAATTCTTTGACCATGGAGCTTACTGTATAATTCACCCCCTTTCTGAAAAATTGTGCTTCATAATCTGATCTTCCATTTAAAATAAAAAGTTCCTTATAGTAGTAAAGAGAATTTTAAAAGTGACCCCAGTGCAAACTGATGCAGTATCATTTGCCTGTGTGTGCAGACAGTCTGAAACAATAGGTCTGAGAGGTGTTAACTGATCTTATTTGGAGTCTAATGTATCCTGCAATTCTGTTGCTGTGTCATAATATGGAATTTTCTCAAAATACCATGGAATTTTGTTTTCTTACCACAGAATTCCCATTTTGCAGTAGCCAGGTGCCCAACATCTTATTTTCTGTCTCCTTGCCCTTCTGGGACCTGTCTGAAGTTTCCTCTTGCTCTGTATCTTCCTCCATAAGGAGGAGTTAATTGGAGTTCAGTGCATGTTCTCCGTACAGTATCAGAGGGGTAGCCGTGTTAGTCTGGATCTGTAAAAGCAGCAAAGAATCCTGTGGCACCTTATAGACTAACAGATGTTTTGGAGCATGAGCTTTCGTGGGTAAATACCACTTCATCAGATGCATCTGACGAAGTGGGTATTCACCCACGAAAGCTCATGCTTCAAATGTCTGTTAGTCTATAAGGTGCCACAGGATTCTTTGCTGTGTTCTCCGTACAGTTCCACATAAGCGAATCTCAAAAATGATCAACAGCTCTTAAGTCAAGGAGCATTTTCAACTGAGAATCACGGCTATGTTTGTTTTCCTGGAGGTGGAGACAGGGGAGGAATAGGAAAAGAGGATATTTCATGCAAGAGAATACAAGAATGTAGCCATGGGATTTAGGGTTTGCAGCCACAGAATTTAGGAGCTGCTGGTGTGGAATTTGGTCCTATTGTGCTGTGGAATACGTGGGACCCTTGAGAATACTCATCTCAAAAGATGATTGTGAGGATTAACTAATGTTTGTAAAGTGCTTTGAGATCTCCTAGTGGAAGGCACCTATAGAAGTGAAAAATATTTTATTTATTTAAAATTGTTAATTTTTTCAGTATGGAAAATACTGAAAGGAATCGCTCATATGGCCTTTTGTTTCCTCCTTCACGTGAGTCTCAGCTGGAGTCATATTCCTTTACTCCACCTGCCAGTGGTAATAGGCTAAATGTGTTCTCCAAACATCTCTATGCTAATGGTTTGCTAGTGTAGGCCAAAAACTCTCTCAAGGCAGCTTAGCCACCCTAATGCATGCTCTTCCATATTCTTCCTTCATTTTGACAGAAAAGCTCTAAAAAAAACCCAATCTCTTGGCTCTGCTATTCAGGCAAAATGTGATGAAGCCTTTTTAGATGCTATAAGTTCAACAGCAACTCTCCTTGCTTGCCATTGACACACTTATGTAGGGCCAGATCCTCAGCTGTTGTAAATGGTTATAGATTCATGGACTTCAACCGAGCTATGACCACTTACACTAGCTGAGGATCTAACTCATGGAGTCATCTCTGATGAAATGCCTACTTACACTGAAAATGGAGGTAATTCAAAAAATATTTTTTGCTTGTCTAGAGTCTGATTTAAATGTGCTACCTTTTCCATGAGGAATTTCTGCATCAATCATTCCACTGATCATATGACATGTTAACCAATAAACTCTTAGATTTCAGTGTCAAGCTGAAAACAATTCCATATCATTCAGAAAGTCTTATTATCCTATTCATAAACTCAGTATTGCGCCCCCCAGCCCGATCTCTATATGGTTCACAGGTTCAGTGAGTTTCCACTCACAGAATCTTTTTGTCTGGGGTAGGATTTGCTCACATTGACTACACAAGAAGCCAAGCATTCCACCCCTCAATCTGTGGGCCACCTGATGCTGGAAGCCCTACCGCATTTCTGACCCATCACCCTTCATATACTTCTTGTAACTCTTGAACAGCATAGCTCCCAGGCAGGGGCGAAAGTAACTTAGGTTTCTTACTGGTACTGCAACCCACCTCCACTCCTACACATTTAACTTCATGCATCCCTTTGCATGATGTTGATATAGAAATTAAAGCTACTGCCACTACCAATACTGTCTCTAGAATAAAACTTTAATATTGGAATAAAAGCCTGAACTCACTGTTACATTTCTCTCCTGTCTTCCAATTTAAGGGAGCCCCCATGGAAAGAAGACAGCATGCGGGGAGGGAGAGATAATCTATGTACACAAACCAGACTCAGAGGAAATGCAGCAGGCAAAGGGAGGGGGATAGAGCCTCAGCCAACCCCACCGAGCTCTGCGGGTGCAAGACTCAAGAGAAGAGTCCCCCCAGGCTCTGACACGGGTTGCACTGCATTGGGATCCTGCACCAGTCCTCCCCGCCCCAGCCCTTTCCGATCGCGGCCACACACCAAAGCCACCAGCTCCACTGCCCCCCGCAGCTGTGGGGTAGAGCTGGGTTAGCTGCAGGATAATGCCCCGGAATTGCCCCCTTGCCCAGGGCATCAGCCCGTTTTTACTGTCCCAGCTACCACCTCTGATTCCAGCTCAAAGTAATGGGCCAGCAGCAGCCATTCTTTGGAGCTGTCAGTCCAGTAATCCGGCATCGCGCCCCCAGCCCTGCCCGTGGCAGAGGAGCTGGGGGAAGGACAAGGAGGCCATGGTGACTTTCTTCCAGCATGCCGGGATCTCCAGCCGGTGGCTCCCTTCTCCTCCAGCCAGGCTACAGAAGGTGATTAGGCTCGGCCCTTCACCCCCGCCTCACACTCAGGAGCAGCTGCAGCTCCTCTTCAGCTTGCAGTGAGGAGGAGCAGGACTGGCTGGTGGAGAAGCCCAGTGCTGCCATGAAAACTTCCAGCCTCAGCAGCTGCTGCTGTGCCAGGCTGCGGGAGGGAGCTGCGCACAGGAGCCGCCTGGGAGTGGACAGAGGTCCGGGAGCGGCAGGAACAAACGCAGCGATGAGGGGTGGTGGGTTGGTGCTGCAGCTTCAAGGGAAACACACAGCAAAGCTGCCCCAGCCCCCACCCTCCAGTGGCTCGGTTCTGGTGCGTGCAATGTGTGAGCAGGGGCAAGAGGCATCCAGGGGAAACTAGAGAAGCCTTATAGAAACTCCCACATTGGCCCATACAGCTGCTCTCGCTGCTCTCCTTGTTGTCGTGCCATGTCTTGAGATGAATGTGCTGCACATTGGCCCTTTCCAAGCCACAATTTCACATATGACATGGGATTCCACTGAGTATAAGGAGGTCCCACACATGAAATGAATAGCAAGTCGGCTACATGAGAAGTTAAGTGTGATCCATTTCACTGTAATGATGTTGTTCGTTGCACTGAATCCCGTCGCAGTCAGCATTGCTTGCAGCAAGGGTGTCCACTGCAAGGATGAGGTTTTTTTAAGTTTCCAGGAATGTTTTTTCCTCCAGAAGTCTTGAATTCCATAAATCCCAAGTGTGTTTCCTGTTGGTTGATTGATTGTCAGTTGATCAGCCTATGCTCTTATTTCCTTTTCTCCAAAGTGGGGATTCTCTGGATTCTCTTGCTATTTTTCAGGATTCAAAAACTGACAAATTGTTAATTAAGTTTTTATAATGAGAAGCCCTTTGTTTGCATGTGCTTTGACCGGCTTTGCTTGAGGCAGTTGTGAATAGTTTTGTCCTCATGTTGTCAACGACTGCTTGAATGAATTGAAACGAGTTGATTCTGGGGCTTTTTCCAGCACCATATAGTTTTCTGTTTTTGAACATCATGGATTGTTCATCCTTCTGAGCTGGTTCAGAGTGAGCTCCTGGGTCTGTTTTTAGACTTTCGATTCTCTTGATATATATTTTCATTAGGTTGTCAGCTTTTGGAATGGTCATGTCTCATTCTTGTAGCATCTCAGACAAGTTCTTCAGTCCTGCCAGCATATTCAGCATTAAAGAAAGGTTTCTGATCAAATTTACAGAGTGTAGACCTTAAAATTTAAGACATTCGCTTCCGACTCTCAACCGGTCTTGTGAGGCCGCCTTGAAGTGTTTTGCCAAAGCAGGGTAGGTTTGCCACACTGCGCTGACTGCTCTCCACATTGACGCCACCCACCTGAAATTGAACACTTTGCTGATTTTTTTGAAGTACAATGTGTAATTCATCGGCATGAGCACTCAGTTCTCGAGAGTTTTTTGGTGATTGACTATACAAGGAATATAATGCATCCAAAAAAGCCTTAAAGTCATTTGTACCTCTGGTGACTTCTAAAGCTTCATCAACAGCAAGTTCCAGTCTATGGTTTAGGCAGTGCCATAATATCAGGTTAGGAAAGTCCTTTTGTAGTAGTTTTCCAACACCATCTTTGACTCCTAACATCACATTTGCGCTGTCACTACAAAAACTGGTCAACACTTCCAATAATAGTTCTTTAGTGAACTCACAACACAGCAAGCATTTTAAAATTTCCTCTTTAATGGCTGCTCCTATTGCACTTTGCAGTTCAATCAAGTCCAGAGGAAACGTAAGTGGCCTCATAATTCTATCTATCCTGGCTTTCAAAAAAATGAGAGTCAAGTTTCCAGTGACAGTAGTTGATTCATCGACAAGTACTGTAATTTTTGACTTGTTGTCGAAGATTTCATTGACAATTCTCTTATTCATTTCAGTGGATATATGATTGATTATACTACACAAACTATTTTACTATGCAACAAATGCCCCATTTCAATTCCATTGATTTGTTGTAGGTCAGTGGGGCTCTCGTGGTCACTGGGTGGTTGATTTGTTTTGGCAATGTAGTAAGCTATACGGAATACATGAGCAGTAATTTCAGCTGCCGCTTCTTCACTTTTAGCATTCAGATTAAGAAGAGTTTCTTTTTTAGCCATGGCTTGAATTTTTTCAGCCTCCAGGTGAGCTGCTGATTTCTTATCTTCGTTTATTTTTTTGTGAAGGGAGGGCAGCTCTCTCTCTTTATTCTTTCCATATGAGGATATTGCACAAGAGGCCCAGTTTAAAGAGATGTTAACCCGTCTTGCAGCATGCATCTTCAAATCGGAAATGTCATGACATACTGTGCACCCAAGTTTACCGCCCGAAGCAAAAAGCTAGTAGTAGTTGTTGTTTTTTTTTGAACTCCTCAAATTGCATTTTTGACCACACAGCAGGATATGGTGGTTGAGTCTCAGTTTTCTTACCTGGCAGTTCAGCAGTTTCATTTGTCGCCTCTCTTTGTGGTGGCTGAAGCTCACCACGTGACAAAGGTGTAAACTTGTCAGCGTTTTTTCCCTGTAGATGACTTTCAGCTTCTTCATTTGTTGCTGTTCTTTCTGACTGACAATCCCCATTTCCTCACTGTTACGTTTAAACATACCTGTTAGGATCTGTTGAATGTGTATATTCTTAGGTGGCATTTTTTTCCACGTACTGTCATATTGTAAATTGCATGCCTGACAAGACAGACTTGACCAATAAGAAGCAAGCACGGTTACCGTGATGGCAGTATGGCACTCAAAAGCTAACGTTTGGAACAACCACGTAAACGTCTTCCTGTGAAACCAAAATTGTCTTGCTTGACAGCTCTTTATACCTGTTTATCTCACTCATCCATATATGTTCTAAGTGTGTGTGTGTGTGTGTGTATATATAAATAGATATATAAATATGTACAGTGTGGATGGATCTCTCAAAAAAGGTAGCTTTTCACTGCAGGACCAGCAGTCCCCCTGGGGCAGGGCACCATTAAGCAGCAACCCGAAAGCTGGGTGCCCACAGACGCACTGGTGCACAGCCAGACCTTGCCTCTTGCAGAAGTTCCCAAGGTGTTAGCTGCAGAAACACTCCTCCCACCCCTCAAGGGCACCGAGCTGGTGCCCTCCCCACTCCAGAGTCCTGGACTGTGCGGCTGGAGAATGTTCTCGGCCACGGGAATGGGTATGTCACAATGCAGCTATTGCTGACCAGCAGCAACCCCAGCAACCAGTTCTCGCCAACTGCTGCCTGCAGAGAGCCAGCTGCTGCGCCTGGTGCTGGGCTAGGTCCGCCAAGGAGTAGCCGAGGCAAACTACAACCAGCCAGCTAGGGGCAAAGGCTGCACTATACCTGCCAGTGCCCCAGACCCTCCCTATTTCCCAGCAAGTTAACAGATCTCAAGGATTGTTCTAATCTCCCAGGAGCATAAAAGGACACAAGGGGCACACCAATGGGTGGCTAGTAGGGTGAAGGATAGAAGTGAATGAAGGACAACTAGAAATAGTCTTCATGAGATACTTAGGCCTGGTCTACACTAAGCATTTAAACCGATTTTAGCAGCGTTAAACCGATTTAACTGCGCACCTGTCCACACTACGAGGCCCTTTATATCGATATAAAGGGCTCTTTAAATCGGTTTCTGTACTCCTCCCCAACGAGAGGAGTAGCACTAAAATCGGTATTACCATATTGGATTAGGGTTAGTGTGGCCGCAAATCGACGGTATTGACCTCCGGGCGGTATCCCACAGTACACCACTGTGACCGCTCTGGACAGCAATCTGAACTTGGATGCAGTGGCCAGGTAAACAGGAAAAGCCCCGTGAACTTTTGAATTACATTTCCTGTTTGCCCAGCGTGGAGCTCTGATCAGCACGGGTGGCGATGCAGTCCCAAATCCAAAAAGAACTCCAGCATGGACAGTACGGGAGATACTGGATCTGATCGCTGTATGAGGAGACACATCTGTTCTATCACAGCTCTGTTACAGAAGACGAAATGCCAAAGCGTTTGAAAAAAATCTCCAGGCTACACAGTGCTGCGTGACAAGCGTAACGGAAAGCCAAAGAATCAAATGGACGCTCATGGAGGGAGGAAGGGAAGGGGTACTGAGGACTCCAGCTATCCCACAGTCCACAGCAGTCTCCGAAAAGTATTTGAATTCTTGGCTGAGCTCCCAGTGCCTGTAGGTTCAAACACGTTGTCCAGTGTGGTTCAGGGTATAGCTCGTCAATTTACTCCCTCCCCCCACCACATGAAAGAAAAAGGAAAGAAATCGTTTCTTGACTTTTTTCAGTGTCACCCTATGTCTACTGAATGCTGGTGGTAGACGCGATGCTGCAGCAGTGAAGAGCACTATCCACTCCTCTCCCCTCCCTGGTGGTGGACAGTACAATATGGCTGCTATCTGTTGTCGCCATCAGCCCGTGAGTGCTCCTGGCTGGCCTCAGGTGAGGTCGGCCGGGGGCGCCTGGGTAAAAATAGGAATGATTCCTGGTCATTCCCAGTAGATGGTACAGAACGGCTGGTAACCGTCCTCATCGTAGCAACTGGGGGCTGAGCTCCATCAGCCCCCTCCCTTTCCTGTGTAAAGAAAAGATTCTGTACTGCCTGGACTATCATAGCAGCGGGATGCTGGGCTCCTCTCCTCCACACCGCTTAATGTCCTGCCTGGACTGTCATAGCAGCGGGAGACTGCCTCCCCCTCATTTTATCTCACTAACAAGTCACTGTTTCTTATTCCTGCATTCTTTATAACTTCATGACACAAATGGGGGGGACACTGCCACAGTAGCCCAGGAAGGTTCGGGGAGGAGGGAAGCAACAGGTGGGGTTGTTGCAGGGGCACCCCCCGAGCTGTGCTCTCTGATACACTGGTTCTCTAGTACACTTGCCCCATATTCTAGGCAGGACTGACTCTATTTTTAGAAACCATAAAGGAAGGATTGAATCGGGGAGTCATTCCAAGTTTTGCCTTTGCCCCCCTGGCCGACCTCAGCCAGGGGCACCCATGATAGCAGCAGACAGTACAGAACGACAGATAACCCTCATCTTACTGCCAAATTACAATGGCAGCAGATGGTACAGAACGACTGATAACCGTCTCTGCTATCATGCAAAAGCAAACGAATGCTGCTGTGTAGTGCTGCAGTAACGCCTCTGTTAGCGGCATCCAGTACACATACGGTGACAGTAAAAAAAAAAAGCTGAATCGGGCTCCATGGTTGCCGTGCTATGGCGTCTGCCAGGGCAATCCAGGGAAAAAGGGTGCGAAATGATTGTCTGCCGTTGCTTTCCCGGAGTAAGGAATGAGTGACGACATTTACCCAGAACCACCCGCGACAATGATTCTTGCCCCATCAGGCACCGGGATCTCAACCCAGAATTCCAAGGGCGGGGGAGACTGCAGGAACTATGGGATAGCTACAGAATAGCTGCCCACAGTGCAACGTTTCGGAAATCGACGCTAGCCTCGGACCATGGACGCACACTGACGAATTAATGTGCTTAGTGTGGCCGCGTGCACTCGACTTTATACAATCTGTTTTACAAAACCGGTTTATGTAAAATCGGAATAATCCCATAGTGTAGACATACCCTTAGAGAAAAATTTGTCAAATTCAGCCTCCGGGTTAAAATCTAGAATTAAGACAGCCAGTAGCTAGCAACCTTAAAACAGCAAAAATCTGGGTTGGTTTGTTTTGCTTTGTTCCTAAAATGGAAACATTTATTTTTTGTTTTGTCTTAATTTAAAAATTGCATTAAAAATGAGGATCATTTCCACCTAAACAAACAAAACTCCCACAACCCTGCAAGTTACAGAGAGAGGCAGGATACTGAAACAAAACAGAAAGAGACCGCGCTTGTATGTCCTAACGACATTTCAGGTGTTTAATTCAATATATAAATTGAGTGGAACCTATTTTTTCTTTCAAAGGCGGCACAATAATTTCCCTAAATATCCAGTTTTCCCCTCTGATCTCTTTGTGGTTTTATGTATCAGGATAATTGCTTTCCCTGTGATTCTTTTGTTGCTTTAGCAAAATTTGTTTGCCAAAAATAAGCCCCAGTGACCCATCTTCTCACCATGTTCTCCATTTTTTTTAAAAAGCTCCATTTCAAGAAGGATCTACTGGCAATTTGGGCATCGCATCCATCCTCCTGGAGTGGAGGGTTTGACCCCCATTACCAGCCATTTTTTTTTAAATGGCACAGTGGAGGGATAGACTTGAACTCAGAAATGGCCCCTGATATTATTTCTGTATTGGTTCCAGGGCAGAAAAAACTGACCCTTGGTCACACCAACAAATGTGAAATAAAAAAGGATACCAGAAATGGGCCCCTAATCCTGTGGGCTGAACTGGGGACATAACATTAGCTGAATTTAAGCTGTTATGCAGCCAAGCAGAGGTGAAAGTAAGCTGGTACTGAATGCTTCAGCCACTTTCTTACTGGTACGCCGCTGCACTTTCTTAGCGGTATGCCATACCAGCTTACTTTCACTGCTGCTCCCAGGAGACCCTTCTTGCTGGGGATTCCACAGTCCGGTTGTGTCCTGAGCCCCTTTCTGTAGACATATGCAGGAGTTGTTATAGGAGTGCTCTATAATAGAACCTATATACATGTAAATAGTTTGTTACTAAATAAAATGCCAGTAGATGGCATTCAGGAATATGTAGCATCATTTCTGGGTTTTGTATGACTAACAAAATTTTTGATGATACAAATTGCTTCCTGGGTGTAGCAGTTTACACAGAGCTTTAACAGAGAGGAGCCTGTGGTTACTGCAATGGCTAGGCCTGATTTTCAAAGAAGCTGAGCCCCCTCCCCACTCCCACTTTCTTCATCAGTAATTTTGGGGTATTACTGAAATCAGACCCAGTCTGTTTGCTTGTGGGAGTACTCAGACACCATTCAAATGAGGCTTCTTATCTCTGGGGCTGGAAGCCCACAAAAGGGAATTCTTCGGGTCGGTGGAATGGGAAACGTTCTATGTTGGTGGCTCTTCACACTTCTTGCCTGGTCAAGCCATATCTGTGATTTTGGAGGCCCTCCAGGTGCAGAAACTCAGGGGAGCCCATGTTTAATAGAAAATCAGGGACCTGTATTATTTATAAAAAGGGACATTGCACCATGGGAAAACTGAAAAAGAGAACATGTAATTTATCTAATTTGTCCAACATTTTCATATTCCCTTCCTACTATTAAAGAGATTTGTGCTTTCAGAAGGCTTTCTCCTCACAAATCAGCGTCTCCCTCTGCTAAATCCTGCAATAAAACATTAAATCTACTGCATGTTTATGGCATGAGTTATTTTTCTTCTTTTTCTTTCCCTCCTTAAAAGCAGAAAGCCCTTAAACAATATCTTTGAATGTGGCAGAAAGAGAGAGAGAGATAATGTGAAAGTTAAATAAATCTATTCAAGAATATCTTCTCTATTTTCACAACCCTTGCTCCTTACTGATCTAGTCATTTTCATACTCTCCAACTCATCTTGTCCTAGGCACAACACGTATTAATCAGAAAAAGGGCAGCAGTTTCACTCATAAAGTGGATTTATAATACAAGTTCGATTCTGCCCTTTGACAAATTACTGCACTTGTGCATGTACATGCCAATGAGAAACTGTTAAGAAATGGGGCATGCTGCAGAACTGGACAGGACTGAGCCCTCAGTGTTGCAATCTCCTTTGCAAGGTACAGTGAGTGCATTTAGTTCATCCGTCAGCAGAAATAAAAAACACACTTTAGCTTTGTTCTTTTTTCCAGCTTCTGCATTAAACAAACCCACATATTGATTCTTTCTGGGAACTGAGGTAGGAGTGTTTAGTATTCTTATTCTGTTAGGAGAGTTCTCAAAGAATTGAGGACAGAAGCCAAAAGGGCTCTTGCTCACCTCAAAATATAAGTTGATTTAACTTGGATGTATCTAGGTGAGGAATTTGCAGTTGTTTTAGGATGGCTAGCAGGGTGGGGTGGGCCTCAAAGGCTTGGTTTCCAGCTGCCATGATGATGTGATAATGCAAAGTGTAAATGACATTTACATCAGCATGCCAGCCCAGTGGACTCCATAATCTGAAGACAGACTGAACAAGCCAACTGTGTGCTGAACTGGCTGACACTCAGGTTGGGTTCCCAGAAGAAAAGGTTCTTCTTGGCTAACTGCTTCTTAAAGAATATGCCCTGTCCTTTCATCCAAGTTCTGGATTGTGGTCTCTTCTCATCTGGCGCTGTGACACAGTGAAGTCAGAATTCAAATGTCATTGCTTTGTGCCACAGAAACGACACTGAATTTACACACAGATTTTCTTAGTTCAGAAGAATTCAATGGCCTGGCGTGGAATTCTATTTATTTATTTTGCTCAGCTTACCAGAGATTTCTGTTGTTGTTGAAGCGTTGTGGTTACTTTCTGGAATGTGGAAGGATAAATACCATTTGGAGAGTTGCAGCTACGGTAACAGCAGCTTGTATGTCTGATTGCTTCAAGCATGAAGGGCAATTCTGAGCCTGGTTGGCAGTATTTGGATCAAGAGGATAGGAGATAGCAAGAGAGGAAAAGAGCAGTCTTTCATGTCTGATGCATACAAAGCATATAGACAAGAGACAAAAACATGAATATAGAAGACTGGTAGACTTTGAGAATAGTGGATTTTGCTACAGAAACTGGTTTATGTCGCTAACCACATCTAGTGCATGCTTGGATTAGCTTTAAAATAGCTTTCATTGTCTCTATTTAACTTGAAGGCTGCCTGGTACATCAGACTATTTATTTATTATAATTCACAGTGAATGTTTTGGGCAATTCAGTTTACAATTAATATTATATATATTGTGGTACAGCCCCTTTGTGCGAGGTGCTCTGCACACACATGTCAAAAAGACAGTCCCTCCCCCAAAGAGGTTATGTTCTAAATAGATTAAGATACGATAGACACAAAAGAGACGACAAATAATTGTTCTCTTGCAGCTGGGTTATTAGGCATTAGTCTGTTTGTTCCTTAGTGTTTATATCAATCTTTTTCTATCATTTTTAGGAGAATTTCTAGAACCTATAGTTCAGTGTGTATTGGGCACCGCCCCTGTTCCTGATTTACAGAAGATATAAGTCTTCTATAGCTACCAGCTAAGAGACTTCATCCTTCAGTTCAAGCAGTAGAGACTCATGTTCATTTCTTGGTGTTGCCCAAGATAACAGTTGTTACTCTGCTAAATAATTGGCCAAGTTTTCTTGGAGCCATTAGTAATGGGTCAGGGCCATTCTGGAAGGGTGCCCCCCCTTTTTAATTACTAATCCTTTGAGATTGAATATAGTTTGTATGAACACAGAGGCATGTTTTTAGTTTTTATGACATCACCCTACTTCAGGGTACATTAGAGCTGCAGGAGATGCTCTGGAAGAAAGGAAGAAAAGGAAACAATATTACATTTTGTTTTCTTGCCTCTTGGTATATGTTGTTCTTTAGGAAACTCCTTTAAAATAACAGTACAGTCACAGCATCCTGAGAACTGGTGGGCTTGCGAGAGCCTGTGTCCTTGGTGGCAGGTGATTCTTTGAAGCACTCCCCTGCCATAGGGGAAGAAAACACATCACAGCCGTTGCAGATGTATCAGTCAACCCCAACTGCCTATTCCACAGTCAGTAACTTTGTATTGGGCATCGCCTAACCTTCCTTGCTTTGGGTGTTCTAACCTGACAAAGACACAGAAGAGAGGATACAGAGAATGACACAAGCAAGTGTAATTGAGGATTCCTTTTAAATCACAAATATATGGGGAGAGAGTATGGTTGACAAGATTAATTAGTGCTTTATGTTTATCAGATGATTCCAGCCATACTAAACCCATGAATTATGACCTGAACTTTGTAGGAAAGACCAAGAGAGATTATGCCTTTTACAATGCATATCAGTTTATGAATTTTGTTTTTATTTGTATGAGAGAAAAATCAGATGAATAGGCCAACAGTGCATATACAAGATAATATGAAATGTATTACCATGATTTATATTTCTTTTGGGGAGTCAGATAAATGAAGTATGAAGTTGGGTCCATCTTGTCTGAAAAAATCATTGTACCTGCTTTAGGTCATCACTTAAAATGATAATTAAAACTTACTTAAATCTCCATTTTCCTCCTCCAGGAGACTGTAAATGTATATTCCTGTAGCTACTTTATGTAGAGTTCCATCTCTTTGCTTGCCTAGGGAATTAAAATGCATGCATGTTTGAATTAGAAAACTGAAGGGCCACATCCAATAGACTCTCTCACAAGTGGTCTGTACTCAGTTCAAAGGGACTGCGCCCTTAAGTAAAGATATCTCAAATGTACATCTTAAGAGTCTGCCGGATTGGGTCTTTTGTTTTTTAATTAAAGCACATGGCTCTTCTTTTACTACTGTACTACTACATGCACATTCAGTTCCTTTTCCTAATGCATTGCACAGAGAGAGAACTGTTTATATATTTAAAATTAACATAGGAATATCAACTGAAGACATACTCTTGGGACTAAGGAATCATTGCATTAAAATATACTTGCTTTGGTCCTAATCCTGCAAACACCTAGGCACATGCTTAACTTCACCAAAGTGAGTAGTCCCACAATAGTAAAGTTAATGGGTGTGTGTTTGTGGGATTGGGGTGGGGGAACACTGTGTGTCTGTGTGTGTGAGATTCCCTCTAGTATCTGCAGACAGGATAAGGCCCCCGGTACTACTAGCTAGTGGATATTTCCTTATCTGCCGCACAGGGTTTCGTTACAATGTGGAAGAAAAGATTTTCAGTATCAGGCCTTTAATTTGTAATTAAAATAAGATGCTGATAATGGAAATAGTTTTGTCAAGCAATGGACTTTTGAATGATGTAGTAATTTAAAAATACTAATTTCATCAGAAAAAGTGCAGCCTGTAGGAAATGCGTGGGATGGAAGAATGCAGCAGGACTTGGCCAGGAAAATGCGATGACTGAATCATTCCAAATAACTTGTTGGGACTTATTAGCAAGTCCAAATGGCCAGTGTCAGATCCATCTGTGCTGATTACAGTGCTGATATGACATTACTGTAACATATCCCTCTTTGTTAAGAAACTTTGGCGCTGATCCTGCATTCTTTGTATACCCAAAGCTCTCATCAGCTTCAGGATTGGAGGTTTTAAGAGACATGTTGAACTTGCCGTCAAAGAATGAAGAGAGTGCTCATTTTTGACCATTTGAGTCCGTTCCCTCCAAGACCTGATTTGGTGTGAGATTGAGAGTGGGCCCATCCATCCATCCGTTGAGTGAGGGAGGAGGGGGTCAGCAGATCAACACTCTAAGCTGATGCCTGTTCTTGTAGAGGTTAATTTTAAAAACTGTCATCGCTACAGCATTGTTAGCCAAGCAGAACAAAAGTTAACAATCATCTCAAAATGGTCACATACAGGGAAAACTGGAGGCAGGCTTGAACAACAGACCAAAAGGTTCAAAAGCACTAACCAGTGAACCTAAACTATGCACTAATCACTGATTTATCTCGGTGCACTCATAGTAAAAACCAGGAAATTATTTTCAGAGAATTATAGATGATAATATCCTAATTCTGGATATTCCAGGGTGGAGGAACAGAGTGTCATTCTTTTTTTAAAATAGTTACCCAATCAGTTGAAGTAGGGTACAGAGAAGAAGCCCATACCTATCAATGGAATTCTGTTCAGAAATGAGATGAGACCTAAATTATCCAGAACAGCGATCTAGAGAATTTCCAATCTTTAAACTTCTCCTAGAAAAAAAAATCCTGTATTTACCAGGAAACAAAGAGCATTGTCCCATATAACACAAACAAAAATTTGAGATATGCTCTTTATAAAACAATCCTTTCCTATTTATAACACTGAGATATCACTATTGTATACAGCAAAACTAAGAATCTGATATTATGCTAAAATATATACTTTGGATACTGTTAGTGTAGAAGCTTTTAATACCAGGTATTAAATCAGTTTTGTTCTCTATCTTGACAGAGGTTTAGGTTTCAACATTTTAAGAATAGAAATTTTAGGGCATTGAGATACCATAGTGGTTGCTGTGGTATGAGAAACTGAATAGACTAGAGTAAGACTGTCCTAGTAAACGTATGCACGCCTTACATCCCAATATGTTGAATCAGAAAAGCTTTTGGGTAAGTGAAATCGGAGCTCATCATCGTAAAGCATTTATTAAAGAGGAGGGCCAATGCTAGGTTAAAGTTTAAGGCACATCACACCAAGGGAAGATTAGGCAGGAGCAAAGGCCGAAAAGTTGGGACTGGGATTCAAATTTGCCCAAGGTTTGAGGATATTTGGATTTGAGGTTTAGAGTCAGTCTCTAATCCCAAATGTAGTCTAGGGTTGTATTAATTTCCAAAAATTTCAGCTAGAACACCAACTCCCTAAGGCTCCTCTGATAATCCCAGCCTTTTGTGGTTTGTGTGTTTCAGATTGAACCACATTTGCATATTCATATTGCTTTAAAGCAGTTTACACAAGCTCTTGTTACTTATTCACTGCAAAAGGTTTTTCAGGTGGTGATGCTGAGCAGAAGTTGCAGTGTGTTGTTTATATTGCGGAGTTGCTGTAATCATCATCATCATCATCATGTTCCTATTACACCTCTGGCATTTTGGGCAGTGAGGAAGCTCCCCCACTCCTTTCTGTTTCTGGCAAGTCTTTCAGTGGTTCCCCAGCTGTGCCCCAGGTTTTTCAGCTCAGCTTCCACAGCTCTTCACCATGTTGTTTTTGGGTGGCCTTGTTGCTGTAAGAGGAGTCAAATAGAACAGCCTCATTCTTATGGGATTTTTCTCCACTGGTCTGAGTAGTATGTCATCTCTGTTCACTACATAGGAACATGCACAGTTCTATTCCTCATCTTTTTTCATATGAGGGATCTGTCACCCTTTTCATTACTGCTTTTCTAATCATTCCCTGTCTTTCAAGTAGTCAGACTAGAATTCAGTGCTTTACTGTCAATTTAACTACCTAACAAAAGAAATTATTCCTCTTCTTCTCTAGCCAAAAAAGAAAACAGTTTCTGGGCTCATGGCTCCGTTGATCACAGGGGATTGTTAAAAGCATGTCCTGTATAATAATAGTTAAGCCGGATGGGGTAGTAGCTTTTCATTTTTTTTTTCAAGATTACAAGTAACTTCAATGTATTGTGAATGAGAGGAGTTTTTGTGAATGGCTCACTTTGAAGTTTAGAAAGATACCGGCTTGTTTGAACAAAGGAAATCTAATATTTGATGGGGCAATTCATAATCTAGTCATTTTATGTGAACCAAGTACCATACAATTGTTTCTTCAGTGAGTCACAAAGATGGGCAAAGAGCACATGCTGTTACTGAAATTAAAGTTTGCCAGTCTCCAGAGAGCTGTGATAAAATGGTCACTTTTAGTAGGACTCATTGCGCCATATTCAGAGTTTACTTAAATGCTAATGTAATTTGCAAGGGAGTATAAATGGCACAGTGGTGTATTATTTTTCATCCTTTTTCTAAGCTGAGAGAGCTAAAGGTGGGGTGTATCTGACAACAGGAGACTGTGCTATGAAGCAGTCATTTAAAAGAGACTGTAATAATGAGGTGCAGCATAAAACAGCCATGTGAAGTGGTTTGGTATAAAGAAGCCATCCACCTTCCATGGGAAATTTCCATCAAGGGAGTTGCATTTCCTATGACACTAGTTCTGAATTTGGCCTCTAGTGACTGAGCTGGATTCTGAGTCCTACCCTGCTCTCTTACTACACAAAGGGAGTGCAAACCTCATGCAAGTCCCAAAGTGCAGATGCCCCTGGCATGGTTGCAGGGCCAGCTCCTATGCCTCCTTCTCTCTTGGCCTCAGGTACCAGGAGCATATCTGGTTTGGGCAGGAGAAGTGGCCATAGAGCAATGCACTCTGTGAATCCCCAACTGGCAGAAGAGCCCTAGATCTCTAGGAACGTGCTGTTTAGAGCAGCCTTCATGTTTGGCCATTGAGAGAATCAGAGAGCCATAACTGGCTCTGACAGCCCCCACACTGTGTTCACCTGGCATAAGTTGGACATGACAGGGAAACTAGGACATTAGATTTTCTTCTCGAACAATCATTTTACTTCCAAAGAAACTTTCTCAGAAATTGAAGGAATAGCATTTTCACTGTCTCCATCTAGCTGTGCACATGAATAAATCAGCATGTGTGTAAGCATCCTTACACTTGACCAAAACCACAAACTGAGGACACGTAAGCTAGCAAACACTATTCTTAAATGTCAGCCTCCCTGAAACTTTTATTTTTCTCATTGTTAATATTATATTGATGTGGCTGTGCCCTGATCTCAATGTGGTATGTGGCTGCATTTGCACCCTGCACAGGGACTGATGGCTTGGAATATCAGCTGCCTGATACCTGGCAGTATCTCTCAAGCTATTAATAGTTGTACCCTCAAAAAATCAAGAACAAATGCAAAAGTACTTCAAATTTCAAAAAGTAGGCATTTTCTTAACTTGAAAACAGGTGCACCCATGTGAAAAATTCTGGAATGATATAAAAATAAATCAGAAAAATGAATCCAAATTGAGCTCTTCTAAGCAGAAACCAGCAAAAATATGTTCCATCTTCTGACCAGAGGTGACTTTTGCCTTGAAAATATGCAAAAAAACCCTCAAAACAAACAAACAAACCAAGCATATTGTAATGTTTGTATGCAGAAAATATGTTAACCTGTTGAAATACTGGCATATGAAATTGTTTTTGAATCTTCTTCAGTCTTTCTGGGTATTTATACCTTGCTCACCAGCATAACATCTGAGCAATCTGCCCTCAGCGCAAAGCCCAAATAATTGGTGTCTGGAATGCAGAGTTCCATGGGATTGGAATCCTGTGATCTGTCTGGGGAGTTGATCAACTGCCACTTCTGGTGGTACTCTTCTATGGGTGTGAATGTCTGGTGGATCCATGACCCATTGTTTACATCCCACTCCCCTCTTGGTCTGCTTCTTCACCTAAAAGCTTTGTGCTTGCCTGGGCACAGAGAGCCTGCTGTGGAGCACAGCTCCATGGTGGGCAGGGACCAACAATCTGGGATCCCATAAAATCTGGTCTCCCTTGCTCATAAGGTTGCCATCTTTCTAATGGCTAGTAACTGGATCCCTGAGTCCCCACCCCCTGCTCTGCCTCACCCCTCAGAACAAAAAAACCGGACATCAGTCAGATGGAAACTGGACGCGCAAGCTGAAACCCAGACTGTCCGGGTGAAAACTGGACAAGTGGCAACCCTACTTGCTCAGCAGAATCATATTGTATCAAATCCTCTCCATACAGAGCTGTTGTGGGTGGCCCAGAATTCTGCATAACCAGGGTGTTGACGAGCAAAAGCACTGGAGGTCCTGTCATCAGAAATATGTGCTTTTCCTCATTTAAAAATTATTTTGACTCTGTTGTGGGTTAAAGACTTGCCTTTGATGTCTAAGGGTGGGGAAAGTGTACTTCTGGAGTACTGCTCCCAGTCCACAGACCGTCATGAATATCAATAGGAAATGAATACAAAGAGGGAGGCTAGCATATGTTTCCAGAAAAGTGTCTGTTTAATGTTTGAAATGCTGAGTTAAGGGAAGGGCAGCAGGTGAGAGACCAGAAGGAGAGATGAGGTGAACACTCCATTAGGTGCATGATTTAGCTTACGTTAAAGCTGCTGAATAAAAACTAGGAGATGCTAATGTGGCCAGGGGACACAGTAGAAATATTTGCTTTGGGGAACAAATTCTTTGATTTTTCTCTTGTACGTTTTTCCTTTCTCCTTCTCTTTTCATATTGACCACCCAGACATTTGTTTGCACAATGGTATTTCCCCATCTGGAAGTTGTCCCACACAGTAAGCATAAAGCTGTTCCAGAAATCCAGTTTGCGGCATAAGGGCCTGATCCTGTAAATACACGAATAACCCCACTGAAGTCTATGGTCAACTCATAAGAGTAAAGTGAGAAGGATTAAGCCCTCAATAGCTCTCACACTGAATGTGTACAAAAATCCACATTTTTAATCACACAAGTGAGTTCAGATCAAAATAGACCTGTTTGGTTAGAACTGAGGCAACCTTCTCCCACTGTCCTTTCCTCCTGTTACACATCTTTAAAAGGGGCACTGTGGAAACTTCAATGTTCTTATTTTGTGTAACTGGTTCATTAGAATCATCTTTATCCAAAACACCACTATGCAAATCTCCCTGTCTAATTTAGCTTAACTATCTCTTTGGCCTCCACTACCATAATGTCTGAGCACCTCACAGTCTTTATTGTGCTTGTCGTCACAACAACCCTGTGTGGTAGGGTAGTGCTGCTATCCCTGTTTTATCGGTTGGGAACTGAGGCACAGAGGGATTAAGGCCTTACTGCACAAAAGGAGTTAGGTCCCTAGAAAATCACTGTTATTCACAACGAATAAGGATAGAATAGGCTCCTTCGAGTGTGATTCACAAAAGCTAGCATGCCACCTAAGCAATGCCAATGAGAAGGATGCGTGCCCTCTCTGAGAGAGAGGTGCCTAAATCCTGGCTCCAGGGAGATGCCTTGGGATTCTCAGTTGCAAAATGTCTCTTGGTGGTAAATGCCTACACCTTTAGCAAGAAGATGGGAAAGAGGAAGGTAACTTCCCTCATATCTTTTAGCCCAGTGGTTAGGGTACTCACCTGGAATATTGGAGAGACACAATCCAAGTCCTCACTCTGCCTGATGGGAAGAGGGAATTTGAGCAAGCATCTGCCACCTCTCAGGTGAGTGCCCTACTCTTTGGGCTGCAGGACTCCCTGAGATTCTGGCCTGTTGAAGCTGTTGGACTCTGAATAAATAATGAAAGAGTCAGTGGAGCAGAGGGACTAGATCCTGGGTTTCACAACTCAGTGCTCTAACCACCAGACAACAGTGTCATTCTCATGAGCGTGTGCTCATTCTCACTTGTTCACTCACTCTCTTTCAAAGAGTCATTTGGGCTAGAGAGATAACCCAAGCCTGAGACTAATTCTATTGAACTCACCATGCATGTAGAAGACTCATGATCCAGTCTTCTTCTCCAGTGACTCTAATAATTTATTCACAGTGGAACAGCTTCAAAAGGAGAAATCCTTAAAAAATCTGAATGAAGTATGTCGATAAGGGCTCCAATCCATTGTTTAAAGGAAATGAAATGCATAGGAAATTAAATAATCACAGTGTTTATTATTCCATTGTGAACAAAATACAGACTCATGTGGGGAAAGAAAAACCAAAGAGAATGTTTGTTTTGCATCCTTATGACCAAACATCTGAGGTATGTTTGCTTTCACTATGCTGTGCTGCAACTGCATGAAAGAAGTCATTGCAACATGAAAAACAGAAAACACCAGGAAGCAATTCTTTCCTGCTGTTTCCACTTTAACATGCATTTTTTAACACCTTTGTTGGAGTCCAAATGTCTGGTGTAATATCAAATCAGTCAGGATTACAATCAGAAATTTTACATGGCGCTTTTGAGTTAATCCGTAGTTTATTCTTGCGGGTTGTTCACTTGCACACTGATAATTTAGCAACATTTTTTACACAACTGCAATCACCTAGTGTTTCACCTCCTAAACTAAAAGAGATGGCTTATTGCTCTGTTGTACAGGAAAGAATTCCCTTCCCAATAAATACATTTAGGTGTTTCATGCAGCTGCCCCAGCTTTTAGATAAACTCCTGCCAGGCTTTGTTTATGTGATCTATGTTTTAATACTACTTGGAAAAAATAATAAAAATAGCAGGGGAATCATTTGTCATTTTTGTCCTGTAGAGTTCTACATTCTGTGAAGAAGAAGAAAAGTTCTGTACTGTTCACATTGTGTGACAGGTTTTGCCAGTTCAGTTCAGTCTCCTTTACAGGCATGGGAGCTACAATTCATTATTCAGCTCTGGATTAATTACACAGCAGGCTGAGCTTCCACTTGTTCAAGTTATGTGGCAGTGTAGCCCAATGTCCTTATTACAAGCCATCATTGTTGGACAGGTTATACAGCTCTGTGAGAGAATCTGATCCTCATTGCTTTTTCACTCGATTTAAGTTGAATGCTGAGAGAGATTTTGCTTTAGGGTCAGTGACTGAGGCATCTGGATTGCTGAAGGATTTTTGATTCTTGAACTCTGGCGGAGGTGATTAGGTGGAGCTGGTTTTCCTGGAATTGTAGGGTAGATTTTCCTGTTGTGTTTCAGCGTCCACTGTCTCACAGTTACAGACACAGTCACAGCACTGCTCCAGGATTACTAGGATAGTGGTAGCCGCTACCATCTGGCGTTTTTGGCCTGTCAGTATTTTTTGAGTGGGTCAACGTGGTCTACCTCTACAGCAATGTATCAGCCAAAAGAACTAGGGCGAAATCCATCGGTGGGTATGTGAGTTGATACGTTCTTGAGAGTTGGAACAGATGCTTAAATTTTCAATGGCAAGATTACATTTTCCATTTTCAAAAATATTTCAAATGTATTTAATAATATGCTAAAACAGCATTTTATGTTTTTGTGCTATTATAGAAAATGATCTCTGTATGGAAAGCTTAACAAAAATGGGAATGTTTCTCAGTAATAAGCTATTTTAAATTGTGTGCATGTTGTTTTATCAATTGGTGTTAAGCTACTAAAGAAACCTGAAAAACAGGCATTTTTATTTTAAGTGCAACTTTATAGTTTTGGTTTTAAAAGTATCAAATAAAGGGTGAGGTAGCACATTTTCCCTCATTTCTGTCATTTAAACATGAAATTCCCTACAGCCCTCTACCCTGCTTTTGCAAAGTCTTTGAAATCACCTTTTGATATAAAATATTCATTTGTTACCAGTCAAGTTACATAATCTAAAACCTTGACATGTACTAAGCTAATGTCCTAGAGATGAAGTTTAGAAGGATAAACTTTTTTTTAGCACCAGTATGGTCAAGGTGGTATAGAAAGCAGCTTGAGCATGTAAACTATTTTATTTGTGTGATTGACGTAATGCCCACCAGATGTACTATATGTATTCAGTGAAACCAGGAGTGTGTATGATCCACAATTACTGAGTTTCTAATCTATATTTCCCAATATGATATTTCAAACTGAACAATTGTCTGTCTAAGAGCAAGATAATCTGACATTCGGAGAGGTCGGTTTTTAAAGTAGCTATTTAAAAATCAAATGGATAATGAGGCGCGCGTGTGTGTTGTGGGGAGTAGGGGTGGGGGTGGGGCTGAAACTGTACAACTACATGCCAGTAATTCTATCCATCACGTTACTCATTTTCGACCAGTAAAAGTTATGGGTCACTGTGCTCTGATAATTGACCAGAAATGTATAACATGTCTTAGGTCTAGAAAGTTGAGCTAAATAAAAGGAGATTTTACATTTTGTTGATGAATGGCATTGCAGAGTTGTAACTTTAGGTATTTATTTTTCTCATGCTGTCATCTATTTAGGGTACTGATGCAACCATTCTGTGTAGAGAATAATTTTGCTTTTGTTCCTTTTCACTCTCTGTCCCTCCGCTGTAGGATGTTGTACTGGACAGTTGTCTCCATGACATCAGTCACTACCCCAGGCAGCAACATTCAATGGATCGTTTCCTTTTTTCTTTTTTACCCTCCTTTTCTACCTTTTTAGAGAGATGCTGAGCACAAGCATCCCCTGCTGATTTCATACGAGCATTCTGTACCTCTCTTGATGAGAGTTATAATGAGAACATAAAAGCAGTACTAAGCAAATGCTGTACTGCCCATTGCATCTTGGCTTTAAAATGCGTGGCTAGAGAGAAGTGAGAATCAAGCACTAACTCCCAGCTATTATGAGACTGAGTAATAAGAGTTCTGAAAATCCTGTATTTACTCAGTAAAATTTAGTTCAGATGCAGCACCCAGCTATCAATGAGGTTCTGCTTTTTGTGCAACCTTCCAGGTGGATTGAGGCAGATGATTTCCTCCAAGGTCAAATATATTAAATGACTTTACTCAAATTAGAACTAAGTATCCTCTGGCTTCCCAGTCTTTCATAGGCGCTGGAACTAAAGGTATGGGGGGTGCTGCAGCACCCTCTGGCTTGAAGTGGTTTCCATTAAATACAGCAGGAGTCTCAAACTCAATTTACCTTAGGGCCAGTGCCAGTCCTCAAATCCTCCTAGCAGGCCAATGTCACTCATGCTGCCCAGATCCCGCCCCCCACAACTCCGCCCCCCACCTGCCTAAGGCTCTGGGAGGGGGTGCAGGCTCTGGGAGGGAGTTTGGGAGTGGAAGTGGTATGTGGGAGGGGGTGGGGATGCAGGATCTGGGAGAGAGTTTGGAGGCAGGAGGAGGTATATGGGGAGGGTTTGGGGTTGCAGGCTCTGGGAGGGGGTCAGGGGTGTGGCGCTTACCTGGGGCTCCAAGGCAGGGCGGGGGGGACTCTGTGCGCTGCTGCCCCAAGGCACTGCCCCCACAGCATCCCATTGGCCACAGGAGCGCCCTGGGTGGGGGCAGAGCCTGGAGGCACAGCCCTACTCTGCCCCTGGGCTGCAGGGAGGGGCTGGCAGCCATTAGAGCGAGCAGGCAGACTCCGCAGCACTGCCAGGGCTCCTGGGGGAGTGGGGGGAGCACCTGGGTGGGGCCAAGGGAGAGACCCGGCCCCAAAACTGCTGGAGATTTAATTGTCTGAGTTACACACTTAGTTACTGATACTGTTCTTTCATTTGCTGCTTTTAATTCTCTAGCTTGAAGTACTAGACCTATTGTTCTGCATGGCTGCTAAAAGCCCTCAAGGCGAGATTGTATGGTTGTGGACAATTGTTTGTTTTGTCTTACCGTGCTGCTTACAAGGGATGCAAGTACAAAACAGAAAATACTTGAGATTGCCAAGGTTCATATATGGCAGGGAGATGTTACTTTTAAGTTCCCACAAAACAAGAGACAATGAAGCATTGCAGGCTCTTTTTTGTCAGCAGGTGGCTTTTGCAACCTGTTCTCAAACAAAGCCCTCACACAAGGTAAAGTAAAGAACTCCCCTCTTTGCCAAGGTTGGGTTATATTAACAAAGGGGCAAGACTGAGACTTTTACATCTTACCCTGAGTAAGGGGCAGGGCATAGCAGACCAGGGAATGAATTGTGATGACAAATCGTAATTTCTTTCAAGACTCATCCTTGCTCCAAGGAGGAAGAAATCTGCTATTGTCATTACCAGTAGATGATTATTTCCCCCCAGTGTTGACTGAGATATGCTGGTTGGCAGGTTGATTGGCTGCACAGTGGAGTAAAGAGAGAGAAAGTGTCTTACACTTGCTGACTTGTCTGCATAGAGTTATAACAGCAAATCACTATCTTGTCCAAAGAAATTAACAATAAGATATTAAAGTGAGGCTCAAGCTTTCTCTCCAGGCTTGGCTGTTCTTAGGGTTCCTACTTAAAGAGTGCTCAGCCCACACCCTAGATCTTCTCTCTGTAGGAAATTATCCCCACCTTCTTCATATTCAGAAGGGATAAGGAGCTCCCTGCCTCAGTGAGACAGCAGAACCTCCTTACTTTTGAACAGAACCCTTTCCCAGGAGAATCAACACCTGCTAACAGTGAGGGTTGTTTCAGGCAAACACTGCCAGCCTGTTATACTCTCATTGTAGTATACCAGGAGTGACTCTGTCCTGTGACTAAATTGAGTTTCCTGCTTGTTCTGTAACAGGCTAAAGCTGAATGGAAATGAGATGGGGACAGAAGACAGTCATGAAAAGGAGATGGCCATCTTTGAAACACTCCTGACCCAAAGACACATTTCTTGTTGTTCTTGGGATGCAGGATTTCAACAAAGATATTTATAAATTCTTTCATGGAGGAAATCGGGAAGCCTGGAGACAGTTGCTTCGCAAATCTTACACTAAAATGTAACTGACATAAGGCACAAAAATACACAGTGTTTAGTGGTTGGAGTAGGGGGTTGGGTTCTGCTCCTTGTTCTGCAATTGACTTTCTATGAGGACTTTGCAAGTCAGTGTCTTAGCTGATAGAGTCTGAACCATGCTAGGAAGATGAGTAGGAGGTGTAGAACAGTGGCTCTCAGTCAGGGGTCTGGGGCCCTCTGGGGGTCCACGAGCAGGTTTTAGTGGGTCTGCTAAGCCAGGCTAACATTAGACTCACGGGGGCCCAGGGCAGAAAGCAGAAGCCTGCCACCTGGGGCCTTGAGCCCGCCTCTGGGGCTGAAGCCAAAGCCTGAGCAATGTAGCTTCACGGGGTCCCCAGTGGTGTGGGGCCCCAAGCAATTGCCCTGCTTGCTATCCCCTAATGCTGGCCTTGGTTTTTTTATGCAGAAAGCCAGTTAGTGTGGCACAGGTGGGCCGTGGAGTTTTTATAGCATGTTGGGAAGGGCCTCAGAAAGAAAAATATTGAGAACCCCTAGTGTAAAACATAATCCTAAAACCATTCTGCTTGCATGGGCCAGAATGGGAGCGCCCTTACTAGGGTTGCCTATTTTGGTTGGGTGTATTCCTGGAAATGTCATCACATGACATTATCTTTAATTAAAGATTAATCTTTAATTTCTGGAGACTCCAGGAGACTCCTAGAGGGTTGGCAACCTTAGTCCTTACTGCTGTCCACAGTGGCACCTATGTTACAGCTAATGACTGCATGCCTCTCAGAGCAGTCTCACAGACACCAAGCCATACGTGTGAGCGGCTCAGATAACAATCTTGTCACCACACTGACATGTGTAGTGTCTGTCGTCCTTTTGTTCTCCCAGGAGACAAGCAGCCAAATTTGGCTCTCTCTTGCTCAGATAGCCAGGCTCTGGTGAATTCTGGTAAATGGTAAATTCTCAGAATGGAGAGGGGTAACAAGTGGCTTCCCCCAAGGGTCAATCTTAGGACCAATCCTATTCAATTTATTCATAAATGATCTGGAGAAAGGGGTCAAAAGTGAGGTGGCAAAGTTTGCAGATCATCCTAAACTGCTCAGGATAGTTAAGACCAAAGCAGACTGTGAAGAACTTCAAAAAGATCTCACAAAACTAAGTGATTGGGCAACAAAATGGCAAATGAAATTTAATGTGGATAAATGTAAAGTAATGCACATTGGAAGAAATAACCCCAACTATACATACAATATGATGGGGGCTAATTTAGCTACGACGAATCAGGAAAAAGATCTTGGAGTCATCATGGATAGTTCTCTGAAGACGTCCATGTAGTGTGCACTGGCGGTCAAAAAAGCAAACAGGATGTTAGGAATCATTAAAAAGGGGATAGAAAATAAGATGGAGAGTATCTTATTGCCCTTGTATAAATCCATGGTACGCCCACATCTCGAATACTGCGTACAGATGTGGTTTCCTCATCTCAAAAAAGATATACAGGCATTAGAAAAGGTTCAGAGAAAGGCAACTAAAATGATTAGGGGTTTGGAACGGGTCCCATCTGGGGAGAGATTAAAGAGGCTAGGACTTTTCAGCTTGTTAAAGAGGAGATTAAGGGGGGATATGATAGAGGTATATAAAATCATGAGTGATGTAGAGAAAGTAAATAAGGAAAAGTTATGTACTTGTTCCCGTAATACAAGAACTCGGGGCCACCAAATGTAATTAATGGGCAGTAGGTTTAAAACAAATAAAAGGAAATGTGTCATAGTCAATCAGTAAAATAGGGACCTAACTCACTTGGCGCTACATGAGACTCAAACTCTCCTCTCAGCTACACTGCTACAACTTTACCAACTTTGTCCCTTAAAGTTTGTAAAATGATTTGGGTCCTTGAATGAAAGGTGTATGCAAGTGGAAAAGCATTTTTGTTGTTGCTCATTTTAGTTCTACCTAAATACTTAAGTGATTTACAGTTTTTAAAATCTCTTCGCCCCTCCTCCCTCAGTTTACCTTAACAATACAATCTTCATTTGAAAATACATGTATTGGTCTTATATAGGCACTCAGAGGAACATACAGGAAGGAATTATAAGTGTGATACACATACAATTGGCATAAAATGTTAAATATTGGATTGGGAAAGCTTTTGAAAGCCAGTGAACTGATTCTTTCCATAATGGTTGTGAATGTGCAGAGTATACTGAGAACACATTTCTCATCTGTTAGAATAAAAATACGCTTTTTTATGGGACTTTTCAGCTATCACATGTGAGGAGCAGAAAGCAAGGCAGAGAGGTTGATGAGGTATGCCTGGTGAGTAGGATGGAGATTAGTTTAAAAAAGCAAGAGCTTTATTTAGCCAAGATTGCATCTGTACATTGAACTTCCAGTCTGTTTAAATTTTAAAAGCCCTGTGAGACCAGTGAGGTCATAACTTGACTGTTGCAGCTCCCCGAACACTTCTTACTGCCATTTTAAAGGCTCTGTGTGATGTGAAAACAGACCCTGGGTCTCTTCTGACAGTTTATGATTCATGGTCAAGATTTATATGCAAAGTTTGGGATGGTTATTAATTTAAATATGGTGTTTACTCTTGTAGTGCTAGGTTCCCACTCAGGCCTTTTTAAGACCATGGTCGTTGTCACCCATAATGCCATTACGCTGATGAAAAAGCAAAGTGAAATGCCCAATTTTTGCAGCTGAATAACTAGAGAGACATTTGAAATTAATCTCTTGTCATATGGAGAGGTGAGAATTAGTTTTGTGTAAAAGCAGCAAAGAATCCTGTGGCACCTTATAGACTAACAGAGGTTTTGGAGCATGAGCTTTCATAGGTGAATACCTACTTCGTCAGATGCATGTAGTGGAAATTTCCAGGGGCAGGTATATATATGTGCAAGCAAGCTAGAGATAATGAGGTTGTTCAATCAGGGAGGATGAGGCCCTGTTCTAGCAGTTGAGGTGTGAAAGCCAAGGAAGGAGCAACTGGTTTTGTAGTTGGCAAGCCATTCACAGTCTTCGTTTAATCCTGAGCTGATGGTGTCAAATTTGCAGATGAACTGAAGCTCATCAGTTTCTCTTTGAAGTCTGGTCCTGAAGTTTTTTTGCTGCAGGATGGCCACCTTAAGGTCTGCTATAATGTGGCCAGGGAGGTTGAAGTGTTCTCCTACAGGTTTCTGTATATTGCCATTCCTAATATCTGATTTGTGTCCATTTATCCTTTTCCGTAGAGACTGTCTAGTTTGGCCGATGTACATAGCAGAGGGGCATTACTGGCATATGATGGCGTATATTACATCAGTGGCACCGCTATGGGCACCCGCATGGCCCCACAGTATGCCAATATTTTTATGGCCGACCTGGAACAACGCTTTCTCAGCTCTCGTCCACTCACACCCCTTCTCTACCAACGCTACATTGATGACATCTTCATCATCTGGACCCATGGGAAGGAGTCTCTGGAAAAATTCCATCACGATTTCAACAGCTTCCAGCCCACCATCAAACTCAGCCTGGACCAATCTACACAGGAGGTCCACTTCCTAGACACCACGATGCAAATAAGTGATGGTCACATTAACACCACCCTATACTGAAAACCTACCGACCGCTATGTCTACCTTCATGCCTCCAGCTTCCATCCCGGGCACATCACACGGTCCATTGTCTACATCCAAACATAGAGGTACAACCGCATCTGCTCTAACCCCTCAGACAGAGACCAGCACCTACAAAATCTCCACCAAGCATTCTCAAAACTACAATACCCGCACAAGGAAATAAGGAAACAGATCAACAGAGCCAGACATGTACCCAGAAGCCTCCTACTGCAAGACAAACCCAAGAAAGAAACTAACACGACTCCACTGGCCATCACATACAATCCCCAGCTAAAACCCCTCCAACGCATCATCAGGGATCTACAACCCATCCTGGACAATGACCCCACACTTTCACAGGCCTTGGGTGGCAGGCCAGTCCTCGCCCACAGACAGCCTGCCAACCTGAAACATATTCTCACCAGTAACTGCACACCGCACCATAATAACTCCAGCTCAGGAACCAATCCATGCAACAAACCTCGATGCCAACTCTGCCCACATATCTACACCAGCGACACCATCACAGGACCTAACCAGATCAGCCACACCATCACCGGTTCATTCACCTGCACGTCCACCAATGTAATATACGCCATCATATGCCAGCAATGCCCCTCTGCTATGTACATCGGCCAAACTGGACAGTCTCTACGGAAAAGGATAAATGGACACAAATCAGATATTAGGAATGGCAATATACAGAAACCTGTAGGAAAACACTTCAACCTCCCTGGCCACACTATAACAGACTTTAAGGTGGGCATCCTGCAGCAAAAAAAACTTCAGGACCAGACTTCAAAGACAAACTGCTGAGCTTCAGTTCATCTGCAAATTTGACACCATCATCTTAGGATTAAACAAAGACTGTGAATGGCTTGCCAACTACAAAACCAGTTGCTCCTCCCTTGGCTTTCACACCTCAACTGCTAGAACAGGGCCTCATCCTCTCTGATTGAACTACCTCATTATCTCTAGCTTGCTTGCACATATATATACCTGCCCCTGGAAATTTCCACTACATGCATCTGACGAAGTAGGTATTCACCTACGAAAGCTCATGCTCCAAAAACTTGAGTTTTGTGTAAGAGATTTTTGAACTATACCTTTTAGCTGGCGTAAATCAGTCAAGTTAATGGAGCTCAATCATGAGGACAGTGGAGTTAGCTGAGGATCTAGCCCTTTGTTTTCAGCATTCCACATTTGAGCATCACACACCTAAAAATATAGAACTAGTTGACACACATGAATATTAAAAAAACAATTCAGAGCATTTAATTTTTAAAATGTACAGAAGCATATTAAAATATAGATCTGCTATTCTATTTTATGAGCCCTTTGGGGCTTCACAGTATATGACCAGTCTTGATTTTTTTAGTTTTTGATGTAAGGCTCAAAGAATATTTTAGTTCCTAGATGATCATTAGATCCCAGTTTGGTAAACGAATGTGTTTTTTCTACTGAGTGTTTTTTCTACTCCTCTGAGGTGCTGATCATTTTCAGTCTCGCTGATGTCAATTTGCAGGATTGGGCCTTTAGAACATGTGTTCTGTAACTGACATATGACATTGCACAGACAAGATGATGCCATCAGGACTATGTTTAACCACAAGTAGTATGGCAGATGTGCTTTGGCTTTATTTGTTAACATCTCTTCAATGTTCCAAAAAATGTAAACTGTTACAAACATTAAGTACATATCTTATGTAGTTTACTTGTGGACAGAAGAGTGAATTATTCCTTTGGCAATGAAAATGTATGAATAATGTGAAATATTCACCTGAAAAATGTGAAATATTCACTTGTGGCAGAAGCTGTTGAATGAGTACTCTCCTTTTGAAGTTTTAACAACCCTCAGTTTTATGATGTAAATGAGGAAGAGAGTTCTCAGCAGTAAACGGAGGCTTATATGTAATGACAGCTAGCTTTCCCTAATGTGATGAATACTTCTCTTCCCAAAGTACTAGGAATAATTTTTTAAGCTTTGATTATCAGCTGCATGTGGATGGTTGTAGTCCTTTAAAAATATGTCAATGTCAAAGTAATAAAATGCATAAATAATTATTAACATCACTAGTTAATCACAGACCTCTGTTGTCTGAAATATAAAAGTTGAAAGTAGTTAGTGGATTAGGGGCAAACATTGAGTTGTGAGTGTTCTTTAATAGCATTAGGAATAGTTCTTGTATCTGATGCCACATGTTCTGTTCCCTAAAATGATTCTATTTATATCCTACAGCAGAATGAAAACTACAAAATAAATTTTCTTTCTTCAGAACTAGTACTAGAAATTCCAAATGTATTAATTACAGATGAGACAGGTTTTTTTTTCTTGCCTCTTTCAGTGCCCATATCCGATTCTATGACACGAATGTAAACACTTAACTATACTTTACCGTGCATTTATACAACATCCTGTTAACCTGAAAAACAGACATTGCCTATTATGATGCTACTTTGTGTCAGTACTAGAAGACACACACACAGTAATTCTGCGTTTGACTCCATTTCCAAATTTCGCTTAGGTTCATTATAAAGAGTTCCTATATAATACATTCTTTGTATGTGGTATCTATAAAGGTTTTGCAACTTATTTTATAACTGCCATGCTTGGATTAACATATCATGATAATTCATGTAAGCAGGACCTTTTTAAAAAATTTAAAATTAATTTAAAGTTTGAAAGTACTTTCTACAAAAAAAAATTGCATCATCAGGTGTTTCATGTCTAATTCCTCAGTCTTGCATGCTTATGTACCTGTATGGCATTTACATGTGTGAGTTATTCCCACTGAATTTAAGCACGTCACAGGTGCTGTAAGGACTGCAAGAGTGGGGGGAGCAAATCCCATCCCCCCCCGAGTCCCATCCTACTGTAGCCTCTGCCTCCTCCCACCAGCCCCATCTTTCCGGAGCCCCTGCTGCCTCCCCACCACACACACATACTCTCCCTGCTGACCAGCCCAAAGCCTTCTGGTCACGGGTCCTTCCTGCTTCCCAGACCCAGCGGATTCCCGGCACCAAGAGGACCCTGCGCTGTAGTTTTGGTAGCCGACAGGTGAGGGCCCAGCTGCTGGCATGTGGCTCAGTGTAGAGCAGGACCCAGGAGGGGGGAACAATAGCCCTTCAGGCACCTAGAACCTTTGTAGAATTGGGAGCAGGGAGGCACGGCCAAAGTGGCAGAGGAATTAATACTTAAGTATCCCACAGAGAGCACATATGGTTTTTTTTGTTAAAAAGTGGGGTGGCCATGGCACCCTGCCCTGGTTCCAGTGCTGGTGACATGTGTAAGTGTTTGCGGCCAGGGCCCTGACATTGCAGTACTGAAATTTAGAATCAGTAGTATACCTAAGCCAATATTTTGTCAGTAAATGTTGCTAGGAAATAATGCCAATGGAAACTGCTTTGGGCAGGGTGTTTGCCGCCCTAAGCAGCTGGGGGTGGAAAAAAGCCATGATTGCGATTGGCAGCACTTAAGCAGCGGGTCCTTCCCTCCAACAAGGACCGGGGGACCCACTGCTGAATTGCTGCTGAAGAGCTGGACTTGCCGCCCCTTCCCCTTCGCCGCCCCAAGCACCTGCTTGGTGCGCTGGTGCCTGTAGCCGGCCTTGGCTTTGGGTATATTTAGGATCTGATTCACCAACACGTGAAAAACTGAAAACTTGTTAGTGAGGAGACACATCAGAGAATCTCCAGATACAGCACGGCACACTTTTTTTTACTTCTGAATAAATATGGCTTGTTACCAAGTTACACAGTTTTACATGCACTTGAACACAGTGGAGAGTGGCAGCTGGTTGCAGCTGATTCAGAACAGTGTAGGACTGCTCAAGGACAACCTTTATTTATGCCACTGGCTCAAGAACCTTATGCCAGTGGAGGATCAAGAGTAGCAGAGATCTTTTCTACCACATTTGCTACCTACCCCATCTTGCCCCTGATATACCCTCTCCTTCCACTCTCTCTGAGGAATGGGCAACTGTATAAAAGCATTCAAGCCACCCCTGCTAGCTTTACACCAGTAGAGGGTTAGTCTCCATTGACGTTCTGACACAAAGTGTCCTTGGTTAATCAGAGACTCTAGCCTATTATTTTAAGTATCGTTTTACCTCAGTTATAAAATTATCACTCTTCAGAAATTAGTAATAACTAGTCTTGTCCTGAGTTTATTGGATCAACATGGCAAATGACATTATCAGGCAATAATAACATTATTATGTAGTTAATGCTAAAGTGAAGAAAACAGGCACTCAGATGTTGTGGTGATGAGTATAAGATAGGTAGGAAGGTAGGACAGTTATCAAATCTACCTGCAAAGATCGAAGAGTTTCAACTTCTTGGTATGTGTAGGGACTTTAAAGTACTTAATTGCTGTTGCATTCCCAGGACCAAAGAAAAGTAGAGAAGAAATACTCAGAAGTACAATATTATCATTGCACTTTGGTCTGTAACCTTAAAGAAATTGTTTAAGGGGTTAATTCCAATGTCACCTCAAGGAGGATACTAACACTTGTGTAGGGTACACTGGAATTTTTTTCTGTTTACTATAATAGCTGCAAAATACTTACTAGAGCCAAGAAGAACATGTTACAAGCTCCTCAGTGAATATATTTTTGGGTCTTGATCATGTTCTCATTGAAATAAATTGCAAGAGTCTTAATTACTTTAATGGCACAGGCTCTGGATATTGTGAGTGAAGAAGAGTCAGGCTTTTTGACCAATAATAGATGTGTAGGATTACGAGATTTAAAAAGATATGATTTTCCACTATGAACATTTTCTCTTTAAATGTAGCTCTTTACTGAAGTTATATTAATGCATTTCATACATATCTAACTAATAATATACAATTCAAAGACACATTCTTCTTGGACTTCTGTTTTTTTTTATCATAATACTCCTGCTCTGTGTGTTTAAATCAAGCTTAAATAAAATGATAAAGCACAGAAATAATAAAGTAAACATAGTAATAAAATCATATTGTGTATCATAATAGTAATGAAACAATCATATAAATGAAGAATTTTCCACTGTACTCCACTTGTACTTGATACTTGCAAGCTAAAGTAAATTAGTCAAATTTCAGTTTAAATTGTCCATTTCTCTTGCTTCTCTTTTTCTGGGGAGCTTGAGGATGCTCTCCCAATTAAAAGGAGTGATCACCAATTCAAAGTTTTTCAATTTGTCTTAAAACAATGGCTCAAATCCTGGCCCAGTGAAGTCATAGGAAGGGAGTTTTGTTACTGATTTCAGTGACATTTAAATCTTTAAGGTCAACATTCTATTTCCACCTTATTTCATATACTACATTATGTGAGAGGAGATTCAGATTTCCAAGTATTCTGTTTCCCCTGAGATTTCTTCCACTCAGTTTCCCGAGAATGCAGTCTGACTCCAGTCATGAGATGGGGCTTCAGCTTTCTGCCCTGGATCCTAGCGAGTCTAACACTGGCCCTGCTTGGCAGACCCCCTGAAACCTGCTTGCGGTCCTCCGGGGGCCCCAGACCCCTGGTTGAGAACCACTGGTATACAGCAAAGCTACACTGAGTGGATCAGATTCAAGCATAGTGGCTGAGCATAGGACATACCAGATATCCAAAGTTACACAGCAAACCTCTTCCTTTTATATACAACACATCACTCACATTGCATTTATTGTACATTGCATCAGATGGGATTTGTAGGAACTAATCTCTGTGTGGCATGCTCTGTCCATGTACTGTCCATGTACAACTTACTGTTTACCTCATCTTTACATTCCTGACTTTTCCATTGTCCAATTACTCAGGTCAAGCCAGGCCTACATTATGTTCTTACTGAAGTAGGTTTCCCACCTAGAAATAATATTCATGTTTTAGCATTTGCTATTTCACTGTTGTCTATTGTTAAAATTACTTCTTATGAGTAGAACTTAGTACTTCTCACTGCAATGATATTTTTATGTCTGTAATTCTATATTTTTGAAATTACCAAATTATGTATTCCAAGTTCTTCTCCGTATTGCTGTTTCTCCTGGGCTGGTTGGGTGGCAGTAATTTTACGGACTACAGCTTTGTAAAGCCACAACAGAATCTATTATAAGCCATTTATACTGAATTTTTGTTTCTATGACAATACGCTTGGCATAAGTTGTTTTTTTTATTGGTCCTAAAGTGCAGTCTTCCAATTTCAAGTGGTTAGAAGTTTTCCAGAAAACTCAGGAAAATGAAAGCTTATACATGAAAATTTGAGAAAAATGACATTTGATTTTAAGAGACTTTGTGTTTGGATTGCTAACATGACCTGCATTAAATTGTTTGAAATTGTAATAGCAGGATTGTAGTTGGTTAGATACTCCTATTTGGATTGTCTTTAGCATACTCTGTCCCTCTTAGAGCTTAATTTAGTTTTGGTTCAGTCACGGAGGCAGTGGTAATAAAAATGCAGTGTTATTAAAAGTAATTGTCATTGGCAGCTGCAAAGGAGAGGCAGTGCAGATGATTTTGGTAGAGGTTTAGCAATATTTGGTACAAGGGGACACGTTTCATTTATTGAGCTCCCTCAATGTGTTCAACTCTGAACAAACAGGAAGACAGGTCTCTGCCTGAACGAGCTTACAATCTGAGGGCCAGATTTTGATGCCCTTTCTCTCACTGAATAGTGCTACTCAAGGAGTAAGTTACCATTCAGTGTGACTAAACGTACCAGCAGCTGATCCCACATCAGACTTGGACAAAATAGTCTGTAAAGACCTTTCTGAAACACTGGGTAAACTCCAACCTTTGGATCAGTGGTACAGAAACCTCCTGGTTTATCTGTAGTTGACTGTCATTAAAAGCCATGTGTTTCAAGGAGGCAACTGAACAGAGATAAGGAGGTCATCTGTCACACACACAGCCAGAGGGATTTCCATGTATAAAAGGACACATGGAAGACACCCCCCAATCCTAAATAGTTATAAGAAAGAAACGCTGAAGGTCAGTGTGTTTTCACAGAACTGCCAGTGTAGAAGTAACAATTAGGTTTGCCGGCTTAAAACCTTGGCTTCTGCCAACCATAAATCCCCTTCTATTATTTTCAGTTCATCATATAAAATGCAGGATAAATGGGTGATGAGGTATTCCGTTGTGGTGTGGAATGAATTCAAACAGCATGAATGAGGTTTTGATCATCTGGATCTTCCATGGAACAGTGAATGAAGAAAAGAAGAGAGACACTGTTCTTCATCTGCAGAATATGCTTTCATCTTGTGTGTGCTGTGTGACTGTGGTTGATGTGAGAGTGGAGGGTTATCATTGCACCCATGTCAAATCAACAGGTCTTTAATTTTTAACAGGCACAGCATGTATTTCTGGCATTTGATGGATAGTTATAACTGAATTGGACAGTGGCAAAGTGAACTTTAGTTGAACCAAGATCATCATCACAGTAGACCTGAAAATTAAGACTTGTGATGAGGTCTGTGCGTTTTAAAAATCTCCAGAGTTTTTGGCAAATATCTGGAAGACTGCAAAGGGGCAAAAACATCTCTGGAACTGAAGCCTCAGTGCCCTTACCACAAAGCATGTATGAATAAGAATTAACGGGTGATTTGAGCCTTGCCTCCATTTGTTGAACTTTTCTGTTCTGTTATGGTTTGTATTGGGTTATATATAGCATTCCTGTCACTGTAACTGCAGTCCCAAATTGAATTGTAGTGAAATGCAGAAAGTTCAAAGAGATTTGGTTCCCAAGCTTGCTAATGAGCACCAGGCTCTCTTCACCCTTAATGAACCAAGATTTGTATGTGATTTTTTTTTCTTTTTTGGAAGTGGGAGGGAGGCAGGAGTTCACACAACTGAACAATGACTTTACAGTGTAAAGAGTATGCAGCTGTGCCATCTGAAGCTGTCCTCAGTTATGAGCAACAAAGCTTAAATAGATTGTACTGTGAAGAGGTACAGCTCTGTGAGTGTGAAGCATAGCTTTTGCTTCTGCTTCACTGACCTGTCTGCTTGCAGTAGCAATGGGGCCTTGATGAGAGCTTAGGCAGGGAGAGCTGCGTAGGGTGACTCTTTCAAAATCATTCCCTGTAACTTGAATAGAGAAGAGGAAACAAAATGAAGTTTCAGTTGATCTCTTTCCAAGGATGTACTGCTGCATTTTCTTGAAAAATCCCATGCCCTCCATCTAAAAGTCATCGGTGATTCCTTATCCACTTCAGCTGATCCATAAACCACTAAACTGAGTATTTTCAGTCGATAGCCTATTTTCCTTCTAAATTGTAACAACAAAGATTATACACACACCAAGATAAATTTGTTAAACTAAACAAACCACAGATACTTCACTTTAGCTCAATGATCTTCCAGAAGCTCATGTTATGTCTTAGGTCAAGCTCATTTGAAGTTTGTGCAGAACTAATATTTTCTCTTTAAAATAGATATCTATATTATATTTTGCCTAATCTCTCTAGATATTTCTGTTGTGTCCATTGCTGCTGCTGCTGTGTATATGTGTATGAATACACCGTATTAGGGGTGTGTGTGTGTGTGTGTGTGTGTGTGTGTGATGTATTTATGCATATATAGACATTCTTGAAAATATATGTACAGCTATGTACTCTACTGCATGTGTATATACATACACACTGCACTACATGTATATTCATACATACATAGGATATATAGAGAGACAGATAGATCCAGTATATTTATGTACCATGACTGTAACATTAATTAAAATTTGTAATCTGAGGCAATGCCACAATGTGAAGTAAAAAAGCAACAAGAAGTTTTTTAGATTATGTATTATAATACTGTGGCTTAATCCTTGCTCTGCTGCTCTTCAAAACAGAAATAAAAAAATTGCCAGTAGGCTAGCAAAGCAGAAAGCCGCTTCTGCAGCAGGAATCTATTTTTACTGTGATATGTTATTCTTCTGTTTGATGGTCTTAATTTTGTCTTTTAATAATTCAAAAGCACCAGAAAACATCTGCTGTTGCCCTCAATCTCATGTTAAAGATAGAGAAACTGACAAAAGGGTTTTGTTTGTTTTTTGTTTTGTTTTTTAAATACAAAATAGTACAATTTTAAATACCGTGACATGTGCCTATGCAGATTCAAAACTTTAGATAGCTCTTCAGTCTGCTGTGGTGGCTTGATAGTACCAGTGGTGAAACTTGACAACCCCCTGTGGCTGACCCCTCTTGCTCTCTCTCGCATAATCGAATTTTGCGTTATGTTTCCAGATAGCCGATCAGCTTCCCTGGATTTCGCTGACGACACAGGAAAGCTTTGCCTGAAGATGGAAACACTGGAGTCGGAATTGACCTGCCCTATCTGTCTGGAGCTGTTTGAGGACCCACTGCTGCTGCCCTGCGCTCACAGCCTCTGTTTCAACTGTGCGCATCGCATATTGGTCTCCCACTGTGCCACCAACGAATCAGTGGAATCCATCACTGCCTTCCAGTGCCCTACTTGTCGTTATGTCATCACTCTCAATCAGCGTGGTCTAGACGGACTGAAGCGCAACGTCACCCTGCAGAATATTATCGACAGATTTCAGAAAGCTTCAGTGAGTGGGCCCAATTCTCCTAGTGAAACCCGCCGAGAGCGGGCATTTGATAGTAACAGTATGTCATCCAGTGAAAAAGTTCTCTGCCAGTTCTGTGACCAGGACCCTGCCCAGGAAGCAGTGAAGACATGTGTCACTTGCGAGGTATCCTACTGCGAGGAGTGCCTGAAAGCAACTCACCCGAACAAGAAGCCATTCACGGGCCACCGTTTGATAGAGCCTATTCCGGACTCTCACATCCGAGGATTAATGTGTCTGGAGCATGAGGACGAGAAAGTTAACATGTACTGTGTGACTGATGACCAGTTAATCTGTGCCTTGTGTAAACTGGTTGGACGGCATCGTGATCATCAGGTGGCGGCTTTGAGCGAGCGCTATGACAAATTAAAGGTTAGTTTTACCTACTTACCCCTTGTAGCCCAGCAAGCGGGGTCTGAAAAGAAGCTTAGTTGCATAATGGGGAAATACGTTTTCTCACCTCTGGTGAGTGATTGGTATGGGTAGGAGTGCAGTCTATAATTAATATATAATATGCACGTACACACATATCTGTTCTTGAAAAGGTGTCAATTAATTTGCCTTAGATAAAGTTACCTCAGTATTGTCTAAACTTCCCTATACTTACCATAGGGAATACCAAGCATACTACAAATATTGAAGTAAACTTGTTTATTTACCTAAAGCATTATCCATAGTGACCGGTAAGTTTTTAATGTTGACCGCTGTACATACAGGTGTGTGTGTGTGTATACATACACATGGACATTGATTAACTGAAAATTCAGACGTTCTTTGGATATTCTGATGATGATTATTTTTAACACAATTACTTACAACTTGAAATCCCTCTTCTTCACTGCTAAGCAGGGGAAACATTGAAGAGCTGTCTTCAGGACTCTCAGCAGCAGCATTCAGCCACACTTACATAAGACGTAGAAATGAAAACAAAAATGAAATTGTTTCAGAGCTACCTGTGACATTCCCTTGGTTATGTGATTCTTCCTTGCTCCTCTCCCCCCTCCCCCACCGGCCGCTTTCACAGTGAAATGGCATCTATCCTATCAGGTAACAATGCTGCTCTGCCAGTCCTGTGTTCCATTGCAGAATGTCTTCAGTATAGTATCGGTATTGCTAACACACATTCTCTGGATGTTCTCCAGTTTCAGCATGGACTTAATGTAACAAAGCTCCAGCTCAGAAAGTAGAGATGTATTATACCTCTTTGAGCCCAGGATCTTTTAGTTACCAGATTTGCATGCTGCTGCAGAGCAGAATAAGAAAGACAGACCCTCAGGAACCCCAACCCCCATTCCTTAGGGAAATGCAGCTTTGGTTATTTCAAAAGAAGACTACAACCGAGAGATCATGAGTATGAAGGTAAAAAGAGCATTCTTCTTCTGCATACAGTGGCTTCAATGGCAAGAAACTAACAGAATAGGTTGAATTAACTAGAGTTCTTATCTCAAAATACATACTAATAACATACATTGTTGTGTGTGCATGTGTATATATATATGCACAAATGTTTGTGTATGAGTGCACGCACACAAAAAAGTCATATAATATTAAAACAGTGAATAGTAATGGAAAGAAAATCTGGCTGAAACAGACAGGTTCCTTTTAAATCTTAAAGGATTTCTTGTTTAATAATGAAGTATATTTTTGAATTATAATTAGGAAGTTATTTTTACACATATTACACAATTTTATTCTTTGATAAATATAAGATTTTTTTGTCATGATTGATAATATTTTACATTTAGTATTATGTGGATATAAAAACCCAATAATCGGCTTAATGAAAAGTTACTATTTGATAGACTAATTAGAACCATTACATCGCTATTGTTCATTGATTTATATTGGTAGGAATGCACGATTTAATGTGAAATACCTGCCACAATTAAGTATTGGGTAAGTATATTTTGTAATATCTCAAGATAAGCAATTAGGAAATATCTACATTTTGACTTATTTAGATGTAGTAAGCCTAAATAGAGCATTTTTAAAACAGTTGTCTCCTTTCTTTATAGCTTTGAGTACCTTGGAAAATTAAATTTAAAGCCAGGCTAGTTTGTACTGTGCTTAGGTTTTCTGCTAGCTCTGGTTGTGAACATGAGTGCAGTGGGTAGAGTATATAATTGTCATATGATGCCATTCTGCTTTAATGATAGTGCAAATGATTGTTTAAATTCCTACTAAAATTATTTTTTTAGCTAAAATTCTCTCTCTTTACATATTGTATTACAGTGTTTTGGCATTTTGTGTCCAAGGTAACAGGATATCTAAATATGTGTTTCCTTGGCCCTAACAGTCCTACCAGGTGGCTGATCTCTTCCCACGGATAGTTCTGTCAGATAACAAGCCTGTATCAAGGCCATTTGGTACCTACTTCATCATGAGCTGCCATTCCCCTCATATAATCCTTCCCTCAATGTGCTACACTCCACTCTAGGTAGAAGGGTAGTAGGCTAGCCAGGTAGTTTCTTTCCAGATCAAAGCTCCAGTCTCTGGCCATCAGCAAGGCTATTTGAAAACCATGCCCTATCCCTTCTTCCCCTACCCCTTTTTTCCCAGAGAATGAGAATATTTTATGTGCTAAAATCCTAGAGTGAGATCTACAGCATGTAAATCGGCATCATTCCATTAAAATAAACAGAGTGATGTGGGTTTACATCAGCTGAAGATCTGGCCTCTGCTGTCTATCAGACAAGCAAGAGTTCCAAATCCACTCTTGAATTCTGGTTGTCTCTTTCATTAAGGCTAATATTGACCTTTGAGATAGATACTAGGTCAGTCTAGCTACACTACTGCTACTAAGAATGGAAGGATCTTGGTCTTGAGTTTATATGGTGACTTTCATCCACACGGATATGTAGAAGCTAATAAGCTCAATGATGAAATTTGATAAACTAAAATGTCAACTAAAAGAAATGGATAAAACTGATGGTTGTGAAAATACTGTTATTTAAATTAAAAGATTTTTGGTGATAAAGATTTTTGAAAAAAATAACCATGTATTATTCTGTAAAATCGCTGGATTCATTCATAAATTTTTAATGATAACAGTCTCTTTAAAAAAACAAAACATACCATATCTTAAGTGACATTTTCTTTCAGTGGAGGCTTTTTAAAATCAACGTAGTGTGATGCTACCAACAGCAACTAGTTGGTTTTTGGTATGTAGCTCCGAGTGTCAAGCTATGCTAATTACTTGCATTCTATCCCAGCAGTGTTGCTAATTATTTAAACAATATATCATCCTTCATTAACCATGGGACAAAAGATGCCATTACAATCTAGCTCCTTTTGTGGCAAAAATGAAGCTCTTTAATTAAGAGTTCTGGTACACTTGGCTGAGGTATGCATGCTAGAGTGGATTTAACAGTCAATGTAATAGTCATTGTGAAGCTCTGGAAACGAGAACTAGAAGTCTAAATCACTTTACCCTGACAGTTGTAACTCCAATCCTGTGAGGTGCTGAGTACTTTCATCTTTTATCAGCCCCACTGTGAGCTGAAGGCATTCATTTTCTTACAGCAGTAGGCCTATAGTATTTTTAGTTATAGGATTACATGAAAAATCTTCTGTGTATTATAATTATTAATAATTAGTAAAGTAGGTCACATGTGTATAATAAAAAAAACTGGGGACAAGTCAGTAATATATTGAATTTATATGACATGGTGTAGTGTTAACTTTGTAGTGGAACTTAAAATTAATCTTCTGGTACATAAATAGTGTATAGTGTGTTATACATATTAACAGGAGGTTCACAGGGTTCTAGCAAATGCTCACATCTAACCCCCTTCATGAATGCAAAGAATCTCTATTACTCAATGAACATTCATCCTTTCCTTTTTGTCTTGGAGCAATGGAATGAAACATATTCCAGTTTTTTTCAGGGCAACAAATCAAAATTAGATTCTCATATAGTTGTATCTAAACAAGTTAGCATTAGCTAAGGGTTTGGAGCAGAGGCGGCTCTAGCCATTTTGCCGCCCCAAGCACGGCAGCACGCCGCGGGGGGTGCTCTGCCGGTCTCTGGTCCCGCGGCTCCGGTGGACCTCCCGCAGGCGTGCCTGCGAATGCTCCACCGGAGCCGCGGGACCAGCAGATCCTCCGCAGGCATGCCTGCAGGAGGTCCACCGGAGCCGCCTGCCGCCCTCCCGGCGACTGGAAGAGCACCCCCCACGGCATGCCGCCCCAAGCACGCGCTTGGCGTGCTGGGTCCTGGAGCCGCCCCTGGTTTGGAATGAGAGCGAATGTTGTGGGTGGACAAATGTAAGACAAATATAGTCAGCTAATATTCATTTTGAGTTAATAAACGTGTTATATTTGGGTCTGAAAAAAAGAAAAAAAATACATCTTGGGTCAGATTCTCAAATGGTGTAAATAAACATTGCTCAGTTGAAGTTAATGGAGCTGCTCAGATTTACACCAGCTGAGGATCTGGTCCATAACGTTCATGTAGCAATGTCTCCCATCACGCCATGCAGTGTGAAATCAGTTTGGGGTGGCATTCATACTACCTAAGCAGGAGATATCTTTTGTTGGGTCTGCTATAGCCCTGAATATGTCTATGTAATTCTTATTAATGCTGAAGTGTGTTAGGCATTTTTATGAAGTGTAGATCAGATTCCAGAGCAGAATTCTGTAACTGCACGAGTGTTGCCTTTTTCATTAACATTTTCTGTATTTTTACTTCCAAAAGTACACCAGCAAAAAGGGATCTTTAAATTATGTTTGGTGGTGGTTGTTTTTTTCATGGAAAGAAATTACAAAAATAGACAACACTATAATCAAAATCCACATTTTGGTGTGGTGAGTTTGTGACAGAATCCATGAAAAATATCTATTTCTTTTTCTTAATCTGAATCAGGACACAGGGAAAATAATCCATTTACTTTAACAAGCTTAGTGCTCACAAACATTTTTCAGTGGGAAGCAACTGTAAAATATTTAAGCACTGAGAAAATCAAAGTTACATCTTACAAAATTACTTTGAGCATATTATGATAGAAGGCCTTCTGCCAAATCCAAAGCTTCTATAAATAGAGTATAACAATGCATGCATCTATCCCTGTTGTTTTAAACTTGAGGTTATAACCCTTAATATTTAAATGTCTTTGTAGAGATTCTGGTACAATATATGCTGAAATTTTCAGTCTAGCTATGTGTTCCTTACTTCCTTTTTATTTTACTTTTAATTTATGGACTGACATTTGCAACCTGATTAATGATATTGTAATATCATCAGGGTCTGACACTGCAAACCTGTACTCATGTAAATAGTCCTGCTGACCACACGAGTATGTGCTTCCAGGATCAGACCGTACGTCATTATGTGCATCTATTAATAGTATATATGGGTAGATCAATACCTATACACACAAAGATACGAGTAATATCTACATGTACAATGTGTGTTTGTGTGTGTGTTTGTGTATAACAGAGAGTGTATATAATTTGTGTGTGTATGTGTATAATATACATACAAGGTACTAGTTATATCCATATTTACACACATGCACAAACACATACAAATGCACAGTGCATGGAAATAGATACATATGGGGGTGTATAAAATGTGTGTGTGTATATTTATATACACGTGTGTGTGTGTGTGTGTGTGTATATATATATATATATATATGAATTACATACACGTATGTTATGTATATACATTCCATATATAATGTACTTTTGGCTATTACTAACACATTTATGGATGTAATGGATTTCTATTTTTAACTCAGCATTGATTAATGTATCCTTTTAAAACACTTTTTTTTCTGTTCTGATTTTCATATTTATGAATATATTTTCCCTTTTATATCTTTGTAACTTCTATTAACGTTAGGCTTAATGGTAGTTAATGCATTTAGGAAAGAATATGACCTCAGAAGAAACACACAAAGCCTTTCTCAATAGGATCAATTTTTCAATCTGTCAGTGAGCATAATATATTGTATGAAGGATGTGGAAAAAATAACTAACTTTACAAGACTGAATATTTTCGTCCTGCTTGCTTAGTATTGAATGATTTTGAGTGGTAGCCAGTTGTCACTTTTCTTTCAAGTTATGCAGCTTTAGTATTTAATAAAAGTATTATATTAAAATTGGCAAAATGTGTTCTAGGGAAACTTGAAATTCAAATAGCTTCTTGTTCATTCCGTACATGAACTTCAGAAATTAGATGAAACAAGTTTAATAAAAAATGTTAGAGTACATAAATTAGGTACAATATATGCATACATAAAGTTAATAAATTGTTACATTAGATAGCACCCAATCTAAAAATTGTGTATTCTACTTCATAGATTATTCTTTTTGGTGTCAACACTGATGTTTAGTCACATTTACTTGTATAGAATGTTATCGAAACACATAATCAGACTGGCCTCTTTGAAGTGTGCCGATACCCAGACAATAAAAATTAAAACTAATGTGTGTAGCCATTGTGTTCTAAGGATTATTGTGCTACAAAGAGTGTGTAACCTCGGTAAAAAATGAAATAACCATCTCTCACTACACTAATTTATTATGTTAATATACTTATACAATTATGAGAATCTTCTTTTTAGTCCTACATCCTTTGTTTTGGTGTGTGACCTTAAGTCTTTGTTGTTTGTTCTCCTGATTCAGAATTTTTTGTTGGAGAGGAGTAGGACTGTATAACATTTAATTATGGTAACAACCTTTTTAGTATTTTTTCTTTAGAAAACCTCTGTAAAGTAAATTTTAGAATTTGTTTTGTAGCCAAGGATGTCTGAAATGACTCGTGCATATGACTATATACTATAATTTCACAGAGAAGAACAATAGTATCAAAAGGTCCTCTAGAAGTTCAATTGAGCTCTTTTTAAATATTTTATTATAATTTCTGAGAATCCACTTCATTAAAAACAAACAAGCAAGCAAGCATCGCTGTAAATTTTATTGTGTATTTCACAAAGCTTTAGCAAGACTTCCAAAGGCATCAATTTATTTGGAATTATTGTTTGTTTTTCGCCCACTTTTAGCCCCAAAGTAACTTTTAAAAAAATGTTTTGTTGATAGCATGGGTTATTCATAAAGAGTAACAAAATTAACAAATGGTACAGATTATACTATAATATACTCTTACACTCTCCCTTCATATGTTTCTAGCTTCCAGGGGAACTAGACTAAGTAATCGGTTCAGAGAGTCTTTAATAATTTGCCGTAATGCTAGTCCAGAACCTGGGATCTTAGCGTTGTTCCAAATCCCTCCAAAGTTTTAACAAGATGAAATTGTTTGCTGAGAAGACCATCAGATAGTCTCGTCTGGTATTATCATCTTCCTTATCCGTGCAGATGGTTGAGAGGGTTAGATGGTGATGAGGAACCACAATGGATAGGAGGTGTTTTAGGAAGGACGGGGATTTCTGTGGTTAAATAATAAACAACTATATCACAATTAAAATAGAATGAATTTTAATAAAAGAAATAGAGTAAACAGTTAAGGGGAAAATAATTGTTATGGTAAGTTTAGGAAATGCTTAGTGGTTGGATGATGTGTTGTGATAGAGACGGAGAGTAGTAACTTTTTTAAAGTATGTGTATATTTTATGAACGTAGTAGCCCTGTTACCTTATTATTTTAAATTCAACTATTCATTAAAATTAAAATGATGTCAAATGCATCTTCAGACAAAACACTGTTAAAGTGGAGTTGACAAAAATTTAAGGGTAAAAATAATTGCAAGGGTGTTGTAAGTATTCTAAAAGCAAGCATTACAAGCCTGGGAAATTCCAACTTAAGTTTAAACATTTTTTTTTTAAAATCAAAACCTGTTAAAGCACTGTAGGAGTGCTGTATAACACTAACTGTACCCTGCAATCATGCAACACAATAATCATATGATTATGATTAAGGCATATTAATGTTTGTTGTCTCAGGTTTGATTAAATTGATTTTTAAGACCATTAGGTGTTTTTCTTCACGTTTTCTGAACTGGACATATGCATCAAGCAATGTTACCAACAGATCATCAATTCTCTTTTATGTATTCTAGTCATTAGAGCAGTGGTTCTTAACCTGAGGCGCACACACCCCTTGGGGGTATGAGATGCCCTTTCTGAGCATGCGAGAAATGCCAGATTTTTTGAAAGCAGATTAAAAACTTTGCAGTGTAAACTCATGGCTGTTTCCTTTGCTCTAAATGGTTCTGTACGTCTTTTCCTCAGATTTTATATTTATTAACAAAATGGTGGCATCTCATGCAAATATACATGATTTGTGCTACCTCCCCTTCCTCCAAATTGTGTATAATGCAGCCATCTCTGTTTCACATCCTATTTCCGTCAGACTTGCGTGATAACCAACTAGATATTTTGGAATCCATGGAATGCTCAGCAGTGGCAGGAGCTGCTCCTGAATCTACAGAAGGGAGATTATTGTTGTTATTTATTTAAAATATTTATTGCAAAGACCAGCAGGAAAATAATAGTACGATTAAAGGGAAAGTCTATAAAATGGTGCTCCATCCAGTTTTAATGTAGGGCATTGAGTGTTCAGCCACAAAGAAGAAACATGAGCAAGTTATCTGTTCTACAGAAATGTAAATGCTGAGATGGATGAGAGGGGTAAGCAAGAGAGACCATGTGAGGAATGTGATGAAGGATCTGGCATTGGAGGGAGAGGACTCATAGAGCAGATTCTATTTGATGGGACTAAAGTGAGGAAGAAGAAGTTGCAGAGACCAACTAGGTCAAGACTCCACAGTGCTAGGCACTGTACAAACATACAGCCTTTTGTTCCTTCCTCCACAGGGAAGCAGTGGCAAGAGCCACTCTTAGCAACTCCTGAGGCCAAATTTGCAGACCCGCTTTCTCACCTCAGTCCTACAGGGAGTCAGAAGCTGAAACTGCTGCTGGTCACTGGGGTAGAGAACACGAGCGAGACCTTTGTCTGCCCCTACTAGATCTGCAAGCTACCTTGGGACAATTTATGTTGATATTGTCTAACTAACTGTTTTCCTAATGGTTTCATACTCAACCGAGAATTGGGAGAGGGAAAAGAGAAGGGAAGGGAGGGATGCAAGTGGAAGAGGAGAGCATTTTTATCATAAGGCAGCAATGGTGAGTGAGTAATTCAGGCGACTTCATTAGATATAAAGATCATGGAAAAAGAAGTAACATGCCAGATATTGCTGTGCATGTATGTTTTATCTTTTACTCCCTTCTCCCATCCATCCTTTATTTTCTGGTGATATAATAATGTCTTCAAGGCTGGGGCATAGTCATTAAACATGTTGGTAGAGCACTTAGCATACTTTGAGTATCTTATAAATAAATAATAATAAGTGAAGGAAAAAGTGACATACTCTTGACTTTTGGGTGATATGCCATATGGTGCTGCCTGAAAAAGAGTTTGAGATGGTCTTTTTCTTGTGACTTGTATAGGGTGCACTAGGAGCATCACTTCTCTTGTGACTTTTTCCTGTGTGTGGTCTGGCAATATACAATACTTCATTTCATACCTGTGTTTTTCCAAAGAGTACTTCAAACAAAAGTACTTTCAGAGTCAGATTCCTGTACTGGTACTTTAACTTACTGTTCCTCTTTTCCATTAGAATGATTTGATGGAGTTCCTTAGCTTTCTTCTCTGCAGCTGCTGAGGTGTGAGATTTTTGTTGCAGCTAGAATTAGATTGGCACAGATATAGCCATCATTGCCTTCTGGTAAAATCTGCAAGGTTATTTACTATTTGTTATCTCTAAAATTATGTCTGGGATTTTAACAATGGAAGAGAAAGGGCAAGGGGTAGTCAATATTGTTCAATAGTAACATTTTTTTCCCTTAGGCAACAAGCATTAACGAGCATTAACACATTAACATTATCATACGTCAACAGTTGTTTGTATAAGGATATGTTTTCAAAGGTGCCTCAATCCAACTTTTAAAATTACATGCATAATTTTTCACATAATCCAAAAAATTTGGATATGAAAAATGATGAGTTCAAAAAGACTCAGCAGGCAAAATCTAATGTGTAATTTGAGTGCATTCTTTTGAAATTTCTACTTTAGCCATCAGTTCCGCAGAGACAGAAAAGCAGGAGTAGCAGCATGATCTTTTAATTACCAGTTTGATAGTATTTGGTGGATCAGAAGTCTCTTCAAAGACAGTAAGAATAGCAATAGCAAGCAAGGGGGACAGAGTCTCACATGCACGCCCATCCCTAGTCCCCAGTCCAGGTGTGGGAAGGCAGGTTCATCCCAGCAGGATCCAAGTGTGGAGGGGCTTAATGTGGGGGATCCAGGTATGGGATGAGGGTTCTGTGTGAGGCAATCAGGTGCGGGCAGCTTGGTGGGGGGGGTCTGGATGCAGGGGTTGGAGCTCAGTTGGGGAGTCAGTGTGTGGGGTGAGGTCTGGATGCACGGGGGTTGGATGGATGGGGGGGCAGCTCCCTGTAAAGTGACTCTTCCCCCTGCAAGCTGGGGCGCTATGGGGACAGGAAGTGGGGGTGGAGCTTCCTGCAGCTGGGGGAGGGGTCACCGTACGGGGAGCTGCCCCCCGTCTACCCAACCCCCACCCATCTGGACAACACCCCATTCCTCACCCAGACTCCCCTGATCCATACAGTGGAAGAGGAAGTCTCGTCCCCCACAGTCCAGCCAGAACTAGCAGCTGAAGCCCAGCAGCTCTGGATGTAGCACAATGCCCGATCTCCTCCCCGACCCCCAGGCTATGATTTATGTCTCCCTCAGATGCTCCCAATGCCTGAACCAAAAGAGCCTGCTTGGGGCCAGTGCCCAGGAGGGCACGTGAATCAATTATTCTATGAGGAAAGAGTAAATTCTGTGGGAGGCACTAATTCTGTGCTTTCTCAGTGGCACAGAATTCCTCCAGGGGTATAGTTCTGAGCTCAAATCAAGATAAACCAGGAGTATTTTCATTGGAGTCATTGGTATTATACTGAAGTATTATAAAAACTGAAGTGAGATCAGAAAAGATCAGAATCACAAAGCTTGAACAAAAGAACTTAAATTCTTGAAAAAGTGTTTTATATCCCAAGTGTGCTGGTAGCTATTTACGTCCCAGTACTCTTTGTATTTAGAATGAGAAGTACTGTACCATAAATATGGTAATAAATTTAAGTACTGCTTCATGTAAATGCTGAGTTTTTAATGGCACCCATTGACTGTCCTAAATCTCTCATTTCTGCCATCAAAATAACAAGTCTGAACAATTTTCAGAATTTGCAGATAACTTGTTTAGCTGAGCTAGAGAGGTCCATAATTTACTCTTAATATAAGATAGTGGTTCTCAAACTTTTGTACTAGTGACCCCTTTCACATAGCTAGCCACTGTGTGTGACTCCCCCACCTAAATTAAAAACACTTTTTAATATATTTAACACCATTATAAATGCTGGAGAAAAAGCAGGGTTTGGGGTGGAGGCTGACAGCTTGCGACCCCCATATATTAACCTCATGACCCCCTGAGGGGTCCCAACCCCCAGTCTGAGAACCCCTGATATAAACGGTAGCAACGGGGCAATAGTGACTCAGAAGCTCCTGGGACGACTACTGGAATAGTGCTGTTGATGGTATCACTCCTTGTTCAGGACTGTGTCTAAAATCACAAGCTGCACCTCATCTCCTTGTATCACTTCCTATAATTGCATGGACCGTATTGTAAAATCCTGAGTTTCATACTTTTGGAATTAGTTTTAAAATATTGATGTTTTAATTCTGTGTCTAAAGATAAACTCTAACTTGTCCTGTTATAAACAAACAACATTTTTGGATTGATTAAAATACCATACTTCTTAGCACCATCATGAGAGGCTGAGAATATTGGGGCTGGGGGAAATGATGACTAATAAGTAGAGGAAATCTTTCCATGAAACTGATGAGAAAAGAGAAACCAGAACAGAAGTGTTCTCTTGTTGAAAATAACCCATTGTCAGGTAAAAGACAGTATAATTGGTGACTTAGGACAGGATTTAGGGCCAGGTGACCACATGGGGTGGGGGCTTGGAGGGCACCGGGCTTGGGGTGATGTAAGTTATTCAACGGTTTAACAAATGAGAGGGGGTGCTGAAGATGCTCTGCGCCTGGGGCGCCATTTGGTCTAGGGCTGGTCCTGGCTAGCAGTTGTTGTCTGTGCTTGCGCTGCGGCAAGCTCTTCATTGAAACTGATCCATGTGAAAGTATCCTCTTTGATTCATGTTTTGCTCTCTTGAAACATGAGGCTGTATAACTGAGCTCTGTTTAAAGGGACCCAGACAATATGGTCAAACTTTAAAACTGATTACAGGCAGGCAGCTGTTGGCCACAAATGTATCTTGTTCAGGAGTCATTTGCTAGAATTGTTAGGCTGTAGTCAATGACACTTTGTGCTTGCCTTGCCCTATAGCCAAAAAAGATAAAAGGGAAGAACAAAACTCATACCACATTGACTCTTTCCTATATATATATAGTATGGCGAGTGTGTATACATAATCTATTAAAATGTGAAAAGTGTTGGGGGGGGAGAATAGGGGGAATGGCAAACCATTCAAATATTTGTTAAAATATGATATTCTCCACACAAAAGAGCCTCACCATATATATATGGAGAAACCCTTTTCAATGGCTAACAGATAGAGAGGAAGAAATTGTTAAAGGAATACATTGCTGATGCATCCGTAAGTAAAATGCAATATAAAATTAATCTAAGTAAAAATAGAGGTTTTTCTGTGTATCCAACCAAAATAGATTCTGTAAAATAGAGGAGGAGAAGTTGGTGCTGATGTGTGTGAATATGAAGGTTGCGGAGAGTGGAAGGTCTGCAACCCTCACTATCTTCAAGGGCACACACTGGCCACAACCACTTAACTCTCACTGCAGAAGAATAGTAGTCACAGAATAACATGCCCTTACCTTGCCCTTCCTATGTTTCCTGCCTCCTCCTGTACATTGGTGCCTGGGGTGCTGCTGTCATGGTCACAACAAAATTGTGGTAATTCCACTGTGTTTTGGGCCTTCCTCATCTGAAGGAGGAGGGGACAGGATTTGAGTCAGTGGGGTTAACTACCACACATATGTTTCTAAGGCTACAACTGAAAGTTTATAATTATTAATCTACAGGTTTGAAAAAGTTATCTGCAGTAGGATATAATGCCTGCATTCTGTCACTGGCCCTTCGCTTCCCCCACCTCAGAGAACAATAGTTGCCCCCATAAATAAAAAATTATGATCTAGATACTTGGTCAAATTAGTTAACATGTACGTTGATGTTGTTTTTGTTGCACGTGTTTAAATGAAGGCAGAATTTTCCTACTGTTTTATTAAGCCCGTCAACAAATCTGTCTGTACTCAATGTGTTGCATCGTCGCTGACCTTCTTCTGATGTTTCTGTTGTAGCTCATGGGGCTATGTGACCTTAATGGAAAGAACAGCTCCATCAATTATAGCAACAGCCATCCTCATAATGCCTTTCCACTTTTTTTTTTGAATTGCCACCCAACTCACTGAATTAGCCCCTTTTTTTGCAGGGGGGAATGGTGGAGCAGCACTCCAGAAGTTCAGATGCTTTCCCAAGCCTCTCGTCTAAAAACTGGACTAAAAGTCTCATGCAAACAGGATGTCATGAGATTTCTGTTTCTAGCTGGGTAAGAAATATTAGAAGAACTATTTTTATTTACTTCAGTCTTTCCAGTCCTGCCCTTGTTGAGAAAAAAAATCTTACACTTATTCTACAGAAATGATCTAAAAGTGCTATGTCAATGTCATACTGTTGCCTTTTGGATCAATAACAATAGAAAAAGTCGCACTTCTTGTTAAGGGTAACAATGTGAGGGGGAAAATGAGAGAAATAAAATTAAAATAAAGAGTTAACTACTTTTTTTGAACCTTGAGAAGGTCTGAGTTTGGTTTGAATTTGAGCGGAGTTTGAAATTGGCTCCTGCTTCATCCACATCAGTTTGCACGTTCCCAGTTGAAACCAATGCAATTTACTTTGTCAAATAAATCACCACTGCTCTTTAGAAAAACACACAAACAAATCCCCCTCAGAGCAGTGTTGTTAAGATTCCATTGCTGTTAATTCTGCCCCACTGAAGACAATGGGGCTTTAGACTTCACCGTTTAGTCAATGGGCACAAGACCAAAGCCCATTGTGGACAAATTTGCAAACTACACTGCCCAGTTGTTGCCTACATTGGCATTGCCTCTTAAATAAAAAAAAGCCCAGTGTTAAACTCAGTAGTGTTTACAAGCTAAATTATCTGGTTATAAACTAAATTATCATCAGAAGTTACAGATGCATGTGTAGGAGTCATTATTTTCTTAATTACTGATGTGTCTAGTCACTAGCAAGAAGGAAACTGTCACTAGCAAGAAGGAAAAGGGAATAACAAGGGCATTGCTTATTTTGCGCACTTTTACAGACATATTCTAGGACTGATAAGAGCTCCAATTCATCCTGAAGTCGGAGACGGGAGTTTTCTTGTTGAATGACTACTGTGCACATAGTGGGACTATTAATCTGTTGTCACGTGTTTTCCTTGGGGGAATTAGTTTCCTTCCTGAGGAGGTCCAATAGGTCAGGTAAATATCTGAGTTTGGAAGCTGTTTGTATCAGTCCTCCCCTGTTAGACTGAACATTTCTACAAAGAAACTGTGAGAGGAAAGCTCTAGGAAACCTTATCATGCAGCTATGCAATACAGTAATGTTGGGGAGCCATTTTAACTGTATATGACAGATAATAGGTCTCTTTATTGTGTAATTTGAGAATCTAGCTTGTTAGGAATCAGTATTCAGGTTTGTTTATTGATTTATTTATTTATATAGCATTGGCTGAGTAGAGATTGAGTCAGATTGTGGAGCCTTAACTTAAACCAGCCCTTGCTCATGCGAGTAATCCCTGGTATTACTTGATCAAATAAGCATTCTCCAGTGTACAGATTCTATAGTCGGGCCCTAAGAAATTTGAATCTATTACTATCCATCTGTTCTCTTATTTTATACTTAGATTGTAAACATTTGGGGGCAGGGACGCTCTTTTTGTTCTGTTTGTACAGCACCTAGCACAATGGGGTCCTGCTCCATGACTGGATACTGAGGCTCATAGGTGCTATGATAATACAAATAAATAATAAAATAATATCTCAATTATACAGTATTTACATTGGGTCATCTGACCACACCCTGCCTTAATTTACACCAGTGCAAATCCAGAGTAATCCCATTGAAGTAATGGAGTTATTCTGGATTTGTACTGATGAAACAGAGTTCAGAATTTGATCCATAGTGTTTTAATTATAAACAAAAGAGACAAGCATATGCCTATGCAGCTCTGTGAAGGGCTCTCCCTGTTGTTAATACAGACCTGTACCACGAGAAGTAGAGATGAGCCTGAATCAAATCCTCAAAAGGTGAGGAGTGTTTACAATATGAATCTGAGGCCAAGACTACACTAGAAAAAGTTTTCCAGCGTATACTATACAGATCTAGCTATACTGGCAAAGCTTCCTAATGTAGACACAGTTTATACCAGCAAAAAAGAAGTCTTGCTTGTATATGTCATAGCGGTTCCTGAAGTGAAATAACCTATACCGGCAAAATCACTTTGATGCTGGTATAACTGCATCCACACTAGGGCTTTTGCTGGTATACCAATGTTGCAAAAATATCACCCCCCTCGCTGACTGGTGAAGCTTCTAGTGTAGATCTGGCCTGACTGTGAAACTCTTGTTCACAAGGGTTTGTGAAAACACTTTTGATCTATGTGAGTTTGTCCCCTAGTCCCTGAATTTCACTTTTTGCTTTAGAGTCAGATAAATCCCAGCCATTTTTCTGAAACTAGCTGTAGGATATCCAAAAAGATTCATAAAGCTAAGCCAACCTTTTACAAACCCATGCTGAATTTTGAGCTTGCAACCAGCCACCAAACTGGCCGTGTTTTGGTTTTCACTGCAAACATTTAACACAGTTCTAGTACTGTGATATATAGTCTCCTTGGTTGTTTGGAAAGGGCTTCCCTAAAAATATCAACTTCATTGTGGATTTGATATTTATATATTGTTATTTTGTTAAAAAGGAGCACCTACCCCTGCTCTAGGCACTACTTGACTATTCCTAAAAGTAGAGATCTCTTGTGTAACTCGCTTTTAACTACAAATCAACTAATTCAGAATAACCCAGCAGCAATAAACATATGGAAGATCTCTGAAGATCTCCCACTAGAACCTTCCCCCTCCTTCAGCCTGGAAAAACAAGTGGGCTTCAGAGCATGCCCTGAAAATTAGGGCTATTTCAGACCAAGAGGAGAGCATGTTCCAAAGTATATACAAATGAATTCCTCACTGTTTCACCATAAACCTCAGTGAATCCTGATCAAATGAATGCAGCTCTTGCGGTGCTGTAACATAAGAGAGCCAAAATATGGTAACTAATTTACTGTTCAGGGATTTTTAAAATATACATTTGGAGGAGATTCATTATTGGTAATTCTTCAGTGAGGCATTTATAAACTTATCCTCTGAGGTGATCGTATCTTCTTTCATTCTGAGAACTCACAGAGAAGAAATAGAACCAGGATGACAAATGAGCAGTCAGAAATCTGCAACAAGAAACCACAAGAACCTCAGGCTAATCCAAACCAAGCTGAAAAACCTTTTGGGAAGGAGATGAGAACTCTTTCATGGGCTGTTAGAAAAATTTACTGAGAGGCTCTCTGCTGACCAGGTCACTGAGGGCAGCTGCAACAGCCAAGGGGAGGCTGCAACAGCCACAACCTCCCATCTGCTGGCAGGACTATAAGAATTTGCTACCTAAAAGTAGGCAATGTTGGCTGGGGAGGAGTTGTGCCCAGCACTGATTCTATGCGTCCCCTCAGCAACCTCTGTGGATGGTGACCCTATGGCGCTCTGAACATAATCTGAGGGTGAGCTGCCTGTTCTCACTTATGGTGAATGCTCCCCTGGGGTGTCAGTGACTAGGATGGCACAAGGAAGTCTTCCAAATACTTCAGACATCTGTAAAAAAAAATCAGTGATTCTGGCCCACAAAATGAATACTGCCCATACTGAAGCGTATCCACCCCACGGATATTCCCAACGTTTGCTCTGGCTGTTTAGAAGTAAACAAGCAGATATCCAGAGCACCAAAGTCAGGAAGAAGTGGACATAATATCATTTACACTGCAATAAGACCACTGGCAAAAGAAAAACAGTTGCATCCTGTCTTATCCTGAAGAGGGTCTAGCTTCTTATTAGTACTAATTGTTACCTCAAACTATATTCTAGCTTCAGAAAGTGAAAAAATATACAGTGCCAGAGTTCCTTCTTCAAGTGTTCTGATGTTCACTGTGTTTGGTACTTTGACTAGAAAATTGCTACTTGTTACAAAACTATGCATACACATTGTAGAAGTATATGATTAAACAGATGAAATGTATATTAAAGCTGATGAGATGAGGGTAAAGCACTATTTGAACTATGTTATCTGAAATTGGTGTGAACCAAGGTGTGACAAGGTGTACTAGGCCCTTTGAGGTGAAAGGCCAGAAAATGAGTAATGAAGGTGGGTCGCCAGGTCTGCCTAGAAAGGCTGCAGGGAAGAAGCCAATCAGAACTCGGCAGGCTCAGCTAAAAGTTCCTGGCAGAGACTAGAGGCGCAAGTAAGGTGCTCTTTGCTGGGGTTTGAGACAGAACCAGAAGACAGGTTCTGGTGACTTTGGCATTCTGTGGGGAAGAACTTCAGCCCTGAGGTAAGGGTGAAGAGAAAGGGACCACATGAGAAATGACCCAGGAAATAGCAACAGCTATTTATAGGATCCCTGGGTTGGGACCTGGCGTAGTGGCTGGGCCCAGGTCCTGCCAGTGGCAGGATGGTCTAAGCCCCAAGAAGGAGATAAGACTTGTTTATAGCCCCAAGAGAAGGGCAAGACCTAAAAAATCTTCAGGGAGAATGCCCTGGGAGCACTGCTCTATACCAGGGCAGACAGGGACTTAAAGCTAGCCAAGAAGAATCTGAGGACTGAGCCCAGAGACAAGGCTAAAGACATTTCTTAGGGCACAGGAACAGGCCCTGTTGGACCTTTTACCCTGGAAGGGGTTTGTTTGGTCACATGTTGACTGTGTGTGGCTTGGCCCAATGATGAAGCCACTCAAGGGCAGTGTTGACAAGGGGAATAGCTAACAGAGCACAGCAAAAAGGGGGAGAGAGAGAGAGAGTGTGCAGGTTTGCACCTACTCAACATGAGGCTCTCACAAGAGGTGAGTGTGAGCCATCACATGGGACTTAGGTTGAGTCAGTTTTTACAAGACCAGAGAATATGACTTTAGACTTGCAAACCAGATATTCAGCTTGTGTAAACTGTTGTAGACAGGTTGAAGTTGGTGGAGCTATGACATTTTACACTAGCTCAGGATGTGTCCATAGGAATGTACGGCTCTCCGTGTTCCAAGATTAAAATGAGGCCATTTGCACCTTTCTCACAAGAAACCACTGAGTTTTGTGAAACCCTTATTGTTCTTGAATAACACAGTGTTTATGAGAAAGAGAAAAGTGGTTTTGGGAAAAGACAGCTCATAAGGCTTCTGAAAAGAGACAGAGTCCTAGAAGTACACAGAGAAAAATGGAAGGTAGGGCACTGTCAGAAAGCAAACACTTTGTTTCAAGGAAAGAAAAAGATGTTAGCTGAAGGGAAATGGAAACAATGGGCAGCTCAAATCAACAGGGTATATCCGGCACAACCAGATTAGGTAGTGTGATGCTACAAAAGGATATTTAAAGTGGAAAGCTTACTCTGGAAGGTAGACATTGCTCCTGGTCCTTATTTGTCAGAAGTTGAAAACTAGGAACTTGGTTTGTGAATGATAGACAGGATCATCTCCTTTATTAGAGAAAGACATCTCTGTACTCTGAGAGTATTTATTTAGGACATCTAAGGATGTCTACTAATTCTTTCTGAATCCACGGACAAATTGAAATAGAGGAGAGCTGATCTAACAGCTGATAGCGGACTGTGTAAGAACTGAGACAAAGCAGACAAGAGGGAAAAAACAAACCCTGTATCAACCCAGCTGCTTCACGTTGTAGCGGGAATTGAACAGCTGCACAGAATAAACATTCAGTCACACACAGCTATAAGCATTGTACCTTGCTGGAGGTAATAGTTAAGACATACAACGTCAACCTACAGTTAAAACCCTCAACAAAATGCAGTCTAAATCTATAGTCTGAAAAACTGTTCAAGAGTAAAGATAACTTTCATGATATAGCCCTGTCCTAGCAATCCCTTAGCTATCTGTTTATGACAAGCCCTTACCCTAAAAATGGGCTATTACTGGAATAAATGCTGTTAAACCAGGTTTTCTCAAACAGGGGTTGCCGCTTGTGCAGGGAAATCCCCGTCCACAGGTCTGGCAGATCGTGGCTCCCACTGGCCACGGCTCGCTGCTCTGGGCCAGTGGGAGCTGCTGGAAGCAGCATGGGCCAAGGGACTTACTGGCCACAAGCTAGCTAGCTTACTTATTTACTTACTTCCAGCAGCTCCCATTGGCCCGGAGCAGCGAGCCGCAATCGGTCGGACCTGTGGATGGGGCAGGCACACCAGGGCGGACGGGGCAGCTAAACACACCAGCCCAGCCCGCCAGGGGCTTTCCCTACACAAGCGTTGACCCCTGTTTGAGAAACCCTGTGTTAAACCACATAGAATTGAATTGTGTATTGTAATTTGTTTTGCCTTTTGATATTTTGCTTTTTATTACAATTGAAACTAGTTTAATATAGGGCAAGTCCTTTGGTCTCCTAGCTTGAACTCCAAAGAAGACTAATTACTTAGGTCCTTTTCTGTAGAAAAGACAGAATTCTGACAAAACTTTGTCTAATTTGGTTTCCAAGTGACCAATAACAGTTAAAAGATATTGAATGCCCATAAGAGAATTGAAGAAGATTGGCCATACTGGGTCAGACCAATGGTCCATCTAGCCCAGTATCCTGTCTTCCTGGCCAATGCCAGGTGCCCTAGAGCGAATGAACAGAATAGATAATTATCAAGTGATTCATCCCCTGTTGCCATTCCCAGTTTCTGGCAAACAGAGGCTAGGGACACTTCAGAGCATGGTTTTATATCCCTGTCCATCCTGGCTAAAAGTCATTGGTGGATCTATTCTCCATGAACTTATCCAGTTCTTTTTTGAATCCTGTTATAGTCTTGGCCTTCAAAAATCCTCTGGCAAAGAGTTCCACAGGTTGACTGCATTGTGTGAAGAAATACTTCCTTTTGTTTGTTTTAAACCTGCTGCCTATTAATTTCAATTGGTGACCCTTCGTTCTTGTATTATGAGAAGGAGTAAATAGCACTTCCTTATTTACTTTCTCCACACCATTCATGATTTTGTAGACCTCTATCATATCCCCCCTTAGTTTTCTCTTTTCTCAGCTGTAATGTCCCAATCTTATTAATCTCTCCTCATATGGAAGCCGTTCCATATCTCTACCTATAAGTAGATCATTATGAGCAGCTCAGGCTGAATTTTTCAAATTTCAATTTTGCAACAAAAAGAAAGTGATGAATTTTTCATGAAAAATTGTCTTGTTTTTTGGCCAGTTCTAAGAGTATAAGAAATATAAGCTGGTTAGTGTAAACATGGAGCTCAAATGTTATATTTCTGTATCTTTGTATGCTAAGTCTAATTCTTAGAATCATGTTTCCAGTGTGAATATTCACTATTATGGATTCAGTTCAGAAATAGCTTTCTGTGAGTATTTTATGCCATGCTTCCTCAGATGAGTTCTCTGACACTTGGGTGCACAGATAGCATTGTTAGAGTATGTCAATAGATTCCTTTACTTTATGCCTACTATTCTTTGTTCCTTACGTTTAGTCCAGATGGTGAAAGCATTCCTCACCAACTGCTGACCTGAGCAATGCAGGCTGGCTTGGATGTAAAAGGACAAGAATGTGAGGGGGGAAGGGGGAATTGAACTTTTGATCAAAAACCACTAACATTTTAAAAAGACAGAAAAATGCTGTGATCACACTGTCATGAGTTTATGTTCAGTATTAACTTTGAAAGAACAACTTGTAAGAATTGTAAAAGTTTTTTTCTTCTGTGTAGAAAGGCTAAGTGTGATTACCTGCACTTCTTAACTTTTGCTGTTGTATTAAAACTGCTTAATATCTCTTACATCTTAAGTATGAGGCAAGAAAAAAATGGCCCGTTACATCCTTTTGTTGCTCACCATTGATCAGTAGCCATGAATTCCTTTTTTGGACATAATTATAAGAGATATAAGAGCTAGTATTTGGCCTAAAGATAAACTTTTTACCAGCATGAATCTATTGTAGCAACAAACTGAAGTCTTTTGAATTCAAACTGCCAGAAGGCAGAGAAAAGAGAGAAATGGGGAGGGTAGGATTTATAGGTCAGTCGTTGATTTTATTTAATTCATTTTTTGTGTAGCTTTAGGAATACAAATCTGTCTGAGATTTACAAAAACAAACTTAAATTTTTCTTTCATAGTTTAGTCAAATTACAGAGTGCTGGCAACCTTTGCAAAGAGTATTCACAAGCATCTTTTTGTGGACAAACAGCCTTGCCTCATACTGATGAATCTGGACTTTTACACTTAGGGTACGTCTATACTACCCTCCGGATTGGTGGGTAGTGTTTGATGTATCGGGGATCTATTTATCACATCTCGTCTAGATGCAAAAGATCGATCCCTGAATCGATGCCTGTACTCGACCTCAGCAGGAGGAGTAAGAGGAGTTGATGGGGGAGTTGCGGCGGTTGACTCTCTCCCATGAGGATGGCCAGGTAAATGTAGCCCAGACCATAGTATCTTAGGCTGTTTCAGCATTACTTCAGAGTGGAATGGCTCCTTCTGCCTTAACTCTATCACACATTAGTGTAGTGATTGCTTATTGTCTGACAAATCCCTATGATTTCTTTTTTAGTACTTATAAGCTTAATCTTAGATTTCTCTTTGTCATATACTCTGTGTTGCATCAGATAGAGAAACCTAGCCAGATTCTTTAAAGGCACATGGTAAAATTTTCAAAGGTACCCAAGTCACTTAGGTTGCAATCCACAAAGCAATTGAGAGGCCTAACTTCCAGATTTAGGTTTCTAAATCCCCATGTGTGGCATCACTGTGATCCATGAAACTCCTTCTTGACTGCTGCCTGGTCCCGTAGGTGCTTAAACTCACTCAGCATCTAACTTTCTGCTGTAAAAGTTCTGTAGGCACCTCAGTTTTAAACCCTGGGGCATGTGCACAGCTGCCTCCTCTTGATGGCTAGGCACCTATCTTCCTGCTTAAGCTCCAGAGAAATTCATGAACAAGGAAGCTAGGTGCTTGTCTGCCTCAGTCACACATGGGATCCAATCCAGTAGGTGGCCGCTGAGAATGCCTACTGGATCCAGTCCCATTCAAAATCCTATTGGAGGAGGAAGTGGTGCCCACCTTATAATGTTTAGCCTAGTGTTTAGAGCACTTACCTGGGATGTGGGAAATTCAGGTTCAATTCTCACCCTCCTCTGCTAAAGGGAGAGACAGGATTGGAATGGAGCTGGGATGGGGTGTCTAATCACTGAACTATGGGATAGTCTCATATATAGCTGTCTCAGCCTCCGCTGTTGAATAAATTAAGAGCCACTGGGAGCAGGGGGACTGGATCCTGGGTTTCCCACATAGATGCCCTAACCACTGGACTACAGAGTCATTCTCTCACTCTGTCTGGCCCAATGACTGCTCCACTGTTGCTAAATACTTAAATAATCTTTGTGAGGGGGAATGATTCTATAGTCCAGTGGTTAAGGCACCCGCATGGGAGATGGGAGACCCCAGGTCCAGTCCCCCCCACACAGTGGAGCTTTAGCAGCAAGAGAGATTGAGTATCCCATGGCTCAGTGGTTAGAGCACCCTCCTGAGAGGTAAGTGCTTAATGCCAGATTTTGCCACCCTTATTCACTAGAAATAGAACCTTATTCTGTGAACAGGCTTTCAATAGGACTAATCGGAGTAAAATACTACTCAATGGCAGAGTGGCTAACTCTGGCCCTTACTAAACGGAATCTCCTGCAGAGGAGAGCTTCCAAGGAATGCCTTATTTTTTCATTTGCATTCTCCAAGAGAGTCCTATCTTTTAGGTAGACTTCTTTAAGAGAGATTCAGCAAGTTAAGACAACACTGAATTTGTTGGCATGGCAAGCCTGCAGTTTGGCCAGAGATGTAGTCTGACTAACTTGTATAGTAACAATAGTTCTCTGATACTGAGATTTGGGAGGGATGACTAGAAGCAAGTGTTTCAGCCTAATATATAAGAGAATGGCAAACGAAAAAGCCATTGACCAGGACAGCCATTACATGAGACAAGTTGTCAAAGCCTGGAATCATCCTGGCCCAGTGGAGGCTGTTGTCAATTGTATCTGGGGTAATTTGCATGAGGTCTTTAGCTCTGTTCTCTTTTGAGTATTGTTCACGCCTTAAGGCACTGCAGGTCAGATGATTAGTTAGAGGGAAAGCTAATGGGTCAGGATTCCAACAAGAGGCATTTAAATAGGTTTTTGGGAGCTTTGCAAATCCCAAGGTTGATTTTCTGTTCCCAGATGTCCTGGGATTTAAAGAGATGTTCATATTCCCCTCCCCTCCTGTAAGCTATTTAGTGAAATGAGCAGTTAAAAAAATTGACACTTAAATTGTTCTTCTGAGGTGATCTCCAGAGTTACCACCCCTTTAGGAACCTACCACACTTATGAGCTCTGAATACATCATAATTTAAAAATAAATAACTGCGCTGAATGGAGGAAGGAAAAGAGTTCACATCTCTCTCAGCTATTGTTTCAGGTAGACTCCTACATGGGACTGCTGTGGAGCCTGGTAGTGGGATTGAGATCCTGCAGGACCTGCTACCAGAACAGTGAGAGCAGGTGGGAGTGGGATTAAAGAATAGGCTGGCACACTGCTCTAGTTTGAGGCTGTTTGTCAGCAGACTCAGACAACAGAGCATTAGTTACATCAGTTCATATTTGGAAGGTTTTGTTCACAACCCTAAGTGTAGATTCTGATTAAACTGATAGCGTATGCCTCCCTGTCCCACCGCTTGGAGACTCTCTACTGAATGCCTCTGCTAATACATTCAGTTCTCAAAATACTCTGAGGCTTCTGTTGTTTGTGAACCATAACAGAATGAAACTTGAATTGCTCTAAGGCTTTCTGTCAGAGCATGCCATGCAGCCTGATGTGTGACTAATTTGAAAGCCTCAAGGTTATGTGATGTATGAACTAAAAGTAGAGGGGACAAGTGGAGAGGTTGCAAAACCTCATGACAACAGATTTTTACATGTGAGAGAGAGGAGACAGACACTGTTGGAAGAAGGGGAATAAATAGAGATGGATAAAACTTGATAGGTTGAGTGGTGCCTGTATGAACTTCTTTGTCCCATGAAAAGACTGAACTTTACACCACCTTGTTTCTTTCAAGTTTTTCAATAGATCCTGGATCTAGCTCGGCCACAAATACCAGAAGAGAAACTTCTTGCAGTTTTTCTGCACTTCTGCTTCCAATTGTGGCTGAAACCAAGAAGCGTGAGGCCTATTAAACTTGAATATGGGGAGCAGGGCTGGGAATAAATATTAGCCCAACTATTGTATACTTCAGATAAAGATTGCTTTCTGGTTTTGTTTAACTCATGATTGAAACTAGTTTACTGTAAAGATAGTGCTCTCCTCCCCCCAAAATTTGGAGTTCAAATAAAAAGGGAGCTGGATCCAAAATGTCCCTGGTATTGCACAGCTACTATTTAACCAAATATTTTAGAAACAGAATGTTCCAATTTTATTTGGGGGCAGAGGGGAATCTAGTTAGAATGAGCAAATCTTTTGGGAGTGGTTATTGTTTAAACCACTTTATCAATTTCCAATCATAATTAAAGTATTTAATAAAGAAAATAATCTTGCTTAATCTGATTGCATAAGTTAATACTTTGAGCAATACAACGTGCTAGCTGATAATTCATCTTTGCAAAGGGAGATTTTTTTAATGAAAGTTAATAGGTTCCACTAAGGGCTTGTCTACACTACTGCATGGGGTCGATCTAAGATACGCAACTTCAGCTACGTTAATAGCGTAGCTGAAGTCAACGTACTTAGATCTACTTACTATAGTGTCTTGATTGCGATAAGTCAACAGCTGACGCTCTCCCGTCGACTCCACTTGCGCTCCTTGTTCTGGTGGAGTACCAGAGTCAACGGGAGAGCACTCAGCGGTCAATTTATCTATATACTAGATGCGATAAATCGACCCCCGCTGGATCAGTCGCTGCCCGCTGATCCGGCAGGTAGTGTAGACAGACCCTAAATTAAGACATTTCAGTTTGTTTGTCACTTTGTCCGTTGATATGCTGAGATCTGTGCATCTATGCTTATACTTAAAATAGTAGGCTTTAGCTTTATATTGGTGCATGGATCTTACACATCTCCATTGCGTATGTTTATGAAGGTGTTTTCTGGGGTGAAGTGGGGTGGAGTTTGGAAAGGGTGATGGGCACATGAAACCAGTTGCAGCTCCCTAATCCTGGAGCTTCCCAGCCTTGGCACAAGTTAAAAGTTGCATTGGAGCAGCTCTGACGACTAGCATAGAATCCAGGTATACGTTGGGATTCCATCCGTGACCTCTTTCCACTCAGCTTCCCAAGAATTCAGTTTGACTCCAGACTTCGTCACTCATGTACCTTTATTTGTCATACGACAAGACTATGCTGAGCTGATCAGACTCAAATATGGGGTGTCTGTGGTGTGTGAATGCAGGGTATATCACATCTCCAAAGTTACAGAGAAACCCTCTGCCTCCATATACATTTACACATCTCGGTGCATTTACTGTACACTACATCACAGATTTTTTGATTGGCTTGGTTACTTTGCAGGAACCGATTGCTGAGCAGCATATTCTGTCCATGTATAGTTCATGTTTGACTACTCCTTGCCTCATCTCTACATTCCTAATTTATTTTGTCCACTGTTGTTCTTGTTCATAGTAAATGGTTCCCTGATGTTCTCCCTCTTATCTTAGCTGGCTCAGACATTCTGTCTTTTGAGCCTACTGATCTATTTACTTAGCTTATTTAGTACAAAACTATCAGTTTTCAACCTAAAGACCTGTTTATCTCCCTAATTCTCTCTTTCAGGAAATGAAGTCTCTCTCGTGTCAGGGCCAGACCTCAGCTACAGTGTAGCATAGCCTCCACCACACCCCCATCTCTGACCAGATTCTAATGCATCCCCTATACCAGGGTTCAAGGGATGGTGCAGGAGGCAGTGAAGTCACTATAATTAGCTTTCCATCAGCAAAAAGCTCCATTACACAGACAGAATTATCAACTGACGATCTCTGGATATATTAGGTCCACTTCACTCCAACAACTTACCAGAGAAGCTGGCATTTTAGTGCCAGTTCTCCTTTACAAAGAGAGAGAGAAATCTGATGAGTAATCAGTGGAAGAAAACTAGAGTAGAAAAAGTAGAAGTGGGGGTGTTGGGAGAAACCATTTCAAGGCCCCAATCCTGCACTATTGAAATCACTGGGAGTATAACAGTTTAAGGACCAGGAGGCCTGGGGCTAGCCAGCCCTGTCTATTCAGCACACCTGTGCAATAATTAACTGCATTTTAGGCAGAGTAGAATGGACTAATTAGGGTCAGGTGAAACACCTGGGCCTCATAAAATGGCTGAGAAGAGTTAGTTTGTAGAAGGAACCACATGGAGCAACCTGGGCTCCAGTGAAAGGCCCCAAAACAGGGTTTGGATGAGATGTTGAGATAATGAGGGGGCTCCAGAGAAGGAGCCTGGAAGTCTGGGCCAAAGAGAGAGAAAGAAACTTAAAGCTGGCCTGGAAGGGGCTGGCAACAGGGCCCCAGAGGGCAGGCTGAAGAGAAGCCTAGTGGATGTGTCACAGTTTCAGGGTAACTGCAACTGTATCTCCTCCCTCCCCCACCCCCAAGTTCCTCTCCAGGAGTTCCTAGTCAGGTCTCCAGAAATCACCGGTCTCTAGGTAGGGACCCTTCTCCCACTTCTTTCTGACAGGGAGTTTTAAGGCTGCACTGCTTTCAGTCTTACACTGTGATATCTCCGGCAAGCCAGTCTGCGTAACAGCCGGCACCTGTGCTTTGGTTTCTCCCTGCTGGCTATGAACAGTGTATTGCCAGTAGTTACCATGCAGCTCTTTTTAAGCAAGCACATTTATTCTTACGGTAAAACCATTTCAGATAAAACATAAACAAATAGATTAAAACACACTAAACATACCTGGAATCACCAGTCAGTCTTATGGAGCCCTAGGAGGCCAAAGTCTGTCCATCCTTTCTGCAAGGGTTAGATTCTGTCCATTTACTGGATTGGAAAAATGGCCCCGTGTCAGTTTAGTCTCCTCCTTTTATACCAAAAGCCCTTTCTGTGTCTCCCAGTCACTGGTTCAAGCTGGGTTTTCCAGAATTTGCACACTTCCTCTGTAGAGTTTAGTCTCAAATCACCATGACCCCCACCCCCAGGGTTTATATTTCCTGTAGGAGCTGTGCTAGCTCTCCCCCAAGGACTAGCAGACAATCCTATATAAACCATTCATAGAGTTAAGACAATATGGTCCCCAAAGATGCTGCATGCAGTTGCAATATCTGTCACAGGGTGAACAAACCTTTTGTTTGTGTAAAGTTTTGTTGCACTTGTGTTTGGACTTTTCTCACCCAGGTAGATGGACTGGACTAGATATGACTTAGCCAGAGGGCTAAATTGTGGAGCGAAGCAGAAAGTTACAAGGACAAAGGTGATCAATAGGTGGCACTAGAGGCAAGCACAGCTGTGACCAGGTGCCTGGATGGGCCACACTGAGAATGCCATGTTTAGGCAGACTGCAAGAAATAGAACAGACGATTCCCTCCACCCTGTCAAACGGGTGGTTCATTGTATAATTAAATTCACTAAGCCAGTAACAAAAGAGCTTCTGCAGCACCTCACTGGTTAAACAGAAGCCAAACACAGTCACCTTTAGACATTCCAGGCATTGGCTCCCATCCAGACAAACAGGCCTAATACAGTGAGAGGTTACTGAAAACTCATTTTGCCATACGTGAGGTTCTTACTGATCCCAAAGGGTCAGACACTTACCCCGGATTAATGTATATCTCAGATCTTACCGAAATATCACACTGTCAGCCAATCCTTAGTAAACTAACCAAAGATTTAACAATAAAAGAGTTCTAAATAGTTAATAGATCATATACATACAAATGACTGCAAAGTCCTTAGATCAGGTTTGTAACAGTGATGGAATAGGCTGCTGGCTTGCAAAAGTCTGGTGACTTCCAAAAGATTGGTAGGCCCCCAATCCATAGTTCAAGATGCTCCTTTTAGTTGTAAATCCACAGTCCAGAGAATCAGAACAGGAAAGAGGCAACATGGAGATGTCTCGTGAGACTTTTTATATCCGCTGTCATGTGCCTGAAATTTTACTGTCCCAAACAAAGCCCACAGCCCCTGTATATGGAAAGTGGCTTGTCCAAGATGGAGTCCAGGGTTACATGAGCATATTGCATGTCCTTACATGGTTTGCTGAATCACAGGGAGTGGCCATTGGCCCGTCGCTTGTCTGAGGCATCCTCAGGAACAGCTATCTGGATGGGATGAGTTTCTTCAATGGCTTGTTGTGAGGGCTGAGTGTCCTTGATGGGCCATCAAGACCTTTACATCAGGGCTAGACAGCTGGGGCGTGTCACCCAGGAATACAACACAGGTTTAAGATACAAATACATATCTAATATTCATAACTTCAGATGCAAAGATGATCCATACATATAAACAGGATAATAATGCTTAGCAAATCATCACTTTTCCATTCAAACCTTACTTGACATACTTTATACATGATTTGTTGGAATTGTATAACAGTGATACAACAATTGCAATTGTATAACATTGATACAAATGGTTATCTGTCTTATACACAGCATCACAACACCTGCAGCACCAAGTCCTGACACCTGACAGAGTCTGCCAAGGCAGTCTGTGGAACTGCTGACAAAGTTTTGCCATTAACTTCAATGGGAGCAGGAACAAGCTGTGACAGATGTGGCAATAACAATGAGGAGTCCAGTGGCACCCTAAAGTCTAACAAATTTATTTGAGCATAAGCTTTTGTGTGTAAAAAACCCACTTCTTCAGCTGCCCAGTTCTTCAGATGTGGCAATGTCCTGAAATATCTCTGAGAGATCTCACTGTATTAAGTTTATGTATCATTGTGGGCAAGGGATTGTATGTGATTTAATGGGAGTGAGTGACTCAGCCTTCCAGGAACTGAGACCAGTGTGTGGTGAATAGGCAAATTAACTCAGGTAGTAACATCTCCAAAGATCATCTCCATCTCCATCTCCTCGCTACCTAGAAAGGCTTGCCTATACTGGTTCAAACTGGATTTATCAGAGATTAAAAGTCAAAGAAAGGAATTTTGGATGAGTAGCTTAAGTTCAAACTGACTCAGGGCCTTCTTTCTGATCCAGCAAAGTCAGGACCCTTGGCCTAAGGGGTGGGATCAGAATCCTCTGGGAAGGGTTAGAAGGACTGACGTCTGCCTGAGCTTGGAGTTGGGGTGACCTCTGAAAAACTTTTTTGCATGCATTGAGGTTCTTTTATTGTTTTTTTTAAATATGTTTTCTCTGTAAGTCTTTAGCTTTAAGGATTAATATGCTTGCTTAGAAAGAGCCGTGTGGTAATCTATGTCGGTGGACAATTATGCTGTTATAGCCTCTAGAGAAAAAGCAAAGCACAGACACTGGCCTGTTTAGCCCATCTGGCTTGATGGGAATAACACAGTGCAGATAGGGAAATGTGCAGTCTGAAAAAACCCTATTCAGTACAGGAAGGAAAGAGAGATGCATTTCTGCCCAGGAGAGGTGATGGCTGAGGAGCCAGTAGCCTAAAAGTGGGTGCCCTTGGTGGACCATGGAAGGAGAATACAAGTGCAGTTGCCCTGAATTGTGACTCAAGTTTGTTAGTCCCACATCTTATAACAAATAGTATTGCTGTCATTATAAAATAGTGCTTTGTATTTGTTATATTTTTTCCACATCAAAATGCTCAAATGCTTGAAAGTCATTCCCCAGACTAGCATTTAGTCCCTGGAATCCAGGGAGATTACCGATGAACCCAGGAAGCTGAGTAACACATACTGCCTCCTCAGCCACCCTAGAACCTGCATGGCACATACCAAAAGCTCAGGTTCTTTGGGAAGAGATGAGCTTTTCCTGCAGGCTGGCTTAGGGTCTCAGGATGGGAGGCGCGGCATGGCTCGGGGCTCCTTTGGCCATGGAGGTGGGGAACAGGTGAGGCTTAGGGCTTCTCTGGGGGGCCTCGTGCAGAAGGGGTGGGGCTGGTGGGACTAGCCTCTCCGAAGGAGGGCTCCACCTGCTGCCCATGAACACGCATCCTCTCTCTTATGTAGTCAGCTCAGATTGAGCTGAGCTGCTCCCTCTTATACTGTGGTTACAGTCAGAGCGTGGCCAGCATGAGGGGGCGTGGCTTCCTCAGCCCACAGTATGGGGTTAACCTCTTCCTGTCCACTGTGGAACAGATGACAGCTGGGTTGCAGTATCCTCCATTCTATGCTGGGCTTTTGATTATAACTGGAGGCATCCAGCTTCAGTTACCTGTACTTCCCCTTTCCTTATTTCTATGTATCTACTAATTCTGATATAAGCTCAGGAACATGATAAAAAAGGTCTAACACTCAATGAAATGCAAACAGCAGCAAAGAAATGTTGCACTACAACAGCACAGGCACAAACATTACAGTTAATAGATGCCAGTGGCTTTAAGAGCTTCAACCTTTAGTGTGCCGCACTAATATAGAACATGGCCATTCTTCTAGCAGTGCTTGTGATTTTGCTATAAGAATCCCCTGAATACTTCTGCAAAGAGTCCCCTGATTGTGTGGTAAATTCTAGTGATTTGGCATGCTATCAGGATTAAAATATCTTTTCCCCAATCTTTATTCTTTATCAAATAGAACTCTATGAGCCAGACAAAGCTCCATAGATCCATGTATGGAGGGAATCCTAAGCAAACACTCACATTACATGAAAAATATGTGTTTATATAATGTGAAAAATAACATGAGATTAAAGAAAAATTTGGTGTCCCTGACACCTTTTAACCAATTTCTAACACTGCTACAGCACGTCAAGTTTGCAAAGCACTTTACACACAGTAATCCTTTCAACAGCCCTGAGGAGTCTGTGACTGTAAGCATCATTATCTCCACTTTACAAATGGAGACACTGAGACAAGGAAATATGCAATTTTTTTTTCCCCAAGGCCACACTAAGCCAGTGCCAGACCTGGGATTAGAAGTCAGGAACTAATTTTATTAAGGATGCTAACATTTTGTTGCTTGAAACTAGGACAAGGTCTGATAGGTATTGTGCTATGTAAACATTACACACTCAGATGCTGGCAGACAACCAGTCCATTATAGAAAAGGCACAGGCTACAGAAACCAACCAGTGGGATTTCTGATGGGTGACCAAAAAAAATCACCCTAGAAAGCTAGAGCTCCTGCTCCCAAATAGTATATGTGAGTTGTCATTGTTCTTCAAGACCTAATATCTCACCCTTTTGTGTGCTGAAGTTTTTAGGGTATAAGTCCTTCCTTTGTTGTTCATACAGACTTAAGCAAAGGTATTTTTCATTTACATAAGTTATGCATTTGTAGAGAGAGAGCAAAGTAAGTATTTTGGCATTTTCATCTGTTTTTGCAGGTTTCAAAGGAAAAACGTATGAAAGCTCAACAAAAAAATTGTGGGAAGAATAGATCCCTACATTATTTATGCCTATAGATCTATACATAACCCATTTATTAAAGCTTATGATTCAAGTGTGTATGGAAAAAAGCCATAGATCATTGCATTTTTCAACCACCATTATATATATTTCCTCTCTTAATACACAAAGGCCAAGATTTCAGAAATAAGAGCCTAAAATGAAGCTGAACACTTTTTGTAACACTTTTTCCTTTATTTAGATACCTAAATATGAATTTAGGAGCCTCACTTTAAACTTCTATTACTAAACATCATGGCCAGAATGTTGTTATACATATGTGCATGCACATTTGATTGGATTTACTTCATCTCCGTTGATAGGTACAAATTTTCATTTAATTTACAGCACACAACTGAAGTACTCTACAGATTTACACGTCATGTAAGCAAAATCAGAATCTGTCCTACTATGTACATTATTGTAGTACAGGGGTAGGCAACCTATGGCACGCGTGCCGAAGGCGGCACCTGAGCTGATTTTCAGTGGCACTCGCATTGCCGGGGTCCTGGCCACTGGTCCAGGGGGGCTCTGCATTTTAATTTAATTTTAAATAAAGCTTCTTAAACATTTATAAAACCTTATTTACTTTACATACAACAATAATTTAGTTATATATTATAGATTTATAGAAAGAAACCTTCTAAAAATGTTAAAATGTATTACTGGCACGCAAAACCTTAAATCAGAGTGAATAAATGAAGACTTGGCACACAACTTCTGAAAGGCTGCTACCTCTGTTGTAGTAACTCTTGCACAAACTTGAGCACATCCTTACTAATGATGGAAGGACTCTGCTTCAATTTCCTATGGGTGCTTATTCAAGCTAACATAAAGATACACTGCTATTGTTTGTTCTACTCACAGGCATTGTTATCAATGAATTAAAATTACAAAAAAGGTAAAATGGAGGATACTTGTATATTATCGCTTTTCATATTCTGTTAAGCTTCATAATGAATGTACACACTAATAAAGTAGAACAATGCTGGACAATTCACTTAACATGTACAGGAACAGAGAAATAAGAAATAGCACTATTGCTTCATCCTAAAATAAAATGGCCAGATCCTGAGATCCTTACTCAAGGAAAATTTCCACTAAAGTTAGTGGCCGTTTTGTTTGAGAAAAAGCAAAGAATATTAGGATTTGGTAAATGATTACTAATCTTATACCTTTAGAAAAATGTAATAGTTTCTCAGTCCCTCTCTTAGCTTTATTCACTTGTAAAAAAAACTTTGGAACAAGAACTGCCGTATTAAAGCCTTCTGTGATTTGCATTCACAGAAAGACTGAATTCCCTACAGGAAATGATAATGATAGTAACTTAATTCTTTCTCTACTGACTAATTTTTTTTATTCTTTACATATAATCCACTCTCAACTTTCCTGTGTATTTTGAAGTATTGACTATTTTAACTCATTAATTGTCCATTACTATGTGGAAGTGTACAAACAACGTTCTGTGAATTATATAGGACCTGATTTAATACCCACTAAAGTCAGTTGGAAGGCTCCAATTGATGTAAATGCTCAAATTGGACTAGTCCCATAGGGTGTTCAAGATGGTGTGGTATAAAGGGTTTGACTGGTAATTACTTGGGATGTTGCCTGGCTCCTGACTGGAGAAGCCACAAGTGAGTTATGCTGATAACCTCAAATGTGCGAATCCATAAAGAAAAACTACAGGAAAAGATGGTATGTTATTAAATCAATCACTCAGGGTTGTTGTGCAACCTTAATTCAGCCCTCCTTATATATGTAATTTGATATGAGGGAGCTTTTTGAAGGTGCAGATGGCAATTGGGCACCTAAATCTCAGAATCAGGCTCCACTGGTATTCATAGAGCCCCAATGTAGCTGCCGTTGAACCCTGTAGGCACCTAAACTCACTTAGCACCTAAATTTTCACTGTAAAAGTTCCCCCTGGTGCCTGTATCTCTACCTCTGGGCATACACAGCAGCCTCACTCTAGGCACCCAGACACCTGAGCACCAGAGCTCTGTGTGAGCCCAGGGAAGATAGGCGTCTCTCTGTCGATGTTGCCTGCAGGGCCTGATCCAATAAGCATGCTTGGAGCTTGCCTACAAGACTGAGACCCCACAAGTAAGCTCACATAAAACAGATGGGTGGGGAAGAGGACTTCCCCTTACAACTTTTGGCCTAGTGGTTAGACAACTCACCTGCAATATGGAAGACCTGCGGTTCAAGTCACCCCACCCTCCTCTGCCTGAGGGGAAGAATAAATTTGAACAGGGATCTGCTACCTCTTAGGTAAGGGTCCTAGATGCTGAGATGTGGGATATTCTGATGTGGCTCCCCCACTCTCTTCTCTTGAAACTATTCCACTGTGAATAATGAAAGCATCATTAGGCCAGAGAGAGCAAATATGAGACTTCTCTCCTGGGAGGTGAGACCCCCAGGATCCAGTCCCCCTGTTCCAATAACTTTTTAAATTATTTGTCCACAGAATTCTGTTTTTTTTCCCACATAATACCTCTCTCATTCTGTGTCCAGTACACCCTGAGTGCTTGGCTTTGCAATCTTAGCAGCGTTCTTTTAGCATTGCTTGTTTTGTATGAGGAAATGTCCATATTCTCTTACACATGTACCTTGCCTCCCATATGTTTCTCTATGTTGGATTTAAGTTCTTCAGGACATAGGTTTTCATAAAACTCCAAGGACACTTTTGGATCTATATAAATAATGAAAGGCCGAGTCATTAGATTAGTAACTTATATGCAGAATCCCAGTGAGGTTAGTGGAACTCTTTGTGTTACAATATCTATGTGAATAATTGCTTGCAGGGTTGGGCTCTTATAACATCTGGTGAGGGATGTGCATGTGCATACTTTTTTTTTAAACTCAGGAATGTTCAGCTCAAATGCAGCATCTAATTTTCAGCACAGTTCTGCTCTACTTAATTATCCATTTAGATTGACTGAGGCATAAGGAGGTCAGCTGACTAGTACAGAGTTCCAGGAATCTCTTGATTTAATTCTGCCAGCAACCAGACTGTACAACCTTTTTATCTTCTGTTGAACTGATTTACACATTATGTAGGTCCACAGCTTTGTACTGTCAGATGATTAATGTTCACAAATACTTCTTAGATAGGCACATAAGCTGTTTTCCTAGTATTATTTTATATTCTATTTGCATAATGCAGAACCTTTCCAAAGTACAATTAATTTAAGATATGATGTAAAAAAGAAAAGGCTCTGTTTTCAAATTAGTTAAGCTCTATATTATACTTTTGATAGACTGTATATTAAATATACCCAATTTAGAATATAATTGGCATATAATACCCAATTAGAATTACTTGTACCCACTATTGTCCTGATTATGAATAATCCTGTATAATGTTGCCTATAGTTCTTACGTAAGCAGATTTATGTCTATCAAGTACTCCACTAAGTTGGGTCATTCCAGCTGTAGAGAGGGATATATAGTAACTGCTTCATGTAACTCTATCCAGTTTATAGACAAAACAAGTCAAATTCATCCTCAGTCTGATTCAGGTGATGTCACCAGAAATAAATTTGGCCAAACAGATATTGCAATTTAAAATGGAGTTTAGGGGTCATATTCTACCTCTTTTCTATGTCTGCCACTCACATTGGATGTCTATAAGTTTAACATAATGTTGTCTGTGACTTGAAGGAAGATAGTCACCCCGACTATTCACACCTAACCAAGCTTCAGATGTTCAAACAATTTAAGGACTATTATCTTACTTATTTTATGTTTTCAGGTAGCTCTCCACTCCTTGACTCCAGCTGAAATCAAAAGATGCATGTCAGTCTCAGGAGAACCTGTGCCCATGAGATTTCCAGCCCAATCTTTATCCAAATCATATCTTCTAACCTTCTGATGTGACCACCTGTGCCAGGATACTAGTGTATTCATTAGAGAATTATCCACCAGGATCAAGGATATACTTCTAAGGGCCCCATCCTCTGTTCCATGCATCTCTTGAGGTTTGTTGTTGAAATGACAAAGCCTTGCTGCTATTAGCGTATTTAGAGTTTTTGATTTGTAGATAAGTACTCTGGCCCAAACCATGAGGTCCTTAATCAGTATTTACTTGGTCCTTACTAAATAAACACAAAGGACTGACGTTGAGCATAATGTGAAGTTGCACTGCCAAAGGGAGCCATGTATTCTGAACTCCCTGAAATACTGGATGGTGCACTCAGTGCATCAGTTATTAGGTGCTTCTCTACATTGGTATAGCTCCTATGAATAAGGACAGTTGGTATGGCACCATGACCCTTTTCTTGGCCCTCTGGGGTGGGTTGTAACCCCAGACCCATCCTCTCAGAAGCACAAAGGCTTGATTATCCCAGGTGTTGAGGTGAAAGCTATTTCTTCTTTCTCCCTTCCCTGTAACCATTCAAGAGCTAACGATAGTCTAGCTCAAAGCAACCCATAAAGTTCGTTGTTTTAACCCATAAAGTGGGCATTTCAGAGTACATAAATTACTTTGAGCAATGGCACAGGGGAGCATGATATAAATGTAATAGTAATGATGCACAGTAAAAGGCAAATACAGGCCACACTAATTTATGATGGCTCGAGAGTGGAGCAGTCTGAAGACTTTGTGCATCAGCCAAGTCCAAACCGTGTAACCTCTGATGGAATGAAAGGTCTTCATGCACAAACTGGTAAAGAACAGTAAGTGTTATGACGCAGTCCTGTAAAAATTGTAATCACATGAGAATTCCTGTTGTCTTCAATGGTGCTTCTTACAAGAGTAAGGGCTACTCATGTGAATAAGGGATTACAAGTTAAAGCCCTTAGTTACCATTTCAAAACACTTCACAGAATTGTTAAATAATACATTCCAGGAATGCAGCCAACCACCCGTTCTTTTACCATTCCACCAGAAACAACAAACTGAAAGCATCCCTTTCCTTTAGGCATTTCTTCCACTTCCATATTGAATCCATACAGGCACGTGAGGGAGCAGAGTGTAGCCTTTGGTTTTACTTATTTACATTGTGTTGCATGATGCAATGCAGACTAACTTGAAAATAATTACTAAAAAATACATAGCTGCAAACTTTAGAGAAGTGTTCTTGTGTTTTATCCTCAGAATTCCTTGTCACCCTGGGTAACAAAGTCTCTGAGTCCTGGACAATTCTCTGGACCAAGATCCATTTAAAGCATTAGAGTTAGCACTCAATATCTTTTATTAGCAACCATTACAGAGATCAGGTGTAATTTGCTCTTGAAAACATGCATTACCTAAAAGGCAGTCAGCTGCATTCTGACAATAGCACTAGCATAATTTGCACTAATGAAGCTTCCAAGTGGCCATCAAGGGTACAAGCAGAGCTCATTGAGATAATCCAGTCTTTGTGTGTTAAAAACACAGCTAAGTGTAGCATGCATTGCATCTGAAAAGAAAATCTCCAAGTCAGTGAAAATGAAAGAAGACATTTCTGGTCACTACTACTATCTGGGAATTTTGGAGATTGAAAAATAATGTTAGTGTCAGTGGATGAGCACAGCGTTGGGTATAGCCATAGCCACAAAGCATCATCTCAGTTTTAGCCAGACTGATCTTTGAAATGCCATCTTTTATCAAAGTCCCCACAAGGAACTGGCAGAGTGGGGGGACAGCTTTGTCTAGGCTCATGAAGAAGAAACCCAGAGCAGAGTATAATCAGCATATTGATGACATAGCAGTGTTTCACGCATTACCTCACGCTTATGTAGTGCCTTCCATCTAGAGTACTGGAAGCACTTTAGAAACATTTGTTGCTTCATCACAGAACCCGGTGAGATATGTATATTATTAAACTAATTTTAAAGATAGGAAAACTGAAACAAAGAGTGTTGGACCAAATTCACAAACTAAGGGTATGTCTACATCTACAATTTTGCAGCGCTGGTTGTTACAGCTGTATTAGTACAGCTGTATAGGGCCAGCGCTGCAGAGTGGCCACACTTACAGCAACCAGCGCTGCAAGTGGTGTTAGATGTGGCCACGCTGCAGCGCTGTTGCACACCGCGGGGAAGGAGACCTGCTTGGAGGGGGGGTCGGGGAACGCCAGAGCACACCGCGGGGCTGGATACCTGCTTGGAGGGGGGGTCGGGGAACGCCAGAGCAAACCGCGGGGAAGGAGACCTGCTTGGAGGGGGGGTCGGGGAACGCCAGAGCACACCGCGGGGAAGGAGACCTGCTTGGAGGGGGGGTCGGGGAACGCCAGAGCACACCGCGGGGAAGGAGACCTGCTTGGATGGGGGGTCGGGGAACGCCAGAGCACACCACGGGGAAGGAGACCTGCTTGGAGGGGGGGTCGGGGAACGCCAGAGCACACTGCGGGGAAGGAGACCTGCTTGGAGGGGGGGTCGGGGAACGCCAGAGCACACCGCGGGGCTGGATACCTGCTTGGAGGGGGGGTCGGGGGACGCCAGAGCACACCGCGGGGAAGGAGACCTGCTTGGAAGGCAGTGGAGTTTGCTTGACTACCGGAGAGGCTTCCTCAGGTATGCTGGGATACCTGCTTATTCCACGGAGGTCAACAAAAACGCTGGTGAGTGTCTACACCTGATGACCAGCGCTGGTGATCCAGCGCGGGATCCTCTACACCCGAGGCACGACCTGGTGTACGGCCAGCGCTGCAAACAGGGAGTTGCAGCGCTGGTAATGCCCTGCAGGTGTGTACACATCCTAAGTTGCAGCGCTGTAACCCCCTCACCAGCGCTGCAACTTTGTAGTGTAGACAAGGCCTAAGTCATTTGTCAGGACTGGAGGTAGAACTTGACACTAAACTTGGAGGAGTGGTAGATACATTGGAGGATAGGGATAGGATACAGAGGGACCTAGACAAATTAGAGGACTGGACCAAAAGAAATCTGATGAGGTTCAACAAGGACAAGTGCAGAGTCCTGCACTTAGGACGGAAGAATCCCATTCACTGTTACAGACTAGGGACCGAATGGCTAGGAAGCAGTTCTGCAGAAAAGGATCTAGGGATTACAGTGGACGAGAAGCTGGATATGAGTCAACAGTGTGCCCTTATTGTCAAGAAGGCTAACGGCATTTTCAGCTGTATAAGTAGGGGCATTGCCAGCAGATCGAGGGACGTGATCTTTCTCCACTATTCGACATTGGTGAGGCCTCATCCGGAGTACTGTGTCCAGTTTTGGGCCCCACACTACAAGAAGGACGTGGAAAAATTGGAAAGAGTCCAGCGGAGGGCAACAAAAATGATTAGGTGTTTGGAGCACATGACTTATGAAGAGAGGCTGAGGGAACTGGGATTGTTTAGTCTGCAGAAGAGAAGAATGAGGGGAGATTTGATAGCTGCTTTCAACTACCTGAAAGGGAGTTCCAAAGAGGATGTATCTAGACTGTTCTCAGTGGTAACTGGTAACAGAACAAGGAGTAATGGTATAAAGTTGCAGTGGGGGAGGTTTAGGTTGGATATTAGGAAAAACTTTTTCACTGGGAGAGTGGTGAAGCACTGGAATGGGTTACCTAGGGAGGTGGTGGAATCTCCTTCCTTAGAGGTTTTTAAGGTCAGGCTTGAGAAAGCCCTGGCTGGGATGATTTAGTTGGGAATTGGTCCTGCTTTGAGCAGGGGGTTGGTCTAGATGACCTCCTGAGGTCCCTTCTGTCATAGTATAATTCCCAAATCTGAAGCTTAGCATCCAAAATATGGGTACTAGCATGAATTCCCCTAAGCTTAATTACCAGCTTAGATCCTGTAGTGCTGCCACCAATCAGGACTTAGAGTAGAGCATCTGATAGACTCTGGTCTCCCCCAAAACCTTCCCTGGGGACCCCAAGACCCAAATTCCTTGAGTCTCACAACAAAGGGGAATAAACCATTTCCCTTCCCCCTCCTTTCTTCCTCCCAGCTCTTTCCCGCCCTGGGTACACTAGGAGATCACCGTGATTCAACTCCTTGAATCACCACACAGAGAGGAATGATACCTTCCCCCAGAGGCAATCCAGATTCAAGTTCTGTGAATCTAAAACAAAGGGATTCCCCCTTCTCCCCTCCCTCTCTGTTAAGTACAGACTCAATTCCCTTGAGCCTCAACAAGGGGAAAAAATCAGACAGGTCTTAAAAGCAAAACTTTTAATAAAAAGAAAGAAAAAAGTAAAAGGTCTATCTCTGCAATTTAGATGGTAAAAAGTTACAGGGTCTGTCAGCTTATAGAAACTAAAAAGAAGTCTCCCCCCAGCAAATACAATTTAAAATACTTCCAGCAAACTACACAATTGCAAATAAAGGAAAAGAAATAAAAAGACTATACCGCCTTTTTACTCACAAAATGGGAATAGAACATTAGAGAGCCTGTAGGTACGTGTGGTCACTCTCAGAATCCAGAGAGAACAAAGCAAAACCCAAAAAAACACGCAAAGGCTTCCCTCCACTGAGATTTGAAAGTATCTTGTCTCCTGATTGGTCCTCTGGTCAGGTGTTGCAGGTCACTGTTTGTTAACCCTTTACAGGTGAAAGAGACATTAACCCTTAGCTATCTGTTTATGACACCTTCCAACCCTGATGTTCTATGATTCTAATCCAGAATTCTTGATGCCCAAACTCATACTCCAGGCACTAGACAATGCTGTCTCCTTTGATTAAATAAATTACAATGATCAGTTCAAACATTAGCTTGCCAGATTCAATCCTGTTGTAACCCTGTTCCAGTGAGTGGAGCTGCAGCAATTAAATCAGGGTTGAGTTTGGTGCAGTATTTATTCATTTTCATTTTACTTTTGTGGCTTCTTTGTTGATATTTAGCACCTAACTGCCCGTGGATAATAGAAAGACATTTGTTAAAATACCACTGTAACCATGGCTAATTATGAGAAGATAACTGACACACATGGGGCTCAAATTAGAGTTGAGCAAATAACTGATTTTTTGGTTAGGAGGACAAATTGGAAAAACCAGAACAAAATAAGTCAGTTTGGATCAAACCAAAATGGAGATTTTTCAGGCTCTCGCTTTACAGTGAGACACCTAGAAAAACTAAACATGGTATTTCCTGTTGGTTCTAGAAGTCCCTTGGTGGGTCTTGGTCCCTGAGCTGCAAACCTGGCAAGCATCAGGGTCTGCAGCAGCCTGCCAGGAATCCAGGCAAAGTTCCAGGGGAACCTCATTTTATATTTGCTGAAAGTTTGTAGAACCCAGAAGTTTTGGGAGAAACAGGTTGAACTCCACAAATCAGCATTTTCTAACAAAACATTGTTTTGCTGGAAAATTTCTGACAAGCTCTAGTTCAAATTTTGTAGGGTTATCCTAAAAGTGTGAAAAATATTATTTGTGCTCTGTTGACAATAGCTAAAGCAGTTTGAAAATTCACAATAATGGAACAATATAGCACAACTTTTCAATGTGGGGCTTTAGTATAGGGCAGGGGCAGATCAGATAACAGGTAATATTTGATCAAGAGCCAAATGTATTAATGATGTCATCATTCCTATGTTCATTTTTTTTCATACGGAGCATGAGATAAATATTGACATTGTCATTACTTATTTTACCAGGGGAATTCATTATTAAATTACTTGTCTAGTTACAACAAAAATAAAGCTTCACTGAAGAAAATCGTGTACTTTTCCAAAAGTCTTTACTTTAAATAGTCAATAAATCATCTTGTATTTCATTATCTGGTATCTAATGTCTTATTCCATTCTTCAGTCTGCAACAGAAAGCTCTTTAAATTTAACTATAATATAATACATTGTCATTTTCAAGACTGCAATTCACTTGAACAATTCTTGCTCATGTAAGAACTGGTATCTGAGTCTCATGTAGTTTATTCACATTCTTAGGATCCAAAGATTCAATTATAGTCTGTGTAAAGGTTATAGAACAAAAAGGATTTGATTTTTTTTCACACTTGAGGATATTCCAAAGTGCTGTACAAAGCAAGGAGTTAGCTCAGAGGTGAACAAAATACGTTTTTGCTGTAGATATTACTATAAAGATCAGGAGAGTCACAGAATGCTGGTATCAGGTACATTTGCTCTCTTGACACCTATCTCTTTGGAAATAATAAAGCAGGGATAAGAAGAACAGTAGAGAGTAGGGCCTGCTTATCATCATCATACAGATGTTTGGAAAAAAATTGGTATAAGTTTCTTTTAAGTAAAAATGTGACAGTTTTAATTCAAGATGGCTTCAAACTGAACACTGGATCCAAACTTCATCTGAGAGGACATTCAGATTCATTTCTGAATATGGACTCAGACTTGTGGCTCTGACTAACTTTTAGCTGTGGTAAAGGAGGGTGAAACAAAGAAAGATTTTCTTGAAGTTTTTCTATGTAATTTCAAATTGTGTAATGGAATTTCTGCTCTTTAAAATAAGAGACTTGCAGCTTTAGATCTAAGATCACATTCCCCTGATTTTGCAGAATGTTTCCATCTGCTGCATACAGCTCAAACTCCTCACCTGCAAAGTCTTACATAATCATGCTCAAATCATTGCTCTCATTTACCACCTTCTCAGAACACCTTCTGCTAGCTGTGCTTTTCCTTGTACTTACTCCTTTCTTAGTCTCTTTTCTCCCACTCTTGCTTTCATGCTTTCTATCATGTTGGCTCCCATGCCTGGAACAGTCTCCCTGTCCCCATCTGTCTAGCACTCCCTTTACATGCCCCTCAGCTGTGACCAATTAGGACCTCCAAAGGGAAGTTGAGGGGAACAAGGGCTGCATGAAAGAAAAGAAAAGCCCTTATTGCATGGGAGAAAGTTTAGTATCTAAAACAGTGGTTCTCAACCAGGAGTCCAGGGCCCCCAGTGGGCCGCGACCAGGTTTCAAGGGGCGTGCCAAGCAGGACCAGTGTTAGACTTGCTGGGGCCCAGGGCAGAAAGCCGAAGCTGCACCACATGGTAAAGAAGCCCTGGGGGGCCATGAGCCCTCCTGCCTGGGGCTGAAGTAGAAGCAACTTAGCTTGGCAGTGCCCCCTGTGGCATGGGTCCCCTGCCAATTGTCCTGCTTGCTACCCATTAACGCCACCCCTGGCTTTTATAGGCAGAAACCCAGTTCTCAGAAAAAGTTTGAGAACCCAATCTAGCATTTTCATTGATTGAATAGCACATGCAGAAATGATTATTCAACTGATCAGTAGTTTTCCATCCAGGCATTTTTGTGCATGAACTAGTGGGCATACTGTTTTCACATACAAAACACAACAGTTGCATAATCTGCCAGACACTGAGCCCCTCCTCAGATCATTAAGGATCCTCCTCTCCCATTTGAGGTGTTTAGAACCTCGCAGACTAGCTTCCACAATATCTGATTCTGTCACATGTAAAAATCACTTTATTAAACATCTAAAAATAGGGTATTGTCTATGTATACAAAATGGCTCCCAGTCATCTCTAACTCATGACTGGCAAAAACTGAGCTTGTGATGTTTCCTTCCAAGCCTTCTCCAATAACCCTGTTCTTTATTAGTGGTGACTATGATCCTCTCTGTCATGTTGACTCAGAACTATCTTTAACTCCTTTCTACTTATCCATCCAAATCCAGGCCTGCTTTTCTTCCTCCACAACAATTCAAACAACTAGTCATCTCTTTCTGTTCAGACAGCAAAATCGTTTGTCCATGTCCTAATCATCTCTCATCTCAGCCACTGTCATCTCCTCCTTCCGTATCTTGTTGAAAAACTATGCTACACTCTTATCTGTCTGATATTCTACTGTCAAAATTATTTTTTTCATCCATCGCTTCAACCATGTAATCCCTTCTTTGAGTCACTTTGCTGGACCCTTATTGTGTGGTTCACTAAATTCATACTTTCTGTGCTTCCTTTACCAGGCCATACGTCATACACCCGTGCCTACCTCTGAAACCTGGTCTTTGTTCAGGTTGCCCCCTCCCTCTCATCTGTGCACTGAAGCCAGCCTCAAGATCCTTTGACTCCATCACAAACATCTTGGTGCTTTCTTCCAGATTGTCCCTTTTTGCTGTAATTTCCTCACCAAATTTTGTTTGTTGGTTCATGATCAGTTTAGATGATAAACTTCCACAGCTAAGTGGTTCTGTGGTTTTATTTGTTTTACAAAGTGCCTGTCACATTTTCAGGAGCTCAAAAATATTATTAATAATAATAAAATTATATTTTGAATTTTTAAATATTTCAAATTCCATTTTGTTCTGTGTTTGTACGGCATCTAGAACATTGGGGTTCTGGTCCATGATTGAGGCTCCTAAGCACTGCCACAGTACAAAAAATAGAGCATTATTTTTCTCTTTAATTATTTCAAAATAGATGAATTTATTACAAATATTTTATGCTTTGCATACAGTGAGCTTGTATTAGTTTTTGTAATAGACTGTAATATAAGAGTAATATAAGAGCAGAAATAGAAATTTAGTGCAAGATCTGGATTTATAAACATTTGGTTTAGAAATGTTTAAATGTTTCTAACATATTTAGAAATCTCAGAATTATTGAGAGATATCAGTCATGATTTATATATTTAAACCGCTGTTTAAATAAAACATCGCTGACTCCAAGACAGCAAAATATTTTATTTATGCTAATATGCTCCAATGAATCCTATATCATTGTAATCCGATTAGTCACTGCTTTCTATGTACTGCCCAAAATCTTTCTCCACTTCTTAAAAAGAAGCAGCAGAAGTCTTGGAAGGAAAATATAACATTACATTTAAAAAAGCATAGTATGCAGTATTAACTTTCTTTAAACTCCACAAATAGAATAGCATTTTTGGATCAACTATCATGCAGGACAAGAGATACTGTTATTAATCGGTCTAGAGACTGTTGGCTAATTGTCCCCATTTAAGTCTCAGCCTAACAAAATGTCCAAGCTTTAACAATATGCTCTTTGATAAAGTGATCTTGGGGCGGGGGAGGGGATTCTTCTTCGAGTCCTGGCCCTTATGTGTATACCTCAAGTGTGTATTCCACATTTGTGAATTACAGATAGGAACTGCCTCTCAAAGAACATCCAGTTACAGGTGAGTAATCACCATTTGCTCACTGCTTGGAATGGCCTCTAATTACAAGAGAGATCACTTAACTTTACAATTATTCACCAGCTATAATGAATACCTTTTTTATTTGCAGATAAATGTCTCGTGCTAGAGAAAGAAAGGGTTACTAGCGAGTTCATAATCCTAGTCCTTGCCCCTCGCCCCCTTTTTTTGGTCGTCTTTGATCCATGTGAAACTCATTCATTTATTTTTGTTTGTTTATTGGTTGTCTTATTCTAAGTCTCTCAGTACGGTGGGTATTTTGTAACCAAGGCCCAATTCAGCAAGTTACTTAAAGCATACTTAACTTTAACCTTTTGAATTCAGTGGAAATACTGGGAGCTTAAAGTTAGGCACATGCTCAAGTACCTTGTTAAATCTAGGCCTAAAGTCACTGAACCATCCTGGGAAGTCGGGGGAAAAATATGTTTCTATTCGGTGATGTCAGCTGTTCAGATATAGGGCACCATAACAAAAACACATAACAAAGCGCATGCACACCTGAGCATGCCTAATTTGTTAGTATTCAGCTTTATGCTTAGGTCATGTCAAACTGCTGTTTAAATAAAATATCTCTGACTCTAGCACTGTGAAAAATTCTGTTTATGCTAATATGCTTCAATTGAATCCTAAATCGTTGTAAACAGGTTAGTTACTTCCTTCTATATACTACAAAGAAGCAGTAGATGCCTTGGAAGGAATTAAGAAACAGACCAACTCTTTAGGCTAGACCATGATTCAGAACGCTTTGCAATCCTGTGTAGATAAAATAAGCCACTCTGTGGATCCTGCTGAATTTAATCATTTTCTAAACCTTGGTTGGTGGGGATTAAAATCCTTTTCCCTGAACACATTCTATAGGTGAGGCAATTTTCCTCCTGTAGGCAAAAGAATATAAATACTGTAATCCTAAATCCAGATTTTCAGCAAACATAATATTGTAACAAAAGTGGTGAACATACAAAGCTACAGTCATTGCTGTAATTTACTGTAACACTTCCCAGGTTTATAGGCCATCCCTATGCCCATCCTGTCTATAACCAGCATTCTTGTGGCACCTTTTAGAGAGAGACCATGAAGTTCCTTCAGCTTTGACCAAATACTTAGCCTGTTTTTTGTTTCCTGATTCCTATTCTCCAAACATCCCGCACCAAGCCCTTCCTTCAACTCCCTCTACCCCCTGAATCCAGAAGCTGGGTTCTTGTTATCCAGTAAAAGATAGCAGGGCCTTGGCTGGTCTGGATCCACTGACTTGGGCTCATGGGACTATAAAATTGCAGTGTAGACATTCAGGGGATTGGGTCTCACAGCAGGCCACAGAGACGTGCTGGTCGCTGCTTCCCACAGCTCCCATTGGCTGGGAACGGCGAACCGCGGCCACTGGGAGCTGCGCGGGGCCATACCTGCGGATGGTCAACCTAAACAAAATGTCTTGCTGCCCACCAGTGGATTACCCTGATGGACCACGTGCTGAAGGTTACTGACCTCTGATTTAGACTGTAAACTCTTTGGAGTAGGGACTATCTTTTTATTATCTATCTATAGGGCCTCAATCTGTGACAGGGCTCTAGATGCTCCCACAATAGAAATAATCAATAATGATAACTCTGTGACTGGGAGTATGTGGGGAAGCCACATTGATCAACTGTGCAAGGACCAATCACAGTCTAATCCTAAATACCACATCCTCCTGAGGTAAGTAAGTATATTTTGCATGTTGCAGATGGGGAAACTGAGGTGACGAGATTTATCAAAGGCTACAGAGCAAATCTCAAAGGTGGAAACAAAAAACAGGGATAAACATTGTTTAAAAATGTAATTACGGAGTTTGGCTCTCACTAGACCATGTTCAACACAACGCAGTTCACTTAGCACCGCTTGTTCTTTGCCAGTTGGTATTAGTCATGAATGTTTTTCCTTAGAAAGAATACTTGAGAAAGTAAAGTAATAGACATGTTAGTGAATAGCATGTATTGTGTACAAAAGTTGTACCCCATCTCCAAAATCTCTCATCAGGAACAGTAAATATTTTCTTGTGTAAAGTATTGTTTTCACAAGAGAATTGGTGTTTGGTGGGATAAATCCTTTTTTTTTTTCTGCCAGAAAGTTTGACTTTTCTATTGAATAAATCATGACATGTAAGAGACACATCTACAATGGATAAAATCCATTGACAAAAAATCCTACCTCTCATTTCTGCCAGTTGGTGATTAGGTACTACAACACAGCTGCCCAATTACTGGAGTTAGCTGGCAGCTGGGTTGAGAGAGTGTCCACAGCCAAGATTCCAGCAAAGCCCATTTTGATTGTAGTAGCATTACAGCTTGGTGAGTTAGTCACAGTGAACAATATATTTAACAGACTTACCTGCCTGTTCTATTCACACATCTGTGAACAGACTTCAAGGAGCCAAATGGGTCAAAAGGTTCTGGCTGAACCAGAAGGAAATCTGCAGCATGAGTGGCGAGATGGGTGAACAGCTTCAGGTGCCTGATGGAAGTTATGCACCTAGGCACTTTTGAAAACCCCTCTAGGTGTCTAGCTGCATCTTTAAGCACCTACATACCTTTAAAAATCTGGCTTAAAGGCCTTGTCAACACTAAGCATAAGGGGATTCAGTTACAACATGGTTGCCTCTTAACCTGATAACAAGAGGGTTAAAATATGTTTTGCTGACAAGACCTAACCATGTCCCTATAATCAAGCTAATATCTGAGACTTATTTATGGGGACACAGTTAGATCTTGTCCACACTATACATTTTTAACTATATTGTAAGTTGCTCGGGGGACAACTGCATTATAATGTAATCCCTGGTTTGGTTATGGCTATAGTGTAGACGGGACCAAAGCTTACTGAATCCTACAGTTGCATTAACATTTCAATGTTACCATGTAATCTTTTGACATGAAATTCTATACACAGCGGTGTTAGTTTGACAAAGTCTGTCATTTGGAGATGAAGCACAGGTGCCAGAGGAAAGTTAGCTTCTTAAGTCCAGTTGGTTTGGCTAATTTGAGTAGCATGAATTCAGACTAGTTGATGTTTTCTGATCTGTTTTCCCGTTCTTACTGTTAAATTTATACCCATGGAAGTTGGTCTTTGCAAATTTGGCACTTTAGATCTCACATTATGCTTGTACTATAAAGTTACAGGAATTATTTGACTGTCTTGTATTAGATTGATATCTGAGTACGATTCCAATTTTTAAGATATCATTTTTAAATGGCTCATATTAAACAGAATAGACTTGGGCTCATGTGTTAGATTAAGTTGTAATGTCTGTGTAAGATTATCCATGATAAATCAATAAGTGATTTTATCTTTTATTCACAGTAAATATTAGAGGCTCAGTTTGTGGAACATAGTCTGAGATGGAGTCAATGGAGCTATGACAATTTACACCACCTAAGAGTCTGCCTCTTTGTTCTTAAAATAGTTGCTTGAAATTCCAGTTACTTTCCTATGGTGACAAAATTGCTATAGGCCAAAACTATTATACGTTTTGTGAAAGAGTTGGAGCACTGGAACTTATCTTATATTTGGAAACTAAACTAGTTTAGCTTTCATCCTTGATTATCAAAGTCAAAATAAAATAAAAACTACAGAATGTCTTCCTTTGAGAGTTGAGAAATAAGGGCATTGTGCTTTTAACCTAAGCAAATGAGGGGTAATATTAGAACACTATATGTTATACTTGGCAGCAGGTGCCAGGAAAAAAATGTCTTCTAAAACCCTGCTAACCTATGGAGAATAAATAGATGGTGTTTACAATGAGTAAACTTTAAAAGAAATGGAAAAAATGACATTGACATTGCAACATTTTGTTTGGTGGCTGCTGGATTAAAAGTGTCCGTGTTACATACAGCTCCGTTTTCAAAGAAACGCAAGGCGAAATCCTAGCTCCATTGAAGTCAATCACAAAACTCCCATTGCCTTCAATGAAGCTAGGATTTCACTCACAGACTTGCATAGAAACTATAGGTTGATCAGTCAGAAGACAGAATGATTCTTTGGCAATCTCTTTTCTCAATTTCTTAATAAATAGGGACATTGCCAGAGATATTCACTGGATTAATTAAGAGCTACATTTTCCCCTTGCAGAATTTTTAATGATGTGAAAAGAAGTTGTGAGGAAAGATCAAGTGTAGGATATTGCCCTTACTGGTTTCCTTCATGTGAACCTACGATATGTCATTTTATTCCATGGAATATATTTTGCTAAATGGGAAAGCATAGTTGAGAATAACACCAGTTCCATACAAAAAGTTGTCCATGTTTTTCACATGAGTAAATCAACCTGTTCTTGGAAATGACTGACCCATTTTGGCTGACCAAAAAAAAAGGTGTGAGGTAGACACCCAAAATGGAAAATTTCAGCCTAAACTGTTCAAGTTTGGCAAATTTATAAGCAAATAAAAACAGGAACTTCTAATGGGAAATGTAGGGCAACCTTAATAATATTATAAGCTTTGAAAATATAAAATATGGTCTAAATATTTTCAGGTAAATTCTGATTATCTCAGTTACATTTCTGAAAACCATGTAGATGTGCGTGGGCTTTACTGACAGCTGATTTTGACTTTTTGTGCATACCAAAATATATTCATTTTTTTATCTCCTCTAGACACCACTGATTTACACATTTTAAGACTAGAAGAGGCCATTATGATCACCTAGCTTGGCCCCCGGCATAATAGAGACTATAACATTTTACACAGTAGTTCGTCCATCAAGCCTAATAACTTGTGGTTGAACTAGAGCATATCTTTTAGTATATCTATGCTACTTATCAGTTGTGGGATGGCCAGTTTATTGGGATGTATCCCAGGGAAAGAGTTTAGCCTTATGATCATGAATGATGTGACTGCATCTTACTGGGGGCACTGTTAGCAAAAAAATTCCACTTAATGGGGATGCACTGGGCTGATATAAATGGTTTAAGTGATCATCAGCCAGCTGTGAAATTATAAACTCCAGTGTTAGTACAGAAGTTGCTAATTAATGCCCCAGTCCAGAAAGCACTCAAACTTGAACTCAATGGGACTATTAGTATGCTTACAAATATGCATCATCTTAAGCGCTTTGCTAGGTCAAGAACTGTAAGAAGAAAAAATAGAGATGAATCTAAGAGAAGAAATTTTTAGCTTGCATTTTTATTGGTTTGGTACATCATTTTATTTCATCTTCAAATCATTGCATCCCCCCCCTTTTGTTTTAACTTGAGAGCCTGTTAATTGGGATGATAGGCTGCCCGCAGGATGTTCCAATTAAGAAGATAGTATTGTCGATGCTAAAAGAAGTTAGGATTCCACTTCAGCCAAGTGGCTTTTTCAGTTGTTAAAAAGAGCATAGCTTAATTGGTTGAAAAACTGGGCAGCCAGTCTATTCAGGAAAAGCGGAGAAATAGGAGTGAGATTTGTATAAGGATCTGTAACTATTTAGTTGATGCACAGATCTTTTCCTCTTTTCTCAGCCTTTCCTTACATCCTCTTAATACTAACCTCTCAATTTCATTTGTACTTCTGTCTGAAGCAAAATCGGTTTTTACAAAGGCTTTTTTCCTTTCTTGGCTGATTCTCACATTTTACAAGCAGATGTTAAAAGCAGTGCTGTTTAATGGATTGAATCTGTTCTCTCCACTGATAGGTTTTTAAAATAAAGTTATTTGAAACTTTCATGCCTGGAGTGTCAATACATCCCTGCAGTACTTGTCCTTTGCCACATGCTGATGCACCAAGTCTTAGAATACAGGTTGACAATTTGTCCTTCTATGCTTACAGTACCCTACCACTATTGAATGAAAGGTGAAAAGGTGTCACTATTCGTTTATAAGTGAGTACATAACACCGTTTGCTTGGTAAAGGATGGGGATCTTCTGAGGTGCTCAGCATCGGCTGTACCCGTTCAGTGGGAGTTGCAGCTACTCAGCACTTCACCTTAAATTTGTAATTACACTGGAAGAAACTATAATTTAATGAATGGCAAACTATAAAGAAATCTTCATTACAATGTACTTACTGGTTTGCAAATATATAATTCTATATAATTTTGGGACTTGGCAGTAAAATAATGAAACTATGATGGCAGATGGAAGTTATGAACTCAAGATGCAATTAAGCAAATAGGGAAGTGCTGTACAGCTCTACAATAAAATTATACTTAATCATTTTTTTTAAATGTTAAAACTGTAGAGTTTGCCTAGATACTATAGCGATAGATGTGCTAGAAATATCTAATAAATATAGTCAGCTTGTCAAAGTCTTAAACTGATTTTCCTGAAAAAGGCCTTCATGGAGACTTAAAAATGGAATCTTTAAATGCATACATATTTATTAGTCCTTTGTGATCATATATAGGCATGTCATAGTAATGTGTTTGGATGGTATAACTATTGTAGCCAATTAAAGAGAGATATAATCACATATACATTTTTGATAGAATAAATTAAATTCAGTTTTAACTGTCAGAGTTGAAATTGCAATTTCTTCAGATTTCCATTGCTTCTATTAAATGTAGTGGTTTATTGAGGGTAGCAGGATAATTTGGGCATGTTGTCTTATTAAAGATAACCATTACATTTTCTTAGAAGAAAATCTACATGTATCACATGTGTTGCCTAAATTAATTAATGCACTAGTGTTTGATGCCAGTGCTAGTCGTTCAAGGCTAGATTCGCAAATGAATTTTGGCATGGTGACACTCAACATCACCACGTCTAACCTTTAAGCATTCAGAAAGTCACTGGGATTCACAAAGCCTGAGTTAGGCACACAGGCTCCCTACACAGTAAAAGAGGAGAGAGAGGCTCCTTCAGACAGGATCCACAAAGACCAGCATGTTAGGCAGCTCTCTTGACTCAGCTAGCCAGCGGGAGATACGAAAGTTAGGGGTGTGTGTAAGCCCTGTCCCTCAGAGAGTTCAGCACCTAAATCTAGGCTGAAGGAGGCACGTTCCTCTGCTTGGGAACCTCAGCTGCAAACCCTCTTTTGGGGTTGTGCACCTACACTGCTCTTGCAGGAAGGTGGGAGTTGGGAGGAGAGGACCTCTCTCCTCATTTTTAGCCCAGTGGTTAGGGTGCTCATCTGGTACATTTGAGACCCCCAGTTACAGTCCCACCACTGGCTGAAAGGGAGAAGGGACTTGGATGGAGTGAGGGATCTGCCACCTGTCAGGTGAGTTCCCTAATCACCAGGCTATGGGATATTCTGATGTATTGCTCCCCCATTCTACTGTCGAAGTTGTTGCTCTCTGAATAAATAATGAGAGTTATTAGAGCAAGGTGACGGGATCCTGGGTCTCCCACCTCTCAGGTGAGTGCTCTCACCACCAACAGGAGAGACTGAGGGAGCCGTACATCAGAATGTCCTATAACTAAGGCTATGATTATGTCACAGAAGTCATGGAATCTGTGACTTCCAGAGACCTCCGTGATATTTTCTGCCCCTAGGCTGGAGCTGTCAGCTGGCAGGCCACGTAGCTCTCAGCTGCTGCTGGCAGCAGGCTCCCAGCAGTTCTTATCCCTGAGCAGCAGGGGGATCCCAGAGCCCCCACAGGTGGTGGGGGGACCCCGCAGCTCCCAGTCGTCTGGGACACTCCTACCCCCATAGCTCCAGCACCTGCAGGTGGCAAGGGGACTGTGGAGCTCCCACTCCTCATGGGTGGTGTGTCCCCCCCTCCACAGCTGCCCAGCTGCTGCAGGCAGTGAGGTACCCGCCCATTGCTCAGCCAGAGCACCCCCCTGCAACTCCCAGCCACTTGGGGAAAGCCAGAGCTCCCAGCTGCTGTAGATGCTGGACCCTCTTCCCTCCCTATTTTGTCAGGGATATTTTTAGTAAAAATCACAAACAGGTCATGCGCTTCCGTGAATTTTTGGTCATTGCCTGTGACCAGTCCATGATTTTTACTAAAAATATCTGTGACAAATCTGAGCTTTACCTGTAACTCAGGGGTTAGGGCACTCACCTGAGGTGTGGCAGATCCTTGTTTAGATCCATTTTCCCGCTCAGGTCTCTCATATCCCAGGTTAAGTACTCTAGACACTGAGTTAAAGGTTATGAGAGTGGAGCAGTGGCAGGAGATTGGGGCCCTACAGACGAATTAGGCAGAGGAATGCCCCATCTTCCTCTGGTTCATTAATGGTTCTGGGGCTTAGGTGTCTGCATTCCCAGGGTGAGGTATGTGCAGAGACAGAAACATAGGCACCCAGGAAACTTCTACGGTGAAAATTCAGGCATCAAGTGAGTTTAGGTTTTGGCAGCAGCTGAATAGGGTTTTTATGAATCCCAGTGAAGCCTGAGATTTAGGCACCTGAAGTGGCAGTTAAGCACCTAAGTTCTTTTGTGAATCTAGCTCTCCGTTCCTAATGCCTTTTAGTATATTGCAGAAATGAAACAAACTAGATCTTTGTTTAGTTGGAAAAGCATCCAGCAGTTAATGTTATACATTAAAGACATACTAGAGCACAGATTTGGGAATGAGAATGTACAGCATTTAAGACCAGGTCAAGCCCAAAAGGAATTATTGAAGTCTTCTGTTTCAGGAGTACATTAAAAAAATAGTATCAAATGGCAAGCCACTAATTCTTCAAAATGTGACGCTGTCATACTAGCTTTACAACCCTAGAATTGGGGGTATTTGTCCCCTCAACTTCCAGTTTGATCCTGTACTGGTAAGATTTGGCACAGACAGTGCACATCTCTGTGTGGCTGGATTTAGACAACTTTATGAGTTATTGCTTTTGCCATAATGAGGAGTCATTAGTATGTTATAACAGGCCAAATTCTGCAACTCTGATGAAGTAAGTGAGAGTTGCGTCAAATCACTTACTGAAGAATTTGGCCATCTGTGGTTGCAGAGTCATGACATGTTATTGGGCTCAGTACAGAGGTTACTGGATAAATTAAAGGGCTTAGGATAGACAGGAGGTCAGACTAGATGATCTAATGGTCCTTTCTGGCCTTAAACTCTCTGAATCTGTGAATTAATTATGCACCAGACTGAGTCCCAAAATTAGTGACATAAAAACATGTATTAAATGGCAACTGTGGCAGGAGAACTGGATTCTATTCTTGGCACTGATGCTGAGTTGCTGTGGCCCTAATCCAACACTGAAAACAATGGAAAGCCTTCTGTAGACTTCAGTGGGCTTTGGAACGGCTCTGCATGACTTTTGATAAGTTACTTTGCCTGTAAAATAAGGATCATAATGCTTACTCACCTTTTCTAAAGGACTTTGAGATCTATCCGTGCATAGTGCTATACCAGTACAAAGCATTAATTATTATTATTTGGTCAGCAATTCAGTTTGGTGAATTATTAGTCAATTTCTTATTTTTATAGTTTTAGGAGGTTTTTAGGCCAGTCTATGTTTTTGTGTTTTTTCATTTGGAGTAATTTAGTTGCTATGGAGACAGGGCAGTCATATAATTTGGGCTGTCATTAGCTTCTCAGACAAACAAATTATTACAAAAAACAAGAAACTCACTGAGCGAATGTATGAGTAGAACTAGAGCCTTACTAATTAATTACCCATCTTGAGAAGAGGCTTCTTTTTATACCATTATGTGTGTTGAATATAAGTCATCCATGCAAAAACAAGGCTTTTTTAAAAAAGATTTCAATAGGTCTGCAATTACAGTTAATATTACTATATAATTATACCAAATGTAATTCACAGCCCCTACTTGACCTGTTATAACAAAGTGAAAGCTTTACCAATAATGATGTTGTTTTACTATTTGAGTGTCACTATTAAACTTAAATGTAAAATTTACATATTCCAAAACAAAGGAACAATATTAAAAACTGAGCTGTTCTCTTTTTCAGTTATGCAGGCAGCACAGCATCACATTTTCTCCCCATCTACTTGTACAATTATTTTCTTGGCCATCTCACAGTATGTATGCTATGTTTTTGCATATATGATACTCTGTGTTGAAAGGAGGAACCCAAGCAACTTAATTTGGGGAAACCTGAGGTTTGATAAATGTTGCCAGGTTTCACTTCCAGAACTCCTGGAGATATCCAAGAGTGCGGAGCAGGACAGTATGGATTAGACAAATGTGAACTCTTCTCCCCCATTCACAGTTCATTTTGACCTTGACATGACCCTATGTGTTCAAAAAAGAGGAAGTGGTTGCATAACTGAAATTAGCTCAAACTAGAGAAGTAAAGTGTAAGTTTGGGGGCCCACAAAAACAGCAAGAACCAAACTGTTGTTGTTTTCATTTTGGCATTTGCAAACACATTAAAATGTCTACATGAATTTCAGGTACAACTGTTTAAGCAATTTCTTTCACTATAAAGTATTGAACAATGCACCAAACCTTATCTCAATCTTTTAAAGAAGACTAAAAGAACTATAGTCTGAGAGAATAATTTTTAAAATGAAAGAGAGAGATCAGAAACAGGGTCCAAACCAACAGTTAATAACATATGGAAGTACCAGAGGAGTCCTCATATTGTCCATCTGCAGTGTAACAATTTTTGCATAATATTATGCAGGATCTAGTTTTTTTCCTCCTCCTGGATTGTGTGTGTATTTTTTATGGACCTAAACTGAGTGTAACTAGATTGACATTGTAATGCCTGATTCACAGAAGTCAGTGGACTTACACGAGTGTAAAGCTGAAATAATGCAGGGTGAATCAGCCCAGTACCATTACACTAGAGCAGTGGTCCCCAACCTTTTCATCTGGCGGCACCAGATTCAGCAGCATTTCAGCGGCGACGCCTCTCGATGATGCCACTTGCCATTGACAAGTGACGTCATCGAGAGGCATCGCCGCTGACATTCGGGAGCGATGCCTCTCAATGCCGCCACTTGCCGTCGACAAGTGACATCATCGAGAGGCGTCACTGCTGAAATTTGAGAGTGATGCATCTCGATGACGTCAGTTGTCGACGGCAAGCGTCGTCATCGAGAGATGTCCCCGCCGAAATTCGGGGGCGACACTTCTCAATGACATCACTTGTTGGTGACAAGCGTCGTCATCGAGAGGCGTCCCCGCCAAAATGCCGCCAAAATTCGGCGGCATTTCAGCGGGTGCTCTCCCGGGTGCCAGGACGCAGCGCATTAAGATGCCCCTGCGGGCGCCATGGCGCCTGCGGGCACAGTGTTGGGGACCACTGCACTAGCGTAAAATTGATGAGATCAAAATCAGGCCCTTATTTAACTAAAGGTTCTCAATAAATATCATCTACTTGGGCTTTTCATTTATTTATACTTCGCCAAACTGACATAAGAAACATACTTACATAGACATGGGTTCACCGTTTAAATAGCAATCTTTGCCAGCCTCGGTAGAAGGGAAAACTCCAAAGGTTGTAGTAAATCAAATGAATAATTTGTCTGGAGGAAGTCTGTACAAATTGGACATGTTGTCTAAATTGGTCAAATGAAACATTAAGATTTCTCACTCAAGGCTCAGAAAAGACTCTCTCTAGCGGTAATCTGATTTGCACATTTTTTCCGAGATGTTTGTCTATACACCAGAGTGAAGCAGCATATGCTTTCCATAGTCAAAAGTTCTGGGTTACAAAGGTTTATACATGAATGGCTAAAGCTGGTATATGACCAGTTTGTGCAGGCTAGCTTACATTTAACTTTTGCACTCTTCTCACTACCTGGTTAAAGATGAGCAGCAAAACAGACTTTTAGCCTTCAAACCAAGATACTTTTGGGCTAGAGACAAAGTTAAGCTTACAATATGAACAGCTTGTTCTTATTTGACTGATAAAAATGGCTTAATTGATTTCTATCACTAGTAAGAGACTAATAAAGTGTGCAAGATTTTTTTTCTTGATTGTTCAATGTCTTGAGATTTTGAAGTGAACCAACAGAGAAACCAACATGTGAAAATACAGACTCAGATGCTGAGCTATATAGTGATGGGTCATAAAGTTAGATATGGAAATAGTTAGAGATGAACCTAAGCTGCAGAGTTTGAATCTGGATTTCCTGGAGTCGAAGGAGGTATTTGCACTGGGGAGTCTGATTTGGGCTCATCTCTAGAAAAGACATATTAGATTTACATTTTCTGTCCCTCTACAAATGCAGGATTGTTCGCTGCAGTACATCTTCTAGTGCCATGTCTATTCTAATTTTAACTGCCTCAAGTACTGGACTTCCCCCATTTCCACTGAAAAAGTATTGACATACTCTAGTGGATGTTCCTGTTAGGAAGTTTTCCCTGATATATGCTTTGAAATATGAAGTAACTGAAGCATATGAAAATAATATTTGACTCTTGATAATTATAACAGAGTAGTATTTACCTTAGTATGTGTATGTTGTGGTACTATATAAATGTTCTATTGTAATAGCAATTTAGTGAAAAATAGCCTTAGAAAAAGCACATAGACCCCAATCCTACAGATACTTATGAATGTACTTTAATTTACTATTGTTAAGTAGCCTCATGGGATTACTCACAGTTAAGCACACATAAGTATTTGCAAGATTGGACTCTCAGTGAGGTACATGAATCTGGATTGGTCTCCAAAATGTTTTATTTGTTTAAAAAGGTATTCATTCAATATATTTTTCTAGTTATTTTTCTTTATAGCAAGAATCTCTAATACAGATGCTCCTCAGGTTACGCAAACCCAACTTATGCAAGCCCTCACTTATGGAAAAAGTTCCATACACTTTTTGTGTGTGTAATTGTCCGGAACGGAATGCTTGCGTAAGTCAGGGAGCGTCTGTATATAAATTATACAGGGACCTGAACCACAATTTCAGGTCCAAACATTCCTGAATTTTCTTAATGGGATGTGCAGGGAGCGAGTAGTGGAATCTGAATGTGATCCTAGATGAAATGTTGCCATTAGGATTTATATCAGTAGTGTACAAAACTAGAATCCTTAATCATACCACTGAAATATAATGGTGGTTCAAATTCAGATTCAAACCAGGGTCTGTGTTTTGCAGCTCAAGCTGATTTATTTGGTATAAACTGAGCTCACTACCAAGCAGTCATATGTGGTAGTGAGAAATCTCCCCAACATCCCAGCACAGATTTGAGAGATATTGTAATTAGACTATCCAACATTTTTCTTATGTTGTACTCTTAACTACTTGTTAAGACCCAGGTCTTCAACATAATAATGCTGTAGTTCAAATCTAGGTCAAATATGATTATTTTTCTAATGAAATCCCAGATCTGATGCTGATCAACAGTTATGTAACGTAACCAATAGCATATGAGCTGTTGCATTATAAAATAAACGAGTGTCATTGGCTTAAGTTTCATACTGAAAAATGACTGTCTTATACCAGGTCCATATGGTATTTTGGAAAAAAGTTTAAGGCCCTATTCAGCAAAGTACTTAAACTCAAGCCTAACTTTAAGCATGTGAATAGTCTTAATTTATCCAATCAGCCCCCCTCCAAGGTGTTTACTCAACCTTGCAACCTACAGTACAGATGCTTCTGAGCACTGGATAAAGACCAGAGCATGCGAAAAGACAATTGAAGGTGCTGAACACTTCACTAGAGTATGTTCTAGGATGGAGCCCTAAACTTGAATAGAGTATTGATATGGAGGATACTAATTTTCTGCTTGATGGTCCGCTAGAATTAGATACAACTCCAGTGGAAGACAGAGGCAAAACTACCACTGACTTCAGTTGTGCAGGATCTGTCCATAAATGCACTAGTAGCACATGGCATTATTCATGCGAACATTCTAGCCAGGTTTATAATTGGGAGAGGGGAGGGAGAGAACCATATACATGCTGCTTTGTTTACTGTTATTCGCACATTAAGTCACAGCTCTCTACTTTGTTTGGATTTTTTCTCTTTTTTTCCCCTCATGAATAAGGAAGAGAGAGTTGCCAAAAGCCAACACACACAAACAAACTACCGACAAGGCAAGAATACTTATTTGGACTTATTTAGTCTGCAGAAGAGAAGAGTGAGGGGGGATTTGATTGCAGCCTTCAATTACCTGAAGGGGGGGTTCCAAGGAGAATGGAGTTAGGCTATTCTCAGTGGTGGCAGGTGGCAGAACAAGGAGCAATGATCTCAAGTTGCAGTGGGGGAGGTCTATGTTGGATATTGGAATAAACTATTTCACTAGGGAGGTGGTGGGATAACATCCTTAGAGGTTTCTAAAGCCCGGCTTGACAAAGCCCTGTCTGAGATGATTTTGTTGGGATTAGTTCTGCTTTGAGCAGGGAGGTGGACTAGATGACCTCCTGAGGTCCCTTCCAACCCTAATCTTCTATGATTCTATGAATACTGACCAGAACTTAAGTCCTCCAAAATGAGATAACTGACACTATGGTTCTTTTTTACTTTATTTTAAAGATAACAACCTTGACAGAGTCCCCAGAAAGTAAATTCAATTGCATACAAAGTTGGATCTATCAAAAGTGAGTTCCATTGCAGTTAGACCGATTTACTATTGTTCTACAATCTGTTCATTGATCTTGGTTATGGGGAAGTTATTTCTGAAATAAAAAGGTGAAGCATGATATGACAGTGTTTAATGGGTTTATGGGCTCAGACAGCAGCCTGTACAACTAGTAATAAAAACAAAAGTGCAAAGAACAAATTTGGGTTTAAGGCAAAGTGATTTAAGTTCACTTTTTGAAAACTGCTATAAACAATATTTCTCTTCATTCACTTTGGCTGATCCAATATGTGACTAAAATATTTGCTGTCGCCTACTAAAATTCAGCATTTTTTTTTCTTATTTCACACGTGCTTAGTATTGGCTTCTCTGCTTTAATGATGCTCAAGATAAAACTTGCCACCTCCTTTCCTATATCAAACACTCATATCATGGCTTGCCCTATATCAGCTCAAAACTGACTTTTCCTTTCATTACTGTGGCTCCAATTGACAAGTCTTGTCAGCCCTATTGATCCAAATATCCATAGGAGACTGTTGCTGTGCCAGCCTTACTTCTCTTTAAAATTTTAATCCAGTCAGGTTTTCATCTTAACTCGTCATAATGTGTAATACTTATTTGATTTTTTTTTATATAATCCTGTAAGATCAAGAAAGGTTATGTTTCAACCACAGAATTTAGTAATATGTACTGGCTGATTAAAAGCAGATTGTCTTCATGATGTATCCCATAAAATAAAAATGTTAGAAAGTGGAGAGGCACATGTTTGTAGAAGCCAGAATTTTAAAAGCACTGCATAAATTGTGGTTCTCTAGAGGAGCTTTTACCTGTCCGTGCCAGTAAACGCCATTTTAGTATTACTGATGTGCAAAGCTCAGAACTTCAGCTTTGGAATGGATGCTAGGAATGGATTAGGCTAGATATTTTGTGTACACAGGCTATTGGGAAATTTCCTGATTAACAGCACTTCCCACTTCTTGGCAGGCCAGAAATACATTTTGACTGATCATCCCTTGTTGTGAGATTTGAACACTTCAGTTCTCAATCTTGGCTGCTACCAAAAAAAAAATAAAAAAAAAAATGCAGAGATAGACAAAAGTTAAATATAATTGGGGTCAAAAGTTGTGCACACCTTTTCAAACCGCTAAAAGTTCAAGTTTCTGCCAAAAAATTTGTAATTTATCCATACCACTTTACTCTTCCCTTCTTAATTACTAATTAGAGATGAGGGCTAACCAAAAATCCTACACCAAGACCACTGACAGATTTTGGGATATTTGAAATCTAGATTGAAATCTGAATTTTGCCTCTGTTGCCCATCTCTAATAGCAGTTTTGTGCCAAGTCTACTTGAACACTACACAATAATATTAGTACATTGTTTTTGCAAGAGGTTTGAATATACTGAGAAAGATGTATTGCATTTTGTATGAAGCTATCCTATGGAAAAACCAAAGCAGTACTGTAGCTAGAGATCTTATTTTATTCTTTCTTTATGTCTGTTTTAATAAAATTGAAAGTAAATAACTAGTATGTGTACCATAGGCCTGACTGTCGTTATAGTCACGTCCAGTGTTAAAGAGAAAATTGTCCAAAAATATCACTTGTGATTGTTCTCAATCCTGCTAGATCATCTCAGTGGAAAATTATGCAGAGGAATTAATTTTTTTAATTATTATTTAAACTTTGTTACTCTAATATTTTAGCTCTGTAGACTCTAATAATTTATATTTGAATGAGACTTACAGAATCATTGCATTTGTTTTTCTCCAGCCAGTGTACTTTATCCGGAGTTTATCCCAATCTTTCCTACTATCTATACTCAAAAAGTTCCTCTTTATGCTGTGAAATAGGAGTGGAGAGAAGAGTTGAAATAGTTAAGGAAATAAAGACAAAGCAGGACAACAACTCAGAAGAGCTTTTAGCTTAGCAGTTATAGCTGTTCTCGTCAGAGAACAAAAATGTAGCTGCACTTCAGAAGCATACAGTAAGAGGAAGCAGTATGCCGGGGCACGACTAACAGGTCAGAAAGTCAAGAATACTGAGATCTGTGTTATTAAAGGTGTTTGTGTGTTTAGGTAGATCTGAAACACTTTGATTATCCCCACAATGTCCCACTTTATGTAAGAATTAATAAGAAAATTGGCAGCATTCTTACAAAATATAGAAAAAATTCTAATTTTGTTTAAACAATTTAAAGTATATTGGCTTCAAAAGCTGTTTCCCTTCTATTACATTTTTTAATGAAAAATACTCCTAGCCTATTCATTGCTTGTTATCTTTGAGTTTCTCTGTGTGGTACACTGTGATCAGTTGAGGTATAAGCTCAATTCCCGAAAATGTGTATCAACATCATAATTATTTCCACTTCACAATGTGTGGCATGGTGGTTGAGCTCTGTGCCTTGGACTTGAGGTAAATTACTCCCATAATCATTCTGTGGGTTCAAGACTGTCTGGAGAATTACATGGGTCAAACAAGCAAATGAACATGTCTGTGGGATATGCATAAGTATAGGTGCATAGGATAAAAATTACCTCAAGTTCTTCCACGTGCACCTGGTATCCTGACATATTCACTTAAAAGAACAGAACATCACTATATAGAGGCAACAATTGTATTGGCAAGGGAAGACATTACATTCAAATATACTCAAAACCTTTAACCTATCCCAGTACAGTTCCTGCTCCACACAGGAACAGAGGAACTGAGAATTGCTGCCACAGTTTATAGAGTACTTAGATCATGTACCATACTAGATAAATGCTAAGTAATATTGTTATTACAAAGTGGTGTCCTGGAATGTTTGGTTATAGCAGGATCCACAACTTCAGAATAAATGTTCTTGGAACATCCCAATGAGTAAATGAAAGCCTTTTATAAACCATAAAGGAAAGGGAGCTCTTATATTAGTGCTCTCTATGTGTGCGTGTGTGCACGCGTGCATGTGCATGTACGTGTGTGTGTATATATATATATATTTATTTGAACAGGCAAGAAAAAGAAAAATGTTACTTTATCTTACCCTATGCAGTTCCTATTGTAACTGACTGCTATATGTTTCTCTTTGTAGCCTTTGAATAGGAAGGTTCTACAGTGCAGGAAAATATCTTTGGGAGTAAAAGAGCATCTTGGGAATGTTGCTGTGTCCTCTACTGTGATTGATTTTAGAAACTCTCATCATGCCAATTAAGGCTGTGTCAGCACCAATCAGCGTTTTTTCCGTTTAGCGTATTTAGAATCTCATTCTTTCATTTTGACAATATCATCAGCCCTTGTAATGGTTTAGGCCTACCCAAATCTGCAGATGTAGGAGGAAAGGAGCTGATCAATCGAAAGGAAGAAAAATGCTAGCTTCCTTTTTTGTACATGCTGTTCTTTGCATGAGACCACTAATTTGGCAAAGGACATGGGTTCACATTTGGCTTTCATATATTTTAAGGCTAGAAGAGACTATCATGATCTTGTCTGACTGCCTACTTAAGACAGGCCAACAAACCTCACCCAATAATTTCTGCATCAAGCCCATAACTTCTGTTTTGAGCTAGAGTATTTCTTTTAGAAAGCCATCCAATGTTGATTTAAAGACTGCAAGTAACACCACATCCCTCACTAAGTTGTTCCAAATGGATAATTAGCCTCACTATTAAACTCCATCTTATTTTTAGTCTGAATTTGTCCAGCTTCCATTTCCAACCATTGGCTCAAACCATTCTATAGACTTGTGGAACAAAAGTGAAACACCACCCTCTCAACTATCCCTTATAATTACATTTTGGTGACTCATTCTGGGTGGACTTGGCCCTACATACACTCCATAAATAATCGTGTTTTAAAATGGTTGTATAAAGCTCCATCTTCATGACCATTTTAACTGAGTCAATTGACCCGCTTACAATCCAGTTAAAAGTTGTAATATGATTAAACCTACTGTGTCCAAGCAACCTGGTTAAAAGAAGCTTGTGAGTTTTGGCTAGTTATTTGTTAGGACTTGTCTACACTACCACGCAGGATCGATCTAAGATATGCAACTTCAGCTATGTGAATAGCATAGCTGAAGTTGATGTACTTAAATCTACTTACCGCCGTGTCTTCACTGTGGTAAGTCGACAGGTGACCCTTTTCTGTTGACTCTGTTTGCGCTTCTCGTTCTGGTGGAGTACCGGAGTCAATAGGAGAGCACTCAGCGGTCGATTTATCGTGTCTATACTAGATGCGATAAATTGACAACCGCTGGATCAATCGCTGCCCACTGATCCAGCGGATAGTGTAGACAAGCCCTTAGTGTTGCTTAGAGCAGACCTTAAAGTCAGAACTTCATTTGGATAAATAGAAATGTTCCCACCTCTTTGGGTGGCATTGCTTAATAGGGCTGAGTGCAAATTTTACAAGACCGCAATGCATTAGCAGAAGGGCCAGAAACCTATTTTTTTTATAATGAGTGTATGCATTATATTAGATATATTATGACTCCCCTGTCCCCTCCCAAAAAAAAATCCTCTTGTATTTACAGATAATCTGTCAAGGCTCATGTAGCATTTATTTTGTTGTTTCATCTGCTTACCACACAATCCAACCTTGTGTCTGTCACACTTGTATCTGTCAATGTTACCATTAAAAATCCATTTTTTCAGGAATTTCTAATTTCACCATGGAAATCCATTCTAGACAGAATGTTACACAGTGTTCTTTTCTTTTATGCATTCTCTATGGAAAAAAGAATGTCACTTTGGAATTAAAATTCTTAAGCAGAACATTTAGGCAGATCTATAAGGATAGCCAGATGTCTAGCACTTTTTGCCTTTTAATAATTATCTACTTGGTTAAGAATGGGATAAAGTTTACAAGAATAATTCAGAAAATACGAGTGTTAAACTAATACCTCCATACCTGAGGGTCGACTTAAGCACTTTAATCGGTTTGAATTTCAGTTTTTAAAAAATACAGGTAAGTGTTACATTGTTGTTTACAGTGTTGTGCTACAAGACAGACACTAGTTATCACAATAAACATCTGACTGTATAAGTTGAGAAACAATGCACAAAGAAGAGTCAGAAACAAATTGAGCGTAAACTATAATAACCAGAACCATAGTGAAGAGTGGCTGCCTATTATTATTACTAATTGTTATTAGAATAGCAACAGTCACATTTACAGAGGGTAGAGGTGTTCAGGTTGTACAGAAGTAAGACCACTCTAGAAAGGCAGGTGAGTGTAGAGGATGGGTGTGTGCTAAATTCATTGCTTTGTGAATTGGGCTGTCCATTGTGGTGAAATTCACTAAATCCACATAAAGCCTGAATATTTGGATGGAGTGCAGGGAAGGTAGGAAGTGAACTCTTACCTCCAGGCTAGAATTGCCACCCTGTGCTGCTTACGCTGGGTACAAGTGCTACTAGATCACATTAAGGCAGATTGCTGGGCCTGCTCGCAGACTGCCCTCCACGCAGATCCTCAAAGCGGGTGAGGTGTAAATTTCCCTTCTCTCCTTTACCCAAAATATTCAGGCTTTTGGTGGATTTCACCACAACTGACAGCCCTGACTGAGACACAGCTATCACTTTAGCAAACAGCCATCCTATAATCACTGTCGTCATTGTGCCAGTCCTGCATATGCTGGTGCAGTTCCACAGCACATACGAGGTATACAAGTACCCCAACATGGCCACTCAGCTAGCCCCCACATATACACGCATGCGCGCGCGCACACACACACACACATTCTCTCTCTCTCTCTCTCTCTCTCTCTCTCTCTGTCTCTCAGAGGTTTAAACAATATGGAGGGTCTTGATGAATAATACCATGAGACACAAGGTGAGGGAATATGGGAGTATAAAACAAGAGCCCCTGAGTACTAATCCTAGCTCTGCAAATACTTTGCTGTTTAGCCCTAAGCTCTGTGCTTCTCGTTCTTCGTATGTAAGAATTTGGAGCAGAACAGTAACATACCAAAGTGTATCGTTAATACGTCATTGAGGATCCATGGACACTCATATCTATATATCTCATCCACTGTTGCATGCCTTAGTGCCCTGATGGTGACAGAATATGGAACTCTCCCCACAATATAGTATACTATACTTTTATTCAGGATTTGTAATAAAATCTAAGGTAAAATCCCCAGTGTAGATGCAGCTACTGCCTTCTGTCTTCTAAACTGCTTCAGTTGTCTTAGCTAATATAGTTCAGAGAGGTGATGTTACTATACAGGCAGAAAAACTCATCCTATGGCTGTGTCTATGCTAGGGGCTATGTTGGCAAAGCAAAGACTATGTAGTGTAGACTACCCCATATGCTTGTGCCGAAATAACAAAAGGTGTGAATTAAACCAATTTAGTTATTTTGATGCAAATGTGTGTATAGATCAGCCTTTTACTCATGCAAACAGCCCTTAGTATTGCCAGCTCTAAATGTTCAAAAATCATGAGTCAGGCTCACAAAAGTCATGAGATTGAAAAATAATGATTTGGGCTCTTTTTATTTGTTTTCTGGCTTTTGATCTTTATAGTGCATTAGGGCCACATTTGCAAGCTGTTCTCCACAACCAGCAAGGGTAAAACATAGTGGGTTTGGTTTTTTTAAATTAAAGCTCAGACTCTCTCATATTCACTTGTCTTTGGGAGCTAGGCTTTAAATAAAATTTCAGCTATTATGAGAACCATGATAAAAACAGGAGCTGGCAACACTGATATTTATTTCAGCCATAAACATGAGGGTAAAGAGCCATAAGCAATAAGCCTTATGGGATTATAAAGAAGAAATCTTCTTAGTCAACTTGATTGCTGTCCCTGATAGAATTACAAAGGCAGCAGACAAAGGGAACAAAGTAGATATTATATTAGGCTTTTAATAAAGTGTCTGATACTGTCTTTCTCAAAAGCAACTGGGAAAAACAAAATCGGTAAGGGATGCACACTTTGCACATGCACTACCAGATACTGAATGTGCAAGCACATGGCTAACTAGGCACTTTCCTTACCATGTGCCTGCTCAAAACATCTGGTAATACAGATAAATAAGAAAGCCACGTGTGCATATCTACAAACTTAATATATGGCCCTGAAAGTATAACAGTTTTCCATGTATTTACCTGAAATCCTAAATTCTGCAGAAAACTAAAATGTTCTTTTCTGTCTTTTAAACAGCAAAATTTGGAGAATAACCTCACGAACCTTATTAAGAGGAATACTGAACTGGAAACTCTTTTGGCTAAACTTATTCAAACCTGCCAACATGTGGAAGTGAGTATTGAGCTACGCTTGAAATACTTGATAGCTGAAACATGTATTTACAGCCAGTACCTGTGCACTTCAGAAATCCTCAGCTTCTAGGAATTCTAGAGTAACTTCCTAGAACGGGTGGGCAAACTACAGCCCGTCAGGACTTTGGATCTGGCCCATGAGATTGCCAGCCCCATGATGCAGCAGGGCTAAGGCAGGCTTCCTGCTTGGCCAGGCCCTGCATCACTTCCGGAAGTGTCCGGCACCACATCCCTGCGGCCCCTGGGGGGATGAGGGGGCAGAGAGCTCTGTGCACTGCCTTCGCCTGTGGGTACCTCCCCCGAAGCTCCCATTGGCCACGATTCCCCATTCCCAACCAATGGGAGCTGCAGTTTTATGTTATGATATTATTTTATACAAGGCCATTTAGCTTCTGACTACATTTTCATTCCTATGGCAACTCCGGGTTATTCAGAGAACATTGTAGATGCCTAATAGATCCTTGTATTAAATATTAATAGTGTTGTACAGGAAAGGTTTCACAATATTGGGATTTAGAACATTCCTTGCCTACACGTATAGCAGTCTAAGGGAAATCTGCTTTATTCACCAATATTACAGTATGGAAAATTCCTGTAGAGAAGGATAGCCTTTCTACGGAATCTTTAAAACAACTTTTAGAATCTAATAGAAATTACCGTGGTAGAATTCTATAAGATAGTTACCAAAGTCTATGGAAAGATACTATTCGTTATGAAATGCTGCAGGGTTTTAAAGTAACACCATTAGAATCCTATTGGTTTCATCCCTATACAATTCTGTAGGAGTTTCTCATAGGATATTTTATTCTTGGTTTGATTTTCGTCTTTTCTGGTAATGTAGATGTGGCATCTATCTTTTTTCCACAGGCTTCGATTCAGCAAGGTACCCAAGCTTGTGCCTAACTTTAAGCAAGTGACTATGGCTATTGAGTAGTCCTATATGCATGTGCTAAGTATCTTGTTAGGTTGGGCCTCAGTATCTACCGCAGTATTTGGTTCTATCTTGGAAACAAAGACAATGTACATCACTTCTTGTTTCACATGTTTAACTCTGGTAGAAAATTTTCCTAACAGGGATGGGATTATGGTGACACAAGACCTCCTCTCCGTCAGGGGAACTACAACCACCACTACCCAAAATGTGGATGGACCCTGCATATTTTAGGGTCGGCCTTCAGGGCAAGTCTATGCTTAAAACATTGCATCAATGTAGCTACACCAATGCAGCAGCATTACTGTAGCGCTTTAATGAAGATGCTCTAAGCTGATGGGAGAGAGGTCTCCCATCAGCATAGTTAATCCAATGAGGCAGTAGCTATGTCAACGGGAAAAGCTCTCCTGCCAACATAGCACTGTCTACACAGGGAGTTAGGTCAGTGTAACTACGTTGCGCAGGAGTATGGATTTTTCACACCCCTGAGCGACATAGTTATAGCAATAAAGGCCTGTAGTGTAGACCAGATCTCAGTTTTCTCTGTGTTCTTCAGTATGCTACAAATTCTAAGCTTTCATTGTGTTGTTTTTTTTTTAAAAACCTAACTCATTACACTGTAAAGATACAGCTGCCACACTGCAAACAGATGTGCTGCTGTTCCTTGATCTCAAGTTTACAAACAATTCTCTAGACAAAAAGCAGCAGCTGCAAAGTTGGGAACTCATTCCTTCCCCAGCCAGTTAATCTAATTAGCATTTAAATTAGCTCAATATTAAGAGATGTACCTAAATCACAATCCTGGATCCAAGCACCACTGAAATTTGGACAATTTTGGATCTGGCTATTAACTTAACAGCTGTCCCTGTTTATCATAGAGGACCCAACTGCGACAGACTTGCAACATCTGGGACAAACCTTATGGAATAAAAATAAACGTTATTGAATTAGGATAAACCCTTCTGAATTAGATTTAATACCTTTAGGATCTATGGTTTAAAATATAGTTGTATATGTGCTCTTGTGGAATTGTATGTAATGTCTCTTAAAGGAGGGAGATGCTAATGTAATTCCTCTGGTTATCAACCTCTTTGAAGCCACCCCCTGGAGAGGTTCACATATGCTAGTTCAAACTGGATTCTCCAGAAACCCACGGCCAAGGAAAGGATTTTTGGATAAATAGCCTGGTAGTAAATTGACTCAGAGCCTTCTTCTCAATCCAGCAGATTGACAGGATCCCTGGTCCATGCAGGGCCCCAGTCCTTAGGGTACAGTTGTAAGCACTAGGCCTATTGAGGCCCCATGGGACAGGTTGCTCGTTCTGAGCTGAAGCTGAAGGCTTGGCTACACTCACACTTCAAAGCGCTGCCACGGGAGCTTTGAAGTGTGAGTGTGGTCGCAGCGCCAGCGCTGGGAGAGAGCTCTCCCAGCGCTGCACGTACTCCACCTCCTCATGGGGATTAGCTTGCAGCGCTGGGAGCCGCGCTCCCAGCGCTGCGGCACTGTTTCCGCTGTATCTTGCAGCGCTCAGGGGGGTGTTTTTTTCACACCCCTGAGCGAGAAAGTTGCAGTGCTGTAAAGCGCCAGTGTAGCCAAGGCCTCAGTGATTAACTGGCAACCATAAGGAAACCCCTCAGGTGAGGTGTTGAAGGACTGCTCCTGCCAGAGTCCATGTTAAGGTCCGGGTGCTGTTTGGTCACCTTATTAGCATGCATGTAGGTTATTGTCTCTCTAGTGCTTTTATATTAAGAATAAAATAGGCATGCATAAAAAGAGCTTTGTAGTCAGTCACACTGTTATCTGTCTCTGAAGAGAAAGCAAGCAGGACTGCTTTGGCAGCCTGTCTCTGCTGTGAAAACACAGTGATTGCTAGGAACTGTTCTACCTGGAAATACCCCGGTCAGGAGGAAGAGATGCATGTCTGTGCCCAAGAGAGGTGATGGCTGGGGAGCCTCAGAGTGGGTCCCCTTGGTGTATCATTTGTGTGTGTGGGGGGAGATGGGGAGGAAAATATAGGTGCAGTTGCCCAGAACTGTGACAACAACTAAAACTGTAGAGCTGAACACCCTAACCTTGAGAAGTTGAGATGTGGATCCAGATAAAAACTTGATCCTGAGTCCATTTCTGCTATTTTTTGAGCGCAGGCAATTGCTTTTTGTCTCTTTCTTTTAAATAAAAATAAAATACCAAAGTACAAAAGTCACGTGAAACAAACCTTTTGCTAATGCAACATTAATGTTACTAAGTTAAAATGACAAAAAAGTCAGGAAAGGAAAAATGTAAGGTTCTACTTGCAATGTTAATTTTGCCATATTTCTTGTCTGACTCTACTGCTCCAGGCTCAGACAACCTGAACCTGCACTGCAATGTGACGCTCATATGTTTGAAGTGTTTACATGATTGGGGCCTTAGCATTTTCTCTTTCAGTTTTTCTGGTTTCATATATTACTGATCATGTTGTAAGATGTATTCTGTAAAATATACACAGATATACTACATGCCCAATGCACTGTAAGAGGTGCTGTTGTATAATAAATTCACTATTGCCTAACTGGGTTTTTAATTTTGCAGTCTTATTGTTGCCTTAGGATTTTTTTAAACACACAGTTACTTTAAATAAGATAAGCCTCATATATCTTAAGGATATATCTTGTGCAAAAATATATATCCAAAAACAAGGAAGGGAGACAGTGGCCTTGGAACAATTTGTATAGTGGGGGTGCTGAAAGCCATTGAACAAAGCTATAAACCAGAGTTTCTCAAACAGGGGTTGCCACTTCTGTAGGGAAAGCCCCTGGTGGGCCAGGCCAGTGTGTTTACCTGCCCAGTCTGCAGGTCTGGCCGATCGCGGCTCCCACCGGCCGTGGATCGCTGCTCTGGGCCAGTGGGAGCTGCTGGAAGCAGCACGGGCCGAGGGACTACTGACCAATGCTTCCAGCAGCCCCCATTTCCCAGAGCAGCGATCCGCGGCCAGTGGGAGCTGCGATCAGTCGGACCTGCAAACAGGGCAGGTAAACACACTGGCCTGTCCCACCAGGGACTTTCCCTACAGAAGCGGCAACCCCTGTTTGAGAAACCATGCTGTAATGTATATGATGGAAACCTCTTCAAGCCTGGGGGTGCTTCCTCAGCCCCCAGCACCCTTAGTTCCAGCCCCCAAAAGGGACAAAAACTACTGTTCTTTGATTTTCTGTTTGAGTTTATTAAGATGTGCACATGCTAAAAAACTTATTTAAACTACTCTTCATTTGCTCTTATAAAATAGTAATAAAGCTTAACATCTTAGCAGAGCATTTTGGTCCTCAAAAGAAAGTTAGTTAAATGTTACAAGAAAAATTAAATATAACCAAACATGAATGGGGTGGTCCTTTTAGTTTTGCTTTTCAGCTTTTGGTATGTGGCAGACCTGATGATTCTGACAAAATGAAAAATGGGCTATGGGCCTTCTGTAAAAAAAATTACCTGGTCTATAGGGGAGATATGTTGTAAATGTTTTATACATTGCCTGTGTTTATCAGCCAGTGAAGTGATGTCAGTGAACCCAAATGTTCACTGGTTCTGCTACTCATTACGAAGTTTAACTCCCCAGCAACTGATTTCACCATTGATTCATTATTTAGAGTTAGAGTGACCGTCCCTGTTAGGGACAGTCCTGATATTTGGGGCTCTCTCTTATATAGGTGCTTATTACCCCCAACCCTGATTTCTCATGTTTGCTATCCAGTCACTCTATTTAGGGTACACCCCTCGAGACAGAAAAACTGATAACTTAACTGTACTAAGGAAGAAATCCAGTTGACCCTATGACTTAAGCATCACTTTAAAAACAAAAAACAAAAGCTCAGAGATGCACTTCACTCCTAATTGACATGGGTAATCCCGGCAATTTCAACGTGAATACTCATGAGTAAGGCAAGGAGAATTTGGCTCCAAATTAATAAAAAGGTCAGAAGACAATTTTAAAAAATCAATATAATTTTGATGGGGTTGGGGAGGGGGGAAGAGAGGGAGCTACCAAAAAAGTAGTTTTCATCTATAATATGAAGATATAAGCCCTGATTCTGCATACACTTAAGCACATTATTAACTTTACGCATGTCACTATTCCCATTTGGGGTCACACATATTAAATTTAATGTATTGCATTATCCTTTATGCACGTGCACATACACACTCACAGACTTTTTTGGGAAGGGTTGTTTGGTTACACACAGACTCTGATTTATAGCTAGTTTCACTCACTTTTCTGATTCATCCCCACCTGTTGTTTTTAACTCATTCTGCACCTTCTTGTTTTTCATTCCTCACCTTTCCAGGAAATCCAAAAGGCAGGTGTACTGTGAAAAGTTTTCCCTGCTTTTCAGGAGAAACTGGTGTTAGGGGCACAGCTGTCTCCCAACCTGATCCCCACACACTCCCCAATGGTTGCACTTCCTAATTGGGCAGGGGAACCAGCAGTTTGCTACTTGAGCCTTGCAGCAGTAGCACAGACTGCTCAATGCGTACCATGCCCACAGCTGTGCTTACCCTGCTCTCACTTCTGCTTCTTGCCCCAGCCCTTGTTACAACCTGCTTCTAGTCCAGAGGTTGGCAAACTTCAGCACATGGCCCATCAGGGTAATCCACTGCCGGGTTGTGAAACATTTTGTTTACATTGACCGTCCACAGGCACAGCCCCCCCTGCAGCTCCTAGTGGCCGCCCGCAGTTCACTGTTGCCCGCCAATGGGAGCTGAGGGAAGTGGCGCAGGCCTCAGGGACATGCTGGCCACTGCTTCCTGCAGCTCCCATTGGCCGGGAACGGCAAACTGCAGCCACTGGGAGCTGCGGGGGGCCATGCCTTCGGACGGTCAATGTAAACAAAATGTCTTGTGGCCTGCCAGCGGATTACCCTGATGAGCCGTGTGCCGAAGGCTGCCACTCCTGTTCTAGTCCTTGCTCCAAGCCCTGCTCCTGCCTTGCTCCCATCCCTGTTCCTACTTGAGCCCCAGAATGTGCCTGCTCTGTTCTGGTTTCTGAATCCTGACTACACCTCTGGCTACATCTGACTATGATTCGCACTTACCCTTCACCTTAGGCTTTGGCTTCCGATTCCAGTTCTGACCTTTGGTTTGGCTCCTCGATCCTGACTCTGGCTTCACCCTTGGACTGTTACTTGTTTCCTGGATCTAAGCTTGTCATTACCTGACATATGTTTTAGGAAATTTGTTAAAACATTTATTATTTACTCAATAGACTGAAGCTGTTCCGGTCTGTTATGCACTAATGTAATTAGAACACAGCTGTAGAAGAATCTGAACAATGAGCTGTGAGGGGGGAATGTAGGTTTGGCCTGCGGACAACATTATAACATCTGTGTCTTAGCCATTATTAATCTACCAAATGTAATAGGCAAGATTTATGGATGCTATTGCAAATGTTTTTGTTTTTTCCAGTCAAAATCATTCTTTGGTTATATAAGGGAGGGAGGGGCATTTTTACATATTTGTATAACTCTGGAACTGCTGCACTCACTGTGTGCTCTTTATAATGGAAATGTTTGGATTCTAACTCAGCTATAAAAATCTTGCTGCAGGCTTAAACTCAGCAGACAAGGCCACAGTCAAAAGTGATTGTGTGTGTGTGTGTGTGTGTGTGTGTGTGTGTGTGTGTGTGTGTGTGTGTGTGTGTGTGTGTGTGTGTGTGTGTGTGTGTGTGTGTGTGTGTGTGTGTGTGTGTGTGTGTGTGTGTGTGGTCTTAATGGTCAAGTTATATAAACCCCTGAAAAAACAAGGGGCAATAATGATGGGCCCTTAACTCTGACAGCACAGATACTGCCACTGTGATACAGGTCAGACACCTCTCTATATCAGTGTAACAATAGCAGAGCAAAAGATAAGGAGGAAAGATGGCAAGCACTGTGGAAATCCTGCAGTCGCCTTATACAAAGAAAGGGCCTGATGGAAAGTCACGATTCAGGGGCTGAGGTACAGGATAGCATCGGAAAATAAATGTAGTTAAAATAATGCAGATTCAAATATCTTGTCAGACTTCAGCCACTTAATCAAAGAGCTTCTTTGAGATGTACAATGAAGTATGTCTTCCTTCTTTTTTCCATGAAATATGCTTGGAATTCCCCTTGTTTGTGGTCTAGGAAAAAATTAGAACTATGCTGGCAAGGTGATCCCCTGAGGACTCTTAAGCAATAAAAAGGCTCTGTTCATGGCAATAAAAATAATGCATACTGTGTCTTCATGAGCTGGCATCATGCCAGCTCCTTTTATTTCTCATTCACAAACTGAAACTTGGGAGCACTTCATTCCAATCTCAGATTAGCTGTAGTCTTCTCTGCTTCTCATCTCATAGTAAGGTTTAGGTGGAAATCCTGTCTACAGAACAGGTTGATAAGTACTTTAGTAAAGCAGCCCCTCTTTATCATCAGAGTTCTGACACACTGTTTATAATAAGGTACCCACTTCGGATTATGTTTACCTATGCTGAATACATTTGCATAATACCCGTACAATAGAAAAAACAGATAAAATAATACACTGAGTTCATCCCTCACAATACAGCATTCAGTAATGGAATTTGAGGTGAGAGCTGATTATCTACCATTATATTGGGGTGTGTGTGGGGGGGAATCATACTTGGGAGGCAGTGAGGGAGTAGAAGAAAAGAAGGTAGGAGTGAGTTTATTAGGGTCATCATGAGAGGGCAAGGAGCTTCTCTTGGACACAGGAAGCCAATGAAAGAATTTAAGAAAAGTAGTGGCATAGTTGGAGTGATGGGAAAATTATTTTTACACCAGTGTTATGGGGAGACATAAGAGGAAAAACTGGAATAAAGAAAGTTTCTGGTGAGACATGACCTAGGCCTGGACTAGGGATTTAGATGGGCAAACTCCTGCTAATTCCCCCTTGTCAGGAACGTATCTTTGTGATTCCCGTGCTGGTTCAGCCAGAGGTTGGGATTGCAATGTATCATGGGAGGCACAGTTCAGCTAGAGAGCCCAGCCCAGAGAGGATGGTAGGGGCATAATGCGCATGAACTACTGCTTCCCTGAGGCATGACATGGAAAGCACATATTAATGTCAAACTGTCCCAAAATGAAACAGTTCATTTCGGTCAAGCAAACCAAGATGTGTTGATTTGGGTTGATCTGACACAAATATTTTGTTTTGATCTTCTCAACTGAAAAATTTCAGTAAAATTATTAGATATTGGTTAGGGGTTTTTTTATATAGAAAATTCCTGACCAGATCAATCAATGTTTCTTAAGAATTGCATGTATCATTTCAGCTGGTTTCTCTTTCCTCTAATCCTTTTTCTGATTTTCTTATAGAGAGTGAACAAATATTAAATGTTTTACTTTATTATTAAAACTAAGGTAGCTGCTAACAGCTACAAAATAGCTACAAAAATATTTTTCCTCCCTCCCCCATCCCCTTGCATTCCATTTAATTATAAGCAATTACTCAGCGTCTTTCTCACTTTCTTTCTTTAAGTCCTAGAAGTAATTGAGATTTGTATATTTTGGTGGATGAGCAGAAATAAATGACTTGAAGGAAATTGAGTTATTGTTGGTGAGAGTAATTAGTGATCTCTTTAAGCTGTGCACAAACCTTAAAGGAAGGGTTTACGGCATTTGTTTCTTAAGACCGTTGTTAATGAGCGAGAGGTACTTCTTCATTATTGTTGTTCAGATGAATTATGAATATGCTCTATCTTTGTTTTAGGAATCATGTTAGTACAGAGTCTGCTGTTACTGTGTGTCTCTCAAACAAGGTATTTTTATTCAGATCACAAGTGAATACTAGGCAGTAAACATCCAAAGTTTGTGGTTGCTCAAACCTCAAAAAAAAAAAAAAAAGGCAAAAATACCTGTGGTTGACCACACTCTTCCAGGCCCAATACAAACCACAGGGTATTTTCAAACAGGGTACAAAAGTCCATAAAGTTTATTGAGGCAGTTCCACACACACACCCTGCAACAGTCTCAATAGGCCCCTCAGGCCTGTCCCAAGCAGCACAGTACTTACTCCTTTTTGTAGTAAAGCAAATAAATAGTTTCAAAAACAAACTCAGTAGTCCTGTGTGAAGTCTACTTTCTTCCAGAAACATTTCTACTAGACAGTCATTTTTTCCATTAATGCAGAAGTAGAGAGCTCACTAAGCCAGTCTGTGTATGAGGGAGGTATTGCAGATTTCCATTTTGTCAAATTCACTCTTTTGGCTACTAAAGTAGTTACAGCAATCCTTTTCTCAATGTTACTAGTAATATGAACTCATCCAGCACCCCTAAAATACACAGGCTTGGAGAAAGAAAAATAGCAACATTTAAAGTTTTCAAAAGAGCACTGAATATAGTGTTCAAGAACACATGCATTTTGACAGATATAGAAGATGTGTGAAAGGTTGGCATGGGGCTGTTTGCATATCCAACATTCACTGGCTGTCGCTAATCAAGCCTTAAATGCTCTGGAGTCCAGTGATACCTGTTTAATATCTTGTTCTGGAATAATTGCAAAGATAAGGAGCTTGAAGTATCTTTCACAGTAAGCCAGCTATCATGCTAGGTTTCTGTTGAGATTGTAAAGCCAAGATTTTCCCCATTTTTCTTTGAAACTTAGATTGAGAGAGTAATGCCAAGCATAAAGCCACCTATAAGTAATTCCTACAAAGTGACTTGTATTTCCATATTTCTTAACATGTTATTCTTGAGGTGAGAGTTGAAGCAGACCAATTGTCCCCTATCCTTGCAGGAATCCTTGAGCATAGCCCCTGAAAGAAGGAACTGTGAAATAATGGTAGCTGATATTTGTTGTATATGTAAATCGAAGGAGGCCAATTTATCATCTTGGATTATATCTTTAATTTTTGGTAATCCTTTTCCTATTCAAATTGTCTTAAACATGGAGTTGGCCTTGATCCTAAGACACAGATTATCCCATAATGGTACAAGAAGCAAATTATTAAGATTGGATGTGATAATCATCTTAACACATTGCAGGATTCCCTGTGTAGCTGTAAAGATTGGATTTTCCCTTAAGGGTTTCAGTAGCCTCTTAAAGTATATAAAAGAGTAGAGGGAACCATGTGGCATAGCTAAGATTTTTTTAATCTCAAACCAGGCTAATGTTTGTATAGAACTACCGAAGAGGAACCATCCTACAATATGACACATTTGGAATGCTAGATCATAGAGATCCATATCTGGCAACCCCATACTTCCAGTTGCCCAGGATTTTTAAAGTGTCTTGTGTGACAAGAGTGGCTGTTATTTTTTAAAATCTCATATTAATAGGCTTCTCATGCAATTTATACAAGCATAGAGCAAGGGACAGAGCTTGAAAAGCAATAGGAGAATGATATATGTCATTCTGGGACAGATATTCATTTTGGCTATTTCTGTTCTCCCCAGTAAGGATAGAGGGGGATACTTCCTCTCTACATCCTTGGAAATTTCTTTTAATATATAGTCCATATTTATAGAAGCAATTTTGGGAAGATCAGGACAAATTTTAAATAAATAAGCTAATTCCTTGTTTGTGTGAAATAGAAAATGTTGAAACTGAGAAGGATCTGGTCTTTGGAATAAATCACAAGCAATTGATATAGCCAAGTTAATATGAAAACCAGAGATCTTTCAAAAAACATCAACTGCATTCAGTAATTATGGGATTGATGAGGATGGATTCTTCCCAAAGATGTCATCAGTTTATAAACTGATTTTGTATTGTTTCCAGTTTATAGTCATACCTTCCATGGCTGAATGATCTGATGTGTGTACTTTGCCAGTGGCTCAAGAGTGAGATGAGAAAGAAGAGGTGAGAGGAGACAGCCCTGTTCTCTCTTGACTAGAATCAGATTGGTTGTCTGATTTATATAAAGCTTGATAGAATTGCTTAAATTGATTATTTATATCTATTGGTTCAAGGATGGCACTGGAATCTTCTTGTAATAATAAGAACAAAATAATGTTGTTGGCTAATTCCATCTTAAGTCTTGCGAAGTAGTTTACCTGCTTTATCTCCCCATTCATAATATATTTGACCCTGCTGAGAGCAAATTTGACTTGGCTGGATAAGCATTCATTATATTTATATCTGGCATTTGTTAGAGAACTTAGGAGGTTTTCATTGTTTCAGCCAGTCTTATGCCCTTCTCTGCAACTTATAGATTTTCTTATTCAGAGAGTTAGTAATTTAAGCCTCTCTCCTTTTGAGAGGCGTACTTTATCCATTCATCCCTCACAGTAGCTTTTAGAGCTTCCCAAAAGATGGTATCTGAGGTAACTGAGTGCTTTTTTTTTTTCTGAAGTTAGAAATGACTGAATCAACTGTGGAACAACATTTTCGCATCTTTTAGTAGCAGAGCATTCAGCTTTCTCCTAGACTATTTTAATGGTGTGTAACCAGCATCTATGGTAGATATTAGGGCTGTCAATGAATCACTGTTAACTCAAGCAATTATCTCAAAACAAATTACTTTGATAAAAAAATTAATCATGATTAATCACAGTTAAACAATAATAGAATACCAATTGAAATTTATTATAAATATTTTTGAACGTTTTTCTACATTTTCAAATACCCAAAAGATACCTGGTTTGCCTGTTGTTGTGCTTTGAGGACTCACAAGTCACAGGATATTTGACTGAAATTGCTCTTGCTGAAGCAATCAATGAAGGTCTCTTCAGGCCTGAAGGAAACAGGTACCAGAACACACCAGGCGATGAACAAAAAAATAAAATCCATGAGCACCCCCATCAAGTAGATATGTGACATTCAAAACCAGCAGGGAGGAGACCCAGGCACCAAAGACCCTGCGCTGAAGTCAACATTATTGGCATTGAAGACATAGTATCACAGAACTGGAAGGGACCTCGAGAGGTCATCTAGTCAAGTCCCCTGCACTCATGACAGAACTAAGTATTATCTAAACCATCCCTGACAGGTGATTGTCCAACCTGCTCTTAAAAATCTCCAGTGATGAAGATTCCACAACCTTCCTAGGCAATTTATTCCAGTGCTTAACCATCCTGACAGTTAGGAAGTTTTTTCTTAATATCCAATCTAAACTTCCCTTGCTGCAATTTAAGCCCATTGCTTCTTGCTCTATCCTCAGAGGTTAAGAAGAACAACTTTTTCTCCGTCTCTTTGTAACAGCCTTTTATATACTTGAAAACTGTTATCATGTCCCCTCTGAGTCTCCTCTTTTCCATCATCTGCTCGTAAGCCAACACTCTTGGCATTGAAGCGGGTGCCAAGTCCAGCAGCAAGAGAGACTGCCCTGAGAATTAAATCAGAGACTGTAGGCAGAGCTCAATGTCTTTGCAGAGGGAAGACCACACTTGGCCTGCAGGAAGAAAGCCACTAAGCCCAAATGGAGTGGAGCGCTAGTGACAAGAAGACACCTATCATCTCTTCACAGAGGGAAACTTCCTACTGCTGACTGCAGAAGTACTGATGTCAATGTCAATATTGTCAGAGTCACTGTTGCCACCAGACATGTCCCTGGAGGAATCCAGAAGGACCTCAGTTCTGAGACAATTACTGGCACTGATGTGCAGACCCAGTGTACCTTTGTGCTGCCTCTAAAGGGAAATCTACTCCTTCTGTCTGTCACAGTGGCACATGTTCTTGCTTCCTTCCAGTAGAGAACCCTCGTTCCTGAGATCCATGGGTGAGACCACAGAAAGAACCAAGTGGCTTTCCTTACAAACCTCAGCCATTACCACATTGGGAATGACACTGGACTAGCCAGTGCCAGACCAGCCAGCCATATCCATATAGCATGCCATCATGAATTTATTGGGCTTAGTCGGGTCTACTTCCACACACTTCCAGGAGTCAATCTCCATTCCATTCCAGAAAGAGGCAGAGATTGTACTCACAAATGGCATCCCTAGCTAGACCACTGACACTGAACAGAAGAGAATGCCAAGAACTGTCAGATATGGGACCTGAGGAGAAACAGCAATAATATCCTGCCTCACTATGCAAGGACTTTTACTGTTCATCACCTGATGAAGCAATGACTCTATCAGTGCCAACTGACTTCCTGTCATTTCAAGAATTACTTTATAATGTATACATGTCTGTCATACAAGAAAAATCTCATCAGTTGTTTGACATGCTGGCAACTTCATGCCCAACTAGAATTGCCCTTCCAATAAATGAAGTACTGCTAAGGTCCTCAACAAACACCTGCCACGACTATGATCCTAGGAACACCTCAGTGCCAGATGACAAGGGGTTCCCTGATATGTAACAATAAAACTTAGTTGGCCTGACCAGCTCACTGCAACTCACATGCTGTTGTCATAATATTTAAAACATGTCTTGAAATATCATTGAAAACTAAGAACATGATGGCCACTAATATTACTATAAAATGTATGTAACAATGCTACATGTGAAATTACGGATAATCACTGATTTTATGTTCTGAAGCCTGCAAAAGGAGGCAAAACATTTTTCCAGACGAAGGAGAAAGGCAAACACCTCTTTGTCTCAACTGCAAATGGAACTAAACATGATCAGGGACAGGGACAATAGGCTACTTATTTGCATCAGAGATTGTAGGAAAATCGTTTGCATTGGGGAAAAAAAATCACAGGAGACTGCAAAATTAGCATGGTGTCAGCTCCCTGGTGGACAAAAAAACTGAACTCCCAGGATGGCTTTCTTTCTTTGAAGACAAAGAAACTTTGAGGACATAAGGAACTGCTGAAAGCCTCTGGGATATCCATCACCTGGGAGAACAAAAAAGCCAGTGCTTCGTATCTAAGCTGGGTCATCCTGCTAAACAACTTGGAGAATGCTGACAACTTGGTATGAGTAAGAAACTATGTTAGGCAAAACTGGATCTTGGTAGAATCAAGTTCTAGGCACTAGAAAGCACGTTGTTATTGTTGTGCGTGTAATCTTTTCATATCGTGTTCGCTCTTGCTTAAAATCACTTAAGTCTATGCTCTTTGTTACTAAATTTATTCTTAGTTTTACTCCAGACCATCTCAGTGCTGTGTATTAAGGTGGAGTTTATCACCCCAGCTATGCTAACAAGCTATTGTATGTACTGGCTCTTTGGATGGACTGAACTTGGTGTTACCTCTGCGAGTGGCTGTCAGAAGGACTGGACACTGTTGTGGAGATTATTTTGGCGGGGAAACTCGGGACTGGAAGTGTTGTTGGGGGTCACCCTGTGAAGAGTAAGTGGGCTAGTGAGATCATTGTGCTGTGAGCATTCTGCTGGAGTGAGGGCTCTGAGACAAAGCTGCACAGCACATTTTAGGTGGTTACAGAACCTGTTACTAGTCTGAGTGAACCTCCAAAGCATCACAACCATCCACCACAAAATGGTTGAAGAAGAGGTACCAAGTCACTCAAACAAGGATCTGAGTACTTCTGTGCCCACCCCAGCCCAAACTCCTCAGCCATGTCAGCAGTGCAGGAGAAATCCAAGTCCAACAAAATCACCCCCAAAGGATAAGAGCCCAGAAGGCTTGATTATTCATGAGGATTATTCATGAGGATATTGTATTCCTCTGCCTCTCTTCAGCTACAGGTGGAAAATTATCAGGCCCATCTGGCTTTTTTTTCTTTTCTTTTTTTTCACGCCTGGGAGAGGGTGACACGCTTTCTGTTAAAGCTCCCACCTGATAACAGCCAAAAGCTCAAAGAGAGAATCAGAAAGGGACAGTTAGTAGCCAAAATGCTCCTACAATGCTTCAGACACCGTGGCCAGATCCATGGCCATGGCGGAGATGAAGTAAAGAGCTTCCTGGCTTCAGGCATCAGGTATTCCCAAAGAAGTGCAAGCCCTTTGAAGGCATGGCCCGATTCAGTGAGCACAGAGATAACCCTGTACACTGCTTAAAGACTAAGGCTACCTTCAGTTGTGCCAAGTTTATGGGGGCTCAACTAGCAGAGGCTCTCTTAGGCAGACTGGACATCTGGCTATTTTAGAAGTTTTCAGGACCTCTCCTGGTTCCTTCAATGTCTGGTGGCAGCGGCGGTGGCAGTGGCAGGGGATGAGCCTAGTGGGGCTGCCCAGTGGAGGAGGGCAGCTACCAGACAGGGCTCCAAGGAGCAGGCTGCCAGGGAAGTGTTCCTGCCTTCTCCCCAGCTGCTCCCCACCCATGGCACAGGTAAGATTGTGGCAATGGCTCAGAGCGGCTCCTGGTGGCACTGCCAGCACTGGTGGGACTTCAGCCCCACATAGGGTCTGCTGCCTGGGCAGTTCCTGCCCTCTGCTCCAGGTGTCACTTCAATGGTAAAGAGCTAATCTTAAAAGGTGTGGGGGTCAGACTGGGGGATGTAGGGCTTGCTGGGAACCAGACAGGAGGTGCAGACTGGGATGGCAGAGAGTAGGGGACCAAGCGGGGGATGCCTGGGTCTCATTCTGGTTGAGCTGAGCAGCTCCAGGGGAGGGGTTTCAAGGGGTACCCAGCCCTGGATGGGGGGATGCGGAGCAGGTCCCCAGCCCCAGGGGTAAAATGGGAGGCTAGAGGATGAGTAAGCTGGTGAGGGGGGCCTTCACCTATTCTTGGATCAGGGCCCTCCAGGGCTTTGTTACAGGACTGAGTGGAATCAAAATTCCTCAAGAGCTTCTTGCATACTTACCCACCTGTTAGAGAACTTACTCAACATTGTCATTCTAATAGTCACAGAACCACCTTTTAGGCAGCTGCTGGATTGCTCAGCATATCATCCTACCCTCAAGAGGGTTTTTCTGGTTGCTCTCTCCATGGCACTGAGGGTCAGTGAGCTTGAAGCCTTCATGGCTTAGACTCCTCATACATCCTTTCGTAGAGACAAGGCGGTGCTCAGACCACACCCTACATTCATCCGAGTTGTGGTCTCAGACTTTCACCTAAAATCAGTCAACTTACTGGCCTTCTTCCCCAAACCACACTCAATACAGGAAGAAAATAAGCTAACATGCTTTGGGCATTTCAAGAGCCAAGCTCTATTACATTAGCAAGACCACACCTTTTAGACTACCTCTCCACTTCTTTGTGGCCATATCTGGCTCATTGAAAGGTCAAGTCAGAATCCCTGATCATGTACTGTGTTGTATATCTGCCATCTATCAGATAGCTGGTAAGACTTCTCCCTCTGAATGTCAAGGCACAGTCCGACAGCATCTTCAGCCTGCTTCAGAAATCTCTGAGATCTGCAAGGCAGTGACACAGAGTAATCCTCTGATATTTGTTCCACATCATCACCTTGACATGGCAGCAGCCATCTGATGCGAAGCTTGGGAAAGCCATTCTTTAATTATCATTTGATGAATGCAGCAGCAACTTCTCATTCCCACCCTCCCGAGTCCATACTGGTACTGTTTGCCAGTCACCTACAGTGGGATCCACACTAGCATTTGAAGAAAGAATAGATTCTTTGCCTATTGTGTGACTGGTTCTTTAAGATGTTGTAGTCTGTATGGATCCCACAACCTGTTCTCTGTGCAAAATCTTCAGCAGCACAGGCTTTGAATTGCAAAGGAACATGAGGAGACACAGGGCTTGTGTGTGGCCCCAGTGGACACTGCTATTCAAAAGACTCCTATTTTGAGCATACAAGGGGCATGTGCAGTGACAGTGAGCTTCACACTGACTACATCTCAAAGAAGCACAGTTACTGTCGTGTAAGTAACTATTTTTTAGTTTTCCTTCTGATCCTGAAAAAAACCAAACATCTCTATCTATGCCTCAGCTGCTGCCACATATGTGCTTATAGAAAACAACAAAATAACTCTTCTAGCATCATTTTCGTCAAATTTAGTGTTTATTTTGTTTACAGTCAAAGGCATACACATGTCTGGAATATGGGTGGCAGGTTTGTAGAAATTTTGGTGGTGCCCAGAACCGCCCCCCCCAACTCTGCCCACCCACCTAAGGCTCTGGGAGTGGGGTTGGGTGGGGAGAGGAGGTCTGGGGTGCAGGTCCTGGGCTGGGGATTAGGGTGCAGGAGGAGTGCAGGCTCTGGGCTGGGGCTGGGAGTGGGTGTGCAGGGGGGGTGAGGGGTGCAGGCTCTGGGATGGAGTTTGGGGGTGGGAGGCAGTGCAAAGGGAGGGGGTGCAGGCTTTGGGAGGAAGTTTGAAGGCAGGAGGGGGGTGTGTGGGAAGGGGGAGGGGTGCACGGTCTGGGTGGGAGTTTGGGGATAAGGAGGTGCAGGGGTGAGGGCTGTGGGGCTGAGGATTAGGGGTTTTGGAGGGGGATCAGGGTTGGGGCTGAGGATGAGGGGTTCATGATGCAGGAGAGGGCTCAGGACTGGGGCAGAGGATCAGGGTGCAGAGGGCTGAGGGCTGGGATTTGGGACGTTTGAGGCTCACGGCTAGAACGGAAGGGCAGGGTAAGGGCAGCCTGCCTTGCCATTAGTGGATGGGGGCATTAGGACCCTGGGTCAGCAGACAGCAGTTGCTGCCGGGAGCGGGGCTCCGTGTAGGAATATGCACGGCAGGGACATGGCAGCGTGGGGGGAGCCCCGCGAGAAGGGGAGGGTGGCAGGTGGAGTCTGAGACCCGCTCTAGGCAGGGATGGGGCAGGGGGGAGACCCGTGGGGGCCAGGACCCAATCCAGGCAGGGGCTGGGGAGGAGAGACCCAGCTCCAAATATTGCTGTAGCAGGGCACCCAGCTCTGAATATTGCTGGAGCTCGGGCACCACAAAGGAATATAACATGCTGCCTATGGTCTGGAATGTAATGGCACTGTGATTTTTGTGGTCTTTATCAGAATATTCCAAACATCCTTGATGTGAAGGCTTTTTTGCTGCAAATCTTACAAGAATAGATGTTTCATGAGATTTCTGATCCTTTTAAATTCTGATTGGGTTGGAAATATTTGAAGACAGCCTTTTTTATGTTGCTTAGTCACTTATCAATCTGCTCCCAATAGTGGTGCAGAGGCATGTAAAATGACAATATTTTAAAAACTAACACAGACACTTTCCAAGCTCAGAAAAAGTTTGATTGGATTCTCTCTTCGGTCAGATGTTGTTGTCATTTGACCCAAACTGGTTCAACTATCCTAGCTTAATGGAGCTGTCGTTCACAAAATTCTTAGGTAGCCTGTATAAGTTGGTTTATTTTTGTACTGACCTTTTTTAAAACCTGGTCTGAAACTGTCTCTAAATCCAGATTTCCTGGTTAGAAAAAAATGTCAATAAGACCTAGAAAACAAACAAAAACAAAGCCGGTAGCACTCTTGAAATGGGAGATGACAGTTCCTTTCTCGAGCCGCAATTTAGAATAAAGTTGTAGATCTATTCAGAGGGCAAGCTGATTTATACCACATATTTCCAAAGGCACAGTTTGTCATAATTGATAAAATCAGTGTTGCATTCAGACTAGAAAAATCTGAAAGAGTTTTATTCCAATTTTCTAGAGAATGCTAGTTTGTGCCTCACATAATGTCAGACAGACATAAAAGGGAAGAAGTGTGATCTCGCAGCATACATCATCCAAAGAGACAAATGAGAAGAAAATGCCTTTTTGTTGCTAATTATCATTCATTATCCCTTATATTTCCATTACTTTGTTCTCATGTGTTGGTGTCTCAGTGCATTGATAAGATGATAATTTTTATACCATGAGCTAATTGTCCTATTTGGATAAGTTTAAAAACAAGTTCTTAAAATAGACTTTAAGAAATATCTTAGCATAATAGATAATTTACACATTAAGCCATTAAGGAAATGGAGGCAGACAGTCTCTTTTGATGGCTATGGAAATAGTGTGTGGGCACAAATAAAGAATAACATTGGGAAACTGAATTACAGGATCAGTTGTTTTATGAAAATGGTTCACTCAGCTACTTTTTATTTTATGCCTAGTCCCAAGCTATGATAATGGTTAGACTTCTGGTGTTCTGAGACCACTCTGTTGATCATGCTGTCTAATATTGTCTCACAGTTTCTTTGTACTCGCAGTTTGTCTGTTTCTTGTCTTGTACTTAGATTGTCAGTGCCTCAGGACAGGGACCATGTTTCCGCCAGGAGGGCTCCTATGCAGACCCAACCACAAGTTAAAGCTGCCAACCTCTGATGAACACAGAGGGAGAGCTGTGCTCCCATGAGGCAAATCTTGCTAGGAGACCACAAAACACTTTTGGCTCAGAGATGTGAATTACACTATTTAGTTTAACTTCTGTGCCAGGGAAGATAATGGAGCAAGTAATTAAGGAAATCATCTGCAAACACTTGGAAGGTGGTAAGGTGACAGGGAATAGCCAGCATGGATTTGTAAAGAACAAATCATGTCAAACCAATCTGATAGCTTTCTTTGATAGGATAACAAGCCTTGTGGATAAGGAAGAAGTGGTGGATGTGGTATACCTAAACTTTAGTAAGGCATTTGGTACGGTCTCGCATGATATTCTTATCAATAAACTAGGCAAATCCAACTATCCTCCATTCCAACCCCCGTTTGTTTAGTTTATTTTACCTGTCGCACATTTTCTACATCTTAGATTGGGAGAACTGTCTTCCAGTTATCAGTTTGTATAGAGCCTGTTTAGAGTCCCTAGGCAGTGCAGAAATAAAAATGATTATTTCATTATGATAATAATAACAGGACTAGAGTCAGACCTTGTTTCTTGTATGGCAGCAGAGAACAATATCATGGAGCCAAAGCACAAAGCCATACCAGTCTGTTTTAAGTAAATTTCCTAGTATAAAGTAGCAATATTGTAAAATGATATTTTAAAGCTATAAAATATTAGGTTGAAAGTAACAGTTAAGGCCCCAGTTCAGCAGGGAATGTCGGCTCAGACATAACTTCTTGAGTTCATGAGTAGTCCCATTGGCTTCACTGGTACTTAAAGTCAGTTAGGCATGTGCTTAATTAAGTACCATGTTGTGAATAGGGTCTATGTAGCCTGCAAATATAATAAGATAATGTATCAATATTTCAGAAAGAAGATCAGAAAAGCATAGAAAATGAACTAGCGTTTTTCATAGTAGTCTTGGAAAATGCTTTCCAAAAATTTTGAAATACATTTTCCACTTTAATAATTTTGTATAAGCTATAAAAATTGGATATGGGTGGGATCTGAGTTACTACAGAGAATTCTTTCCTGGGTGCTGGCAGGTGAGTCTTGCCCACATGCTCAGGGTTTATTTGGGGTCGGGAAGGAATTTTCCTCCAGGGCAGATTGGCAGAGGCCCTGGAGGTTATTCGCCTTCCTCTGCAGCGTGGGGCATGGGTCACTTGCTGGAGGATTCTCTGCACCTTGAGGTCTTCAAACCACAATTTGAGGACTTCAGTAACTCAGACATAGGTTAGGAGTTTGTTACAGGAATGGGTGGGTGAGATTCTGTGGCCTGCATTGTGCAGGAGGTCAGACTAGATGATCATAATGGTCCCTTCTGACATTAAAGTCTATGAGTAAAATAATTTTTAAAAATGTCTAGTTTCAAAGAAAAGAGCAATCTGTTTATTGAGTAAGGGATCAAAAAGGAAACGTTTTGGAACCATTTTATTATTCATATACTTTGGTGGATGCATCTTAATTTTTTCCCCTTTCTTAAACAAACTTGGCACTAAATAAAACATTGTTGGCTATATTTAACCCTCGTGTGACTCCCCTGATGTCTGGAGAGTTACACTATAGATGAATATGGTCCTATAGGTTAATTTAATCAATGATATAAATGGTGATAGAAATTACACATTGAGTGGAAGCTAGTCAGAAATCCTGTTTAAGCGATAAAGTAATTAACCTAAACACCAGCCAACCATGACATAAGTGAGCATTGACATAAAAAAAGTTGTACCCTTTTATACCAAGACTGAGTTTTACCCTAATTTGCACCAGTTTGGGATTCCTTGCCTTGTCAAAAGGAATTTCAATCCATCTAGTCAACTAGAAGTCAGAAGAAGGGCAAGGTTGTGATTAGAAAATAGTACAATTGATTAAAAGCAGTTCTGCAGAGGTGCAGGATGACAAAAGTGACCAGTAGGAACACGCATCAGGAGACCACGTTGCAGGTGGTCATGCCTAGTGGTCAGAGCCAAAGTCAAAACCAAATCCAAGGGTCAAGACAAAGTCAGAACCAAGACCAAGGGTCATAACTGTACTCAGAATCCAAATGCCAGAGCCAAGGGTAAAGACTAAGTCAGAGCCAGGAATCAGAGCAAAGGGTGAGAAATGGATTACCTGGAGTCAGGGAAAGCAGGGCTGGTTCCAAGGCAGCAGCAGGGCTGGAACTGGGCTGGAATACAGCCAGCTGAAGGACAGGGTCCAGGCGTGGAGCAGGGCAGGAACAGGACTTGGAGTGAGATGAGCACATGGAGGCAGAGAAGCTGTGGACAGGGGCATTGAGTAGCCACAAAACCTCTGCAGCTGCTGGCCTTAAGGGCAAGCCACCTGACTGCCTGAGCCAATCATAGGTCTGCTGTGGCCCAATTGCATTGACTGGCAGCCTTGCAAGTGAGCAGGCAGAGCTGCGGGCACTCATTTCTGACAGCAAGTAAAACAGATTATTGTTACTAACATCTCTAATGCACACACCATTGAAAACAGGCCCACATCTCCGCTTCACCTATGTCAGGGCAGACATCTCCAGCACTCAGTGGCACGCCCACCCTCCCAGGGTTATTGGACCAAACATCATTTCAATGTTGAAAATAGTGTACATTTAAGTATTATAAATCTCTATTAATGCTTAAGCCTATGGTATAAGTGGCTAAACCTTGATTGTTAAAGTAATAAAATCTGGGTTTTGTACCCTACAGTTAGGCTGAGGGGCATAAAGGCTGTTCACATAAGAGGGAACTTTGTAAAATTGGCCCTGATCCAATAACGTGTTTAAGCATGTGCTTAAATTTAAGTATGAGGGACTATTAACATGCTTAAAGGTCGATACATGTTTAAATACTTTGCTGGATTAGGGTCCTTTTTGTAATCTCCGGGCAAGGAGCTGTCAGGTTACTTGTTTGTAAATTTCATTCTTGTTGCACTGTATAAATACTATAATGTAAAGATGAGATACAACAATCTACCCTCCATTTCCTTAAGAATTGCGTTCTGTAGTTTAAAATTCAAGCATTATAAAGAACAATGTCTACACTGTATATTCCTTCTGTCAACTAGTGATACACTCTGAAACAACCATTGTTTTACTTCTGGTTTCTTGTATATAAAATATATAAAAAAGAGCTGCTTGAAAAATGGTATTCTTCCCACCCACCCAACACCCCTGGAAATTTTTGACTTTAAACTGAAAAACTGAAAATCCAAAAACTTTTTGACTGAAATAAAAGAAAAGAAAAAACCTTTTCTGTTTTTTTTGGGGGGCACTTGGGGTAAGTTGTTTTTTTTACACAAAGTAGAAATTTTGCAGAGAGCAAACGTTTTCCATGGATGTTTTTTATGTCCCCTCCCCCCCCCCCGCCACCCATCAGCACTATCACCACCAGTTTTCCATTAAAAAACAGTTTTGACAAAAAAAATTTGACCAGCCCTAAGACCTCTCTCTCTCTCTCTCTCTCTCTCTCTCTCTCTCTCTCTCTCCTGCTCTCTGTCTAATCACAATTATTTTAACACTATTTTGTTACTGAGAAGAATGGGAGGAATCTCAAACACACCTAATGTATTAAATCATTATCTTTTTCATGGACTGTTGTGTATAAGCTGTGGTAATAAGCTACATAAGTGTTCTTTATTTGAACCCTACTTAAGGCTTGATTCTGTGAGGGCTAAGCACCCAGTGAAGGATGGTGAGGGCTCTCAGTGCTCACTGATATCAACTAGAGTAGAGGTTACACAGCACCTGATAGGCCGTATTTGACTTCGGTTAGAAATCGTGATGAGTTTGTCTGTACAGTGATACATTATTCAAAAGTCCAGACAGAGCATTTTCATATCCATATTTCACAAGGTCCAGAAGAGGGAAAGTAAACAGAACAAAATTTATGAAACAAAATGAAAAATGCAAAAAAATTTTTAGAAATGATCATTTTAAATTAAAAATAAAATGAAAAAGACCAGAACTTTTCTAACTAAAGTGACTTGCTCTTCAGGTGAATGCATCGCGACAAGAAACCAAGCTGACAGAGGAATGTGACCTGCTCATTGAAATAATCCAACAGAGACGACAAATTATTGGAACCAAAATAAAGGAAGGGAAGGTAAGAGCTCTTTCCCTGATAGTTCAAATAGGTCAGCAGTGTTTCTTCATGCTCTGTAACTTCTGTGAGTTCTTGATTTAATGTGCTATTAATACACACTTACAAGAGTCCTTGAATACTCCTTGCCATCTGTCACTTTTAGGTGAACGGAGATGCTGTCTTGTCTGTATTGGGTAAACATTCAGTCATCACTTAAAACTTACTGAGTGGTATTTAGTGTTAATCTAGCCTTATACGATTTTGTTGTTTAAGGTTCTTTTTTTGTGATGTAATATGATTTTTAAAAATCAAACAATTTATATAATATTTTCCAACAGGGATGTGATTTCACTTATCAAAAGATATTATTAATAAAATGAGGGACTAAAAAAAAGTTCACTTTATCAGAAATCTGAAGGCATTTGCCCATAGCAAGAATTTACTATATCACAGGATTTGCTCTCCAGTCATCTGCCTTAATATTTTATTCCGTATAAACCTAAATTATTTATTAAAGACATTTATACAAAATAACTCTACAGACAAGAGCAATTACTTTCAAGATAACACTTTTTTTTAAAGACTGTAATGGGGAATTTTAACTTGGATTTTACAGAAAGTGGTATGACATTTTTACTATCTAAAAATATTGGGAATGTAAGTTCAATGCCATTGCTTTCCTAATAACTGCAGGACAGTGATTGTTAGTGTCACCCTAATGAATAAGGCAAATCTCAGATATACATTCAAGTTTAAAATTGATCTAGCTACCTGCTAAATTAAGGAACATCTTAGTTGTAGATCATTATTCTTGTTTCTTTTGGAGCATGGCATTTATTCTTTAGCTGCTAAAGTAGCTGGAAGAGTGGAACAAACTCTTCTTGTGTGGGAAAAACTCAAACAAGGAATAAAGTCAAGGGCAGGTTAAATGGTTCACTTAGCTGTCAAGATATTCCAATTAACTTGAAATAAAAAAGGTTTTAGGCAAGGGCTGACTTCAACATGTTTGAAGACCACAGTTCCCATTTGTTGTTTGACAGATCTTGAATTTCTTCATAATGTTAACAAAATACATCTCCCTTCAGGATGTAGTAAGCCAGCCTTCTGCATAATCTTCTTTCTGCATACATTGAACCCAACCCTACTGCCGTTAAAGTTCATGGCAAACTTCCTATTCATTGGGAGCTGCCCATTATGCATATATATTTTATTTTTAAAAGATCCTATACCAGATTCCGATCTCAATTACACCAGTGAAAATTTATAGATTGCATTAGTTACTTTGGATTTTGTCCAGTGTAACTAGGATCAGACTCTGCCCCATTCTTTTTTCTGTTTAAAAAAAATAGATTTCTAATAACCCCGTAAATACTTGAAAAATATCTGGCTCTTTCCTAAAATCTGCACCACTTGCACATTTTGGATTGTTTTGATGAGGCTCTTCATTACCGATAAGGTTGCTGCTGATGATGATTTCTTTTTAAGAAATATTTTAAAACAAATATTAAAGACTTGTTTGTGCCCAGCCCCGTCATGGGAATGTGAGGCCACAAGAAAGCCTCCAGAGGCCAGGCACAATGAGAGTCCTTGCACAACACTGGAAAAGTTTCTACCTGTTTTCCAACAGTGGTGCAACAGCTATACCAGTACTACCAACAGGGTAAGCACTGGTATAGACAGGGATAAGGGATTTTTATCAACATGTCATGAAAACCTGCTCAGAGCTGCTGGAAAACAAGTACAAAATGTTCTAGTTTAGGTCTACCCAAGGAGCCCAGAGATAGAGTTATCACCTGTATATGCTAGCCTTTGCTAATGGGTCAAGGCAGGGCTGGAGCCATGTCCTGTCCCTCCCTCCTTCACACTGAGCAGCGAAGCCAGAGAACAGAGTGCATGTTGAACCCTTTTTAAAGAAGGCACATCAGCTATTCCACAAAGGAGTTCTAGGAGGCACAGGCCAAACTCCCTATTGGCCTGTGACTGTGGCTAGAGAGCTATGGATTCCAGACTGGAGCTCCAGCTCTTGTTATAAGGAAGAGGGCTCTGTCATGGGACAGTGGCTATGTGCAACAGCTAGCCCTTAATGCACTGTTGTATACTTGTGTAATCACGTGAAGTGTACTTAACTAAATTAGGCATTTAAATGTCAAACAGATGAGATGTGTTAAGTACAGAGGATGTTCCTGCAGTAGGGGAAGGGAGGTTCTTCCTTTCCAGATTTATCATCTATTGTTTATATAAAGAAGCTGAAAAATACTAGTTCAGACGTTGGGCCTGCCAACCAGGAAAGTGTCCTCTGGTGCCTAAAGTGCATTGTGTGACATTTGTTCAGTTAATGACTTGGTTTGTTAATGAATACCACAGTAAAGAGCTGAACAAAACTTGCATGTTCAGGCAGTGAACGTGTCACTGCCTAGGGCAGTATATGCTGAAATGCTGTCTCTTCATGAACACACACATAGAGCATGTCTTGCTCTGCATAGAACAACCCCCAACATATGTACAGTATCTAAACAAATGGCTCCTCTCCTAGCTATCTGCTTACCCCCATACAGTGTGTTCATGAGAAATGATCAATTAAATGAGGGTTGGATTGTGTGTCTTGCCTCACATGAGTTACCTACTGGCTTCAGTGGGACTCCTCCTGTAAGTGCTCACCAATGTGAGTAATGGTTGTGCAATCTAGTCCTTAATGTTTTGCGAGGGCGAGGAGATGCTGTTTGGTAGATTATATCAATAGTGAATTATACTGAAAGTATATTACGATCTTTTTTCTTTGAAGAGCAGGTGACAAATGTTTGTTTCATGCAAATATTCAGCAATAGTAGCAGCCAACCATTGTGAATATGCTGTAGCAGTAGATCACATTAGGAACCAGCCAGAACATTATCATCACAGTTTGTACGTTTCTGTAGCAATTTATCTTCATTCATTGCTTTATTTTGTGGGAAAATATCAATGTTAAAGATTTTCAGCCTTGTTCAACATTGACCTTTTTTTTTTTTTTCAAATTTCCTAAAAGGAATATTTTATTTTTGCTTATGTACTCAGTTGTCCTAAAACAAACTAATATGTACCCTCACTTCCTCTCAGGATGCATAACTCCCATTGCAGTCAATTGTCTGGCAGCAGAATGGGCAACTACAATGTTTGTTATTTAATTAATGAGACTCTTAGAGGTTGTGTTAACTTTAGTATACAGTTATGATCTTTCTGCACTTAATGATTAATTTCCTGATTTTATACATAGCCAGGGTTTAATGCCCTTCTGAGGTCCAAAGTTATTAGATTTCTTTCCTTTTTTCCCCTCCTGTTGGAACTATGTGGTGTGGTGGTGATGATTTTATAGAAATAGGAAGGATTCCCAGAGCTTTCAGGAACTAAGGCCACGTCCAGACTAGGAATTAAAATCGATTTTAGATACGCAACTTCAGCTACGTGAATAACGTAGCTGAAGTCGAATTTCTAAAATCGAGGTACTCACCAGTCTGGACGGCGCTGCATCGATGTCCGCGGCTCTCCGTGTCGATTCCGGAACTCCGTTCGGATTGATGGAGTTCCGGAATCGATGTAAGCGCGCTCGGGGATCGATACACCGCGTCCAGACTAGACGCGATATATCGATCCCCGAGCAATCGATTTTAACCCGCCGATGCCGCGGGTTAGTCTGGACGAGGGCTAAGAGGCTTCAGGAGCTAGCATTGTTTCTAAAAGGCAGATTGATTGGTCCCCTCCCTAGCCTTCTAGCTAATGGTACTTTCCAGGACAACGTCATATCTCGTGTGTATTTCCTGACTGGCTACTTCCTTGCTACGTATAGCAGAAGCACAATCAATTCTCCATTTATAGCTGTGCTTCTAAGTAGCCAAATTCATTCCATACGACAGGTTAGGATCTGAACAAACATAAAATAAAAAGGATGAACTTTAATTTATTATTAGTGAACATGAACCAACCCCCTTAGTCAAGTTTTGTTTTCAGGTCATTTTTGTGTATACCGATTCGGGACTAAAAGAAAAGTAATGAATCTTGTAAACTGCTCTTAACACATTTTTCATCACTTCAGGGAAATGATTATCAAAATACTTTTTAGTTATCATGTAAGCAGAAAGTGCCAGGAAATGACGTTCTTGCTGAAGGAAAATTGGCTAGCTGTGCTTGTTTTCACTCCCCTCTGTTGTTTCCAGTGTGGAAAAAGTTGAGGTAGAAAGAACAAATCAGTCCTCTTGTAAAACAGCACATAGCTTTGACTTGGCTAATGTGGCCTATGAGTAAAGCAGGTTGAAAAGAGGCTCTTTCTTATCAGTTAAGCCACTGATGTTAACACCCCATTTGTACTATGGCCATGAGCACAAAGTGTAAATGCCAATGCGATTTGTGAGCATGTGGATACGACTATTTTCTTATGTTTTTGTTCAAGGTGGTGAGACTGAGAAAACTGGCTCAGCAGATTGCAAACTGCAAACAGTGCATTGAACGCTCTACATCTCTCATCTCTCAGGCTGAACAGTCTCTGAAGGAGAATGATCATGCACGCTTCCTGCAGACAGCTAAAAATATCACTGAGAGGTAAAGGCATGGACTGCTAGGGAACTTCCTCCTGGCAGATGCAAGAGCTTACATTTAGGGCAGTTGATTGGTTATGATTGCCCTCTTGTCTTGCTGTAGGTGCCTTCAAAGAATAAAGGGGGACTGAATTGCTCTATTCTACACTAATGAACATTGGTATTGCCTTGAAATGTCAAGGGCCTTTCTATAGTATTAAATCAAAACATCTATTTAAAAGAGGAAAGAGACATGAGAATGGAACTGTTTAGGTATTGTTGCATCATCCGCATCATCCATAGATGAAGACGGTGGCATAGTTATACATGGAGATTGATAAAAACTAATTGGTAGTTTGGTGATAAATACAGTTATAATTAGAGCTGGCCAGAAACTGTAATTCCCCATTCTTTGGGAAATTGCAAATTTAAAAGAAAAAAATCTGAAATGGAAAGAAAACTGAACTTTCCTGAAGGATTGAAATTTCAAACTGTTTCTGAGGCTCCCTAAACTGCCAAAAACCCCAGCGACCCACCAGGTGAGGAACCGGGCAGCTTTCAGCTTGGGAGCCAGATAACTTGGGGAACCTGGGAGTCAACATTCCCAGGGCTTTTGAACTGCTGAAGGCTGGGGAGCCTGGAAACCCAGGCTGCTAAGGAACAGGGAGCTCAGGAGCTAGGGCTCGTAAGGCTTCAGGCTCCTGGCTTCCTATTAGCCTGCCAGGCATGCCGCAAGAAATGGAAGCCTGGGCTGCTGAAGAGCCACAAGCCTTACAGACTGGGCTCCTGGGCAGACAGCCATGGAGCTTCGTGGATGAGATGGCAGTAGATGAGACAGATTTTCAGTGGAACCCTGCGTGGATTCTGCTGGAATTTCATTAAAATCTACATGTTCCCATGAAAATGTCTAACTAGGTGTCAATATTCTGTTGAGATGGGGGGAAAAAGCAAAGTAGCTGTATCTATGATGATATGGACTCTACAGTATAACAAAAAAAGAAGTGGGTCTCATATTTGGAGCTTGTCTTTCTCCTAATAGTTACATCTTTGTCCAACTGTTTTTTGTTTGGGTTTTTTTTTTTTTTTTGGCTATGGGGGTCACTTTGTCTTCACATGATACAGCTAGTCTAAGTGCTGGCCTAGTCTAAGTTGTAAGCATCTGTGTTATTTATTTTATTTTTTACTCTTTCTACCTCTTTGAGAGACCCTCTGCAGATGACTGAAATCCCAAAACAACTCCTTTATCCCTCAGAGCTTTCTTTACTTCATCTCTTATATAAACCAGTGGCATACACTGGTGTTGGGAGTAGATTTGGAATGTCAGTTTATTCCTGAATTAAAAATTAAGCCCAGGTCCTACAAAGACTATTACATGTCCTTAACTTTACATATTCCGAGTTAGTCCCATTGACGTCAGTGGATCTATACACTATGTGTAAATTTTACCAGATGTAATAGAATTCTCAGCCATGGAACCTAAATTTGATTTGGCTGTGTTAGACCCACTTTTGGTGTTTACTTTATAGGCCAATTTCTGTCACCTTTACTTATGGTGAATTGTATTTTACCCCATGAGCAGTCCCTTTGAAGTTAATGGGACCACTCCCTAGCAAAGTACAATTCAACATGAGTAAGGGTGTGGGAATTTGTCCACTTCTCAATATTCTAGAGAATTAATCTTTGGGCAGAAATATTTGCAGATACAATACATTTTCAGTGAATGTTAGAATATTCACAGAAAATCCATTTTGAACTCAAAAACCTTAATATATTTGCACCAGACAAGTAATTGCAAGAGTTTCACTCATCCAGTCAGAGAACAGTAATAACACCATGTGACAAGTGTGTTCAGTCAAAATTAATCAATGCTCTTGCATATTATAGACCTGTACCTATGACAAAATGTTCGTGAATAGAGCTGGTTGGAAATCTTCTCACAAAACATTTTCATTGGAAAATGCAAGTTCATCAAACCAGAAATTACTTGTGAAATTTCACCAAATCATAGTCAATGTTCCAGTGGAACCCTGCTTGGTTCCCTGCCAGCTTGCCTGATTGGCTGCTGGGGAGCCCTGTGGTGCAGACTGCTCCAGTGCCGAGGACCCCAGGCTTCCAGGGTCCATGGCTCTGCGGAAGGCCCATCATGTAGACTGCTCCTGGGCTTGGGACTCAAAGGCTTCCAGACTCCCTTGACAACTGGGTCCCCGGGTTGCTCAGTTTCTGAATAGGCAATCCTGGAGCAAGCCAGCCTGGGAGTCTGGAAGGCCTGGGGTCCCTGACCCCAGGATAATCCACATGGCAGGGCTGCCGTGGAACCACAGATCCTGGGGAACCCTTGCAGCTGCTAAGTGAAATTGACATTCTTGTGAGTTTCACCACTGCTAATAGCTAATAGCAATAGCAAGAATGTCAGTTGTAGTCAGCAGCCCTCACTCTGGGGAGTATATTTTGTTTTAGAAACACCATGTGTCGGTGTTTCCAAAAGAAAATGTAGGGATGGGTTTCTGAATCAGAACGAAACCACATTTCAAAACGTTAAAATTTCTCATGAGCCAGAAATCTGAGTTTAGGCCAGCTCTACTTGTGAACGCTCTGCGGACCAATGAATAATTTCAAATAAGAATAAATCCAAGAAAATCATAAACTGCTCACAGACAATTTACAAAATGGAGGAAGAGGCTAAATTTGTTCAATAAATTATTCACCACAAATGATTCTCTCAGCTCCAGTGATGTGTAAAATGTTGCTTGCTGCTAGAGTGTGCATGCAGTCACCTCTACAGGGCCCTGAGCTCCAGTGGCTAAAACTGATTTCTTAAAGTTATATACACTGCATTTTTTCATGCACATATTTCAAAAGGAATGCAGTATAAAATTCTCTGCTGTGGGCACAGTGGGAAACCATGCTTACCACAGGAGTTTTTAGTTAGTGGGTTATTCATCCTATTAATGAAATCCACTTCCTTTACATAAAGCCTTAGTAATCAGATGCTATATGAGTGAAGTGCTGGAGAGAGAGCTGGGGGAGGTGAAATCTACTTCTGAACCAGAAGGACATAGGTCTACATCATGCCATTTGCTCATTAAATCATGGGGCACAGAAGCCACCTAAAACGGATGCCATTACATGCATAATACCATCATTAGTCCAGCCTATGCAGGGCCAGGGTAGAGACCTTTTCCGTATAGGGTGTGTGGAGACACTCAGGAGCAGTTGCTGTGTTCACAAATGCACCTCTGTTCTTCTCAGCAACCCCCGTGTGGGGCTTCTGGTACAGAAGGCCAGGTACAAAAATTTTGACCAAACCTAATGTAATATAAGGTCCAAAAGAAATCAGTGAGTCTTTTTTTTTCCTTTAGGGATAGAAACATTAAGTTTCAGAAAACCATTCTTAAAATCCTGGTGAGATGGATGATCTAACTCATTTTTAATCCATTCCCATTGTACTTTTCCAAAGACCATGAGAAGCAAAAAAGATTCGTGAAAATTAAAATCCTGAGGAATAGGAGGTCAGACTTTAATCTCTTGAGCCAGGTCTGCGGTGAAATTTTCTGTTATGGGAAAAGGGTTCATCTGAGCAATGAAAATATTTTTATCTGTGCCTCATGAATGACAGACAAATGCAACTGATTGAAAGTTATATAGCTGCCTCCAGATTGACACAATTAGCTGTTCCCTGCTGTAATAGCAGGAAGCTGAATCTGTTTGCTCAAATAGATGAGAATTCTCTCCTGAATTTTCTGTAAACATCACAATCCACTTACACTCCTGGTTCCCGCTGACATGTCTTTTAGATATCAGCCTGAAAAGTTCCAAATGCCACATCTATCTTAGACCTAATTTTCCTGAAAAAGCTTGTCTACAGATGCATGACATTTACTGGAAAAATAAATACAATTTTTGATGTGAGCTAGCAAGAAAGCATTTCAGGTTTGAAAAAACATTATTCTGCATGTTCATTTTACAACAAAAAGGCTAAGCATTTCAAGAGAAAACATTCTGACGTCTGTTTGTTTAATTTTCACGCTGCACTTTTTGAAGCTAAAAATTATGTAACTTGTTTAACAACTGAGGGAGGTGTGACCGTCTGAACTAAAACCACAGTTTCTGAGACAGATGTGCGAAGGAGTGCCTGGAGCCGGAAGCTGCTTAACAAGGCAGTGGTTGAGAGAGATCCAGCATCTGTTCAGGGCTGTTTAATACACAGCAGAAGCAAATAAAAATATTTCTAAGAAGAATTTTGTTCAACAGGAGAAGGAAAAAACCCTGCTTTTCCATTTTTTAAAACCTATTCATGTTTGATTGTAGTTTTGTTAACATTGTACGGTAAAATAGTTCAACATAGCAAAATGGGAGGCGGCCATGTAATGGCCTGACCCTGCGGAGTTTGCTTACAGAAGTAAGAACTACAGGTTAGGGCACTAAATCAATATGTTTTTTAAAATGGTTGTAAAAATGTGACAATTTGGGGTTGATGATTCTGATGATTAGGAGATGAATGTGAAAACTACTGCATCCTTGTGTTTTTCCATTATAGGGTCTCCATGGCTACTGCATCCTCCCAGGTGTTAATCCCTGAAATTAATCTCAATGATACTTTCGATACTTTTGCGCTTGATTTTACCAGGGAGAAAAAATTGCTGGAATGCCTCGATTATCTTACAGGTATTTTTTTAAATGATTAATTCACTTATAAAATAGTATGGCCAGGATTGTCACTGTCCCATCCCCTTGAGACTCCCTGCATGCATTACCCGTAACACAGGGGGAAGGGAAGGGAGTGAGGGACAAGAGTAAGGAGTAGATGTGGTCTTGCCTCTGTCCCCTCTTCCTTGCCCAGTGCTCTGGCCAGCACGGTTAAGTGGACATGGAGGGGGAAATAAATTGAGCCCAGTACATGATGTGCACTGATTCCCTTCACATTGGAGCAATGAGGAAGTAGGGACTGTATCCTAGCTCAGAATCATAATTTGTTCCCTGTTCTACCCCTGAGCCAGTGCTGCTGTGCACTGCCTTGTGTTCAAGGCAGATTACTGTTGCTGTTCAAGGCAGTTTAGCCATATATTAGTAACCAGAAGCAATTCTAATAACCAGCACTAAGGAATCAGCAATGAGAAAAGTCTTTGTGTATCAACACATACAGTACATTTCACCCATGAAGTACCTGAAGACGCTGACAGTGTTCAGGGTTGTATAATGTGTGGCATCTTTTTTCACTGCTATATGTGTTGATCCTATGGTTTTTACTTTCTCAAAGATTCCATTAAGTTAAATGGGTATTTTGCCTGAGTAAATCTGCAAGATTAGGCCCTTCCAAACAGATTGCGTTATCTACAATCACAGAATATTTAGTCATTCACAAAGAAAAACAGATTGCTGAAATCAAGACTGTTCTCTTTTTGGTGCCAGAATTAGAATAATTCGTTTCAGTTTAATTAATTGAAAACAGAAAAAACATGGCAGCAACTCTAATTTTGGACAGCCTGTAAGCAGCCAACACTAAGAGTGAGAATGTGGAAATCTAAAACACACAGCATTGTTCAAAGAGCACTTAAAAATTCAGTTTTGATGGGATTTCACAAGGACATGCCATACTCCACCAGAGAAGGCATCCCAGTATTAATTCTGTCCCAGTTGGGATGCCAGCATTCAGTTACCCCCTTCCTCAAATTCAACCCACAATAGATCAGACTTCAGTTCTGTGAAATGACACACACTCAGGTTTGGGGGAACAACATAATAGGTCTGTTTATCTAGCATTTTCATTATTTGGCTATCCAGTCAAGAATGACCTACCTACCCATGTCTTTACCAGATTAGTCTTTCATACTGATAAATAATGTGTGGCTCAAATTGCAAAATACAAACAGGAAATCCAAAGTGTCTGAGCTCAAAATACAGTCTACCTAGATTTCTCGTATCTCATACATGAGTATTGAAATAAAGAAATTATGTATACGTCAGTAGTCCTATATGCTTGGCTATTCTGTGTTATAATTTGAAACCTTCAGGGCCAGAATTTATTTCCTTTCCTCATTATGAGTAGTATCTTAGCTGATGAGGAGTTTCACTGAAAACAATAGAGCTATTTTTTGGAATAAAGTTCTATTCTCAATGATGAAATGTTGCAGAATCTAGCCCTTTATAAGCAATTTCTATTCTATTGTGTTTCCTCACTCATGATGTTCTGAAATAGTTAATTTTTTAAAAGATAAATTGGTACTTGGATTACTAATTAAAGAAAATTTCCCCTTTTACATTTACTACTGGTGAATAAACAACTTATAAAGATGTATCTGTTTCATTGCTTTATAGACCAAAAGCCCTAGGGGCTACAGGTCCAAGGATGAATTTTGCATTCAGACATCTAAATTTATTTGAAAGATGTGGAAAGCTTCTTTCAGACAAGGAACTCCCCTCATATCTTGAGGAATTCCATGTATACTATTGTAGTCTAGCTGGTTCATGAAATAAGTAATGCTCCGGAAACATCACCCATATTCTAGTTTCAGGGAAGGCTAGGTACACAGCAGGAGCATCAGATAAAATCCTCCCACTCTGTCTCAAATCCTCCCTATTCTGTGATTTTAGAGCAGGAATATCTGTACTCTTCAGTTGGAACCCCTGTGCATGCACAAAAAGAGAAAATTCACACTGGTGTTTTCAAAGGGGATGAAGGGAATTAGGCACTCAATCCCTGTTAAAATTCAATGGGAATTGGCTGCCTCAATCTCTTAGGCGCCTCCTCCCTTAGGTTTTATAATAGTTACCATTTAACCATCCATTATAATAACTATCATCTTCCCTTAAAGTATTATTAATTATTTGTGCTATGGTACTGCCTAGAAGCCTCAACTGGGATTGGGATCCTATTGTACTAGGCATGTAAGAAAACAAAAGCACAAGCATTTCAGTTTATTACAGTCTCACAAAATTGGATCCCCCAGCCTAGATACAAAGATCAGTTTATTTTCTTTTAATCAGATCTTTCTAAACTGAAGGAACGACACTATATGGAGGAGGAAGAATAGGATGCAACAGAGTTTAAAAAAAATCTCCAGTAAGTTATTCTGATAGAAAGTCAGGTCTTTCTAAAAGCCATGAATGTCAACCTCTAATATTTCAAAGAGAACTCAGGGTAGCAACACTGCAATAGACTCTCTCACAATATATTGTCAGTTAATATACACTATCTAAATTGCAGCAGTATCCCTTTCCGAGAATTGTTTTCTCTTTCTTTTGCTTATATTCCCATTCTGGAATGAATGGTCTTATTTTAGCTGATTTTCATCCTTTTTTGTTAATGCCCATATGTCCCAAGGGTTCCTCAGTTTTGAAAAAAATGCGCTGACGAGCTTCTGTGCTACAATATTTAGAGTAGCACAAATCATGGTCACAGTTGAGCATTTCCTCTCAGTTGCCTCTTTTACATCGATGAAAAATGCTGTTTGGAACAAAGTCTCTCTCTTTAATCCTTGCATAACACATAAAATAGAAGCTTTAAAATATAAACATATTTAATAGCGAAATACAATTGAAAAATGTTATGTTAAAATAAATGACAGTCTGAGAACTGCCAGCAAAAAACATGTGTAGTCCATTTTTCATTTACTTTTAATTCAGGTGCAATTGGGTCATTTTTGTACTACCTTCTCTGTGAGTCATTAGTACCACTGACCTCATTGGGGCTATTCATATTAAAGCTACTTAGATGTGAAAGGATTTTTAAGATCTGCCCCCAGGGATGGTGGGAATTTTATGACAGGAATTCCTGGAAAGTGATTTTTAAACTATCCATCTAAGGGCCACATCATCTGTTTTTAAGAAGTTCCCATTGATGTTAGCAAGAAGTTGGCATCCTGAGGGCCCTTCCAACCCTACACTTCTAAGTTCTGCCTAAAAATCTATGGTACAGTATGGCCATAAAATCCCATCTAAAATTTGCCCATTACTCTCAGATGTGAAAGGGAAAGTACCCTACTAAATCAGTCAGCTTCTTTCCCTAACAGTAGTTCTTGTTTTTTCACAGCTCCTAACCCTCCAACCATTAGAGAAGAGCTCTGTACAGCTTCTTATGACACAATCACTGTCCACTGGACCTCAGATGATGAATTCAGTGTGGTCTCATATGAGCTGCAATATACCATCTTTACTGGACAAGCTAATGTAGTTAGTAAGTATAAATCTTCTCATTTTCAGTTCTGTTTAATTGTGAGTTTCAGCAAATTACATGCCTTCAAATACAAATATATACAGAAGTCAAGAAGAAAGGGGAAAAAAACATAATTCCTAGACATTTTTATTGCTCTGTTTCTATATTTAAAGTCCAATGACTATAATGATTTTAAGGATTTTCAAATTCAAAACTTGTGTCGCTTGAATTCCTTGTATGTGTACGTTTGCTATTGTAGTAGGAGTGGGAGTGCTAGGAGTGTAGTAGGGTGGGAGTTTAAAAACCAATAATAGATTCCTAATGGTACAAATACAATTCATCTCATAAGAGCTAAGCAGTGTTCATAACTTTTTAGACTATTTGTATGATTTTAAGTGAGTTTAAAATGTATGCACTGTAGTTATAAATTCTGAGCAGTGGTATTGCCAGTATAAGCAAAGCTAGATGGCCAGGGCCAGATATTCTAAAACACTTAGCACTCGATATCTCCCATTGAAACATTTATGGTGAGAATTTCAAAAGAACTCATTACCCAGTAAAACTGTACTCATTTGAAAATCTGATTTCTTTAAGTTAAGGCCTCGATCTGCGAAAACATTTCAGTATGTGCTTAACTTTAAGCAAGTCATGCTATTGACTTAAAGGAGGTTATTCATGTGCTTGAAGGTAAGATTTGGTCAAAGACTATTCAAGTGCTTATGTTCAAAAGCACCTATGTGACTAAGGAGCCTACTTTCAAAAGTGGCTAAGTCTCACTGACTTTCAGTTAGACCCATGCTCCTAAGTCACTTAGGTTCTTTTGAAAAAAAATTACTCTTAGGGATAAAAATAAAGGTTTTTCCTACCAACTTCCATTGTCTGTAGGGCTACAGAAAGTAGGGATTCGTTTCAGTGTGAAGCTTCTCTCAGTGTATTAAAGTCAAAGGGAGTAAACATCAATGGGAAAAAACTGTTGACGTGGTGATTTTATTTGACTCAGTTTTTATAATTACACTAACCCTTGCATTGTCCTGTATAACTTATAGTAGAACATTTTCCTTTGCCTTGATACTCAGAGTTTTATGAAAGACCAAATTTGACTTCTTGTGCCTTATGGGCTAACTTGTTTCTAGGCAACTATTCAACCAGTAATGAACCCCCTATTTTTTGTTACTGTAAATTACTAAAATAGGTCCAAATCCACAAAGATACTTAGGTACTTAAAGCCCAAATTTTTGGAAGAGGAAGCTGCCTGCCTTATACCTGTAGTCCAGTGATTCGGGGACTTGCCCAGGATGAGATAAACCCGGGTTCAAGCGCCCTACCCTCTATTGAAGAGAAGGACTGTGAACAGGTTCTCCCACGTCTCTAGGGAGTGTCCTAGGCACTGAACTATAGTGGCAGTTTCTCTCTCTGACCCAGTGCGTATTGAATTATTTATACAGAATGGAATGGCTTCAACAAGAGTGACCGAGAAAGCCCCATGTCAGAATAACCCATAGTTCAGAGTTTAGGGCATTCATCTGAGAGGTGGGAGACCCCAGAGTGAATCCCTTCTCCCCTTCAGACAGGATAGAAAATTGAACAGGGGTCTCCCACATCCCAGGTGAGTACTGTAATTGCGCGGCTAAATGGCAGCGGTGAAAGTAACTTAAAGGACTTACCGGTGCGCCAAAGTCCTGAGCGGGGGGCGTGACCTCAACCGGAAGAGGCGGGGCCTCAACCAGAAGAGGCGCAGCCTTTAAATCAGGATTAAAAGGCCCTGGGTTAGGCAGCAGGAGCCCTGGGCCCTTTAAAGCACTGCCCGAGCCCAGTTGCCTGAGCCCTAGGGTAGGCGGCAGGGCTCGGGCAGCACTTTAAAGGACTCCTGGCAGTGGCAAGAGCCCTGGGCCCTTTAAAGCGCTGCCCGAGCCTGGCTGCTGGAGCCCCAGGAGGCTCCAGCTGCTGCAGAGAGCCCCGGGCCCTTTAGAGCACCAGCCTGAGGAAGCCAATGTGGTCCATCACAGCATACCGGCCCTTGCCGGTACGCCGTACCGAACTGTACCGGCTTACTTTCACCTCTGTCTTTCTTTTCCTGTTTGTTTTGTGTGGAGTGTGGCAGGCACCTAAGCTGCCTGACTCCACGAAAGGGGGTTCTGGCTGTGGATCACAAGCAGAGAGAGTTGCTTCACTGCAGCCTGGATTTAGGCACCAATCTCTGTGAGAGGGGTGGAGCATAGGACACACCTCTGTCATCGGCATCTCCCATTGGCTAGCATAGGCTGCTCCTCACCTAACAAGCTGGCTTTTGTGTGTTCCATTCTTAGGCACCTCTCTCTCCCCATCCATGTTATAGAGATCACAGGTGCCTAACTCTGGCTTTGTGGGGTCCTGTGATTTTTTCCCCATCTGTATAATCAAAATAATAATACCAGGCTGATTAACTGAGAGGATGAATAGTCATAAATGCTTTGAGATGCTTTGATGAAAGTTAGTACTGTGTCTATGTGCAATTCCTGCTGTTAATACCTGGAAAGAGATGTGGACTAAACACTGGCTTGTTAAGCCTGAGATCTAATCCAGGTTCTAGCACTGATGCCTGTGGCCATGGTCAAGCGCCACACGCTCACCACCTTAGTTCCTGTGTCTTTAAAATGAGGTGAGCGGGTACTATCCCCTCTAAATGGTTTGTCTGAGGATTACTTAGCTGGAGGCTGCAAAGTGGTCTGAAGATGAGTGCTCTCACAGGATAAAGCATCATTTTGTAAATAGGAATGCTGGAATATTGAAAGCACATGCTTGTCAAATACTTGAGTGAACCCTGCATTTAGTATTTCACTTGTATGCTTAATTCTTGTCAACAGCCTCTAAATTCTTAATAGAGCTGAGCAGAAAGGCCAAGTAAACTTCAGTATACACTTGTACACCCTGGTTAACTGCAATAAAGGCTTCAGAGTACTCCAAAGGAATTAGAGCAAGGCAGACAACAGAAAGAAAAGATTCTCTGATTAATCACTAACAAGCAGACAGAACTGTGCAACAATGCAATGTGCTGCTTATTCTCTGACCCATTTTCATACATGGTATTACGCCTGACAGAAGGCATATTGTGGGGTAAAGAGAACATGTCAGCTGCAGAACATTAGGGGTGGGTTTGATGTCAAATGTAAATGATGGCAGAAGTGATTGCAATTTCTGCACCTTTGTAATCTGAGACTTTCTGTGCCTTATTTACTAGTGAATAAACAACAAAGTATCTCCTTTTAAGACTATGTTATAGGCCTCACATGTGAAGGTGAGAGCTTTGATCTGCCAAACAAGTATTAATGGGGTTTTGGTATTGTAATATGGTAATTTTTTGGAATTGCAGTGTGAAATGCTCAGTGTATGCTATGAAATTGAATTGTCGCACTTGCTATTTTCCATACTTAATAACATTAAAGCATCAAATAAAAATTAATGAATCAAGTAAACGTCTTCAGAGGGCTATTTACAAAATGTATTTTATATATTTCAAACAAATGAAGATATGTTTTGGCAATATGTTTGGACCTAATTATCCTATTTCACCAGTTTTACATCATTGCAACTCCACTGACTTCAGTGGACTTCCTCTCTTGATTTATACTGGCTGAAATCAGAATCAGTCCCGTGTTCTCTGAAGAAACTGATTTCCCAAAATGTTTATGGCTTCTTCGGGTCTCTCTCAAGAGTGAAAAATGGGTGGCTGTTTCTTTTAATTTTACTTTCATCTGTAAGCCATGGAAGTTTTATTTTAAGTCATAAAAAAATGTATAAACATTGTTTTACTTCTTGTAAAGCTTCCTTTTTTCTCTCTGAGATAAAGTCCTGTACCTCATAGTGGAGATGCCATTTCCTTCTTACAAATACCAATTCCAAGGGGAGAGAATCCCTACAAACCTGCCCTGATTTCTTTGATGTAAACCTCTATAACATGATTCGGTCCAACTTCCAACCATACTCAGAGATTTGTGCACCAGCCTCCTGTTTTTACCCAGAGTGCTCCTGAGAGGGTTTTTTTTCCTTCATGTAGATCATACTCTTTGTCCTGTAGTGGAGTTGAATCTTCCTGGTTTTATACTTGACTTTCCAAGAATGCAGTTGGAATACTGAAGTGTTAACCTCTTGAATTTTGAAATAAATGGTATATTCAATGGAACCCTCTTACAGTGAATTATTTTTCCCAGCACAGTTTAGTATAAGTGGAAGTGCACTGTTGCTGGGTTTGCAGTCTTCACATTGCAATGTACTAAAACAAATTATTCTATTTTAATATAATGGAGTTCCAGTAAAAGGTGGTTTCCCTATATTTACATACTGCCGCATAGTAAAAGGCGTTCTTCACTTTTTCCCTACCTGTCCCCAAACAATGCATGCAGTGGCTGCTGTTGCTGCAGGTTACCTCCTAGATAGAGTCTATGCATTTCTATCCATGAATTAGTCAGGAGAAAGTAGCTAGAGTACTGTATCAGGCCAATATGCTTCTTTCCTCAGAGGCTATGTGCATTACTTTGGATACATACCCACACACTCTACTTATGTAAGTTGCTATTTTGGAATACATTTCTTAGAACTGCATAGCCAGATTTGCTGCACTTTCCTGTCTTTGCTACATTTCCCTCAGCAAAAGCATACGTTATGAAGAGATTATTATGAGTTCAGCAAGAAAAACAAACCTAAGCTTTACTGATGCATTTTGTGTCCAACATAATAAATTATAATATCTTTTATTAACTGATAAATTTGAAGGTTAAAATTTGATCCAGGCCCTATATAATCCAGGAAAGATTATTTCCAAATGCGGCCAAATTGCTTGGCTACCAAAGACCTGGCAGCACTGTTTCTATAACAGTGTAGACCTTTAAATTAAGCAACTTTTTATTACAGTAGTTATTCTCAGAGCTAATATTGTCTGAGGAGCTGTTTGCACATTAGCATCTCTGAGAAGTAGCTGATCATCTAATCGAAATACTGTAAATGCCTTTTTATAATTCCTGTGTACTTGTACTACTTGCTTTGCATGCAGTATAATTTTTTTATCCCTTTTAAATCATGTGAAACATAAATCATGTAAAAAACCTAGTACTTTTTTAACATAATAGAATTGCTTTAGTACACTACAGTAAAGGTCAGCTTTTAACTCTTCGTCTTCACTTTATGCAACGCAATGTGTTTTTGAACAGCACTCATGCCTCTCTCTCTAAGACCAAATACAGGAGGCAAGGGATTAATTCTATTACGCCTGGTCATTGAGAGAATCAGGCCTGTTATATATATTTAAAGATACAGTATAAGGTGAAAATCTACCCTGAGTTACATGGCTATAACCCCCATGACTTCCGTCATAGAGGAGGATCACTCCTATCCCACAAAGAGAGAGGACAGATGGCCCTGTGGTTAATGTACTGGACTGGAACTCAAGAGATCTGTATTCAGTTCTTAGCCCAGTCATAGACTTTCCATGTGACTTTGGTTATCTTAGGTCCCCTTCTGTAAAATGGGGATATGATGGGTTGGATCACAGAAACCCCCCTGGGAGCTGCCAACTGATGTGCCAGGACTACCTCTGCTCCTGTTTTCCCTGCCAGCTCAGGACTCCAGCACTCTGTCTTGCTGAGCCAGACACTCCCGTCTGCTCCAACAAAGACCCAGGGTCTGAATTACTTGCCCCAAAACTGCAGGTTTACCTGAAAGCAGCTAACAGAAGAGTGCTTGTCTTTAATACCCATGGGGTCTAAACCCAAATAAATCCATTTTACCCAATTCAGGTGACATGATGACATGTCACTGCAAGACTTCATTGCACACTTGCCATCCACACCTATACAGGAAGACTTACAGGTAAAGCACACCCATCTGCAGACAATTGTCCTGGTTAATGGGAGTAATCAAGATTCCAAACCACCATTAATGGCCCACACTTTGCATAATTACAATAGGCCCTCAGAGTTATATTTCATATTTCTAGTTTCAGATACAAGGGTGGCACATTTATACAAATAGGATGACCACACTCAGTAGATTATAAGCTTTGTAATGATACCTTACAGGAGACCCTTTGCATGAAGCGTGTTCCAGTTACATTATAGTCACTCATCAATTTTTTATAAAATCATATAGACTGCAGCATCCCAGGGGGAAATAATACTTCCATTGTCTAGTTAGACTGTTTTCTCTCTTGGACAGTTTACACTCTTAGGGCAGGGTCCATGAATCCAATTGCAGGATCAGGGCCTAATCTAGAACCATATGCTGGGTTACATGGTACGTTTAGGGTCTGATTCTCAGGTACTCCCACTTTAAGGCCTTTTACGCTGCCAGAACAATGTAAAGAGACCTTAGGGTAAATGAGAATTAAGTCTTTAGTCTGAGATTTTCAAAAGTGCCTAAGGAGGCTAGGTACCCAACTACCACTAAGGGCTTGGCTACACTGGAGAGTTGCAGCGCTGGTGAGGGGGTTACAGCGCTGCAACTCAGGATGTGGCCACACTTGCAAAGCATGGCCAGCGCTGCAACTCCCTGGTTGCAGCGCTGGCTGTACACCTGGTCTGCCTCGGGTGTAGCGATTCCAGCGCTGGTGATGCAGCGCTAGTCATCAGGTGTGGACACCAACAGCGCTTTTATTGGCCTCCCGGGGTATAAGGAGGTATCCCAGCATACCTTTTCAGCCACTCTGGTAATCGTTTCACACTCCACTGCCCTGGGCTCAACTGACCCGCCCTTTAAATGCCCCGCGGAATTTTAAAAATCCCCTTCCTGTTTGCTCAGCCAGGTGTGGAGTGCAATCAATCAATCAATCAGCGACCATGCCTCCACGCCCCAAACGAGCCCCAGCATGGAACACTTCCAAGCTGCAGGACCTCATCAGTGTTTGGGGTGAGGAAGCTGTGCAATCACAGCTGCGCTCCAGCCGGAGAAATTATGATATTTTTGGGCAGATATCAAAGTCCTTGCTGCTAAGGGGCCACGAACGGGACGCGTTGCAGTGCAGGGTAAAAATAAAGGAGCTGCGCAGTGCCTATTGCAAAGCCCGTGAGGGAAATCGCCGCTCAGGAGCTGCCCCCACGACCTGCCGTTTTTACAGGGAGCTGGATGCCATACTTGAGTGTGACCCCACTGCCAATCCGAGGAGCACGATGGAGAGTTCAGAGCAGGGAGAAGTGGGGGAGGGTGTAGAGGAAGCCGAGAGTGAGGCTACTGGGGTGGAGGGAGACACCCCGGAGTCCCAGGAGGCATGCAGCCAGGAGCTCTTCTCAAGCCAGGAGGAGGCTAGCGAGTCGCAGCAGCTGGAAGTTGTTGGTGAAGAAGAAGCAGAGGAGCGTGTTCCGGGTAAGCAGATTTTATGTTTTGGGAGAGGATGGTTGGGGTTATGGCTGCCTGCATGCATGCCTAAATGTGGAATAGCCCATTGATTTGCTCTATCACGTCTCTGTAATCGGCCTCGGTAATCTCTTGAAAACTTGCAGCCAGAGCGTGAGCAATGTGCTTGCGCAAGTTTATAGGGAGAGCCACCGTGGTCCTTGTCCCGGTCAGGCTAACTCGTCCGAGCCACTGTGCCACGAGGGGTGGGGGGACCATTGCTGCACACTGGCAAGCTGCATAAGGACCAGGGCGGAATCCACATTGCTGTAGAAGACCCTCCCTCTCTTCCCAGGTAATACGCAGCAGTGATATATCTGGCAGTAGGAAACCCTGTTGAGAATTTAGGGATACTGCTCAGTGCAGGTCGGCAGCTTCCCGCCCCTCCCCCTTGCAGGTCGGCAGCTTCCCGGTCCCCCCCCCCCTTGCAGGTCGGCAGCTTCGCGGTCCGCCCCCCCCCCTTGCAGGTCGGCAGCTTCCCGGTCCCCCACCCCCTTGCAGGTCGCCAGCTTCGCGGTCCGCCCCCCCTTGCAGGTCGCCAGCTTCGCGGTCCCCCCCCCTTGCAGGTCGCCAGCTTCCTGTTCCCTCCTGTCCCCTGTGCAGGCCCCCAGCTCCCTCCTCTACCCAGTGCAGAGAAACCTCAGTGAGCCATCAGGCAGTTCCCCTTCCCAGGTGAAGTCAGGGCAGAAACACTCACCCCATTGCTCGCCATGCCTTTGCTTCCATGGCCTCTCTGTGCTATGTTAGGTATGTGGGAATGATGCTACAAAAAGTCTACAAACTCCTTCACTGTATGATAATAAACAATGTAGCCTCTGTGTATTACATGTTTCTACCTATGTTTTTTTAAGTGACCTTGAATAATGCAGCCGGATCACCGTCTGCCCGTCGCTTGCAGAACTTGAGGAAAAATCCGCGAAAATCAAAAGAAGAATTGATCAAAGCAGTTATGAATCAGTACGCCAGAGAAAGTAGGAAGACGCAGGAATGGAGAGAGAAAATGCATGAGTGGAGGCAAACAGAAAGCAGGAGAAAGGAATTGGCTACCAGAAAAACCTTGAAGCAGTTGATAAGCCTCCTGGCTCCAAACTGACTCTTTTCAGTCTCTCGTAGCCATGCAGGCAGATCTGTACCGTGGTAACCCACACCCTTCCCAAAGCTCTCTTTCTTGTTCCCCAGTATTTGCACAAAACACCCTTCTCCAGCAGCCTGTTTCTTACTACCCCCAGCTGCCTCCAACACCTGTGCGATCACCTACCAGCCCTGATAACTACAATCCTTACCCTGTGCACTCTACCCCCATGACGCTGCAGCATATTAATCCTGAAGTGCAGCAGACATTGAACAGTAATCCAAACAGGACATATTCAAACCTCTGAATGTACAATCCACCCCCCTACCCCCATGCCCTTTTATGTACTGTATTTTGAATAAAGGATTTCATGGCTTTTACAATAGTTTTTATTATTGCAGAAAGTGGTAAATACTGTACCCCAAGGGAAAAACGAGCACAGCAAAGGCACCAAACATTACTGTTGGCTCTCAGCATCAAATTGCTCCCTTAAGGCATCCCTAATCCTTGAAACCCTTTGCTGGGCCTCTCTAGTAGCCCTGCTCTCTGGCTGTGCAAATTCAGCCTCTAGGCGTCGAACCTCGGAGGTCCATTCCTCACTGAATCTTTCACCCTTCCCTTCACAAATATTATGGAGGGTACAGCACGCGGATATAACAGCGGAGATGCTGCTTTCCCCCAAATCTAGCTTCCCATAAAGACAACGCCAGTGGGCTTTCAAACGGCCAAAAGCACACTCCACAGTCATTCTGCACTGGCTCAGCCTGTAGTTGAACCGGTCCTTGCTCCTGTCAAGCTTCCCTGTATACGGTTTCATGAGCCATGGCATTAAGGGGTAAGCAGGGTCTCCAAGGATCACAGTGGGCATTTCGACGTCCCCTACTGTGATCTTGCGGTCTGGGAAAAAAGTCCCGGCCATCAGCTTCCTGAACAGGGCACTGTTCCAAAAGATGCGTGCATCATGCACCTTTCCAGGCCATCCTGAATAAATGTCAATGAAACGCCCACGGTGATCCACAAGCGCTTGGAGAACCACGGAGAAATACCCCTTGCGATTAATGTACTCTGATGCCAGGTGGAGTGGTGCCAGAATAGGAATATGCGTCCCATCTATTGCCCCTCCACAGTTAGGGAAACCCATTTGTGCAAAGCCATCCACAATGTCCTGCACGTTCCCCAGAGTCACAGTTCTTCTTAGCAGGGTGCGATTAATGGCTGTGCAAACTTGCATCAGCACTATTCCAATGGTGGACTTTCTCACTCCAAACTGGTTCGCCACCGATCGGTAGCTGTCTGGAGTTGCCAGCTTCCAGATTGCAATAGCCACCCGCTTCTCCACTGGCAGGGCAGCTCTCAATCTCGTGTCCCTGCGCCGCAGGGTAGGGGCGAGCTCAGCACACAGTCCCATGAAAGTGGCTTTTCTCATCCAAAAGTTCTGCAGCCACTGCTCGTCATCCCAGGCTTGCAGGACGATGTGATCCCACCACTCAGTGCTCGTTTCCCGAGCCCAAAGGCGCCGTTCCACGGTGCCGAGCACGTCTGTTACTGCCACAAGCAATTTACTGTCTTGAGCGTCAGGCGAATCAATATCATCGTCTGACTCCTCACTGTCACTTTGGAGCTGAAGGAATAGCTCCACTGCCATGCGTGATGTGCTGGCAACATTCATCAGCAAGGTCCTCAGCAGCTCGGGCTCCATTTGTAACAGAAATCGCGCTGCAGACTCACAATGCCGCCAAACTGCTCGGAATGTGTAGCAAAGCACCACAGGGCGTTGGAACAGGAAGCGGAAAGACCCGCACACTTCCGTCCCCTTCCCACAACCCACAGCGCCAAAATGGGACGAGGTGCTCTGTGGGATAGCTGACCACAATGCACCACTCCCAACAGCGCTGCAAATGCTGCAAATGTGGCCACACTGCAGCGCTGGTAGCTGTCAGTGTGGCCACACTGCAGCGCTTTCCCTACACAGCTGTACGAACACAGCTGTAACTACCAGCGCTGCAGAACTGTAAGTGTAGCCATGGCCTGAAATTCAATAGAGGCTGGGTGTTTGTCTCCCTGGGGCACTTACTGTCTGAGCTGTTTCAGTGTATTTTGACTTCAAATTCCTTGGGGCACAGATTATGTTTTCCTCTGTTTTTTGTAAGTGTATTGAACGCATTGCTAGAACGTAACTGTCTGTTTATTATGGCACTGATGACCCAAAGAATGGCAGGAGAATAGAATTTTTAATCTTTAGGTTAGGTAAACTGTTGGACCTAAAGAAAATGCAAGGATAAAATTTTCAATAGTTAGCTCGATTGAAAGTCAACAGGACTTTGTCTTTGACATTACTGAGAACTATGAAATTATGCAAATTTTACTATGTCTCTTCATATAGTTCTTTAACTGATTAAAAGAGATTTCCTATATTCTAAAGAAAAATTCCACAGTGCTTTCTCAGTGAGTATCTCTTTAATGTACAATAGCCAATGTGCCAAATGTGGGATAAAACCAGGAAAACCTCAGACTGTTAAACCAGTGTTCAAAGATCATATTGCTTAGGAGAAATTGTTATGTATTTAACAGAAATTCTGTCTGTATTAATTTCATCCATGTGGGAATGTGGAGGGGGAGGGTTATCTATCTGTCACCTTCTCCCACTGTCATTTCTTCACTGATGTGAGTTGGTAATAAATTTATTGAAATAAAGCATTTTTAAACAATTAAAATTCTTGGGAGATTAGATAACCTTCCAGTGACTTATGTGTTCCTGGTGTTGTTTAAAAAGAGAAGTGTTTTGTTAAACCAGTGTAAATTTTAGTAGCATTTAGACATTGGGATTTTTTCCTGTCTGGTTTTTAAAGTGCGTCAGCAACCAACCCTGGGGAAATAGCTTTACAAATTATTACCTCCAGATTGTAGAAAACTTAATTATTATTTTTTTCCGTGAAAACTCTCACATCCTGCATGGGCATCGCTGTACTGACTGCACCATTTCAGGATGTAATTTAAATTCCCTAAATTCTTCTAGGATATGTACATTGTTTTACCACCTGCCGGAGCCTTAATCTTAATGTTTCTGAAACAAGAAACCTGAATCTACAAACAATATGTGCACATGCTGTGATTAGGAGCAGTCATGTCTCTCAGCTGCTTCTTCTACGGCTGTGCATAAAGCTTAATGGTGCTGCTGTGGCATTTAAACCATTGGCCATGGTAGGGAGTCAAGGATGCACACAGTCCTAGTAAACTCCTAGAGGCCTGGGAAAAGTTCACACAATCAGGTTGCTCACTTGGGTGATCATTCCTAATCCTCTTCTTCCCCTTTTCCCAGCTAACTGGGATCAGGGTGCCAGATCAGTCTTTTCCAGGCTTTCCTCTCCAACACTTGTTCCATATTCTATTATGTCAGCCCCTGGAATAGAGTGGGAATATTCTCTCATAAGTAATAGTTTTATATGGCTCTTGCTGGTTGTCTGTATTTGTTTTAGATCATTTTATAATTGCAGTTGGGGAACATCGTCATAACTTTACTTTTTCAGCTTTTGGGGCCAAAGAGTTGTTTGGTCATGTGACAGCCCTCCTAGGATAATCGTCAAGGTCCCCATTCAGGAAAGCATCCCTATTTAAATGAAATGTAAACGTGTTCATATGGATAGACTTAACCATGTGTTTAAGTAACCTCCTGAATGGGGCACTGATGATTGTCTTTGGGGGCCTGCCACATGACCAAACAAAGCTTTGACCCAAAAACATTCTATTTAGAAATATTCTGTTTTATATCAATAGACACAGGCTGCAGAAGTTTTCTCAGTGACCCTCTAGTAGCAAGATATCCTAATGCCTTAGAGTGGTGTAGTTATGCCAACATCCTGGAGTCTAATGTTCAGGCTGTTAAATAATTTAATAACTAATATGTACATAGAGTTAATTTTATGGCTAATATGGAACATGTGTAAATCTAGAGGGTGAAAACCCATAACAAATGTATCTGCATTTTTTACAGTTCCTCACACGTTTGTTTGAATGCAGGTTGTAGACCGACTTTATTGAGATCATTTAAACTTCATCATCTTCTGATGGATTCCATCCAGTTTAATGTTGTCAAAAGATTCTAAGGCAAGCTAGAAAAATGTACTTTAATTGGAGAGTTCTAGGGATTGATACAGATCTCAGATTTCCAGGTCATTTAATAAATGGCAATTACAGTATCAACAAAACTAACACGGTAGTGAGGAGCATAACTCTCAACTACCACTGCCTACCTAACATGGGCCTGGAAGGATGGGGCATACCCAGCACTAAGGGTTGGCTCTTGCTGTGATGAGCACCTCCCATGATGAGCTGAGTCAGTGGGACGAGAAGGTGCTTTGCAGGATCAGACCGTAAAAGCAGTTGAAAAATAAGTGAATGGATCTGGTGACCATTCATGACCTTAATCTGTGGGGCTCTGAGTCCATCCTATGAGCTGAGTGCCTTCCATTCCCGGTCACTTAACAGCAACAGACCATGTTCCTCACTGTGGTGGGGGTGTTCAGCACCATACTGGATCCCTCCCTACATCAGTTTTAAAAAGCAGCTCTATACAGCACAGTGTAAAAGCAACTGACAATAGGGCCTGAGCCTGCCAAATGTCAAACCCTGCATTTTTCCAGTACTTGATGTGGAGTCTCTGTTTGCAGAATGCTCTAAAACCACTACTTGAAGGGATTCTTTTAAAAAACAAAACAACCCCCCTCCCCAACTGTCTGTATGTTGAGCAGATTTGTTCGTCTAGAACAGAGCTAAAATAATGAATGTGCTGGTGAGGACTGAGGCCCCAATTCAGGAAAGCACTTAATTACTAGCTGAAATCCATCCTTGAGTCCCATTAACTTCACTGTGTCATAAAGGCTGAATAGTAATGCTTTCCTGAATCAAGGCATGAGCTTGCGAGGTTGTACATGACTATTAGTATTGTGGACACTTGGTAGATTCTAGGCATACCACCATAGGAGTGATCCTTCAGTCGTTGAAGCTGACAGCAAACTTCCTTAGATATTAATGGGAGCAGGAATAGGACCTCATTTAGATGATGTTCCAGTGGGACATCAATCGAGTATGGCATTGCAAAAGCTTGAGGGAAGGACTTCTATTAAAGCACTGAAAGCCTTCAGAAATATTTTATTAAAACAGTATTTATCTACAGCATCTTATTGTCCTTCCTAATGAGAATCAAAACCCTTTCGGTGCATTATTAAATTCTCTCTTGAAGTCCTTGTTGTTCAACACTGTTACTGCAATAGTCCCTAGGGGCCCACCGGGTGGGGTCCAGTTGTTTAATTCAGAATAACAGAGTAACAACTTGCAACAGCAGTTGCTGCATAATTGTGCTAATTTTCTTTAGTATCAGTTTATTTGGCAGTTAATCTACGCTCACAGGAGGCCCAGGACTAAAGTAGCAAAGGCTGTGAGGATGGTTTGAGCAGTGTGATGCAATAGGTACTGTACTTCCCTGCCCTATGCTGGGATCATGCCCAGGGCTTCTTTACTTCCCTTCTCTCATGAGCAAAAAACTCACTCATAGAATAAAAAACCAAAATTCAGTATATCTGTTTAAGAAACAGAACAGGGAATGGACAGATACTACTGTAGGCACCATACTATAGGTGCTAGACAGCACTGGAGTCTCTGCAAGGAAAGCACTGGGTTCTTTTCTTGGGAGATGGGTGGCTGATGGATTTGTCTGATCTAATTTTCCGAACATCTTTGTGAAAAAACTGAGTGCTGCAAATTGTTCCTTACAGTTTTAAACTCTTGTAGCGGATGTTTGGGAGACGTAAATAGGGTCAGGAAGCTCACTGGCTTACAAACAAAGAAGATACCAGAATTCATTTTTGTTGTAAAACAAGAAACAAAAAATGTTTCAAGTTGGGTAAACACAGTTGTTGTTCATCTTGACAGTAGTTAGTATCAAAATACCAGTATCCTTGATGTGATCAGTGGCTCCATGCAGAGGTGAAAGTAAGCCGGTACGGTACGGTTCGGTACGGCGTACCGGCGAGAGCCAGTACACCGTGCCGGACTGGACTGGCTTCCGCAGTGGTAATTTAAAGGCTCTGGGGTTCTAGCTGCTGTGGGGAGCCCTGAACCCTTTAAAGCGCTGCCGGAGCTCCAGCAGGCAGGCTCCCGCAGTGATTTAAAGGGCCCGGAGCTCCTCAGTGACTGGAGCCCCAGGCCCTTTAATTTTCTCCTGAGCTCCAGGGCTCTCAGCTGCCTCTTCCGGTTGAGGCCACGCCCCTGCTCAGGACTCTGACGTACTGGTAAATCCTTTAAGTTACTTTAACCCCTGGCTCCTGTCTAGTTGGCAGCCGGTATCAAGCGGAGTGCTCCAAGGGTTGGTCCTAGGGCCAGTTTTGTTCAATATCTTCATTAATGATCTGGAGGATGGCGTGGACTGTGCCCTCAGCAAGTTTGCAGATGACACAAAACTGGGAGGAGTGGTAGATACGCTGGAGGGTAGGGATGGGATATAGAGGGACCTAGACAAATTAGAGGATTGAGCCAAAAGAAATCTGATGAGGTTCAACAAGGACAAGTGCAGACTCCTGCACTTAGGACGGAATAATCCCATGCACTGCTACAGACTAGGAACTGAGCAGCTAGGCAGCAGTTCTGCAGATAAGGATCTAGGAGTTACAGTGGACGAGAAGCTGGATATGAGTCAACAGTGTGCCCTTGTTGCCAAGAAGACTAATGGCATTTTGGGATGTATAATAAGTAGGAGCATTTTCAGCAGATCGAGGGACATGATCATTCCCTTCTATTCAACATTGGTGAGGCCTCATCTGGAGTACTGTGTCCAGTTTTGGGCCCCACGCTACAAGAAGGATGTGGAAAAATGGAAAGAGTCAAGTGGAGGTCAACAAAAATTATTAGAGGACTGGAGTACATGATTTATGGGGAGAGGTTTCGGGAACTGGGCAGTAGCGTAGCTGGCTGGGTTCAGTGGAAGCAGCCGCTTCCCCTCAGGCCGGCAGGTGTGGAAGCAGCGCCTGCCGGCCGGCGCTACAAACCACACAGCCGGAAGAACTGCGGGGCGGCAGCCCAGCTTGGAAGTGGCGCCTGCCAGCCGGTGCTACCAAACACACAGCTGGAGGAGCTGGGGGGCGGCAGCTCGGCGCGGAAGCGGCACCTGCTGGCTGGCGCTGCCAGCCGCATAGCCGGAGGAGCTGCGCCTGCTGGCCCGTGCAGTCGAGCACTGGGACAGGAGCTAGGGACAGGCTGCAGTGCTGGAGGGAAGTTGAGCGGGGGGAGGGGGGAATCCAGTCTGAGGGCGTGGCCAGAGAAGGAGCCAAGGGGGGGTGCCTTTTTTATGTTTTTTGCTCCCTTTATACAAAAAACCTGGCTGCGCCACTGGAACTGGGATTATTTAGTCTGCAAAAGTGAAGAATGAGGGGGTATTTGATAGCTGCTTTCAACTACATGAAAGGGGGTTCCAGAGAGGATGGATCTAGACAGTTCTCAATGGCAGCAGATGACAGAACAAGGAGTAATGGTCTCAAGTTGCAATGGGGAACTACTGGGTTGGATATTAGGGAAAACTTTTTCACTAGGAGGGTGGTGAAGTACTGGAATGGGTTACCTAGGCAGGTGGTGGAATCTCCTTCCTTAGAGGTTTTAAGGTCAGGCTTGACAAAACCGTGGCTGGGATGATTTAGTTGGGGATCGGTCCTGCTTTGAGTAGAGGGAGGGACTAGATGACCACCTGAGGTCCCTTCCAACCCTGATATTCTATGCTTCTATGTTAGAATAGGCCACAGAAAATTGGGAACCCTCAGCCATTCCAGGTCTGTTTTCTCAAGATAAAATACAAAAAAGTAAGTTTAGCGTCACTGCAGCTTGGTAAGAAGAAGAATGGTCTAAAAGCTATGGAACTAGTCTTGATGTTAAAAGGACCTAGGTTCAATTCCTGATTCAGTCCAGGTGTTTTACCTTGGGTAAGTCACTTAGTGTATGTCTACACTGCAGTAAAATACTCACACCATGGCCCCTGATTGGGCTTGCAGAGCTCAAGCTGTGTGGCTATAAAATAGCCATGTAGATGTCTACTGAAACTTGGAGCTGTGGGGGTTTTATTGCAGTTTAGGAATACACTCAGGCCTGGATTTTTATAGGTATTTATGTGTTGTGGCGCTCAGCTTTGCAGCGCCTAACTGTTTTAGGAGGTTAACTCTCATTTTCAAAATGGATTTAGACGTTTACGAACTGGAATCCTGCCTAAATCCCTTTATGAAATTTAAAATTAGGCTCCTAAATCAGTTTGGCTGAGTGCTGCAATGCGTAAATACCTGTCAAAATATGGGCCTTCGTGTCTCTGTGCTTCAATTTCTTATTTGGAAAATAAAGGTAATACCTCCCTGCATTATTGTGAGGATAAAATCCATTAATAATTGCAAGGCACTCTGATATTATGGCGATGAAGGCTAGATAAGTACCGAGATAGAAAGAATGAACTAATGAAAGACCATAGAGACAAAGCAACACAATTAAGAAATTAAAAGATGAGTCCTAAACTCTGTCCTTAATGGGCTTGCAAACAAAATAACAAAACAGTCTGAGTTAGGAAGAGAGTTTCCAACATAACTCTGATTTATTCAAGTTTATATGCCCTATCAGCATAGTTATTTTTATATGAGCTCCTTGTGTGTGTGAACTTTTTTTTTCTCAAAAGGTTTTGTACTGGCACCAGTGTATCTTCATGTATGAAAAAGTCTATTGTCAACTTGGAAAAGACACTATCCATCCATGTTCCCTTGATAAAAGGCAGGATAAAAAGTCAAAAAACTCCCCTGAAAATATACTGGCTTTTATAATGTGTTCCAGCCCCAGTGAAGTTAAAGCCTGAAAAGAACTTCAGTCTTCTCATCCAGTGCAAGATTGTTCCTTTTTGTTGTATTTCCAGCCTTAAATTATTATTCTAATTATTATTTATATAATGTAATTACATGCATATATAATTATTAACATCATTGTTATTTCTAGAAGTGTTTATAATGCAAATGTTTATAATGCAATAGTACCTAGAAGCGAATTAGACTGGGGCCTATTACACCAAGTACTGTTTTAAACACATACTACTAGTAAATGATTTGTCTCAATGAGGCTTTGTAGCAAAGTGAGACTCACCCATGTGGCGTCTCCTGCTGGTTATCCTGGGAATTAGCTCGATTTCAGCCTGGAGCACCCTCTGCTGGCCAGTGGCTCACCTGCCTCAGGCCCCAAGTCCCACTCAGACCCCAATACCCTTTACCTCGGCGTTCTGCCCCTGCAGTACCCCACTCTGGATCTCCCCTCCCAGGGGAACTCTCACCCTCTAAACCCACCTTGCCTCAGCATCTACTGCCAGTCATCATCCAACCCCTGCTCACTGGGGCAGACTGCAGTCTGTAAACTACTCATCATTGGCAAGGGGCCATTTGGACGTCCTGCTTCTGCCTAATTCCAGGCCGCACCTTTGCAACCTCAGTACCTGTTTTAGTCTTTAGCAAGGCCTGCAGAAAGGGGATTTACCAAGCTGGAGTTCCCCAGATTCTCTTGCCTTTCCCCAGCCCTGCTCTGTTCCCTGTACCCTGAGCTCCCAGGCAGCCAGATCCTTCTCTCCCAAGAGCTAGAGAGAGACTGACCCAGTGCCTGGCTCACAGCCCTTTTATAGGACCAGCTGTCTCCTAATTGGGCGTGGCCCAGCTGTGGCTGCCTTCCCAATCAGCCTATTCTTATTGGCTCTCAGCCCCAGCCCTCTGCAAAGGCTGGCTTCTAACTCTTTCAGGGCCAGAGCGGAGTGACTGCCCTGCTACACACACTCCTCCTCAAGATCCCCACCTCTAGGGGTAAGAGGGTCTCCTCTCCTGGACCAGTCGCACGTGCGCCTCAAGAGCAACTCGCTTCTTTTCTGACTTCTCCAGCTGCTTATGCAAGCGGGTCTCCTCATCTGCAATGGCCTTATACTCTTTCGTGAGGTCCAAGGCATTTGATTTGGCCTCGCGGCGGACCTGCTCTTCAGCCTCCAGCCATGCACACAGGCCAGAGTCCCTTGGGCCCTCTTCCTTCAGGGTCTGGATTCCTACTACTACCTGCTCTACAACAGCCTGGGTCCCGGCCTCTTGCTGGCCCCACCCTGTCCCAGTCTCTTTGTCTGCCATCCCCCATGGGTGGCTCTTGGGCAGGTCTACTGCCATCTCTGCAGCATCTACCCATCCGGTCCTTAACCCGTTTGGGTCCTCAGGCCCCTCCACCTGAGTTCGCCCTCATTTGAAGGGGCAGTTCCTCTTTATATGGCCATGGTCATGGCAGCCAAAGCAGGCTCCCCTCCCCTTTGCTGCCTGGGGCCCCGGATTCTTCTGTTGGTCCCTCCCTGGGCTGCCCTGGGCTGCCCAGTGCCCCCGCTGCCCACAGGCCCAACACCTTCTCCTGACTTCCCTCACCAGGAGGCCTCTCATATGGGGCTTGTCCCTTCTTCAGGCTCCCTGCCCCCATCCCAGTAGGAACAATTCACCCTTACTTGTCCACACCTCCCACAGGTGTAACAAGCCCTGAGCTCTGCCCCGGGCCTCCTGGCCCCAGCGTTGGGCTTCTCCCACCAATCTTGGCGAGTTTTTTGGAACTTCCCTGCAGGAGTTTCACCAGGGCCCACTGTTCCTCTGCCAGTTGCCCCAGTTGTGCCTGCAAGGCCCACTGCACCTCCCACTATCTCTCTTGGTTCTCCCAGACCACACGGAGCAAGGTCTCATGCCTCTCCTGTGTTCCATCAGTCCCCCTCCGTGTGGGCCCTGGCACAGGAGACCAGCCAGGGACGGCACAAGAGCCTTGGCAAAGAAAACCTCTGTATATGTGCAGTCCATTATCCCCTCCTTTTCTAGGCAATAGTCCCAGTCCTCGCCCTTCCCCTTGTATCAGGGGTGGCCCACAAATGCTCACATTCTCCACCACCTTGTAACAAAGTGAGACTCACCCATGTGGCGCTTCCTATTGGCTTTTAACTCTTTCAGGGCCAGAGCTTTTAACCCTTTCAGGGCCGGAGCCCCGCTACAGGCTTCCATTAAATCTTGTAGGAAACACTTCCACAGCTTAATAGATCTCACTGTGGGACGTTTTCCCCTTTTGGTTTAGCCTTCATTTTTCTTTCCTTCGTAGTTTCCTTTTATGTTATACCCTCATCTGGATGCATCTCACACACAATAAAAGTTTATAACTGTATACCATGGAAAGGAGTACTAACCTTTCTCAATGAACCACTGGGAAAGAAATCAGAAAAGTAATAAAATAAATTATAAAATATTTGATTACATCCATCTGGCAAAGGCGATACTGACACTTGCACAATATCCTGAAGTCTAACAAACTTAGGCTCTGATAGACCGTCAGGAGAAGTAAGATCTGCAGTTGAGATCTTTCCACCAACAACTTGCTTCAGGTCCTCAGAAATGAACATTAGAGGACTGTCAGCAGAAGTGCCTCAACAAAATTCATGGCGATGGGTCACATTAGTCTTTTAAGTCCTAAAGCATACAGCTCAATTTATTCAGTCAAAAAACAGACTGATGGCATTTCAACATCCTCTACTCCGTAAGCAATAAACCATTCCTTGTCTAGGGACAACTGAAAGTCCCCAGACTGTCCACACATCAGTGAATCATCTTTTAAAGGTCCATTTTTCATGATTGGTTTCACATACTAAGATTTTAAAAGGTACACTGGTTGAGTCAGTGGAAATTAGTGAACCAGTTGGTAAATGTTACAGCCCTTCAGTAAGGAAAGAGGCAAGCTTCTTGTGGATTGTTTAATGCCTTTTCAGGTTAATGTAAATATTCATGAGTGTTCAAAGTATGTCTCCATTAGTTACAACATATTTAGTGTGTTATGATTAATGTATTTGATTTGAAATTTCAGGTTTATGCAACTCAGCCGACAGTTGGATGATTGTTCCAAATATCAAACAAAACCACTACACAGTGCATGGGTTACAGAGTGGCACTAAGTACATCTTCATTGTCAAGGCCATTAATCAGGCGGGCAGCCGAAACAGTGAGCCTGGCAAGCTGAAGACAAACAGTGAGTAACATGGAATCCAGCAAACCCACTTGCACTCCCACACTCCTTGTCCTCCCCACTCTCCTTCAGAGGTTTGATACTTGAAAGGCGCAGGAGTATAAAGCAAGTTGCCTATTTCAAGTGCTTTATACTTAAGCCATTTATTTTTCACCCCATTCAAGACGGCCAGAGTCCTCAACACGACAACACTGGGATCTCTTTTATTCTGGAGGTCCACTGAAGCGTCCACATCATTGAAAATACCACTAGCAGTAGCAACATCAAGAAGAAATGATTGAAAATGTTTCTTTTGGGGTTATTTTTTTTATTACTTCTCATATTGTCTTGCCCTTTTCTTCTACTATTATAGGACATTTTATTTCTTTATACATTTAAGAGGATGATCATTATATCGTTAAAATGAGCTAAATTGGGTCCTCTTGGATCCCTGTTTGATGATATTGGAAGCCTCCCTGAATTTATTATAAAAACTATGTGGGGTGATGGAGTCAGAGATCTCACTTTTAAGAAAATGATTGAACAAAATTATTAGTGGATATAGCATAGCACTTTAAAGCAGTGGTTCTAAGCTTTTTTCCATCTGTGGTTTCTTGTCATGCCCTAGCTAATCCCACAATCCTTTTAGACTACAGATGGGTTTGGGTGTTGGGTAGAGAATGTTGGGGCTCGAGGGGCAGTTACTGGGGGATAATGAAAGTGTTGGGAGATTACTGTGGGGGAGCTGGTGCATTTCTTCTTCCTCCCCTGTCTAGCTGGCCAGCACTCTATCCCTAAGTTACTGACTTAAATAGACAATATCTGCTACTAAAAAGAATGCGTGTAGCAGTAAATACAGTTTTAAGTAAAGCAGGCATTTCCCTGCCTCTGGAGGACCCATGTGGGAAATGGCAAACTTTCTTCTTTTTTCCCTTTGAGACACGATGTGACACACAAGCAATGTTTACTGTCAGGTACCTGTAACATGATCTGGCCTGATGCAAACCAGTACAGAGAAAGACGTGCTTCAGATGATACTTTGTTAATACAAAGACTAGAAAACAGGTAGAGAGACATGTAGGAGGTATTTTGCTGATACCCAGTGGTAGAAGCAAGCAGATACTGTTAGCATCCGTGGGGAAAAAAGGTGTCAAAGCCTACGTTCTAAAGGGTAAATTTTACCCTTGATACGTGCATAATTATGTAGGTTAGGAAAGAAAATATACCCTTATATCTAAAACCATTCCTTCATCTTTAGTATCAAAATAATAGTGATTGAGACAGTGTTGGCTTAACCTTTTCCTTTAAATGTTTAGCCTTTCAGATTTCCTACAGATCTGAAATAAAGCATGTTGAATATCACTCTTCAGACCAACTTCATTCATCTTTTTATGCTGACTTAAATTATTTCAGTTCCCCTGCATAAGAATTACTTAGCTCTTCTTTCACAAACACTAAGGAATTCACATATTAATTTAAAGTGCACATTTATCAATACCATAAGGTCACAGAGCCACTGAGAATGCTCATTTCCACTCCATGCTCATGTAATCAGATCTTCCACTTATAAGATTTGCCTTTATATAAAAGAGGATAAAGGAGAAAAAGGGACTTTGTTGGCCACTGGTGGTGTCATATTTTTTCTAGTTGTCCTTCAGAAATTCTCTGGCAGAAGTAAAAAGATCTTTCTGCTTTTTAACACAGGTAAGCTTGTCAGCATCAGAGCAGGCATTATGTATCTATATGTTCGGTTTACCAAACTGCTTTCTGTTATCATCTGCAGAACCTGTGCTATGGCAACAGCAACAACAGTGATGTTTTTACACCATATTGTTTGGACCAAGTTATAGTTCATTTCCTTTGTTTTAATTCACAGTATCCACTATTGTTGGCATCCCACCATAAATAAAACTAAGAGAGAGTGAATGAACAGACCAGGGTAGCACTTCTTCTGATTTTCAAATGTCACAATCCCATAAAATGAAGTAATACATTTTTTGCAATAGTGATAAAGCCATTATTGTAATTTTTCATTGTTGGCAAACTAATAAGAATGTGTCAAGTATCAGAGGGGTAGCCGTGTTAATCTGGATCTGTAAAAAGCAACAAACAGTCCTGTGGCACCTTGTAGACTAACAAACGTATTGGAGTATAAGCTTTTGTGGGTGAATACCCACTTCGTCAGATGCAGCCACCCACAAAAGCTTATGCTCCAATACATCTCTTAGTCTATAAGGTGCCACAGGACTCTTTGTCGCTTAATAAGAATGTGAGATATTCTAAAATCTAATGCAGGGATCGGCAACTTTTGGCATGTGGCTCACCAGGATAAACCCCCTGGCGGGCCGGGACAGTTTGTTTACCTGCCATATCTGCAGGTTCGGCTCCCACTGGCCACGGTTTGCTGCTCCAGAACAATAGGGGCTACCGGAAGTGGCGTGGGCTGAGGGATGTGCTGGCCGCGGCTTCCCACAGCCCCCATTGGCCTGGAGCGGCGAACCATGGTGAGTGGGAGCTGCAATCATCCGAACCTGCGGACACGGCAGGTAAACAAACCAGCTCGGCCCACCAGGGGGCTTAACCTGGTGAGCTGTGTGCCAAAGATTGCCGATCCATGATCTAATGTATAACAAAAAAAGCCATAACGAGAAATTGCATGCTTATTGCAATTCAATTGTAATTTGAATTACATGAAAGATTTAGAGTATTCAAGTTAGCTCTAGGTCTCCAACAATGAGTGTGTCTTTAACACAGGGTTCTTCTTAGATGTAACTAGTATTTAAATATAGCAGTTCAAATTGCCTTCTAACTCAACAAAAGGATGATCTTTGTAGATTAGTGTTCAGATAGATTGTTTTAGTCCAGGGTAATGCTCCAGAGAAGAAAATATGTATTATTATATAGTCTTTTTACCCAAATATATGACCTTACGTGTGTCTATTAAAATTAAACAAACCTTTCCTTTGTCATCCTTCTGTGTGTGCCCAGGCCAGCCGTTTAAACTGGACCCCAAGTCTGCCCACAGAAAGTTGAAGGTGTCCCATGATAACCTGACAGTGGAGCGTGATGAAACCTCTTCCAAAAAGAGCCACACACCCGAGCGATTCACCAGCCAAGGGAGCTATGGAATAGCTGGAAATGTGTTTATTGACAGTGGACGGCATTACTGGGAAGTGGTTATAAGTGGGAGTACATGGTATGTGTCACATTTTTTATTACTGTAATACCAGAAAAAGTTGCATTTGTTTTCATGCTAGTACATGTCAGTGCTTCCTAAACAAAACTAAAACATCATTCTTCAATAAGAATAACAGACTGAATATGAAAGCAGCTTGATGGTCCAGTGGCAACTGCTACACAGGGGAGTTAGGTTTGGTTCCAGTATCCCCAGAGAATGGGAATGCTGTGGATACATATCCCACAGTGGGCTGTAGGGTGTAAGGGATTAAGAAGAGCATCCCTTCACTCTTGAATGAGCCTCATTGGCTGTCATGTGGAACAGGGTTTGTGGGCTTTGGGGGTAGCTGTACCCACCATGTTTGGTCAGAAAGAGAGACACCATGACATGTGCATCAAGGGTTGTGAAATAAATGGAATAGAAAACTGGTGAGGCCTGGAGTGCCTCTACAAAGAAAACTGCACATTTGCTAATTCCTCCACATAATAGGCAGAAAAATGCTTACTAGTGTATTTAGCATAAAGCAACAAAACACATCTGATATAGAACAAATATACAATAACACATATGAGGTCAGCCCCTGCTTCCATCAGAGGAATGTAAGCCATAAAAGCGTCTTCCCGACAGGGGAAATCAGGCCTTCATGCAGGGTGTCCAATGATGAGACTTGCCATGGAGGTCATTGTCCTAGTCCGTTTCCATTTCTCCAGGACATCCCACCAACTCTAAGGCCTGGTCTACACTGGGGGTGGGGGGGTCAATCTAAGTTACACAACTTCAGGAATGTGAATAATGTAGCTGAAGTCAATGTACTTAGACCTACTCAAGGCGATGTCTTCACTGTGGTGAGTCGACTGCAGACGCTCCTCTGTCGACTCCACCTGCGCCTCTCACAGTGATGGAAAACAGGAGTCGACAGGAGAGCACTAGACTAGACACAAAAAATCAACCCCTGCTGCATCGATTGCTGCCCGCCAATCCAGCAGGTAGTGTAGACATACCCTAACACTTGTTTGGCAAAGGAATGTTGTCTCCTACAGTTACCTCATATGGCCCAATGCTCAATCCAATAAACTTGACGCTTGAATCTACATACCTCATAGAGACCTGGCAGAAGAGGTTCTGTGAAGGCAGAAATGGGCATTCCATACACACTTTGATACTTTTTCTCATCTTTCTGCTGCACCATGTATTAAGTCAGCAATGAGAGATCACATTAATAGCAAATGCAACAATAGAAAGTTATTTGGTTTTAGTTCATTAACATGCTATATAGTCTTCTGTTCAGAAATGGAAATTTTCAGACAAAAGGTTAAAACTCTGAGTTGTTTAGCATACAGCAATTTTCCTTGTCAATAAAAAAGGCCTTTATCATTAGCTTAGTGTTCCAAAAATTGACATAGCATCCAAACTGTAAATAGTAATGTGAACAACAAGATTTGGATGACCTGCCAGTCACAAGATTGGGAGCAGAGAGGAATATTAATTAAACATAATATTATGGTTAGCCTTCACTTAATGAGAACGTAACATGCATAAACAAAAGAGGACAATGCATTCCTTTGAGTCTTTAAGGATAGAGTTTACCCTTTATTGATAGAAAACAGCATGGCACAGAACATTTGTTTTCTAGACTATTTTTGTTTTACAGGTATGCAATTGGTATTTCTTACAAGACAGCACCAAAACATGAGTGGATCGGAAAGAATTCTGCCTCTTGGGTGCTTTGCCGTTGTAATAATGCCTGGGTGGTGAGACATAACAGCAAAGAAATTCCTATAGAGCCTGCTCCTCACCTCCGTCGTGTTGGGATTTTGCTGGACTACGACAATGGTTCCCTTGCCTTTTATGATGCTTTGAACTCTCTACACCTTTACACTTTTGACATAACCTTTGCACAGCCCGTGTGCCCCACATTCACTGTGTGGAATAAATGTTTGACAATTATAACAGGCCTGCCTATCCCAGATCACTTAGACTGCACTGAGCAGCTTCCATGACTGCTAAAAGCAAAGGGATATAATGTCAGCTTTCCAGTGGACTGCAAAAATACTGCCCACAGGAGCTATTTGAATATGTGGCGTACAAAACATCCCTGATGATTTCAGCCAGAACTGAAAGTGGGTATCTCTCTTTGCTGTGTATTTTGTATTAAAGAGCAAGAAACGGCTTTAATAATTTCTCAGAACTATTTTGTATTTAGTCTCTTACAGGAAGATTTATAAATTATTTATATAAAGAACTCCCCAATTTGGCTATTTGGATTACAATTCATTGTTTTTGCACATAAAGGGCCCCATTCACTAAAGTTTTGCAAGACTTTTTTACAGTTTTATTTTACAAGGGAAACAAGCAGGAATTTTGTTTCCTGGAAACTGTGCAGCGGACACATTGATATACTGTTGATCTTACATTAAACTCCAATCTTATTGTGTGCAACATCTCTGTGCTTCAGTTTTGCTCACCGGAACGTGCATACCAAAAAAATGAAATAAAATAAACAAGGAAGGAAATGGAGTTATGCAGTACAACAAAAGAAGAAGGGTTTATTTACTTCTGTTCAGTAATAGGTCTGCATGTTAAACTTATTCACATATGGACACAAGAAACATGGAATACCTCCTAGAAATATCAGTGACTAAATCATCCGGTGATTCTAACCCTATCAATGCTTCACTTTTGTCTCTGGGAAGTGCAGTAAGATCACCAAGGATTTGTAAGACTGATATCATCTCAGAAAATCAGCAACATTGGAGCAGCGCAACCAATCCAAGGTCCTAATATATCCTGATTTAATGAGAAGATTTGTCATTTAAGGTTCCATTATAATTGGAGATGGCTTAGTTCTGACAGTCGAGGTGTGCGTGTATATCACTGATTTTTATAGGTACACCACAACAATCCAAGCCCATACATCTGAAATGAGAGATGGCCTATTTACAACTGATTTTAAACTAAATGCAAGAGTATCAGTGTATCGCACTGTAGTGTCTCAATAAAGAAGAGCAAAGATATCTGGTATATGGATGTTGCATAGAGAAGCACTGTACTGAAGTTCATCATAAAAGCATCCAATGAAACAAAGAATGTGTATTGTTGCGTTGGGTTGTTCGAAGGGATAGAGTTCTCTTTGTGAATGAGGGGTGAATGACAAATTTGCAGCAGTAACATTAGTCTATCTGAGTTTCACCTGCACATATGAGATCTAAGTTAGCCTTGGTGTTAGAGGCTGCAACTCCACTGAGATAAGTAGAAGCTGTACGCACTATATCCCAAAACTGAATTTTGCCCATTAAGTTTTTAAAAAATGAATAGGGCCTTTTGTGACTATTACAATATTTCTGTATAAATGATCATTTGGGAGATTCCTGAGAAATATTTGAAATGTGGAAGATGGTATGATGCCTTTTAAAGATGTTCCTATACAGACAGTGAAAAGGGTTTTGTTGATAATATGCAAAGGATGAAAACCTGTCTTCATAAAATAAGGATAAATGGAATACAAGCATAATGAAAAGGTTGACTCAGTCATTTTAAACTTTGCTTTGGGTGTCCTTTGAAAACGACACTTTAATGCACTTTGTTCACTAATGGGCCCAGAATGAAAGGGTCTCAAGCTTGGCTTCAGATTTTTTAAATATTGACTCTCCAGGTACAAAGATGTACTACAGTTTGCCTTATGATAGTGATATGAAAGAAGCTTATGAGGAGGCTAATGAATACATGACTATAGGTTTTGTTTAAACAGAGATTAATTACTGCTTATGTTCCTTTGATTCTCTATACATACCCTGTTTACTGTAGAATGAATGGGGAAAAGTATCTCTCTGACAGCATGTTGGTTTCAGCCATTTTATCGCTTCCTGCCATGGCAGCATTCCATTGTTTACAGAGAGTAGCCGCTGACCTTTTCTGAGTTGACATATGTAAGGGAAAATATGTACATACTCGATGACAGTGTTTATTCTAATGTCTATGATGATATAGAAAAGGGCCCCCCAAGAACTTAAAAAAAGTCTGAAACAGTGTTTTGTGTAACCAAATGCAACATTACCAGTGTGACTTGATGTACCGTGTTCAGCTGATCTGGCCTTGACTGTTTGAAAGGCAATTGAGAAATCATGAAATTTAATATCTATGGTAGACTGAGAACAATTTCTAAAAAAACAATGGTAAAAAGGTGTTGGGAGGGAAGAGAGTGACAACATGGGATGGACATCAACTTTCTGCCTAACAGAACAGAGTATGTTACTACAATATACATGGCACCATCCTTTGTCATAGAAATATTATTAAATAGATCTGGAAGCTAATTTCAGAAAGGGGCAAACTGACAACAGTTCAATATTAGATCATACAAGGCTTGCAGAGATCAAACTGGATTGAAAACAGTATCATGAATATTTGGAGGCTTTTCTCCCCCCTTCTTTTCATTTTAAACACCAACCATGCATTTAAAGGTTGACAATTGGTTTTGGCTGAGAGGGAAAAAAATGGTCTGGTATCTACAATAGTAATCCTTACTATGGGATTTATATTTCAACAGTGAATACTTCATTTTAAGCCAAACCACATTCCTCAAATGGACTGTTAATTCTATCTGTGCTCTTTGTGCATGTATGTGTGTATATTATATATGTATAATTAAATATATATATATATATATATGTATGTGTGTGTAATTATACATATATAAGTACAGATTAATTGGCAATAAATTAAGTGTCCCACCATCCCTTTTAGCTTATTATTTGAATGATTATGTAGTCTGTATGGACTATGATTGGGGAAACAGTTTGCTGTGCTTGGTATTTGTATGGACATCTTCAAAAATAAAAATCTGTTTATTTTACAGTACTTGATTCAATGCCTGATTATACAATAAAAACATCCATTTCAAAACTTGGCTTTTGTGGTTCTGTGGCATTTTCATGGTCCATAGGAATAAAATGAAATATTGGGGGGGGCAGCAATCTTAAACCAGTAAAACATGCTGCTTTTACAATGCATGGCAGAGCTAGATGAGGTTTTCCTCTGATATTCTGAAACTGCTGAGATTCTTCGACGGCCAATGAAGCCCGCATGTGTACAATGATCATTTTAAGGCTGTATATCCAGGTTGGGGTTCAGTGGAGCAAACTGTGGAACCCCTATAGGAAACTTAAGTGCAGGAACAGAATGGCTGAATGGTTAAGGGTGTTGCTCAGCCTGGCTTACAGAGACCAAAAAGAAAGCTGCTCACTGACATAGCTTTTCCTCTTTCTGCTTTTATTCTTCCAGGCTGCTAAATCTCTCAACTGCTCAGGCAAAAGAACCTCACTGAGCAGTGGTTCCCATCCATGGTCGATAGAGCATTTGTGGGCGAGCTGTCGAGATTTGGATGATCATGGAGTAATGGCTCCTTCTCTTTTCCAGCTGCTAAATTGCAATAAAAGAAGTTAAAAGTACAATGAATATTTTGCAGACATTACTTTTCTATGTAAACAATTGCTGTAATTGCAACAAGGATGATATAGAATCATCAGTGGGAGGTGAAGTTATCCATGTGATTACCAATGGGAAGGGAGGGTGTATGTGATTGCAAATGTGTGACTGAGCATGATGCCACAAGTAAGAGATGGTAGGTCCATGACACAATCCTCATCACTTTGACCATTACCCCTCTCTTGGTAGGTTTCTACTTGCTCCCATTCCTCTGTTTTATCACTTTCATGGCCCAATCCCAAACTATTTCCCATCCAGGGCTGGCCTTAGACACCTGGGCACCATGGTTGGTGGGGGGGCACCATCAAGAGTGTAACAATAATAGCTTGAGAACCTCTGAGCTAGATGAACCCTTGTTATGGGTTGGGTTAAAACCCCGTTGAGGTTGGTAAGTGTGAATTCGCCCTGCAATTAACATAATTGTAAACATAAGAGCGAACTAAGATTAAAGATCTGTATGAATCCACCCAGGAGCTTTTGGGCTCAGTATTGTGTTGGGTAGCTGTGTGGGGGCGAATACTGAGGTCACAGACAAGAACAGAGAGAGGCAGAAGAAAAAAGGGAAGAGAAGCCAAGCAGAAACCTGTAAGAACAAGGTGACCCTGGAACAAAGCGAGAGAGGGAGAGGTTTTGGGTCTGTTAGCCAAAGAGGTTGGAGGCTGGTAGGCTAAGACACTGCTCCTTTTGGTTTGCAGTTCCTTCTGTGTTCAGAGACACAGGACTTCATACATTCCTTGTAAATAAACAAGATTACATCAGAGAAATACCTGGCTACCACTAATTTCTACTCCTAACTGGAACACCTCCAGGGCCTCAAACTTTGACTAGCTGCTTGGGTCAATACGGGCAACACTATCATCACTCATTCAGTATCAAAAGGTTGAGAGTCTTGTTACATGCTGCAGAACTGAAATCACTGATGTCTAAGTATTAGACCTACTTTGGGACAGCGTCTCTATTGCAAGAGACTGCCCAGTGTGCACCAGCAGTAAGGCTTCCCCACTAACAGCTGAAATCACTGAGAGCTGAAATCACTAAGAGCTGTGTTAAGTGTGGGGCCTGAAGAAATCTTAGTGTGGCCAGCAGAGCGGCTGGCGGACAGGAGCGGCAAGCAGCCAGCAGAGAGGCGCAGCAATCGGTCATTGGGGCGACAAGCGAGTGCCCGAGCAGCAGAGCATATAAGGTGCCTCCTTATTCCCCGCCTATACACACAGGGTGAGAGATGAACTCTGCGGATGAACCTCTGAACTTTGGGGCTGCACTGGACAAGGACAGCAACTGTGAGTGGGGTGCAAAGAAGGGACTTTTGGGTTGCTAGACTTAAGACTCTGAGGGGAAAAGGATACTGCCCAGCTTACTTGAGGGTGGGTCTTTCGCTCATGTTTATGTTTATGAACCCTAGTTGCAGTGTTTTCCCAAATTAATGCTGAGTTACTTCCCTCCTTTTATTACAAGTTTTTGCTACACTCAGACTCCGTGCTTGTGAGAGGGGAAGTATTACCTCTTAGAGGCGCCCAGGGGTGGTGTATAATTGTCCCAGGTCACTGCGTGGGAGCTCGAGCCAATTTTGTGTTGTGGTGTTGAAAGGGAACCCCTAGATACTGAACCCAGCCCTTGTTGCTGCTGGCTGCACCTGGCAGAAGGCTTACATAATATTTACTGAAAATTAAGGGAGGAAGTTTACTGCCTTTGGTTTTCACCAAAGATGTTCCAGCCTTCATAAACTAGCGAAAATTTGATAATTTAATCTCCCCCTCCCCAACCCAATGGGGATAATTTTTGTGTACTGCAGCCTTACAAGTGAGATTCTGGTGTGTTTAGTTATAAGGAAGGCTGTGACCCTTTCCAACTTTTTTCAGCACCATTCCTCTCCCATATGATTGACTGTCATTAATAGTGCTGTCTCTAAGAGAGAATGCTGTGAGAGAGGGGCAACTGCTGGGAAAGACAGCTCAGAAATATGGGACGGGTAGAAACCTGCCATCCCTTCTTTGTCCTTGTGTAGCTGCATCCCCAGCTATATATATATATAAAAAAGCAAGTCTGCACTCATCCTTCCATCTGTTGCTTCCCTCTCTGACCCCATCCTACATTCCCCAATGACACAGAAATATGCTGTTTAAGGATGTGTTTGAAATCCTAATCTGAACAAAAGCAGCAGGAGAAGGATGTCAAGCCCTCAGGCTCTAATTCTCCTCTCACTTACCCAAGTTTTACATTGGCTTCAAAGCAGTGACTCCTGATTTACACTGGTACAGGTGAGAGGAGAACCAAGCCCATAATCTTCAGATTCCATTGGGGTCAAAAATCCAGCAAAGCATGAACACTTGTGCATCAGACCAGCATTCCTAATAAATCATGTCTCTGGAGTGGGTGCATTAGCTGCTAGAAAAGCTGCCCAGTTTCTCATGAGCTGTTTCTGAAGCCCAACACAGGTGTGTTTTAAAATGTACAGTTCAATTGCATTCTGCTTGGGTGAATTGTTAGGGCAATGTTATACCATTTCCTTCAGGCAGTATGCAGAACAATTCTCTTGGCTGGTACTGAGTTACACTTAACATGGGAACAGCTGGAACATAAGGTAAGATACAATAAAGCAGCATAATTCTATTGTTCCTGTTAGTTCCATTTAAAAATGGAGGCTTCTAAAGCAGCTGAAAAGTGTACTTCCTCCAGCTGTTTATCATAATTTATATAACTATTCTAGTGTATGGAGAGGTTTCCTCTCAAGGAGCATTGGACCTTTTTTTTTTTTTAATTTCTCTTGAGGCTGCTTTGTTGTTAGACATTTTCTAGAAAATCCACTGTAGCATATAATAGATTGCAATCAACTCCCTGAAAGATATACAGTAAAAGTGTTATGTCTCCTGTTGGCTGATGAATGAAACAAAACTAGGGCTGGTGGAAAATGAATTAGTCTTGACCACCAATCAGCTTTTCAAATCACATGAAAATGTTCCTGAGAATGTTTGTTTCTTTTGAAATGTTTGTATCTTTCCATAAGGAAAAACACCTTACTCGGGTATAGGTTTTGGGTTCTCCCCACTTTGTGTCATTTCTCTTCTTGTTCTTTCCCCCATCCCAGAAATTTTGGTTTTAAATTTTAAAAATAAAAGTTTGGGAAATTAAACAAACCTACAACATAATTGGAAAAAATGACCTCTTTTCCACTAGCTCTCATCAAAACATCAAATAGAATAAAACCCAAATAATGCAGAAAAGGTACAGTTCTCAGGGTATGTCTACATTACAGCCCCTACAGCAGCTGTGCCACTGTAGCACGGCTGTATAGATGCTTCCTACAGCAACAAAAGGGCTTTGGGGGAAGGGGGTTCAGTGTAGTTAATCCACCTCTCCAAGAGGCAGTAGGTAGGTTGATGGAAGAATTCTTGTAGATAATGTAGATTTATTTCCCAACTAGCACGGACATTTCCTTTGACCTTAGAAAAGTCACATCACCCTTCTGGCTCAGTTTCCATCTTTAAAATGGGAATGATTCTCCCCTACCTTTGCAAAGCACTTTTAAACCAATGGATTTGAAAAGCATTAGGTAATTGCAAAATATTAATTTTGGTCAGTGAATTTGGTACTTTCTGATTTTGACCTAGTGGAAAATACCGTGGAAAGCAGACCTTTCTCATAAAATGTTAAGTAAATGTTGGCGGCAACAACAACAACAACAACAAAAACAATCCAAAACCAGGATATTCAGAGGCCAAAGAAGCTATCACAGATTTTCTGAAACACAATCATTTTAGGAGCAGTTTGAACATGGAGCAATGATGCAGGTCAGTCATGTTCCAAGAGAAACAGAAATAGTTCAAATGAATTCATCCTTGTCACAGCAATAAGTAGTGGTTGATACCAACAAACTGTGAAAGTAGAATGAATTATATTGTGAAAATAGAAAGGATTAAAGAAATGCTGTCTGTACCTTTAAGCAAAATTGTTGGAATGCTGCAATCCAGGTGTCAGGAATACAGGCATTAACATAGAACAATTGCACCGTTTAAGGGCAATTGGTGAAGTATTAGCCTTAGATGGATAAGAGTTAGTAAGGAAGTAGGATATGCATGCTGTGCCCCAGGTGAATTTTACTGTTTTGCTTTCTTTGTCCCTTTGTCTAATTCCCGCTCTTTTATCTGTATAAATAAGACTGTTTGGGTCTTGCATGGCCACTCACATTATCTGGGAGCTATTGGCGGAGCGCTGCGCTAATAAAACAGAGTGGTCTGACAAACTGTGAGTCCTGAGTCTAACTTTGACAATTTGGAGGTTCCACTGAGGTGGCAACCGTCTTCACTGGGGCTGTGTGATTCCTGACTGTTTTTGTAGGATGACCGTGGCAGCCGGCACCTGGGCATTTGGCCCGAGCGGTCCTCCACTAGAACAGAAAGGCGCAAGACCACAGTGAAGTCTATGCCATCTAACCTGTTGGTTCCCACTCTGTTCTGGTAGGGATTCCGGGATCTGACATCAGGAATCTGGTCAGGTAATTATTTCTGTGCTTTGTCCAGACTGAGGACTGTCCTGTCTCTGTGTCTATCTGTCCTCTTGTGGAGTGTTTGAATCGGGGTGCTGTCTCTGTCCGGGGATTGGCCGACCAAGGGGTTCCTGTCCCCGTGGTCTGAGTAAGTGGAATCTGCACAATCGCAGCCGCACCGCACTTTGGGGAAAACCCCTGGTGTGAAAACAAGGGGGATTGAGGCAGTAGCCTGTGGGCTCCTTTTGTGTGTTGCACTGGGCATTGCTCGGACGAACTCAAATTTCCTTCTTGTGTGATTGGTGTGTGAAGTCCTCCTGTATTGATAAACAGACGTCTAAGTCCGGACAGTTCCCTAAATGAACGCCGGCTCATTTTATGTATTTAGGATGGGTCCGGACTCCTGTAAAAAGGCTCCAGACTCCCATAAATTTCTGGAAAAATGGTCTAGACTAACTCAGGGGGATCCCAAAACTCAGTGGCCACTGTTAAAATCTTGGAACAAAGACTGAGCGGACGTCTTAAAGGACAAATTCGGCCAACCTAAAACTAAATTGGCTAAAGGAGAGGTTAATTGTTTCATGCAGTGGTGGGAAGAGGGAAATCGTAGGTGGACAAAATCAAAACTCGCTTCTCTCAGTTATTCAAATAATAAGTTAAAAGCTTTATTAAAAGCCTCCTCTCCCATCACCAGACCGAGCGCTCCCCTTTACCCCGTTCTCCAAACCCCGGATCAATCCAACCCCCTTCATACTCCCATTTCATTGTTAAAAGGACAACAAGCCCCTTGTTCTGTTCCCCTTTATTGCCTGCCTCAGAAACTAATTCGTTAGTGTTCCGCTTTCAATTCAGCAAGGGAGGAGGAGTCTCCTCAACTAGCCCCCACCCTTCCTGGTCCCTTTCCTTGAACATTTCTTTCAAAATTGTGAAGTAACCACAATATCACTCACAAACGGTTCATTGGAAAAAGCAGGATCGGACCCAGACAAGCAGGCAAGCAACAGATAAAGAAACTGAAAAACAGGTTGAAAGCCCTAAGGGAATAGTGTCAGGAGTAAGAAAAGCAGTAAGTGCAGGCATGAACCCCTGGAACAATACTTAAAATGGTGAAATCTGAGGTGATAAAGGTGTCATTTTGGGACATAAACAAGTGATTTAAGGAAAGAGAGTGAAAAGTTAACTGTATAGAGGCTGGAGAGAATTAAGCAGTTAAACTTTGTGAAAATGTTAAAAAGGACCAGAATTCTTGGTTTCTTTGCAGCCATTCTGAAGGGAAAATGGGCCCTTTTCCAGAAGAATGCTTGTAAATAATCCAAATATATATACAGCTATGTAAAAACAAAGCAGTGTAAAGGAATGTTAAGGAAAAGAAAAAGTGTATGTATCTGTTTGTCTGTAAAAATATGTAAAGTTCTAAGAATCTAAACCAACACATCTGGTTTGTAAAACTCCTGTTTTCTAGGTGTGAGATAAATTGGTTTTGGTTTTGTTTTTAATGCCACTAAAAATTCATTTGACTCTTTAATTCAGAGTTGCAAAACTGACAGATCTTTTTGCAAGATACAGGTAATTAGTGCTGTTTGGCTTTGGGATTTAACATTTAACCCTTAAGGGGTAACTTGATTCTTTACAAAAATTAAAATGTTTTTAAATAAAGACCAAGTCATGGCTGCAGTAGGGCAGTGAAAATCAGGAGAATAGGTAGAGATTCTGGAGTCTTTTTGTTTGTTTGGGGTTTTTTTTGGTAACAATAGCAGATAAGAGCTATAATGAAAGAATAAGAAATTAACGTGACCCTCTGAAGCAACAGCAAAGGTGAGGTGCACAAAACAAAAAGAAGCAATGTTAAAAACACTGAGCCTTAAAATAGCTCTGTGTAATCAGACTGTCACTTTGATAAGGGTACATGAAAACCCTTTAAGAACAAAAGAAACAGTTACACCTTATGTAAAACTTGATATGGCTAATGTTTTTGAAAAAGTTATAGTATAGAGAGAATGTGCATTTTCCCTAGGACATGTGCAGTGTATATTGTAGAAAGGGGTAAAAGAAATGCAAATGAAATGTGCTGCTGAATTAAAATCCTATTAGGGCTCTAAAAAGAGCCGCAATAGGCTGTGTTTTCCTTTTCAGATTCCTGTGTGTTAAGACAGAGGGTATGGCTACATTTGGAATTTCAAAGCGCTAGTGTGAGTGTAGTCAGAGCAGCAGCGCTGGGAGAGAGCTCTCCCAGCGCTGCATGTAAACCACATCCCTTACGAGTGTAGCGTGCAGCGCTGGGAGCCGCACTCCCAGCGCTGCTGCCCTGATTACACTGACGCTTTACAGCGCTGTATCTTGCAGCGCTCAGGGGGCTGTTTTTTCACACCCCAGTTGCAGCACTGTAAAGTGTGAGTGTAGCCAAGGCCAGAGTCTCTGAGCTCTGCTGATGGCTTTGAATCCAAAAGTCAAGCCTGTGTTGATGCAAATTACCTAACTGATAAAGAAAGGTGAGAACTGCCAGCACAAAAGAAGCTGCAAATAAATAACATACCTGGTCAGCAAACAAATTGCCTACATAAAAGGCATGGTATAACAAGATACCTTTAATAGATTTGATGCTAATGTTATTGTTAATATTAAACATTGAAATAAATTTAATGTTAGTAAGTACCCCTGTAACAAGTTAGAGTGTATGATTTTTGGAAAAATCCTTTAAAGTAATATGGTAATGATGCTTCTCAGCTATTACCTGTGAATAAACTTAAAGCTTAACACAGCAGGAAAAACATTACAAACTTGGTCTGCTATATAAGAGGAAAAACTTAAGGTACACCACCTCATGAATTTAACAACTAAACAGTGGAATAATTTTTGCATAACCCTTAAAATGTAGAAGCCATTAAAAACTGGCCTGCCTATAAAACAAACAAGGGTCTTTGTAAAAGAACGGAATCTTTAACCAATAATCAATGCCACCCCAAAAGGGGTAGAAAAATGTTATTTTTGTCTTTCAGATAATCCAAAGTACTGTATAATGGGCTATGTGTATCTGTTAATTCTTGGGGAAAAGTGTTAGCAACCTACCAGAAGACAAATGTAAATGTAATGTAAGTACTGTGTTTACCAATAATCGCATTTACTATTTGCCACAACAACAACAAAAAGTCTCAGCTTACTGTAAGCACTGATTTAGCTGAGTTGTCTCTCAATCTTGGCATTGAATGGGAAACAGTTACCAATCATCTGTTAAAAGTTAAAAAGGTAACATAGTTCCTAAAAAAAAGAAAAAATGTGGAAAACTGGACCATTCATGACACAAATGGGGACATGTTAAGAATTGCCACTGCAGAAAAACATAACAGCTTTCCATTGGTATAACATATTTTCTGGATGGTCTCCCACAACTACTGGCATACTAATGTTACTACCTCTAATTGTTTTTGGTTTTAAATTGTATGTGTTTAATTAAAATGTTTAAAATGTGCTGGTGGATAAAACAAATGTATGCAAAACTAAAGCCACAGGCTCAAATCACCTCCCAGTATTTTCTATTACGTGGACTAAATAAGAAGTGACACTGGCGATTAATAATCTTAGTGTCAAAAGGGAGATATGTAGAAGCTGGATTTTATAATGTACTATGAGAATTAATGTACGATTTGATTTCATCCTGCTAGCCACTTTTTTTTAAATAGCAGAAAGAAATGACCCCCTGGGATTATAAGATTCTGTTTTCCCATATGCATTACAAATTGGGCCCTCTCTAACTCTTTGTTTTAAGATTTAAGTAGTAAGAGACAGGATTCCCTATTGTGTCTATGTTAAGTAAATTAGAGAAACATTGAAGGCCTGGGTCTCAATGTAAATTGTCTTGGTTATTAATTGTAAAATTTGCAAGGTTTAATTTACAATGCTTTTTTGTTCGATATAAAATACTACTGTTTGTATTCTCAATCTATTTGTGTGAATGAGGAATGTATGCATCAGGAAAAGATAAGATGTGAAGGCCATTGTTATAGCCAGAGTCAAGGAAGAAGTAGTAAAGAGACTTAAAGAACATCAAAGAATCACCAGGCAGTGCTTACTACCCCGACGGCTGTTAAACTGTCTGGCATCTCAGAGTGGATACATGCTTCGCCATGTAAGAATACACCACCCCCAGTGAACCAATCATCACCTCAGGACCACGCAGAGTCAATTTTGACTCCAGAAGAAGATGTAGAGGAACAGCCTGCAATACCGTACAATCTACGCTCTCGTAAGGGTTGCCGGAAGCAGATGACTACATAAAGCAAGGCCCAAGAAGAAGCAGTAGTGAGCCTAGTGCCTGCTGTCTGGTGGACATAAAACTGTGACTGCAGTTCCCTCAGTTGAGGTTGTCAGAACCAGAAGGGCCCTGCCTCCAACATGCACCTCTGGTGGTGCCTGTTCCTTGGCTGTTGGTGTCTTAAGGTCTGGGGAGTCCACAATGACAATTCTTTTATCCAGCAGCAAGTGTGGATAGCTCAGACCCTTAATATTTCTAAATGCTAATTCTGCAGCCACATCCCAGCCCGCTCTCAAACTGGTGTTCCTGTCCTGGCTACCCATTCAATTCCCCAGACCTCACTGGAGGACCTTGTCCGTTTAACACAATATGGAACAGTAATGACACCTGGGAAGAGGCTATTGGCAGTTCCTTTATCCTACTTGGGGGAGTAATACACCAGGCAAAAAGGCTCCTGAGGTTACAAGCAGTAGTTAAAATAATGGCAAATAAAACCAGAGAAAGTTTAAGAGCCTTGGCCAAAGAAACAGAGGCAATCTGACAGGTGGCCCTCCAGAACCGTCAGGCATTGGACATAGTGCTGGCGGCCAAAGGAGGGACCTGTGCTCTCACTGGAAAACAATGTTGTCTGTTTATACCTGACGATACCAATGAGGTAATAGATCGTGCTAGCCACTTAGAACAAATCGCATATCTTCCCCATGAAGATCCGAGTTCTTTATGGAAGTGGCTAAGTAACCTGTTCAATTTCTCTGGCATAGGAAACTGGTTGTTTCAGAGAGCCCTAGTTATCCTGTTTGGAATCTTAGTGATTTTTGTATGCTTTCAATTAATCTCCTGTTGTATCCAGAATTGTGTCACCCAGGTGACTGCCCCAAAACAGAGTGCTAACATGATGATTTTGAATATCACTGATGAACAAAGAGATAAGGAACGGTTAAAGTGTGGAACCCAGTAATTGTTGGTCATGGCGTGCGCTTGACCAAAAGGAGGGATTGTGAAAGTAGAATGAATTATATTATGAAAATAGAAAGGATTAAAGAAATGCTATCTGTACCTTTAAGCAAAATTGTTGGAATGCTGCAATCCAGGTGTCAGGAATACAGACATTAACATAGAACAATTGCACCATTTAAGGGCAATTGGTGAAGTATTAGCCTTAGATGGATAAGAGTTAGTAAGGAAGTAGGATATGCATGCTGTGCCCCAGGTGAATTTTACTGTTTTGCTTTCTTTGTCCCTTTGTCTAATTCCCGCTCTTTTATCTGTATAAATAAGACTGTTTGGGTCTTGCATGGCCGCTCACATTATCTGGGTGCTCTTGGCGGAGCACTGCGCTAATAAAACAGAGTGGTCTGACAAACTGTGAGTCCTGAGTCTAACTTTGACAAAACAGAGAGGGTCAAATAGTAAAAAAACAAAACAAAACAAAAAAAAACATATATGTGAATATTTCTGTAAATACATGGTTTGCTCAGTTTCTCTACTATTGATTGGGTCATATTTAGAGCTGGGCAGAAACCAGTTTTCCCATCCCATGAAAATTTTTGAGGTATTGAAATCTTTTTCCACCATGGGAAAATGTCATAATCAACAATTATTGTGAACTGAAAGTCTGGACAAAATATTGGTCTGGGTCAATCAAAACAGTTTGTTTTGAAAATGTTAAAATGTTTCATGAACAGTTTCAGTTCTGACAAATCAGCATTTCATGTATTTTTGCATGTATTTGGATCAACTCTAGGTATTACAAGCAATTTAACTGTTTGCAGACTACCCAAAGGCTTCTTCATCCAGACTCTTCAGCCAATAGTTACAAATACAAAGCCATTCCCAGAAATCAGGATCAGTTTGTGAATGATACACAAATAGAAAGAACAGCCTAAATTCACCACATCCATTAATCCCAATGCATTATTCAAACAATTCTACAAACAAGTCTTTCTCATTAGAATCTTGACGGTGTTCTCTTGTGGATAGGATGAAATATGAGTTCATCATCTTTGAATTTATGAAGTGAGTGTTCCATATTATTAATACTAGGAAATCACTCAGGATGAATAAATTCAGTACAAACACCAGTACTGGAAACTGAATAAGCTATTAGCCAGTTATAAGATTGAATTACTGTCTAGTTATGAATGGCTTCATGCATATTTTAAGCCATGTAAAAATAAGCTTGTTACTCATACTGAATTTTACTCAGAGATATGAAGAGACTCCACTTCTGATAGTACTATTCTGAATAAAGTAACGGAGTTAGTTTGGTACAATGATGTGCAGATTCTATACAATTATTTTCATAATGTACATGCTCTTGGGTAAGTTATTCTGCCTGAATGAATATTGTAGCATTGAGCCAAACCATGTTTTGTCCAAGATGGGAAACCAGGATCCTGACCTTTTGTGTCCATTAAAGATCCCATGGCATTTTCCCACAAGAATAAGCCCCAGGAGCCAAATGTCATCTTTAGTAATGGACTAATCAGGGATGGATGATGCCTCCTGAAATACATCTTCCATGGGGAGCCTTTACATACATCGCTCTTGCATGGGAGTATCTCAGCCATCTATTCAGCAGCTTCCCCAGCTTCCATTAGCAAGCTCCACCGGATTCAGGAAACCACAAACGGGAAGGGGATACATACTTGTAGGACTGGGTATGGGGAATGCATGTCTTGCTCCAATCAGCCTAATAGGGTCAGGGAGGAAATATTATACAACCTGGACCGTATTATACTTCTCCATCTCCATGGTAGGGAGAACCCTCCATTTAAGGAGGGACCTGTCCTGGGAAGTCCTGACAACATAGCATCAATGGAGTTGCGCTGTCAGGCAGCAGGTGAGGAGGAGTGCACCTGAGAGCCTGAGTTAGTGCAGAGGCACAAAGCCATCTACTCATGCCCCAGGATCTGTAGGGTTTGTGAGCAGGTCTTGCAGCCTGTTTTGGGCAGAGCTGGGAAGAATGTTTTCGGAGAATAGGAAATGTGCCAGAAAATGTATTTTGGGGGAGGGCACCAAAATGATTTGTGAATTCAGGTAGAATGCGGCAAATAGATTTGGCAAAAAAAAAAATCAGAAATGTTGAAATGTTTCCTTTTGAAAATGTCATTTTGAATTGACACTTGGACCATTTCATTCAATCCAAATAGAAATTAAAAACAAAAGAAATCAGTCTGAAATGAAAGTATTATTAGGTTTATTATTATGGGGAGGTAATGGGGCTTTCAGTATACGTAATGAGCTGAAAGACCAATTATTCACTCAGTTCTAGTTGGTGGGGTAGGAGAGGAGGTATGTGGCATACATTCTTCTACTCTGCCGCAACCCACAGTGTTCTATTTGGGAAGAAATTGCTGTGAGAGATTGATGCTAGTGATCTTCTGTATATCCAAGCTGAACAAATAAAAAAAGGAAACATCAGGTCTGAACTAGTGTAAATGGTGAATTCTCTGTAACTTGAAGTCTTTAAACCATGCTTTGAGGACTTCAGAAGGACTGTCAGAAGCTGGGAATGGGTAATAGGGGATGGCTCACATGATGATTACCTGTTCCGTTCATTCCCTCTGAAGCACCTGGCATTGACCACTGTCGGAAGACAGGACACTGGGCTGGATGGACCTTTGGTCTGACCCAGTATGGCCATTCCTATGTTCTTACGTTCTCAGTAACTCAGAGGTTAGTGGTCTATTTCAGGAGTGGGTGAGGTTCTGTGGCCTGCAACATGATGATCACGATAGTCCTTTCTGACCTTAAAGTCTGTGTCTATGAGCCATCAACAGTGGGGAAAAAAAAACTCGATTTATACAATTCTTTCATTTTAGATAATCTACTATGTTGTTAATCATGTCGCTAAATAATTGTGTTTGGGTAAAATACAGGATTTATGCCAAGCACATGGAATAAAAAATCTTGGCCCCATTGAAGTCAACTGTAATTTTGCAAATGACTTCAATGGAGCCAGGATTTCATGCATATGGACTATATCCAAGGTGGATAGACCAATGTGAAATTCCTATTGAATATGGAAATCTCCACCAACCAAGGACTGTTCTAACAACTGAGCCCTTTTAAAGTTTTTCAAAGGAAATTCTTCACAATGATGCTGCAATGAAGAGTCCCCCTGGGCAAAAAATAAAAGCTAATCTGTTTGGCAACAGAACAAAAGACTCTTAAAACAGGATTCATTTATGTACTTTTTAACGTAGATATTCTTGTATTTGTATCTAGTATATTAATAACATGAGTCAGCGGAAATACTTTAGACTCCAAACTCTTTGAACAGAATAATCAACAATGCAACGTGTTTTGTTGGTAAATGTACTAATAGTACCTGATATTATCATAGCTGGATACTTTTTTTTAATAGAGATCATGGCCAGCTTGCATCTGCTCATCCTATCCTGCATTAGCTAATTATCACTGATAAATGTAAGTGTCATCCACAGATGATATCAAACCTGGAACAGCTGGAATCAAATTCATGTGGGAGCATCATTCTATCATCTTGACACTAATCGCATGATAGACTGCACATAGGAATCAAAATCAGTCTGTAACAAAGAATGATTTAGCTTATCATGTAGATTTTTGTGTGCAGAAACAAGATTTCCCTACACAAATCTCTTCTGGTGGGAATGCAACTAACCCACTGTGATGCTGTGGATAAGAAAGATGACCATGTATATCATTGTCCCTACCATTGTTATACGATTGCAACAAATCTTGTACAAAGTAGGTCATAAAAGGTGTCAATGGAAAAGTTACAATCTATCAAGTATGATTATCGTGGTTAAATCCATGTATTGCCTCTGTAGCTGAAGTTATGAATATTGGTATCTGATACCTGTTTGTATTCCTGGCTGACAACCACAGATGAATTTACATTAGGGCTATGTGTTAATGGCCCATTAAGGACACTTCACTCTAACAATGGGCCATGTGGATACTTCATTGGCTTGCGTGCCAGTCTAGAGTGGACTGAGCCAGGAGGAGGCAATCATGGATGAAGAGGGTGAGGGAGACCCAGAAGCAGAGGATGACTCGGAGGCCAGAGATGCATGCAGTCAGAAACTCTTTTCTACCCCAGAGGAGCCTAGCCAGTCACAGCAGTTGGAACTTGGTGAAGCACAAACAGGAGAGGAGGCCCCTGGTAAGTGGATCTGATTTGGGGAATTACTGAAGTGAGTTGTTGGGGACAGGAGGGTTGCAGAAAGCAGGCTTGTCTCCTACCTAATGTCTAGTTTGAGCGGTGGAACAGGCTGTTGATAGACTCCCTCACTTCACGGGAACCTCCCTCAGAGATCTCCAGGAAACTCTTGTAGAGATACTGGGCAATCTGCTCCCGCAGATTCCTCGGCAAAGCTGCTTTATTTCTTGCCCCATTAACAGTAACTTTTCCATGCCACTGGGCCGTCGTGGGGGAGGAGGAACAATAGTGGCACGCAGGCGAGCCACATAGGGGCCAGGGTGGAAGCTGCAGGCTTGGAGAAGACCCTCCCTTGATTCCCCGCTCGCCCTCAGTGGCGAGATATCTTCCATAATGAACACAGTCTGTGGAAAGTGTGGGGACAGGAATGATTATCAGTCCCCCCCTTCAGTGCTGGCTCTCCTCAAGAGCCACATGCTCAGTGTACAGCAGGATCCGGAAACAGTGATTTCCCCTGCCCCGTGGCTACTCGCCATTTTGGGGGTCTTGTGTCTCATGTGTGCTTGCCTAGGGTCAGCCAGTTAGTGACAGGTGTGTGAGTACTGGCTGTGTTTTAGAGCACTGAAACGGTGTTGTCTTTGTTGCAAACAATACTGCTTCTGTAAAATGTTGTCTCCCTCTATCAGCAGCAGAACTGTTGCAAAGAATTAGAAAGTGTCCAAGAAGAACTAAGGTGGACTTTATGTGTCAGGTTATGATGTATGCCAAGAAAAAGGAATTGACAGAGTGGTGGGACAATGAGAAGAGGGACTGAAAGGAGAATGTGGCACACCAGAAAGAAGCCATGGAACAGCTCTTAACAGTTATGAAGCGCCAAGCAGACATGCTCCAGGTGATACTAGCTCTTCAAACCGAGCAGCTCCGCACCTGCCCTCCTCTGCAGCCTCTGTCGCAAAACTCTTTCTCATGCGTCCTTCCCACCACCACCAACACACTCTTATCAACCTACTGGCTCCACTCTCTACCCTTAGCATTCCACTCCTCCCTCCTCACAGTCCAGCAGTGTGGAGTCCAGTACCCACTGCACTCAACACCCATCCCTCTGCAGTTTGGCCCTGCTGAAATACAACATCCACTGCATCGTACTCCAGAGGAGAAGGTTGGGTATGATCCCTGCACATACACAAATCTGTAGCTGACCCAGGACCCCTCCTCCTCTTGAGATTTCCCTTCCCCCATCTCCCTCCTTGCTGATGATTTTTTTCATTTGACTCTCTCCTCTGGTTGTTGTCTTTCAGTAAAAGAATTGTGTTTGTGTGAAAGCAATCTTTATTCTATTAAGTGAAAGCAAAAAGAGCCCTGCAAAGCAACATACAATTATGTTAAGGCCCCTTCTTGCATCATGTGCACCAATCACCTCCTAGGATTACAAGCACTGCAATCCTGAGCATAGCAACAAATATTAGTGGCTTTCAGCTTCAGATTGCTGCCTTAACACATCCTGATCCTTATGGCCCCACGCTGGGCTCCTCTAATAGCCCTGGTCTTTCGCTGTTCAAAGTCAGCCTCCAGGCGCTGAGCCTCTGTGGTCCATCCCTGAGTGAAACTTTTACCCTTCCCTTCACAAATATTAAGGAGCGTACAGCATGTGGCTATAAGCATAGGAATATTGTCATTGGCCATGTCCAGCTTCCCATACAGGCATCACCAGTGGGCTTTTAAATGGCCTAATGCACATTCCACAGTCATTCTGCACTTGCTCAGCCTGTTGTTGAACTGCTCCTTTCTGTTGTCAAGTTGCCCCGTGTATGGCTTCATGAGCCACAGCATTAATAGGTAGGCGGGGTCTTCCAGGATCACAATGGGCATTTTGACTTCCCCTATGGGGATCTTCTGGTCCAGGAAGAAAGTCCCTGCTTGTAGCTTCTTGAACAGGCCAGGGTTCCGAAAGATGCGTATATCATGCACCTTTCCGGACCAGCCTGCTTTATTGTCTGTGAAAAGTCCATGGTGATCCACAAGTGCCTGGAGAACCATTGAGAAATACCCATTGTGATTAATGTACTTGGTGGCTTCAAGGAGTATGTGAAAGATCTTTGAAAAATGCGAGTCCTTACACATTGATATTCATTAAATGCTGGTCCTTACAGCAGTTATCTTAATGTGCAATATGCCAGTGTTCTGTATAGGGGGAAAAGACATTTCTAAATAAAGATGTGGATGCTCTGGAGCAGTGTTTCTCAGACTGGGGTCTGCGGAACCCTGGGAGTCCCCGAGGGTACTCCAGGGGGTTCGTGGACCACGCTGATCAACTCCTCCCCCGCCCCCAACACCTCCCTGTCCTTCCCAGCACCTCCTTCCCACTGGGGAACAGCTGTTCCCTGGTGTGAAAAAGGCACTGGGAGGAAGGGGGAGGAGTGGGGATCCTGGGACTGCCCGCTCCCAGAAGCAGCCAGCATGTCTCTGCAGCCTGGGTGCTGGGAGGCAGGGGGTCTCTGTGCACTACCCCCAGCCTCAGCACCAACTCTGCAGCTCCCATTAGCCAGGAACTGTGGCTAAAGGGAGCTGTGGAGGTGCTATCTGTGGGCAGGGGCAGCATGTGGACACCTCCTGGTCCCCCTGCCTATGAGCCGCTGCTAGAGGGATCTTCCAGTCACTTTTGGGAGCCACCCAAGGTAACTGCTGCCCTCCCCACCCCACCCCCTCTTTCATGCCAAACTCCTGCCCCAGCCCAGAGACTACACCCAAACTCCCTCCCAGAATCTGTACCCCCTCCCGCACCCAAACTCCCTCCCAAACTCCTCACCACCTCCTGCACCCTACCCCTCTGCCCTAGCCCTGAGACCCCTCGAGCACTCTTTCCCACACCCAACCGCCCAGCCCAGAGCCTGTATCCCCTCCTGCACCCAACCCCCTGCCCCAGTCTGGTGAAAGTGAGTGAGGGTGGGAGAGAGCAAGCAATGGAGGAAGGGGGGATGGAGTGAGTGGGGGCATGGACTCAGGGAAGTGGGAAGGCAGGAGCATAGCCTTGGGGAAGGAGGTGGGGCCAAGGCTGAGCGGGGGGACTTGAGGGTCCCCAAAAATGTTTATATCAAAATGGGGATCCTTGGCTTGCTAAAGTGTGAGAAGCACTGCTCTAGAGTGTTCTTGGCTCATTATATTTAGGCTATCAGGATTTTAAGAGGATCTACATATATAAGGAAGGGCTTGTCTACACTACCACTTTTGTCAGTGTAACTTATGTCACTCGGGGTATGAAAAAAACACACCACTGTGGACAGCGCTATGTCAACAGGAGAGCTGCTCCTGCCAACATAGCTACCCCTGCTCGTGGAGGTGGTTTTATTATGTCAACAGCAGAGCTCTCTCCTGTCGACATAGACCAGCTACATGAGAGATCGGTACAGCAGCATTGGTACACTCGCTAGTGTAATTATGGCTTAAGTAAAAATGTTCTGTCTGTCTAGGGTTTTGGACTGCATCCATTCCATCGGATGAGCATCTTGCATGCACAGGTTTTAATTTATCCATCTTTAAAAAGGGCTAATACATATATTTCTAATAGTGGTGTCATAAGGACTGATTCGTTCATTAATGTCCAATCAGGTGCTTTGAGATCCACGAAAGAATCATCTCAGACAAATGACAAGTATTATTAACTGATTGTCCTTCACAGGGGAAAGAAGTGACTCGGGCTGGGGAAAAGCTAGTTTAAAAAATTGGCTCTCTCCTGGCTGGTAGGTAAATTGGTGGAAGAGAGAGAATGTGTTCCTGCCAGAAGAACATGTTTTGGGTGGAAAGACTTAGAGGTATAGGATGGGAAAGATAGCTGATAGAAGGCCAGGAAAATGATCAAACTAGGCAGACTTGTCCAAGGGGAGGGCTAGCAAAATGGGAATTTGATGGAAGGGAATTCACTCTGGAATTTCAATTGGTGCAAAACAGAGGGAGTCGATCAGGAGTATAGCTGGCTGGAATTTTTCAACAAAAACATTTTTCAATGAAAAATGCAGATTTGGCAACACCACAACATTTCACGAATTTGCATCAATTTGGCCAATTTTGTTTTAGATGGGAAAAAAATGAAAAATAAATTCTGGAAAAAGTGAAACATTTTGTTCTGATGTTTTCAGAAATGAAATATTTTGATTGGAAATTACTCTTCCCTTCAATGTTGCCTTTAATTTTATTTTTAAAGCATTTAAAAATGTTTGAAATAAATTGAAATGTTTCATTTGCCCCAAAAATCTTTCCCCGCAATTAGCTGAAAATTAAAAAAAAAAAAAATCATTTTCAGTGCAACTCAAATTCTTTTTTTAAAAATATTTGTTCAGAATTGCCAGCCATTATTTGCCCATTGCTATTCAGGATCACTTCTAAGGGACAGCAGAGAATCTCAATTTGGGTAGAAGCAGCTGGTTGGATGGGAGTGCTGAGAGCAATCCTATTCCGGGACATCTTCTCAGCACTATTAGTAACAGTGGCAGTGAAAAGACACAGAACTGAAATAGAGGTGAAACGAGAGGAAGGACAAACATTCATTTATTCCTTTTTTTTTTAAGTTAAAAAATGCACTATTATATGAGCTCAGCATTTGTTATGGGAAATTATGCAGCACCCGGAACAGATGCAGAGTGCAGAAGATAAAGAATTTTGAAATCCAGTCTCCTTACCTGTGTCACTGATGACCCTTCGATTATTAAAATGGAGAAAACCTAGTTTACTTTTCACCATTCATCTTGGTTTGGGGGTTGGTTTTATTGTGTTTTTACTACTTGACTGTCATGTCTCTTCATCTCTGTTGTCAAACAGCAGGTCAGATTGTGACCCTGCAATTCATGCACAGACAGAGCCTTTAGCATATGGGTATCCCCTAATCCACGTGGAAGGTAGAATAAGCCACCTCGGCAGCACTGAAAGGCAGGGGGTGTTGACCAAAAGGTGGTTTTCTAATTCCTGACTCTATTATTTTATTCATGGAGCAACACTGCACTAAGAAATCCCCATCTGAGGGACATTTCAGAGAATCTGAAGCCAATGGAAGCCCTTATAGAGCATATCTCAAAACCTATGGAGTAGCCATGCCTGGTCTGGGCAGAGGGGGAGTGAAGCTGCAGAGCCAGCACTGACAAACATGGCCTATATATTGATGGCTTTGCCTCCTGCCTATGTCCCACAATAACAAGGGTCATAGTGTGGAGGGGGTCCAAAACCTGCCCTCCCCTAGCGTAATGATTTGGGGGCAAACTCTATGAGGAAACCTTTGCTGAGCTACCACCACTACTCCCCAGACTTTCTCCTCGGCTGTTTTCATGGGAAGTGCTGCTCTTCTGAATAGGTCCTGAGGGAAAATTCAACTCTGATGTAGATATATTAAAGTTAATCGAGTTACAGAGGGCTCGATTTGGGAGTATGTGGAGGGAGAGGTGGGAGTCAGGAGTTTTGAGGTGAGGGAGAGACGAACAAAGCAAAGTTTCAACAAGCATTTCTCCTCTATAAAACAAAATTGTTAGGGTACTATTTCTGAGCCACAAATTCCAGTCACAAGTGTAAGTTTAATTTCACATTTGGCTTAGGGATAGCTTTCTATCACATTCCTGGACACTTGGCTCACAGATATTCTATCTAAACTACCTTAGAACCACTCAACAAGCCCACGCCAGAGGAATTGCACCTATTTAGTCACATTTTATTACTTATAATGAAATGAATATAAAATGGCTGAGCCAAATATAATACAGGATTTATGAAGCTAGTGCTTTTTTTCCCCTGGCGGCAGCAGCACATCATAGTAAGTCCAATAGCCATTCTTTATCATTGAGAAACTGTTTGTATACTTATGTGCATGTAGCCATACTGCCTTGGGCTGTGGGCCCATTCAGTCTCAAAAGCAATGCGGGGTCAGATCGGGACTTGTGGGGGCGTTGTGAATTTTGCATCTGGAACTCTTCCCTCTCTGAGTGAGTGTTGAACCAATTTAGTCTTAGCATGTTATTATGGACCCAGTTCAGTAAGATATTTAAGCTTGTGAGTAGCCCCTGTGAAGTTGATGGAACTACTCATGCTTAAAGTAACATACATGCTTTACTGAATTGGGGCCAACTACAGAAGTTGACTTTGTTGTAGCTCAAAGAGTAAGGAGAGAAAAATGTTAATGTAAAGAAAAGATAGTAATCCCTTTAAATGTGGAATGGATGAGTCTAGACTCTTACCAGTTTATTTAAGAATCATCATCATTTAAGATCTAAAATGAGGGTTATTAATTAATATTTTAAGAAGCTCCCTTACCAAAACATAGCATTTACTGTCCTCAGCAATGCTAAATTTAATACAGGCTAAAAAATCAAAATTATTCTATTTAATATTTGACAGCAGCTTTAAGAAGAGGCATTTAAGCTTTTATGTTATAGTTTACCTTTAATCCCCATTTTAAAGTAAATTGGCCATAGCTAAAGCCATTGATGTAATTTTGAAAATATGTGAAGTTCAGGATAAGTAAAAATTCACTTAATCTATTTTTAAAAATAGTTTTGTACCTTGGAAAAAAAGCTCTTCTTCCTGTAATGATTCCTTAGTCCCTGGTTTTAGATGGGCATAGCTTCCCCACTGCTAAATCACCATCAGGAGTCCAGCTTACATATGGCAATTGCAGTGGGGCAGAAGCCATTCCCACAGCAGTGTGTTGCTTTCTTCTGACACATTAGATAGTGGATCCAGATCTCCATTAGAAATTCTACCAACTTTTTGAAAAGCTGGCAGAAAAGAAAGGGAGTTCCCGTCCAGGTTTGGAGCTTAGACATGTCTACACCAGACTTGATAAACCAATGGTCTAATCCAGTAAGAAAAATCATATGAAACTCTCTTCCTGTTGGGATTCAGGACAATAGTTTGATTCAAGTGACAGTTTCTGGCTTACTAAAAGAGTGAGGCTAGAAAAAAGAATTTAAGATGTTATTGACTTGCTGAGAATAGTCTCCCACTGTCCATTTGTTACACATGGACTACAAATAATAAGAAAAACGGATTCCCCTTTGCTGTTTGTCTATACTCGCTGATTTATTCCTTTAGGGCCAGATTACAGCCCCCTTACTCACACTGCTGAGCAGTAACTCTCACAAGTCGTTCTACTGAAATGAGTTGGGCCAATCAATGGCTTGATCCTGCCACTGTTCATGGTGCCACCCAGCATGCAGCTCCCTGCAGGAGTGTGCTAAGAATTCTCCAGAGTAGCACGCAATCCAAAGCCCACCCATGCAGCAGGGGACAGGCCCCAGTGGACAGGCAGTGTGTGCGCTTCAAAAGAGCGCATGGGCCCACAACAGTGCAGGGGTGTGTGTATCACCTTTCTGATCCTAGCAGGGGCTGCACATGTTCAGGGCTGCAGTGCTCATGTTGCAGTGGTCTGGTTCCTGTCCATGCAGACAGCCCTGTTTCTTGCATCCTGCAGGCACAGGAGAATTTTGGGGAAGGGGACATGTTCCACAATCATCTGCTCCCTCTTGGATAGCATGCCAGAGGAGATGCAGCACCATGTGCCCCCTCTGCTTTGCACCATGTCCCTTCTACCCTCTGTGCACTCCAGTGGAGCTTGGTGTTCATGGACCTTCCCTGCTACCTGGCAGCCATGGGTGCCTTGCTCTCCACACAGAGCACTAGTAAAGATCAGCGCCACTAGGGAGCCCATCCATATGGTAGCCTTAACCTTTGAGCAGGCTCAAACTCCAAGTGAGAAACTGCTCAGCAATGTGCATATGTGGGTCACAATCTGGCCCTTAGTATAGTATTTGAACCACAGCCTCCTTTTAAGTAGTGTCCTGGCACTTCAGGTTAGGAACTTTTTTTTATCACACTTTGCTTTAAGAGGCACAGATCTGTGTTTTACTTAAAGTCAACCTCATGCATTTTCAGAGATATATCAGTCACTTAAGCAAATCTTGCATGTAATAATCTGGCTTTCAGGTTTTGCTTTACAAAAAAAAACAAATAAACTTTCAATGAAAATGTAAGGGGAAAATGCAAACATTTAAATCTGAGACTGATTCAGTGTTCATCTTAAGAGTCATTTTAGCTTAATAGTAAAACGATTAGAAACAGAAACCTCACGGAATGCCACAGCTCTTCCACAGAGCTCCAGATGTGCTCTAGCCGATTGCTTTCAAAAGTGGTTAGGATATTAAGAGTCATTAATCATTTTAAGTGAGGAGCTATTTAAATAGCAGAAGCTCTCTTCTCTTTTCTGAATATCCGATGGCCTGCAAACGTTACTGATGGGAGTGCTTATTATCTTCAGTAGTCCCTTTGATTTCAGTGAGACGAGTCACAGTAGGAAGTGCTACGCCAAGTAGTAGAAAGTGTTTGCAAGACTTGTCCCTGGGTTTGTGAAGTAAAAGGTTCAAGAAAAAACATATAAACCAGCCCACAGCCTATTTAGATGCATGTGATGAAGTGGATATTCACCCGCGAAAGCTCATGCTCCAAAACGTCTGTTAGTCTATAAGGTGCCACAGGATTCTCTGCTGCTATATAGCCAAATTGGCCTATGCTTTTGATATAATCCTGCTCATGTATGTGAAGTATCTCATAACACTTTGCATTTCCTGCAGTATACATTTGGCATAAGCAGAAAGGAAACTTGTCAAAATCAAGATACATAGCTGTATGTCTTAGTACAAGCTAGGAAAGTACCTTCATGGACCAGTACCTGGAATGCTATGGTCCAAAACACAGATAAGAAAGGAACAGAACAAAAAGTTAGGGAACTGGGACAAACTGATGGGTGGAGTTTTAGAGATATGTAAAGAGATGTGTAATTTGTAAAACCATCATATAAATAATACCAGCTGAAAGGTGTAGCTTCTGTGTAACATCACTGAACGAGACAGCTTCCTGGAGATTGGTATCATAGAGAACCTTTTCCCTGTACTATATTATTAGCGGCTTGGAGCAATCAACCTAACTGAGATTGGTTTTTTGGTTTCAAGTATACTTCATAATGAACCAAAGTGTGGTCAAGCAATTGACTATACAATTTATGTGTCTGTGTATATGTGTGTGTATCTGTGTGTCCCACATACTTATGTTGCAGCATTAAGAGATGTGAATAAGGAAAGAAACTGTGGAGACAATACATAGCTTTTTGTTTTTGTTTTGAGGACTCTATGTGCCTGCAATCTTGCCAGAGCCAGGAAGGGAGAGGCCCTGCTGGATGGGCCAGATCACTCGGTGTTGCAGGCATTAGGTGTATTCATTTGCTGTTTGAAGCTACTTGGATGATTTCCATTGTGGACAAGCAGCCTGGCAGAACACACCCAGAATCACTCTCTAAGCATGGAACCAATGTGAACTCCAGAATAGGGGAGGAAGTTTTTAAACAGAAGTGGGAGCCAGATTGAAACTCAGAGGAACAGCAGCTCAAGGACCAGGAAAATCTTCTGTAAGAATTGTGTTCCAGGGACTTCGCCAGTTTTTGGATTTAGACTGAAAGCTTTTTCATCCCACTGGAGAAGAAGACAAGAATTTGCAACAGGCTGTGCAAATTGCAGATTGAGGTTGCAAAGAATCATAGAGAGTTTGAAGGAGACTATGGGATTTCACTTGTTTCCCAATTTTAAGGTGCTGGTACTCCATATAGGAGGTTTGGACACAGTTCCACAGAGGATGAAAAGGAGAAATCCTCCCTAAGAAGAGTCCTAGGGGAGCATATGTGTGTGCGTACACATAATTATATGTTGCATTTGAATTTGTGTTAGTTATAGGCACTAAAACGTAGGGAAATTCCTTGAAACTATTATCGTTAAAAAGTTGTTATTGACAATATTCACAATTGTTTCATGAGTTATATGTAAACTGTTTACTTAGAACCTATGAAATACTGTCAACAACAACTTTTTAAAGATAACACTTTCCGGGAGTTTCACCCAAGAGAATATATATACTTTTCGTAAATATTTTTCCTTGAGAGATTGTGTCTTTTTCTTTCCTTCAGCTATTTAATTTGTATTACATATATATCTCTTCGGGCTGTCAAGCAATTAAAAAAATGAATCACAATTAATTGCGCTGTTAAACAAAAATAGAATACAACAATAAATATTGTGGATGTTTACTACATTTTCAAATATATTAATTTCAGTTACAACACAGAATACAAAGTGTACAGTGCTCATGTTATATTTATTTTTGATTACAAATATTTGCACTATAAAAAACAAAACCATTTTTTTAAATTCACAAGTACTATAGTGCGATCTCTTTATCATGAAAGTTGAACTTACAAACGTAGAATTATGTACAAAAAAACTGCATTCAGAAATAAAACAATGTACAACTTTAGAGCCTACAAGTCCACTCAGTCCTACTTCTTGGTCAGCCAATCATTCAGTCAAACAAGGTTGGTTACAATTTGCAGGAGATAATACCGCCCGCTTCTTATTTACAATATCACCTGAAAGTGAGAACAAGCGTTCACATGGCACTGTTGTAGCTGGTGCTGCAAGAAAATGTACGTGCCAGATGCACTAAAGATTCATATGTCCCTTCATGCTTCAACCACCATTCTAGAGGACATGCTTCCATGCTGATAATGGGTTCTGCTTGATAACAATCCAAAGCAGTGTGGACTGAAACATGTTCATTTTCATTATCTGAGTCAGATGCCATCAGCAGAAGGTTGATTTTCTCTTTTGGTGGTTTGGGTTCTGTAGTTTCAGCATCAGAGTGTTGCTCTTTTAAGACTTCTAAAAGCATGTTCCACACCTTGTCCCTCTGAAATTTTGGAAGGCACTTCAGACTTAAACCTTGGGTTGAGTGCTGTAGCTATTTTTAGAAATCTCACATCAGTACCTTCAGGGATAGCTCAGTGGTTTGAGCATTGGCTTGCTAAACCCAAGGCTGTGAGTTCAATCCTTGAGGGGGCCACTTAGGGATCTGGGGTAAAAATCAGTCCTGCTAGTGAAGGCAGGGGGCTGGACTTGATGATCTTTCAAGGTTCCTTCCAGTTCTAGGAGATTAGTATATCTCCAATTATTACCTTTTTGCATTTTGTCAAATCTGCTGTGAAAGTGTTCTTAAAATGAACATGTGTTGGGTCATCATCCGAGACTTCTATAACATGAAATATATGCAGAATGCAGGTAAAACAGAGCAGGGGACATACAATTCTCCCCATAAGGAGTACAGTCACAAATTTAATTGACGCATTATTTTTTTTAATGAGTATTATCAGCATGGAACCATGTCCTCTGGAATGGTGGCCAAAGCATAAAGGGGCAAACAAATGTTTACCATATCTGACATGCTACAAAAGTGCCAGGTGAATGCCTGTTCTCACTTTCAGATGACATTGTAAATAAGAAGCAGGCAGCAGTATCTCCCATCAATGAAAACAAACTTGTTTCTCTTAGTGATTGGCAGAATAAGAAGTAGGACTGAGCGGACTTGCAGACTCTAAAGTTTTACACTGTTTTGTTTTTGATTGCAGTTATGTAACCAAAAGAAAATCTGCATTTGTAAGTTACTCTTTCACGATAAAGAGATTGCACTTGAGTACTTGTATGAGGTGAATTGAAAAATACTATCTGAGTTAATCATGTCAGTTAACTGCGATTAATCGACAGCCCTAATATATCAAAGTCCTGAAAAAAACTAAATTCTGCTCTGTACCCTTGCAAAGAAGTACGCTGAGGTACAGGAAAGGGGAAAGAAAAACACCTAACGTAAGCATAGTACTTAACCAAACCCATTACAGATGCACAAACATACCGTATACACTCATTCATAAGCTGAATATTTTTGGTAAAAAAGTGACACATCAAAGAGTGACGGTCAGCTTATAAACAGGTCTACACCAAAATTTGTTGATTTTAAACTCTATGGAATCATTGAATTGAATATCTAATATCTAAGCCTCTCAGCTCCCTATGGCCGTGGTTCGCCGTTCCCAGCCAATCGGAGCTGTCGGAAGCGGTGGCCAACACGTCCCTCAGCCCGTGCCACTTCCTGCAGCTCCGATTGTCTGGGTAACGGCGAACTGCGACCACTGGGAGTTGTGTTCGCAGGCATGGAACCCCTCTCCAGGTAAACAAAACATACAGACCTGCTAGAGGCTTACCCTAACAGGCCAGGAGCCAAAGTTTTCCCTGAAATATAGGATTGGTTTATGAAAGGGTCATACAGTTTTTGCTATTTTTACCTAACCATCTTGGGGGGTCGACTTATAAACAAACAGGCTAATGAACGAGTATATATCCATTTTGAGGGCAGAAATGAGAAATGTGATCATCTACTCTGATCTCCTGCATAATACAGGCAATAGAATTTCAACCAGTAAATTCTGCAGCTAAATCCCGGTTGAACTAGAGTTTATCTTCCAGAAGGACACCCAATCTTCATATAAAACATCAACTGACTGAGTGTTCACCACATCCCAGTGGCTAACTGCCCACACTGTTAAACCATTCTGTCTTAATTCCATTTTGTCTAGTTTCAGCTACACACAGACACATGCACTCACTATTTTAAATTTAAAAAACCCAAAACCATAGTGAATGTCTTCTAAATGAACTCTCACCCATGAACGGTGGAGGGTGAGGGAAGCATCCAAGTAGAAAAATATTTTTAAAACTTGACATTTTAAATCAGGTGGTGAAAAAAAGCATCTCATAATTTTTCTCCTGCTCAAAATGTCAGGTAATCTAACCAACAAAAGAGTGCCTCTATCAGCTTGTCATATTCTAAACTTTAATCTCAGCTATAAAACGATAGTCCATTGTTAGTCCTTAAAAGCCTCCATTGTGAAGGGGAAACATAATAACCTTTGCTGCTGATACACCAGGTGTTCTTCACTAACAAGCCATGGTGATAGAGTTATGTGTCATATTTGACAGTAACGTCTGCAAGGTATTGAATTGCAATAAAGACGCTTACCAGATATCGTATCTTCCAGGATTATAAACTGTATGGGCAAACCATATGATTTTACACAATGGGTTAAATAATGAATGGTAGTGCTAGATATCTTTTGGAAACTTTGTAAGCTTGATCTCCTATATGGGAAAAATCCAAGGCATTTAATAGCTTCATAAAGTAGCACGTTTTTGTCCCAGCATAGAGGGGCAGCGGTAAATTCTTGAATTACTGCTGTTATAAAATACAATAACAGAAACCCACAGCTGTGCTTTAGGATCCTCAGCAGCAAAGGTTAGTGATGGTTTTCCTTCAGTGCTGAACAAGTGACCATAGTGAATGCCATATTATTATCCAAGTTCTTAAAGTTCGGTGAGCTGTATGCCAACCTAAACAATTAAAATTGTAAGTCCATACTGCAAAATGGATCTAATTATAATTATCTAAGTGGTTTCATCATACAGTCAGGGTTTGGGATAGTTTTAAAAAACCTATTAAATATGATGCACTCCAGGAGTTACACATGAAAATAAAGAATGACAAGGAAGAGTGAATAAAATCCTGGTAACAGAACATATAGCAATTTACATATATTCATATGGCATATTAGTGATCAGATGCCATTAAAGGGGTCCAATTTGTCCATCATTTTGAAAGACATGTAGCTAGTCTCAATCCCAAGGAAGGAAAAAGCTCTTTGCACTTGCTCCCAGTGATAGAGTGTCGACCACACCCTTGCCCTGGGGGGAGGGGTTAATCTAGTCTAAGAAGGGGGCCAATTAACCAGACAGGCCACAGCTGAGGGGAATCAGGTGGTTTAATTAATCCACTGACTGAATAATGAGGGAGCCCATATGAGGAAGGATGAGCTAGGCTGGGTATATGCAGACTGGAAGTTGGCAGCAGAGGTGGGCTGCAGGGAAGTAGTCTGTAGTAATTCCCTGTGTGAAGGGAGGTGTATTTGGGACTCTAGAGTATAGTCTACAGTTACTGTCTAAGAGGACAGAGTTTGGATTAGCAAACCTAGAAAGGAGAGGGAGCCAGAAAGGTAGGAGAAGGCTCAGGGGAAAAGCAGCAAGGCATAAGATAGTGCAGACTTTGACTGTTCTACCCCTGCCAGCTCCTGGGGAAGTTGCACCATAGGAGCAGTGAATGGGAAGACTGCCTAAGACTGCTAGTGAGGAAAGCCTTTCTTAACATGGAAGGTGGAAACACATATTGTGACCTGGCTGGAGGGCCAAGTTGTGAAGAAGGAGCACCTGGAATTGCAGAGGCTGGGAGAGAGAGGGAGAGAGAGGCAGCAGAAGGGGGCCCTGGACCTGGCAGAGCTAATCTTCAGAATGGACAGGAGGAGGTGCTGCCTGTAGTGAGTGGACCCCCATGACACTCCCCTCCCCTTCTACTTGTGTCCCTGTGCAGGGCCAGGCTTATGCTATCTTGAATTTTCTACAGCATCTAGCTGAATGGTATGTAAGCAGTTCCCAGTTAAAATTAAATCTACATGACAAGGCCCCAGATGGATTTCACAGGGTCTTCTGGTTCTCCCTTTTCTGGTATACACCTACAGATAATAATGATAAAAACGTATCTTCCCTCCTCTAGCAACTCATTCTCGTTATGGTAGGAAAACTAATAAAGAGGCAGGTATTGCAGCATGCTTTAAAGGTGATCAAAACCATGCCCCACTAACTGAAAATGCTTTATCTCCAGCTTTCTCCTGGCTCATCCACTGCTTTGGCAGCTGCATTGGCTCTCAGGAGTGCAATTGTTTTGGCTGGTCATGGAGAGAGATGCAGACACCAACTTAGCTTAGCCAAGTCACCAGCTTAGTCACCAATGGATGGCCAAGGCCTTGAACTGGCTATAGAAATGAGCTGGGAGCCAGTGATAAGTTCCGAGCATAGAGCTGGTGTGCTCATGGTGGCTTGTCCTGTTGAGGAAGCAGACTGCCACCTTTCTGCACAAGCTGGAGCCACTGCTTTACCTCCACCTTCAGTCCTAGTGAACCTAGCATGTTACAGAATGCCAGACTGCAGGTGACAAATGGCTGGATTGCTGGAACCCAGTGGCCAGCCTCTGATCAGAGTAGGAGATGTGGCATTCCTAAGCTGGTGATGAAAGAAAGCACTTTTTGCCACTTATGCCGGCTATCTCAATGATGAGTCAGACCAGTCTGTTTGTACCAATTTAGTGATGGAGGGAAATGCCTTTGCTGGAAGGGAAGGCCCCCGCTAGTTTTTCAGAGCTTTCATCCCTCCAACAAGAATCATAGTTGTTTCGTGCAGGCTTAGTTTGAGACAGTTTTTTTTCATCCAGGTGCTGATCCCTGTAAACACTGCAACATTATCACAAAGCTGGCTTCATCAGTGTAGAGCTGAGCATCATCAGCATGGTCGCATCTCACCACCGCTCCTAGCGATATCACACCAATATTGAAGGGAGGATAAGATTCTGAAGGTAAGGGCATCTTGGGAAGAGATGCAGTTACCCATCACCACTCACTGACTCTTGTTGCAGCAGAATGACTAGAGACCTTGTAATGCCCTCTACTGTACCTATGTCATGTAAGTGGGCCAACAACACCTGTGGTCAACCGTTCTGAAAGGTCAGGTAGTAGGATCATGGCGATGTGGCCTGTATTCATTGTCATGTGGAAGTCGTCTTTCAGTACCTCTGTGGCTGACTATGTGTAATAGCCCAGCCAGAAGCCCCATTGTGAAGACTGCTGGCAGGTGTTACACGCTATCAGTTGTTACTACCCTCCGTGATTTTGTCCATGAATGGGAGGATGGAGATGGGGAAGTGGTCAAAGAGGTTTTTCTACATCTGGTGTTGGTTTTGCAACCAACTTTTTTCCCCAGGGAGATTAGCAGTTTGGCATCTATGCTTTCATCAACACCTTCTTCAGACAGTGGCTTTTCTCTGACTTTCACCAGCCAGGAAGAGTGCAGGCTTCTTTTACAGGGATAGCTAAGTACTTCTTAGGGCTTCTAGAGCTACATTGTGTGTAATGGGGCTGAATTACGTCAGAGCAGTGAGGTGGCTAATGCCAACCAGTTCGGTTGAACGTTTTCTGCCTCAGTGAGTTCTTGTCATATTGGGTTTATCTTTCTGTGAAGTAAGATAAAAGTTCTGTGTGGTCTCATGTTTAATAGTTTAGTAGTGCAGTCTTCTGATACCAAGTTTAAATGGCCTCTTCCAATTATTGATGGGATAGTATTCTTGAATTTCTATATTCATAAATATCCTTTCTACAAACAAACTGTATTCTAGGCCTCCTGAATTCTGCAGTTGCCACACTATATACCCCTTGTTACAGCATTGTGTTCCAGAATGTATGCTTTCTTGGAAAAAACGACATTGTAGCCATTACATTTGAGAAGCAAAAGTCTTGAATGTCAACAAAATGTAAAAAAAAAAAAAAAAGCAGTATTTTCTTCCTGGGTATGCAGACAGACTGGAACAATAAGTCTGAGAGTGGTGAACTGCCCTTATTCATCTGAATGGAAGATTAATTCTGAAACATAATGATGACTGTTTGATGACAGTAGTTTCTCTTTGAAGTCTGGTCCTGAAGTTTTTTTGCTGCAGGATGGCTACCTTTACATTTGGACCAGACTTCAAAAAGAGACTGCTGAGCTTCAGTTTATCTGCAAATTTGACACCATCAGCTCAGGATTAAACAAAGACTGTGAATGGCTAGCCAACTACAAAAGCAGTTTCTGCTCCCTTGGTGTTCACACCTCAACTGCTAGAAGAGGGCTTCATCCTCCCTGATTGAACTAACCTCATTATCTCTAGCCTGATTCTTGCCTGCATATTTATACCTGCCTCTGGAAATTTCCACTACATGCATCTGACGAAATGGGTATTCACCCATGAAAGCTCATGCTCCTATACATCTGTTAATCTATAAGGTGCTACAGGACTCTGCTGCTTTTACAAATCCAGACTAACACAGCTACCCCGCTGATACTTAGCTTAATAGGAATATTCACATGCTTAAAACTATGCATATGCTTAAATACTTTGCTGAATCCTTATGCAGATCATCCCCAAACCTTCATAGTACATCATGGTATATTCTGTGTATGTCACATATTTAACAGAAAAACAGTTCAACAACAATCCACTAATTTTTTTTTCCAGTTCTCTATGTTGCTTATTCTTGCATAGAGGTTCATCTGTCTCTATATGCATAATAAATTATAAACATGTTAAAATAATATCAAAGCTATATTTGAAGCACATTTGATAGACTGTGTAGCATTGCAACATGCTATAAATGTTTGATTTTTGCCTGGAAATTATTTTGAATATATGTATATATAAAATATCTATTGGGATATATTAGATGAACTAAATAGATGTTTTAGAGATGTTGGGGGAATATCCAATGTACATTTAGTATATGCTATTTTTTCTACATGGGAAGGATTCAAAAAAACATGAATTTGGAGCCTACAGCGAGTGCACCTATTTCTGACTCCAATCTAACATGGCTATTGCAATTTAATGTGCCATTTTGGTTTAACATACACATACAGATGAATATAAATAGAATATTGGCAGTAGGGAACCCTCACTGGATGGCTGTTATGTGAATAGCTGAAATGTATATTGGGCAGATCTGGATTGGGTTTTTAGTTTTTTATTTTATTTTATTTTGTTTTTTTTTGATTAAACAGAAATGTTCGTGCTGAATGGAACCCCCTGGAAGTTTATATCTATGTATGTAAAAAAATAAATTCAGGGGTTAGTTGAAAAATTGAAAACCAAAAGGCAATAAAAACCAAAAAATTTCAGCCAAAACCAACCAATTTTGGGGGTTTTGTCTGTTCATTTGTTTTCTGAAGGAAAAAAAAAGCACTGAAGCAAATTTTCAACAAATGGAAACATTTTCATTAAATTATGCAGGGAAATAAAAGTAAATTGACCAAGTCAAATACTGAGTTGCTGTTGTCCTTACACTTTCACAGCACAAAGACAACAAGTAAGATAAAGATTACAAAAAAGAACAAAAATTGCAAAATAAGAAGCTGCTCTAATAATTAGGATATTTGAATTTTTTTTAAAGGTGATCAGATTGTAAGATCTTAGGACAGGGACTGTCTCTCACCATGTGTTTGTACAGCATTTAGCCCAGTGATGTCCCAGTCTAGGTTGGGACTTATATGTACTACTGAAATATATAATAATAATAATTTCACTTTACATTTAAACTATATGACCTTTTTGGAAGGCAGTAAGACCTTCTCTGAAGAATCATTGCTGGATAATATATATAAGCCAAGGTTCAGGAAAACAATTCCTGCTATGATTCCTGATGGTAAATTTGGGAAGAAACTGTTAATGAGAGACACCGGAAACAGATGGACAATCTCATAAATGTGCTTTAAAACTTAACTACAAAGTTCAGCTGCAAAAGACGTATGGACAGGTCAGACACAGATTTGCCAGCTGTTACATTTTCCAAAACAGGATGGGAGTTAGTTTTAGTAACATATCCAAGGCAGGGGTCGGCAAACTATAGCCGGTGGGCTGATCTCGCCCACCAGCTGTTTTAATCTGGTCCTTGAGCTCCCGCTGGGGAGCGGGGTCTGGGGTTTGCCCCGCTCCAACACTCCAGCTGGGGAACAGGGTCAGGGGCTGCTCCTCGCAGCTCCTGGATGCAGCGGCATGTCCCACCTCCGGTTCCTATGTGGAGGCTCGGTGAGGTGACTCTGCTGCACAGTGCCCCTGCCCCAGTCACGGCCCCTGCAGCTCCCATTGGCCGGGAACTGCGGCCAATGGGAGCTGCAGGGGTGGCACCTGCGGACAGGGCAGCATGCAGCAGAGTCATCTGGCCACGTTTCCACCTAGAAGCCGGAGGTGGGACATGTCACTACATCCAGGAGCCGCTTGAGATAAGTGCTGCTTGGAGCCTGCATCCCTGAGTCAACTCCCTGCCTGAGCTTTGATCCCCCTCCCGCCCTTCAAACCCCTCGGTCTCAGCCTGGAACACTCTCCTATATCTCAAACCCCTCAGCCCCAGCCCCACCCCAGAACCCACACCCTCAGCCAGAGCCCTCACACACACACACCCCCCACCTCCCCAGCCTGCAGCCCCCTCCTGCACCCTGACCTCATTTCTGACCCCACCCGGGAGCCTGCATCCCCAGCCAGAGCCCTCACCTCCTTGCACACCCCAACCCCAATTTCACGAGCATTCATGGCCTGCCATTCAATTTCTATACCCAGCTCTGGCCCTCGGGCCAAAAAGTTTTCCCATCCCTGATCTAAGGATTCTGTGCTCTAAGGTTTTCTTCTTTGGGGGGCTTTCCAGATATGTCCGTTTCCTTTCCAATACATTAAAATTAAATACATTTTTTGTGGCAGGTTCTTTTAGTTTTATACCTTTAACAACTGGATGTTCTCAGGAAATATAACAATATCTGACAAATTTGTCACTGAACTTTAGAAATTAGAAAAGACCAGTCCAACCAGACCATCTCCCTCTACCAATGCATGATTGTTCCCTACAGAAAATTCTTTAGATTGTTACTCAATGTAGCTTTAAAATCCCTAGAGATCCTTTAAAATGTTCAGAAATGAAGTGTTAATAGAGTTGAACCCTATAATAACTTACTGTCCAGCTAAAAAGCTTGTTGACATTTTTTAAGAGTCAAGGATGCCAAATAATAACATGGAGTTTGTCATGCTGCATCTACCTTGAAATTTAATTAAACATACTTAAAATCCTCCTATCAATCACTTACAACAGATTGCAAACCAGAAACACAGCCTGTCTTATGTAATGCCTGGCGACACATAAATAAGTTTTGCTTTAGGACAGTAGGATCCCTAAAGCCTGGGGAATTCATGGCTAGAAATTGGCAGGTTTATTGAGTAGCTGGATACTTTTTTTTTTTTTTTAAATTAGCTGTTTGAACCAAGGATAACATGTTGTAGAGTTTCTATATTTATTATTTCTCTGAGTCACTCTGGATTTACACCAATGTAAATAAAGATCAGAATCTGGTCCTATGTCTCTGGTAAAACTCTCAGTGGGATCAGGATTGGGTCTTCATTGTCCATCACGATCCATCCTATAAACCTTACCGCTTTTTCTTTCTAAGCATGCTTTAACGTGTTATCTGAAACGTAACACTTTATTTAGCCAAACAGTATGATGGTGCTGGGTTTTTATGCTGGTTGTGGTACTGAGACAGCAATGCTAAAGGTGCTTAGTGACACTTTGCAGCAAAACTGGAATGGATTTATGGCCATTTTACTTAATTAAACAGCTGTTTTTGACACCATCAGCCATTTGACACCAGTTCAACATTTATCATCTTAAACTTCCATGGTCTGGAGTGCAGTAGAGTGGAGTCTTATCTTTTTAATAATTCTTTTCTGTGTCATGTGAAGATCAAACTTTTCACATTCTTATGCTTTATAAATGTTGGTGTACCTCAGGGCTCAAGCCTGGGTCTTTTCCATCTTTCATTATACTTAAGTCCTCTTGAAGTGTTGATTGTTTGTCACATGGCTTTCATTATCATATCTACTCTGATGTTGTTCAGATCTGTGGTTCCTTTTAACCTTTCCTGCCGAGGTCAGTAACTGTATCTTTGAGTGTCTAACAGCTGTCTCCTTCTGAATGTCTCATAATATTTTGACATTAAACATGGACAGTTTGGAGGTTTCGTTAATTGGCTCCGACAGTCTGTATTCTACTTTTGGTTCACATTCCATGGAATCTGTTCAGTACCTTCCACCAGGAATGTGGGTGTTATTTCTGCCACTTGCTTGTCTTTTTCAAGTCACATTTTTTTCTTCACCAGAATCATGTCACTATCAATTATTTACCATCTTCCAAATTTGCAAGTACTTGGCCATTCGGGCTGTAAAAACATTAGTATATGCTCTTCTGGTCTCCTGTTTGGAGTATTGCAGTAGTCTGAACACACATTTACAATGGACATGCTTTTCTGCCTGGCTGCAAATGGAGGCCTATCTGAGGTTGTGCACGTGTTGCCAGGGATATTAGACAATGTGTACACCTTGATATAGGAGTAAATTACAGTACTGTTTGAAGGAGAAAGTATTGCTTTACCTTATATTTCCCTTTAGTCCTTATTGCACTGTTACTGATTGCCTTCAGTGGGACTTTTTTCTGGAGTATTCTGTGAGTGAGGCCTGAGCTACACACGCAATTGCATGTGTTTGTTTAAAGGTATGATTTATAAACCTATTTAGTTAGACCAGTGCAGCTTTGTGTTTAGACCCTCTTAAATTGATTTAAACCTAGCTCATACTGGTTTAGCTTGCATAGTTTTAAACTGATAAAGGTATGTCCATACAGTTTAACTTAAACTGTTTTTTTTAAATGATTTAAGTTTAACGCATGCAACTCCTCCGTGTGGACAAGTCCTGTGGGAATACTCTGTTGTGACTTCCTCACTTCTTTTGCACAACCCATGCATTCCAAGTCTCCAGACTTGATGCTTTAGCTCTTAAATTTGCTTTCTGTTTTCCCTCCAGTATGCAACTTATATAAACAATCAAATTTAGCTCAGTGTTTTAGAAGTCGGACTGAAGACCGACCATTTTATTGGTTGGTTCTAACTATAACCATTGGGCCAAATTCTGCCTTCAGTTAAATTGAAGCAGATTAGGGCCAGATATCAACAGGGCCTGCTCCAGGTTTTTTGCTCCCCCCCCCCCGCTTTTTTTTTGCTTTTACATGTTTGCACTTTGCAGTTTTGTTTTGACTGTTTAAAATAAAAAAAAATGAAAACAGAGAATTTGTAGTTAGTGAAATAAAACCATTTCCTACTAGTGTAATTTTCACATTTAATTTTAACAACACCCTCCCGCCTGGCCCAACTCTTACCTTGCTGCGGATCTGGCCCGAGGTGGATTCAACTCCTGTCACCACCGCTCCCAGGGCCAGGGGTTGGGGCTGCTGCTGGTTCCCAGCCCCGCTCATCCTTGGGCTTCGCCTTGGCCCTGGCACGAGCGGGGCTCAGCCCAGACTGCCACTCTGCTCCCCTCCCCTAGCAGGAGGCGGTGCAGGGGGGGGAGGAGGAGGAGGAGGAGGAGGCGGGGACAAGCTAAGGAGGAGCTGCGCGCCAGGGCGCCATGTCCCTCCCGCCTCGTCCTCTGCATCCGGAGCAGGGCTGTGCTACCGGCTCCCGCTTGGGGGGGTGGGAGTGGCCGCTGACCACAGGAGAGCAGAGGGGACAAGCCGAGGAGGAGCAGCCCATCCTCTGCAGCCAGGGAAGGGCCGCGCTACCAGCTCCTGTCGCTCTTCTGCGGTCAGTGGCCACCCCCAAGCCCCCAGGCAGGAGCCGGTAGCGCAGACCTGCCTGGCTGCAGAGGATGGGCCACTTCTCAGCTTGCAGCAGCGCGAACAAGCCGAGGAGGAGTGGCCAGTCCTGTGTAGCTGGGGCAGGGCCACGCTACCAGCTCCACTTGGGAGAAAGGGGTGGCCCCTGCCCGCAGAAGAGCGACAGGAGCTGATTGCAGCCGGGCAGGGCCGCGCTATCGGCTCCTGCCACTCTTCTGCGGGCAGGGGCCACCCCTTTCCCCCAAGTGGAGCTGGTAGCGCGGCCCTGCCCCAGCTACACAGGACTGGCCTCTCCTCCTCGGCTTGTTCACGCCGCTCTCTCACGGTCAGTGGCCACCCCCTCACTATCCTAAGTGGGAGCCGATAGCGTGGCCCTGCCCCAGCTGAAGAGGACGGGCCGCTCCTCAGCTTGCAGTAGTGGGGACAAGCCGAGGAGGAGTGGCCCATCCTCTGCAGCCGGGGAAGGGCTGCGCTACCAGCTCCCGCCTGAGGGGTCGGGGTGGCCACTACTGTGGGAGAGCAGCGGGGACACATTTCCCACTTAGCCGGCTCCCTGCCCCGCTGCACCTGGCGGCAGAACAACAGGCTAGTTACCTTCCCCGCTCCAGCGGTCAGGATCCAGCCCGGGATGCCTCTTCAGGTATGAGCTGGGGCCGCAGCATTATGCCACCCCATATATTTTGCTGCCCTAGGCACCTGCTTGTTTAGCTGGTGCCTAGAGCTGCCCCTGGATATCAAATGTATTTAGCAACAGAGTCCTGTGGCACCTTTAAGACTAACAGATGTATTGGAGCATAAGCTTTCGTGGTTGGGTGGGACAAAGTGGGTATTCACCTATGAAAGCTTATGCTCCAATACATCTGTTAGTTTTAAAGGTGCCACAGGACTCTCTGTTGCTTTTTACAGATCCAGATATGGCTACCTCTCTGATACTTGACACAAATACATCTATGTATATCTTTAGGCACCTAAATATATCAGGTGATTTTCAAATGTGTCTAAATATCTTTGAGGAACTGGGCCTTAGTCACTGAGGGCTAGAGCCATAAAGGGACTTAGGTATTGCAACCCTACTACCAAGTGGCATCCTCAGTCCCACGTTAGGCACCCAGGCTCTCCCTACAGAGTACAGGGAGAATTAGGTGCTTAAGGAAGCAATTCTCAGAAGCTGGCCAGCTGAGTGCGAAGCAGCCTTAGGACTTGTCTACATCACCCGCTGGATTGACGGGCAGCGATTGATGTGATAAATCTACTGCTGAGTGTTCTCTTGTAGACTCCAGCACTCCACCAGGATGCAGGCAGAGTCGACGGGAGAGCGTCACCCATCAAATTACTGCAGTGAAGACACCACAGTAAGTAGATCTAAGTACGTCGACTTCAGCTACATTATTCACGTAGCTGAAGTTCCATAACTTAGATTGATCTCTCCCCACCACCACCACACCGGTGTAGACCAGGCCTAAGTTAGCCAGGAGTGAAATGCAGATGAAAGAGACGAGGCTTAGGCCCACATCTCCAAAGGTATTTAGTCACCAAACCCCATCAATCTGGACCTTAGGCTACACAGCAGTTAAATATCAGCAGCTGGCCTGAGGCAGTTGAGTTGGTCTCACAGGGCTCAGGTTGTGGGGCTTCAAAATTGCTGTGAAGATGTTTGGGGTTGGGCTGGAGCTGGAGCTCTGGGACCATCCCCCTTTGTGGGTCCCAGAGCTTGGGTTCCAGCCCAAGCCCAAACCCCATAGCCCAAGCCCCATGAGCCTGAGACAGTCACAGCTGTGTCACAGGTCTTTTATTCCAGGGTAGATGTGTCCTTAGGCACCTGATTGATGCATAGGCGCTGACTCCATGGGTGCTCTGGGGCTGGAGCACCCACGGGGAAAAAATTAGTGTGTGCTCTGCACCCACCATCAGCCAAGCTCCATTCATTACCCTGTCACACCTCCTCATCCCCCCCGAGCGTGCTGCGTCCGTGCTCCTCCACCTACCTTATCATGTTTCCTTCCCAGCCACCACCAAACAGCTGTTTGGTGGCGTTAGCACACTCTAGGAGGGGGGGAAGGAGCGGGAATGTGGCACGCTCAGGGAAGGAGGTGGGGAAGGAGTGAGGCTGGGGGGGTTGATTTTGGAGAAGGGGTTGGAATGGGGGAGGGGAAAGGGTGGGAGGGGATGATGCGGGGGCAGGTCCTCATGGAAGGGGTGGAGTGGGGGTGAGGCCGGGGGCAGAGGGAGGTATCGAGCACCCATGGGAAACTGGGGAAGTTGGTGCCTATGGACTGATGGACTGCAGAGGGTGTCATAAACAGATAGGTAAGGGTTAATGTGTCTTTCACCTGGAAAAAAAGTAACCTGAAGCACCTGACCAGAGGACCAATCAGGAAACAAGACTTTTTCAAATCTGGGTGGAGGGTTTTTTGTGTTTGAGTCTTTTGTTCTTGGGGTCTTCTGCCTGTACTCTCTCGGCTATGAGGGGATTTCTATTTCCTGCTTTCTAATCTTCTGTTTCCAAGTTGTGAGTACAGAGATCATAAAAACAATAGGGGTTATTGTTTTTTTCTTTTGTATTTACATGTCTATAGTTGCTGGAGTGCTTTGAATTGTATTCTTTTTGAATAAGGCTGTTTATTCAATATTCTTTTAAGCAAATAACCCTGTATTTGTCACCTTAATACAGAGAGACCATTTTTATGTATTTTTCTTTCTTTTTATATAAAGCTTTCTTTTAAGACCTGTTGGAGTTTTTCTTTAGTGGGAGACTCCAGGGAATTGAGTCTGTGCTCACCAGGGAACTGGTGGGAGGAAGAAATCAGGGGGAAATCTGTGTGTGTTAGATTTACTAGCCTGACTTTGCATTCCCTCTGGGTGAAGAGGGAAGTGCTTGTGTTTCCAGGACTGGAAATAGAGAGGGTGGACTCCCTCTGCTTAGATTCACGGAGTTTGCTTCTGTGTATCTCTCCAGGAACACCTGGAGGGGGGAAGGGAAAAGGTTTATTTCCCTTTGTTGTGAGACTCAAGGGATTTGGGTCTTGGGGTCCCCAGGGAAGGTTTTTGGGGGAACCAGAGTGCCCCAAAACACTCTAATTTTTTGGGTGGTGGCAGCTTTACCAGGTCCAAGCTGGTAACTAAGCTTGGAGGTTTTCATGCTAACCCCCATATTTTGGGCGCTAAGGTCCAAAACTGGGACTAGGTTTATGACAGAGGGGTACTATCTCTGCTTAGGATTCTCAACCATGAACCCTCTCCTGGGGTTAGGGGCTTAAACCAGGTCATCCCTTTCTTGTGAAAAATCAGCCAAGTGGTTAGATCTAGGATACCCAGAGATTTAACTGCTTGATTTGGAGCAGGAATTTGAACCCAGGTTTCTTATATCTTGTATGAATGTCTTAACCACTGGGCTAGTGGCTGTTCCTTCATCTCTCCTACTGGAGCTGTACCACTTTATATAAACAGCTATTCATTGGTGCAGGGTCTTGAAACTGCCTCTCCCACGTCCACCACTAAGAGAACAGCTCTACTGTCCCTGAAGTCTAACCACCAGATAGTTATCAAACCAACAAAGGGGGTGCCACTGTAGACCTCAGCTGTGCTGACTACATTAATAAGACCAACCAAAAACTGATGCCATCTACTATAAAGCACTCAAAAACCCCACATCACAATTTACCCAGAAACTTAATGATATCATCAAATCCTTCCCCAAACAGCTGAGAGAGAGTCTACAAACTCATCCACCACAAACCCACCGCAAGGGTCTTCTACATGTTTGCCAAGGTGTACAAACAAGGGAACTCAGGCAGATCCATTATATCTGGCCACAGCACTCTTACTGAAGGAATATCGGGACTCATAGGAACCATCCTCAAACCACTCACCACACAAAGGGCCTCCAGGGTACAAATGATTTCCTCCACAAACTTCGCAACATTAGCAACCTAAAACACCATCCTTGCTACCGTTGATGTCACTGCCCTATACACCAACATCCCTCACAATGACAGTATAGCTGCCTGCCTCAAATATTTGCAAGACAATGAACAATCTGCAGGTATGCACCCCAAACACATTGCCAAATTCATCCATTTCATCCTCACCCATAACAATTTTATATTTGACAACAAAAACTTTGTCCAAACCATGGGAACAGCAATGGGTACTAGGATGGCTCCCCAATATGCCAACCTCTTAATGGGGCACCTTGAAAAAGAATTTCTGGATGAATGCACCATGAAAACAATGATATATCTGAGATACATCAGTAATATTTTCATCCTCTGGACAGATGACTTAAATTCCCTCATAGACTGCCACCACAACTTCAGCCACCACCAGCCATCCATTAAACTCTCTCTGGAATGCTCCCGCACTAGCATCAACTTCCTGGACACCACAATTAGCTCCAGCAATGGACTCGTACAGACAATCCTATGCAAGAAACCTACAGATCACCACACCTACCTTCACAGGTCCAGTAACCACAGCAAGAAATCTGTTATCTACAGTCAGGCAGTCAGCTACCACAGAATATGCTCAGAGGAGAAAGTCTGGGATACACACCTTACCACACTTAAAACCACCTTCACCAAACAAAGACATTGTATCAGAGAAGTAGATCACATCATGGAGTGGGCCTCCAACATACCCTGAGAGAACTTGCTTCAATACAGAAATAACCTCCCCCTCACCCACAATCACACCCCCTCACCCTAACTGTCAATTTCCACCCCACACTGGAACCCATATGGGGTATCATGAAACAACTACAGCGCATACTTGATGGGGGACCCCATCCTGAAAAATCTTTCCTGAACTCTAGACTTCTGGCCTTCAAACAACTCTCCAACTCCTCTCCAAACTCATCATCAGAAGCAAGTTCCCACAGACCAGGACACACCAATTCAAAACAGCACCGGACCATGTAAGAACAAAAGATGCAAAACCTGCAGACATACCTCCACTGCTACAATGAGCATCACCCCACAAAACACACCTTTCAAGATCCATTAATCCTATGCATACCTATCACAACATGTAGTGTATCTCATCCAGTGCCCTAAATTCCTCAATAACAATTGTATGGGTGAAACCAGACAATCAGTACACTCTCAAAAGAACTCACAAAGGAAAATTATAAAAGACAACAGCTCGCCTCTCTCACCAACAGAAGTTGGTTCAATAAAAGATGTTCCTTCACTCACTTTGTGTCTCTAATATCCTGGGACTGACACAGCTACAACTACACTACATACTTCTCGCACACCCCACATGAATGTGCTGACCACTGCACTATAAAGTCTTTCTCTCTTGCACCATAAATATATAATTGTTTATACAAAGTGGAACAGCTTGGACAGATTATGAGAGACTCATCCCAATATACCCAACAGCCGGGGGCAGGGAGGGGGTGATGTCACTTTTCTGCAAGGTGGAAAACCTGCATTTAAGTCCCTGCCACAAATCAGGCAGAGTAGGGATTTGAAAATAGGACTCACACCTCATCCCAGCTAAGTGCCCTAACCATGAAGCTATTGGCTATAATGAAGGTGAGGGATTCTCTTTCTTTCTTTCACCTGGGTTGACCTGGCTTAGGCATTCAGCTCTAGGTGAGAGTTCACAGCTGTGACTTCCAAACACAAATAAGCACCTCCCTCCAGCCCAGGGAGTTACATGTCTAACTACTGTACCTTTGAGGGGCCAGGGGCCACATCCCTCTCCTCTGCATTTTCTGCTGGCTGCTTTAGGCCACTCCCCCTCTCAACATGCTGCCATCAGCAAATTTTTTTTGTTAGGCATCTAACTACACCTATGTATTGTACAGGGAGTCTGGGCTCCTAACTGGGGGCTGTGGATTCCCCTGGTTGTCAGGGCACCTAAAATTTAGGCATTGCAATGCTGAGCAGTGTAACATTTAAATCCCTTTGTGATTCTATTTCTTTGTGCATTCCCTACGAGAAGTTCATCCGTGGTGCTCTCTAGTTCCCTCAACAGACGATGGAAACTCAGAAAATATTAAAAAATAAACATTTTACATGATTAGACAAAGTAGTATTCCATTATTTGTTCGGTTATTTTGTTTTACATACCCACAAGCCAAAAAATTGCTGATTAGCAGGGTTCAGTGAGGATAGAGGGAAGATGGAGGGAAGCGGGAGGGGGGAATATGCTGAGCACTTTACTGCTAATCTTTCTGTACGGTTTCATTAAAGAAGCGACAGGCATACTTTCTCAGCTTCACGGATGCCACATGGGATCATGAGCCTTCATCTGATGCCATCTGCAGGAGGAAAGCTTCAGCGCGGCTTGCAAATAGAGCAAATGTCATTACAGTTGAATGAATGAAATGAGACACATCATTTCAATCAGCACAAGGGTGCCTGAGGGAAGATCAAGCCAAACTAGTTCATTTTTTGCTGGAAGAGGTAGAGGAAGATTTTAGAAAATCATTGTTCGGAAAGTCTGGTTGATTCTATATTGGGAGGGGGGTGGGTCAGGAGGAGAAATATGGAGCTAGTGCATTTTTTGGAGCTGATTCTCCAGTTTCCTGGAATTTTCTTAACATTCCTAGCAGTCAAAAATGTAGAGACTACCAAAAAGGTGAAAAATTGGTCACCATAGTTTATTCCTAACTTTGCATTTGAGAAGACTAAATCCAGAGAGCATCTTCCCTGAAGTTAGATGCTTCTTTTTGTCATAAAATTGACTGTGCAATAATGAATTTTGTGCTACCCTGGTGGCTTTGGGGTTGTTCTGAGTCTGCTGGTATTGGTTTTTTTGGCAGCTTCTCAGCCCAAACTTCCCTATTGACGCTTGCCCAAAATAGAACTTAAAAAATAAATAGAACTTTTAATATTGTCAACAGGGGAAAAGATCATACAAAATCATGACAAAGGAATTAATCAGGCTTCCTGAGAATATATATATATATATATATGAATATGTGCACTGGGATATACATTATCAGTTTGTACTTTTCCTCACAATCAATCTATCTATATTCATATATAGATTGTGAGGAAAAGTACAAACTGATAATGTATATCCCAGTGCACATACCTTCTAGAAACCTAGTACACTGAAGAAAGCTCTCTCAGTCCAGGACTTTTCTGTTAACTCTATCTCCAGGCAGAACTTCCCCTGTGCTTTCTCAGGGTATGTCTACACCACCCGCTGGATCGGCGGGTATCGATTGGTTTATTGGGGATTGATATATCACATCTCATCTAGACGCGATATATCGATCCCCGAACGCGCTTCTGTCGACTCTGGAACTCCACCAGAGTGAGCGGTGGTAGCGGAGTCGATGGGGAGCCGCGGCTGTCGATCCCACGCCATGAGGACGGGAGGTAAGTCAAAATAAGATACTTCGACTTCAGCTACGCTATTCACATAGTTGAAGTTGCGTATCTTACATCGACCCCGCCCCCTAGTGTAGACCAGGCCTCAGTGCAGTTTTCCCTATCTTGGTCTCTGAGCACCCTCCACCAAACTCTCATGATCGTTTACATTTTCCCCTCTATCAGGTACATCCAATAAGAGAAGCAGCAGACAGCTTCCTGGTGGCCTAGGGGCTCCTTCCAGCTATGCAGGACAAACCCCTCCTTACTGCAGACTCATCTTAAGGTAAGATTCTTCGGAAAGCTCCAGAATCTCAACCTAACCTAGTAAACTAAAGTGACACCTTCCTAGATGGGATGGTTGCACAACCTTATCGCTTACAAATCATGATCCTCAAATAATCCTTTCAGTTAGGCCCTGTTTTGTTATTCTGGGCACTAAGGCTTTCAGAAATATAAACAAACCATCCATATATAAATACAGGGTGGAAGAAAGAAAAATATGCTGTTATGTTCTTTGTGAAACAGCTGTCTGTCAAGTACAAACTCTCATATCCTTTACTATGTTAGTTGTGCCCAGATATTAGGGTTGCCAGGTGTCCGGTTTTTGGAACACCTAGTCAAAAAGGGAACCTGTCGGCTCCAGTCAGCACTGCCAACTGGGCCGTTAAAAGTCCGATCGATGGTGCTGCAGGGCTACGGCAGGCTAGTCCCTATTTTTCCTGTCTCCACGCTGTGCCCCTGAGGCGGACAGCAGGTCCGGCTCCTAAGCCAGGGGGCCGCGGGTTCTGTGTGCTGCCCCTGACCCAAGTACTGGTCTACACTCCCATTGGCTGCTTCTGTGATGCAGCATGGAGCCAGGACAGCCAGGAAGCCTGGCTTAGCCCCACTGCGCCACTGACTTGTCATATTATATTTCCCCAATCTGAACATTAGAGTCCAAAAAAATTGGGGTACCAGCATGCATTCCTCTAAGCTTAATTACCAGCTTAGATTTGATACACTACCACCACCCAAAAATATATAGTGTTTTGGGGCACTTTGGTCCCCCCAAAAACCTTCCCTGGGGACCCCCAGACCCAAATTCCTTGAGTCTTACAACACAGGGGAATAAACCATTTCCCTCCCATTCTCCTTTCTTCCTCCCAGATCTTTTCCCACCCTGGGTACACTAGGAGATCACCGTGATTCAAACTCCTTGAATCACAACACAGAAAAATCAGGGTGGTTCCCTCCCTTCTCTCCCCCTCCCTTCTCCTTCCCTGTTAAGTACAGACTCAATTCCCTTGAGCCTCAACAAGGGGAAAAAATCAAACAGGTCTTAAAAAGAAAGAAAAAAAGTAAGTTATCTCTGCAATTTAGATGGTAAAAGTTACAGGGTCTGTCAGCTTATAGAAATTGCAGAAAAAGCCTTCTCCAGCAGAAATACAATTTAAAATACTTCCAGCCAAATACACATTTGCAAATACAGAAAACAATCAAAAGACTTTAACCGCCTTTCTTACTAAATACTCACTATTTTGAATATATAAGAGACTGGCAAGAAACCTGGTTGCACGTCTAGTCCCTTCCAGGACCCAGAGAGAACAAAACCAAACCCAAAAAACACAAACAAAGGCTTCCCTCAACCGAGATTTGAAAGTATCTTGTCTCCTGATTGGTTCCCTGGTCTGGTGTTTGGTTCCCTGTTTGTTAACCCTTTACAGGTAAAAGAGACATTAACCCTTAACTATCTGTTTATGACATGACTGGGAGCCACCCACGGTAAACCCATGCCCCAATCCCCTGCTCCATCCCTGAGCTCCCCCAAACTCAGACCCCCCCCTGCACCCATACACCCTCATCCCTCCCCCAACCCAGAGCCTGCACATGCAGCCAGAGCCCTGACCCCCTCCTACTCCCCAACCCCCTGCCCCAGCTCAGAGCCCCCTCCCACACCCTGAACTCCTCATCCATGGCCCCATCCCAGAGCCCACGCCAACAGCCAGAGCCCTCACCCTCTCCTGCACCTCAACCCCCTGCCTCAACCTGTAGCCCTCTCCCACACTCCAAATTCCTCAACTCCAGCCTAGAACCCCCTCCTGTACCCAAAACCCCTCCTCCCTGGGGCACCCCAGAGCCCACATCCTCAGTTCAGAGCCCATTCCTCTTTTCACACCCTAACTCCCTGCCTCTACCTAAAGCCCCCTCCCACACTCCAAATCCCTCACCCCACCCCTCATCCTGGAGCTCACTCCTGCGCCCCAAACCCCTCATCCCCAGCGGCACCCCAAAGCCCGCACCCCCAGCTGGACCACTCACCCCCTTTTGCACCTCAACCCCCTGCCCCACCCTGGAGCCATCTTCTGCACCCTGAACTCCTCATTTCTGGCCCTACCCCAGAGCCTGCACCCCCAGTTAGAGCCCTCATCCCATCCCACCCCACATTCTAACCCCCCGCCCCAGCCCAGTTAAAGTGAGTACAGGTGGGGGAAAGTGAGCCATCGAGAAGGAGGAATGTAGTGAGCGGGGAGCGAGGCCTCAGAGAAGGGGCAGGGCTAGGATGTTTGGTTTTGTGCAATTAGGAAGTTGGCAACCCTAGCAAATATTTGTCTGCTATTGCTGAGCTGTTTGCCTCAAACTGCTAATGGTTTTGAAAAAAGGGCCTGCTAGATTAAATGAAAAATCAAATCTACAAAACACTTTCTATTCTTGTGGTTGTTACTTTATCTATCTTACTCATGTTTGGGAGTTCATAGTGCTGCATGCTAATAAACTTGGTGCAAATTTAAACTCCGTAAGGTTTAAGTAGCATGTGGGCCTAACTGACCTCTCCACAAGGGGGAATTTTCCTCAGATTGTTTTCACTTCATTCCTGGCATAATATGGGAAAGCTTCAGTAGCTAATTTAAGACTAGAGCTTCACAAATATGTTAACTAAAAATTGCAAAGCAGAGTGAGGTAAATTCTGGTCTTAGTGATTCTGGTGTGAATTTGGAATTATTTGTCCTCATAGGTATTACTCCAGAGTTCTGTAAATGGTATCTGACTCACAATTTGGTGGTACATACCAGAGTGCAAGGGACTAGAAATAGAGGAAGACTAAGGATGCGTTGGATAGACATAGTGAAGAATGACAAAGAACAAAAAGGGTTAAAAGTGAATGAAGCTATAAAGCTGGTACAAGCTGGTGGACAGACTTCATTTGGCCCCATCATCGTTCAAGTTGACAGACAGGAATCAAAGAATCAAACCTAATTTTAGAACATGCATACTTCAGATGAAGAGACATTTTCATAGAATCATAGGACTGGAAGGGACCTTGAGAGGTCACCTAGTCCAATCTCCTGCCTCATGGCAGGATTAAGTATTTTCCAGACCATCCCTGATAGGTGTTTGTCTAACCTGCTCTTAAAAATCTTCAATGTTGGAGATTCCATAACCTCCCTATGCAATTTATTCCAGTGCTTAACCACCCTGACAGTTAGAATATTTTTCCTAATGTACAATCTAAACCTCCCTTGCTGCAATTTAAGCCCACTGCTTCTTGTCCTATCCTCAGAGGTTAAGAAACAATTTTTCTCCCTTGTCTTTGTAATAATCTTTTACATACTTGAAAACTGTTATCATGTCCCCTCTCAGTCTTCTCTTTTCTAGACTAAACAAAAAAGTTTTTTCAATCTTCCCTCATAGGTCATGTTTTCTAGACCTTTAATCATTTTTGTTGCTCTTCTCTGGACTCTCTCCAATTTGTCCACATCTTTCCTAAAATGCGGCGCCCAAAACTGGACACAATACTCCAGTGGAGGCCTATCGCAGAGTAGAGTGGAAGAATTACTTCTCATGTCTTGCTTACAACACTCCTGCTAACACATCCCAGAATGATGTTCGCTTTTTTTTGCAACACTGTTACACCGTTGACTCATATTTAGCTTGTGGGGTTCCTTCCTAGGCAGTCATTTCCCATTTTGTTTGTGTCCAACTGATTTTTCCTTCCCAAATGGAGTACTTCACATTTGTCCTTATTGAATATCATCCTATTTACTTCAGACCATTTCTCCAGTTTTTCCAGATAATTTTGAATTTTAATCCTATCCTCCAAAGCACTTGCAACCCTGCCCAGTTTGGTATCATCCACAAACTTTTAAAGTGTACTCTCTATGCCATTATCTAAATCATTGATGAAGATATTGAACAGAACTGGACCCAGAACTGATCCCTGCTGGACCCCACTCGTTATCTCCTTCCAGCATGACTGTGAACCACTGATAACTACTCTCTGGGAATGGTTTTCCAACTAGTTTTGAACCCACCTTTGTTCCATCTAGGTTGCATTTCCCTAGTTTGTTTATGAGACGGTCATGTGAGACATTATGAAAAGCTTTACTAAAGTTGTCCTAGGTTGTTCTTATTTCCCTTTTTATAGATTGGCACTATATTTGCCCTTTTCCAGTCTTTTGGAATCTCTCCCATCTTCCATAACTTTTCATAGATAATTGCTAATGGCTCAGATATCTCCTCAGTCAGTTCCTTGAGTATTCTAAGATGCATTTCATTAGGCCCTGGTGACTTAAAGAAATCTCATTTGTCCAAGTAATTTTCAACTTGTTCTTTCCCTATTTTAGCCTCTTCTCATCCTACCTCATTTTCACTGGCATTCATTATGTTAGGTGTCCAATCATCACCAACCTTCTTGGTGAAAACTGAAACAAAGAAGTCTTTAAGCACCTCTGCCATTTCCACATTTTCTGTTGTTGTTTTTCCCCCTTCATTGAGTAATGGTCTTACCCTGTTCTTGGTCTTCCTCTTGCTTCTAATATATTTGTAGAATGTTTTCTTGTTATCCTTTATGTCTCTAGTTAGTTTGATCTTGTTTTGTGCCTTGACCTTTCTAATTTTGTCCCTACATACTTGTGTTGTTTGTTTATATTGATCCTTTGTAATTTGACCTAGTTTCTACTTTTTGTAGGACTCTTTTTTTGCTTTTTAGATCATTGAAGATCTCCTGGTTAAGCCAGGGTGGTATCTTGCCATGTCCCACATATAGGCACTCTAAATTTGGTGTAGAGATGGAAGACTAACTTAGACTTCGTTTGTTTTAGTTATTCCCCATTAAATGGCCATATTAAATATCTCTCATTATGGGTATTACCAACTTTTAAAATATTATTTTTCAAAGCTATTTTTTCCGTGTAAAATATTTTGGATCAGATATATACGTCAAACTATCCTGCAGTGACTCAAGAGCATGAGTACCAATCTCATTGCAGACTATTAAGAAGCAGGGCACAAACCCCAAACTGGCTTTGAGTTCTATACTTAGATTTCATCAACCAAGTATCGAGTGTAAATTTCTCAGGGACTGTAACAGCCTAACCAAGGAGTCACAGACAGTCCCCTAAGGTACACTGATCTATCTTGTCACCTAGGCAAGTTTGCCTTTGTGAGAGATAGTCCCTTACACCAAAAAATACAAGAATATTCAGGTTACACCCAGTCCCAAAAGACCAGTCACTTACGTGAGGTCAATTGCACCTTAGATCTCACCATCAAGGACAATGCTTGTAGCCAATCTATAATAAACTATCTAAAGATTTATTAACTAAGAAAAGGAAATAAGGGTTATTTACCAGATTAAAGCAGGTAAATCTACAAGAGTTACAGTCTTAAGTTCAAAAATGTAATAGAAGCTTTTATAATTAGCAACCTTATCCCTTAGGGTTAACACTAGGATTTCTTGCTTATGCCTAAAATACCTTGCCCCCAAAAGTTCAAACCCTTGAGGGCAGAGGTTCCCAAACTTTTCTTCTTGCATACCCCTTTCCATATCTACCAGCTGCCTGTGTAGTCCTACCCTTCATCACTAATACTTTGTGTGTTCTTCTTAACACTACCTGTCTTTAGCCATCTGTTCACATTTCACTGTTACGTACAATATAGTGCGATATATAGAACCGGAAAAAAAAAACCTAACTGATTTCTGAGCTTAGTTAGACTGGATGGTTGAAAGGCAACTGAACCTATGTTGTACAGTGATTGGAGGTCAGTGCTTTGTACGTCAGCATCTCTGTGTATCTGTGTTCTCATTGTTACATCTTGAAGTAAATTAACTACCATATTTTATATAACAAATTCCCACAGTTTTAAAGCTTTGTCTGACTAGCCTATAATGAAAATGCAATCAATAAAATAATTAATAAATAATATCCACCATTACACAATTCTCCCTCCAGAGATATCTCGCATACCCCTCGGGGTATGCATAACACAGTTTAGGAACCCCTCTGCTAAAGGGGATGCAAAGTAAGGCTTGCAAAATTCTGAGGTGAATGACTGCAAGTTGCAATGTCTGAATGGCTAGTTAGAATTACCATGGAAGAGATCACAATGACTTCTGTGCTCCTCTCAGACTTCTAGCTACTGCACTAGATTCTGTTCCAATGAGTTCAACAGAATTGATTCGACAGGAAAAGGACATAGCCTTAGAATATGTCTACACTGCAATTAAAAACTTGCAGCTGGCCCATGCCAGCTACCTTGGGCTCACAGGGGGCTGTTTAATTGCAGTGAAGATGTTTGGGCTGGAGCCTAGGCTCTGGGACTCCATCACATTTTGTAGTTGTGCATTTGACTTTTTTTCCTTCCTAAGTGCAGTACTATGCACTTGCATTTACTGAATTTCATCTTGTTGATTTCAGACCAGTTCTCCAATTTGTCAAGGCTGTTTTGAATTCTAATCTTGTCCTCCAAAATACATGCAGCCCCTCCCAGTTTGGTATTATCCACAAATGTTATCATCATGCTCTCCGCTCCATTATCCAAGTCATTAGTGAATATGGTGAATAGTGTGGGACCCTCACTAGATATATCCTCCCACTTTGACAGTGAACTATTGATAATTACTCCTTGAGTATGGTTTTCAACCAGTTGTGCACGCACTTTATAGTAGCTTCATCTTGGCCAAATTTCCCTAGAAATATCATCAATATGCAGATGACACAGTTTTATATCTAGTTTTCAACCAGATACTAGCAGAGTACTAGATAGACTTTGCCTTAGGAATCCAAAATTCTTGAAATCTAGATTTCATACAACAATTTGATATGTAATGTGTACTTTGTACTTTATCAGAGAAATGTGCAAAAAAGAAAAATAAGATCTTGTAAAGTACATATTAATTTTATAGATTATCTGATGAATTGTTTTGTTTCTCATGCCAAAAAATAAGAATAAAAAATAAAGTTGCAGTGAAAATAGTATGATAAATTATTTTTGGTGCATTATGTAAAACAATAATTGGAGAAAGTCCATTAGGTCTGTTCAGTTAGTCTTTATTTTCCTCTCTGTCTCCTTCAAAATGCCATGTTAAGAACTTGTTCGAGATTTTTATTCTTGTTTGCATGCACTGGGCTTTTCTCATTATGCTCCCAGTTCCCTAAACTTTATTTTCTACCTTCCTGTTCTGACCATTGGCAGCAGGAATAATTTATCTGAGTCAGGGTAATGAATTATTTTCAGAATTTTACAAACTGCACCTCTGAGTCTTTTCTTGCCCATAAAATTAAGCCCCGCTTCCTTAGCCATTTTTCACGATGTAAATCTTGGATCTTTAGTGTCATCCTGATCACTTATTCTGCCTCTTGCTAAGGGTAATATTTCACATCCAATGCATAGCTGCCAGTGCAACAGTGTTATTTTCACACCCTTTCTTTTGATTTATTTTAATTTCCATTAACAATGCCAATGTGCTTCCTTGCTTATCTGCTTCGCCTCTGCCAGCAACAACTGGATAGAAAGTCATAGGTTATTGTTTTTGAGGGGTTTTGAGGGTTTTTTTCTGACAACTTCCAGGTGTTTTCCATGCCATCTTGCAGTATGGAGCAAACATTCCCTCTGTCAACTCCTAATCCTGGCTCAGTTCCATTTACACGGTACTTCAGAGGGCTTGAATTAGTTCCTATTCCTTGTCGTACCTCCAATTTTATCATTTTCAAAAATTGAAATCTTAGTTTCCAGATTTGTTGGAATTCATTGCTGCAAAGAATCATTGGAGGCCCAAAGCTTAGCAGGATTTCAAAAAGGATTAGACATTTGTATGGAATGTACAGAATTATAGTAAGTTAAATAAATAAACAAGAGTTTTGGAAGCGATATAAACCCTCAGGCTTTGGATCCTCATAAACCAACTGCTATCGTGAAATTAGATTTCCTGTGCATAGATAATCCCCCTAATTACCTACTGCAGGGTTGCTCGCACTTTTCTGTGAGGTATTGTGTAGTAACCACTGTCAATGCCAAAATGCTGGTGTAAATGAACTATTGACCTGTACAGCAATTCCACATTCCTGAGCACTGATTCCAGTGATATCTCTTTAACAGGATGTAGCTAGATCTTATTTTGGGGAACAGATGAGGGGCTTGGGGGTTCCTTATGGATGTTCACTGCAAAAAGCAGTAATCTTTGCTGAGTCAAATAGGCTGAAGATACTCATTGCCTTGTTTCCTGAGTTGATGAACTTGGTTTATTTCCCTGCTCATGAGTGTCTCATTTCCATTTTTATTGGACATCTTTTTCTCAGTTCCCACACATAATGAAAGAAAGAAATAGCACTGGTGTCATAAACAGATAAGTAAAAGTTAATAGAACAGAAGTACTTCATATCTCTTTTGCCTGTAAAGGGTTAACAAGATCAGTGAGCCTGGCTGTCACCTGACCAGAGGACCAAACAGGGGACAGGATACTTTCAAAATTTGAGGGAGGGAAGTTTGTGTGTGTGCTGTTAGTTTTTGGTTGTTGTTCACTCTGGGGGCTCAGAGGGACCAGATGTGCAACCAGGTTTCTCTCCAGTCTCTGATACAGTCTCTTATATGTCCAGAATAGTAAGTACTAGGTAATAAGGCGAGTTAGGCTTATGTTTGTTCTCTTTATTTGCAAATGTGTATTTGGCTGGAAGGAGTTCAAATGTGTATTTTGCTGAAAGGATTTTAATTTGTACTTGTATACTTAGGCTGGGAGGGTATTCTCAGTGTCTATAGCTGAAAGACCCTGTAACATATTCCATCTTAAATTTACAAAGATAATTTTTACTGTTTTTTCTTTCTTTAATTAAAAGCTTTTCTTGTTTAAGAACCTGATTGTTTTTTATTCTGGTGAGACCCCAGGGGACTGGGTCTGGATCCACCAGGGAATTGGTGGGGAGAAAGGAGGGAAGGGGGAGAGAGAGGTTAATTTCCTCTCTGTGTTAGGATTACTTTCTCTCTCAGGGAGATTCTGGGAGGGGGAAAGAGAAGGAGGGGGGAAGGTGGATTTTCCTCTCTGTTTTAAGATTCAAGGAGTTTGAATCACAGTGATCTTCCAGGGTAGCCCAGGGAGGGGAAGCCTGAGAGAGGCAATGGTGAGGGAAAGGGTTTACTTTCCTTGTGTTAAGATCCAGCGGGGTCTGGGTCTTGGGGGTTCCCAGGCAAGGTTTTCGGGGGGGACCAGAGTGTACCAGGCACTAGAATTCCTGGTTGGTGGCAGTGCTACAAGTACAAAACTGGTAATTGAGCTTAGAGGAATTCATGCTGGTACCCCATCTTTTGGACGCTAAGGTTCAGAGTGGGGAATTATACCATGACAACTGGCTTAAAAACCAACCTTTACAACAAAGATTGGCTCAGTTAAAGCATATATTTTTTCAGCAAATAGATGGCAGTCACTCAATAAGCAGTGATTGAATTAATTCTTATTTTGAGGAGTGGAGGATGGGATATCATTCAGGTTAAGTGTTCTGCTAAGTGATCTTTTTATGCTTTATGCTAGGTAGCAGCCTTGGCTTTATTAGGACTCAATGTATCAGCTCCATTATATTAGGCTTTTGAAAGGTATGTGTGTCGTTTCACTCCATATTCTTTAGGAAAATATGCTTATGATATGAATATGACCTAACTGAGATATACTTTAAGCAAGATGGCTCATGTGAGATATCATTTGAAAGGTTATGATTTACTGAATGTGATTATCCAATTTTATAATTTCTGTATCTGAAGTTAAGAATATTAACTATGTGGCTGTATTTCAAATGTGTTACTTTGGTGTCAACCCCAACCAGCCCTTCAGGTACAACAGTGGAAAAGCCAGACAGGGCTAATGGCCCATTAGCAGAGACAATGCACTGTGAAAAGGCTTAATCTTCCTGTGGACCCTGGAGATAGCCTAGGAGCAATGTCTGCCACAGCCATGCAGAGACATGGGTCCAAGTCGCCTGGGACTGGATACCCCTTCACCCTTTTGGAATGTCAATGTTTTTCTACTAGAAGACAAAGGGGTCCCGCCTTACACAAGAGCTATATATGGCAGGGGAGTGACATCATCCTGCTGCTCTCCTCTGCCTCCCCACCCAAAGAGCCACTGAAAAAGACCTAGAAGCAAAAAACTGAACTGAGGGAAGAAGAATTGAACCCAAGTTGGAAGGGCATCTAGCTTGTAAGTAATACTGACTGAGGTCTCAAGAGGGAGATCAGTGCAGCTGCCTTTCAAGACTTTCTGTAATCTGCCTGCAACAATATCTAGGGTGAGAAATACTATTTGTAACCAATTTCTTTAGTGAAACTAACTTAGTTTGCATGTTTGGTTTTATTTGCATAGTAATCTGCTTTGTTCTGTTTGTTACCCCTTTTACCACTTAAAATCTGCCTTTTATAGTTGATAAAATTTGTTTTGTTTATTATTAAACCCAGTTTCTGTAATTTCTAGCTGGAGTGGGTGAGAAGTTATGCATACCTTCCTCCACATGAGGGAGGAGGTGGATTTCATAATTTATCTTTGGGTCTGAACTTCAAGGGAGGTGAACATCTCTGTGCTGGGGCAAGTCCCTTAAACTGAGTCTTCCCAGAACTGTTCTCAGTGTCTGTTTTGTTCTGCAGTTGCGTGTGGCCCTGCCTGTATGTTTGCTGGAGGAGGCTTAATACCCTAGCTCAGCAAGACAGGTAAAAAGGGTGCCCTAGCTGGCATAACAGGCAGGCTTAGTGGTATCTCAGCACATCATGTGGCATCCTAAGGGGTCCAACCTGTCACAATATGAAGAAGTCAAAATGATTTACACTTGAGAAGGTCAGGCATGTTACCTAATGTCAGAACATGTAATCCAAGTATCCTTTAGTACACCTCACATGACTGCTTCTTGGAGCAGCTCATCCTGGAACCCACAAGAGGAGAGGCAATTTTTTATTTAGTCCTGAGTGGAGCACAGGATCTGATCCAAGAGGTGAACATATCTGGATCACTTGGTAATAGTGACCATAATATAATTAAATTTAACATCCCTGTGGGGGGGGGGGAGGGGGAGAAACGCCACAGCAGCCCAACACTGTAGCATTTAATTTGAGTCAGAGGAACTACACAAAAATGAGGAAGTTAGTTAAATAGAAATTAAAAAGTACAGCGCCAAAAGTGAAATCCCTACAAGCTGCATGGAAACTTTTTAAAGACACCATAATAGAGGCTCAACTTAAATGTATACCTCAAATTAAAAAACGTAGTCAGAGAACCAAAAAAGTGCAACCATGGCTAAACAACAAAGTAAAAGAAGCAGTGAGAGGCAAAAAGGCATCCTTTAAAAAGTGGAAATTAAATCCTAGTGAGTAAAGTAGAAAGGAACATAAACTCTGGCAAATGAAGTGTAAAAATATAAATAGGAAAGCCAGAAAAATAATTTGAAGAACAGCTAGCCAAAGACTCAAAAAGTAATAGCAAAAAAAAAATGTAAGTACATAAGAAGCAGGAATCCTGTTAGACAACCAGGAGCCACTGGATGATCAAGATGCTAAAGAAGCACTCAAAGATGATAAGGCCATTGCAGAGAAACTAAATGAATTCTTTGCATTGGTCTTCACAGCTGAGAATGTGAGGAAGATTCCCAAACCTGAGCCCTTCTTTTTAGGTGACAAATCTGAGGAACTGTCCCAGGTGTCAGTAGAGGAGGTTTGGGAACAAATTGATTAACTGTAATAAGTCACCAGGACCAGAAGACATTCAGCCAAGAGTTCTGAAGGAACTCAAATGTGAAATTGCGGAACTGTAATCTGTAACCTATCATTTAAATCAGCTTCTGTGTCAAATGACTGGAGGATAGCTAATGTGATGGCAATTTTTAAAATGGGCTCCAGAGAGGATCCTGGAAATTACAGGCCAGTAAGCCTGACTTCAATACTGGGCAAACAGGTTGAAACTATAGTAAAGAACAAAATTGTCAGACACATAAATGAACATTGGGAAGGAGTCAACATGGTTTATGTAAAGGGAAATCTTGCCTCACCAATCTACTAGAATTCTTTGAGGGGCTCAACAAGCACGTGGACAAGGGACATCCAGTGGATATAGTGTACTTAGATTTCAGAAAGCCTTTGAGAGGGTCCCTTGCAAAAAGCTCTTAAGCAAAATAAAGCTGTCATGGGTAAGAGGGAAGGTTCTCTCATGGACTGATAACTGATTAAAAGATAGGAAACAAAGGGTAGGAATAAATGGTCAATTTTCAGAATGGAGAGAGGCAAATAGTGGTGCCCCCAGGGATATGTACTGGTCCCAGTCCTATTCAACATATTCATAAATGATCTGGAAAAAGGGGTAAACAGTGAGGTGGCAAAATTTGCAGATGATACAAAACTACTCACAATAGTTAAGTCCAAAGCAGACTAAGAAGAGCTATAAAGGGATCACACAAAACTGGGTGACTGGCCAAAAAAATGACGGATGAAATTCAGTGCTGATAAATGCAAAGTAATGCACATTGGAAAACATAATCCCAACTATACATTTAAAATGATGGGGTTCTAAATTAGCTGTTACCACACAAGAAAGAGATCTTGGAGTTATTATGGATAGTTTTTGAAAACATCCACTTAATATGCAGCTGCAGTCAAAAATGCAAACAGAATGTTGGGAATTATTAAGAAAGGGATAGATAAGAACACAGAAAATATCATGTTCCCTCTATATGAATCCATGGTACGCCCACATCTTGAATACTGCATGCAGATGTGGTTGCCCCATCTTAAAAGAGGTAAGTGCTGCTCAAAGCCTGCACCCTTGAGCCTCTCCCCACTCCCCAACACCCTGCTCCAGCGCTTACCCACCTCGCACCCTCCAAACCCCTTGATCTCAGCCTGGAGCACCCTCCTGCACCCAAACCTCTCATCCCTAGCCCCACCCCAGAGCCCACACCCCCAGCCGGAGCTTGTACCCATTCCTGCACCCCAACCCTCTGCCCCAGCCTGGAGTCCCCTCTCACATCCTGAACTCCTCATTTCTGGCCCCACCCTGGAGCCTGCATCCCCAACCAGAGCCCTCACCCCCTCCCATACCCCAACCTCAATTTTGTGAGCATTCAAAGCCTGCCATACAATTTCAATTCCAAGATGTGGCCCTCAGGCCAAAAAGTTTGCCCACCCTGGTCTAAATCGTCCAAGACAAATGGCTTTCCCGCCTCTCTTTGAAAACCTCCAGTAAAGAAGATTCCACGATTTCCCTAGGCAGTTTGTTCCATTGTCCTGCTGTTCTTATAGTTAGGAAGTTTTCCCTGAGATTAATTGAAATCTGCTACACTGTAATTTGAACCCACTACCTCTTGTCCTGCCCTCTGTGGCAAGAGAGAATAGTTTTTCTCCATCTTTCTTATGGCAGCCTTTCAAGTATTTGAAGACCAGTATCATGTCCCTCCCTTAATCTCCTCTTTTCCAAATTAAACATGCCCAGTTCCTTCAGTCTCTGCTCATATGGCTTGCATTCCACCCCTTTGATCATTTTTGTCACTCGTCTCTGGATCCTTTCCAGATTCTCTATATCCTTTCTATACAGCGGAGACCAGAACTGGACACAGTACTCCATCTGAGGCCTAACCAGCGCCGAATAGAGCGATGCTATCACCTCCCATGACTTACATGCTGTACCTCTGTTAATGTAACCCAAAAGTTTGGTTGATGGAGCTACGTTGCTCAAGGCTGTGAAATATCCACACCCCGGAGTGACTTAGTTAAACTGACCTAACTCCCGGCACAAACAGCACTAGGTCAATGGAAGGATTCTTCTGTTGACCTAGCTACTGCATCTCAGGGAAGTGTACTGCTGACAGCGACGGGAGAATTCCTTCTGTCACTGTAGTAAGTGTCGACACTGAAGTGCTACTGTGACACAGCTGTAGAAGTAGTCATAGGGCTTGTCTACATCACAAAGTTGCAGCGCTGGTGAGGGGGTTACAGCGCTGCAACTTAGGAGGTGTACACATCTGCAGGGCACCACCAGCGCTGCAACTCCCTGTTTGCAGCGCTGGCCGTACTCCCGTTTTGTCTCAGGTGTAGAGGATCCAGCGCTGGTGATCCAGCGCTGGTAATCAAGTATAGACACTTACCAGCGCTTTTCTTGACCTCCGTGGAATAAGCAGGTATCCCAGCATACCTGAGGAAGCCTCTGGTAATCAAGCTGGTCTCCTTCCCCGGTTTGCTCTCGCGTTCCCCGAACCCCCGAGCAAGCAGGTCTCCTTCCCTGCGGTTTGCAGGGTGGTTCGGGGAACGCGAGAGCAAACCGCGGCGAAGCTGGTCTCCTTTCCCGGTTTGCTCTCCCGTTCCCCGAACCCCCCTTGAAGCCGCCCAACAGCGCTGCAGTGTGGCCACATCTAACACCACTTGCAGCGCTGGTTGCTGTAAGTGTGGCCACTCTGCAGCGCTGGCCCTATACAGCTGTACTAATACAGCTGTAACAACCAGCGCTGCAAAATTGTAGATGTAGACATACCCATAGTTTTAGGTGCCAAATTCCTTGAGGGGGTGGAGCTTAGGACATGCCTTGGCATCTCCCATTGATTAGCTTAGGTGGGGAGCTGCCTAGCTTTCTGGCTCTTATGAATCCCATTTTAAAGCAACTATCTCACCTCATTCATTACATAGGGAGCCTACGTGTCAAACTCAGGCTTTGTGAATTCCAGTGCTTTTATAAATGCTAAAAGTTAGATGCTCAGTGTTTCCATGTCTAAATCTAGCACTAGGTGACCCGCTCCTACATTCCTTTAACTTTTTTTCTGTTTGAAGAAAGACTATTAGGTTGTGTGCAAGCTTCTTTTTTTTTTTAAGCTCTTTAAAGTTATCCATTTCATCAAACCAAACTCATTTTTGTACATTTACATATTTATTTCCGCTGGTCACTTTGATAAAATGCCAGTAACTTGATGGAAAACTTAAATGTATTTCTTGGTGTTCCAAGAATACAACCCCCTGCTTAGTGCATGCTTTTAGGAATGATGTAATTAATTTTTTCATTTTTATTTGAATAAAACTTCAATTTTGACAACCTCTCTCTGTGGAATATTAATCATATGCACAGAAAGTCATCTGCAAGTTCATATTCCTCCTGTGTAGAATACTGCCAATAAATAAATCCTTCCTCCTCCCCGTGTCTTCTCAAACACATTCTATTTTGCACACCGCTAAATGCATACTTAATTGTATGTACGGAACACATCAGAAGCAAAATATAAACTTGCTATTGTATGTCAAAGTCCAAATGGATTATTTTTACTATCATGCCACTAGTTTGGAAATCCTCAGCCTGGTATGTTTTCAATAATCTCTTAATTAAATTGAAATGTTCTAGTAACTGTTCATCACTGAATGTCATCTGTAGCCTCTGCACTGAAGACCCACAAAATGCTGAGTCATGTACAAAAAATATCAGCTAAAAGCTTCAAGAAAGGAGACTGGTGGTTAAATTGCTTATCTGCAAACAACCCCTTCATTATTTTTATAAGTTCTAAAGAAACTTATTTTCACACTCTGCTCGCCCCCCTTCCCCAATCCCCCCCACATATTCGCTCAAATGTCGCACTCTCTTTTCCATATAAAAGCATAAAGTCCCTCTCATTTCCCTCCAATCTTTCACAGTGGAAGGGACCTCATCAGCAGAATCTTAATAGAGACATTCCTGTCAATGTCTCCTTTTTCCTTCCTTCCCACTGTTTTGTTGTTTTTCTTGTAAACTGTTTGTTTAGAAAAGCTGCTAAGATTAGACATCTCCTTATATCAGTAGCCATTGCCTTCCTGGAGTGACAGGCTAATTTCCTCCCTTTCTCTTCATAGCCTTGTACCCTGCTAGCTCTGCTATGGGAACTGGGGAACTAAATACTATCAGCCTGATAAGGCTTACCTAGTTCTTCATTTTTGTGCATTGGCAAATGAAATAAAGACGATGACATATAGGTTTTGGAGGGCAGAGATTAGCAACTTTTGTGCACTGGAAAGCAAAAACAGCAGGGGCAAAAATGTAATATTTGTCTCACACGGTTAGTGATGTTAGCCATCATATGCATTCCCTTTATTGTATTTTATAAATAAAGTCAGAAATATTTTTCAAAAGTGTAGGTTTGTTACCAGTTTCTCTATGGTATCTTGATGATAGGATTGAATTAGTCATTCCAAAGAAGGAGTTCAGGGGTGGGTGGGGGGGGAGATGTAGAGTGCTTTAACAACCCTCACATTGTGATTTCGTTTGCTGAAGCTGTGGGATTTAGTTCATCTTGATTTCATTATAAATGTCCAGAGAGTAAGATCTAGAAATGTTAATCGTGCATGAGGATTGACTGAAGCATTTTATTTAGAGTTTTCAGCACTAAACTGATGCAGAAACATCTTGCAACTAATCTAAATAGTGAAAGGAACAAGATATAGTACGTTGGCTTTGCCCTCCATTTTATTTGTAAAAGGATAGAGAAGCTATATGTTCAATTTTAATGTGTTTTACAGATACAAATGCCTTAATTGAACTGAAATCCATGTATCTAATGTCTCCTCATTATTAAGAGTGCTAATCTGATTAATTCTGCCTTGGTGGAAGGTCACAGAGCAGGTTTATGTACATCACTGTGCTACTCCTCTGAAACTCGGTTGAGCCTTTGAAGAGATTCACCCTCCTGATCCACAGGGGGACTGCTGTGGGAAAGAAAAAGAAAATGAAGTCTTGCTTTCAGTGAGTTATTTCACCCCAGCAAAGCAGTATGTCAAATTCTTGTGGGTCAAAAAGAGGACTACAGAATGTGGGTTTTTTCAAAAGGATGAATCTGGCTCTGAGCTGAATAAATTCCTGTGGAGGCTCAAAGTGGAACAGCTGACGATGTTCTTGGCTGGGAATTCTCTCTGACAAAAACATTAGATCCTACCCATAACTCCCTCTGCTGTTTCTTCCCTGAGGCCCACATGTTTGGAGAGCACAATAATACTCTTGTGTTGACTGCATCCTTGGCATTGGATTCTTTGTATTTCAATTTTAGAGTGAAATGGGGCACTAGTCCTGCTAAACAGCTTTTGAGAGCCCTTGTTCTATGTGTCAACGTCATTCTTTTCTCTGATAGGGTGTATTCTTCCTTCAGTGTATTTGATGTCAACCATGTGGGTTACTTACTTAGTATGACTGTGATGTAGGTGGGTATTGCTTGAAGTTCTCTTGTTTTGATAAGTTCTTCAATAAACTACTGTCAGAACTCCATGAGAGCAAAATGTTTCAAATCAGAATTAGACTTTGCTGGTACTAAAATAAAGATGCCTTATTGTAGCTTTATGGCAAAATCTGTGGAAATCTAAGTTTGAGAACAGGAGAGAGAATGAATTCAATTTGTATCCAGAAGTTTACATTTGTTTCTTCTTTTTTTTAATGAAATGGACATAGGATAAATATAAAGTCCAAATGGAACCTATACTCAGTCAAAGTGTTCAGCCACTTAACTACTGTTAAATTAGCATGCTTTTGTTAAATGTGTGTATAGGAGAGACAGCTGCTGACTTTTCCTTTGTGTGTATGTATAATAAACCACTAGACAAAGAATTTCCTTTCTAACTTCCTTTCTGGTTCCACTTCTAAGAGACACATGTAATCAAAATCTGGTTAAATAAGGATTGTAAGGTTTTTTCCCTCAGCCATTTTCTTCAGCCTCTGCAAGCTGACAAGTATTTCCTGTCTGAGTTTGCTTTAAAAGACAACGTTCCTCCTGACTAACAACCCACTACGAGGACCTGGCAGGCAGAGAAAAAGAGAGGTAGAAATCTGTGAGTGAAGATAAATAGGTGGTTTCTGGAGCTGGACATGTTCATGCAGGATAATTTAGGGCTAGCAATAGAAAGCACCATGGCAACATGGCAAACCATCAGTTCTGGGAACTGGACCAGCCAATCTCATTTTAAGGCACTTTGTATAATAAGAGAATTTAAACAAAGTTTTGTACAAAAATTCGTCTCCCTTGTAATTGTCTAGTTATGGTATCACTGAATTCACAGCAATACTTATATCAGTCCTTCAGGTATTTCAGTTATAACACATGGGATATAAAAGGAGACTAGGGGTATGTTTATGCTACTGGATTATTCCGATTTTACATAAACTGTTTTTTTAAAACAGATTGTATAAAGTCAAGTGCATGCGGCCACACTAAGAACATTATTTTGGCGGTGTGCATCCATGTACCGAGGCTAGCGTCTATTTCCGGAGTGTTGCACAGTGGGTAGCTATCCTGTAGCTATCCCATAGTTCCCACAGTCTCCCCCACCCATTGGAATTCTTGGTTGAGATCCCAATGCAAAAACAGTGTCGCGGGTGATTCTGGGTAAATGTCGTCACTCAATCCTTCCTCCGTGAAAGCAACGGCAGACAATCACTTCGTGCCCTTTTTCCCTGGATTCCCCTTGCAGTGTTTCCCCGTTTGTGTGATGAAGTAATAAAGAATTCAGGAATAAGAAATATTGACTTTTTAGTGAGATAAAATGAGGGGGAGGAAGCCTCCAGCTGCTATGATAGTCCAAGCAGTACAGAATCTTTTCTTTAGACATGAAACGGGAGGGGCGGGGGGGGGGCTGATGGAGCTTAGCCTCCAATTGCTATAATGAAGACGGTTACCAGCTGTTCTGTACCATCTGCTGGGAATGACCGGGAGTCATTCCCATTATTACCCAGGTGCCCCTGGCCGACCTCACCGAGGCCATCCAGGAGCACTCACGGGCTGATGATGACAATGGATAGCAGTCATATTGTACCATCTGCCACCGGGAAGGGGATGCTGGTGTTCAGTGCTGCAGCACCCTGTCTACCAGCAGCACCCTGTCTACCAGCAGCACGCAGTAGACATAGGGTGACATTGAAAAAAGGTGAGACTTTTTTTTCCTTTTTCTTTCGGGGGGGGGGGAAGGGTGTAAATTGACGACATACACCCTGAAACACCCGGGAAAATGTTTTTGACATTTCAGGCATTGGGAGCTCAGCCAAGAATGCAAATGCTTTTCGGAGACTGCGGGGACTGTGGGATAGCTGGAGTCCTCAGTCCCCCCTCCCTCCCTCCACGAATGTCCATTTGATTCTTTGGCTTTCTGTTACGCTTGTCACACAGCACTGTGCTGTGGACTCTGTCTATCATAGCCTGGAGATTTTTTCAAATGCTTTGTCATTTCGTCTTCTGTAACGGAGCTCTGATAGAACAGATTTGTCTCCTCATACAGTGATCAGATCCAGTATCTCCCGTACATGCTGGAGCTCTTTTTGGATTTTGACTGCATCACCACCCGTGCTGATCAGAGCTCCACACTGGGCAAATAGGAAATGAAATTCAAAAGTTCGCAGGGCTTTTCCTGTCTACCTGGCCAGTGCATCTGAGTTCAGATTGCTTTCTAGAGCGGTCACAATGGTGCACTTTGGGATACCGCCCGGAGGCCAATACCATCGATTTGCGGCCACACTAAGCCTAATCTGACATGGCAATACCGATTTCAGCGCTACTCCTCTCATCGGGGAGGAATACAGAAATCGGTTTAAAGATCCCTTTATATTGATATAAAGGGCCTTGTTGTGTGGACGGGTGCAGGGTTAAATCAGTTTAATGCTGCTAAATTCGGTTTAAACGTGTAGTGTAGACCAGGCCTTAGAATATTAGTATATCTCTTTGCAGTCAATATGGTTGGCTGGAAAGAAACACACAACTCTCCTTCTGTTTGTCCTTTGTTGCCTTAGTAAAGGTCTCTCAGCCAACAGCTGCTGAGTATTAGCATGTGACCTAGTCAACTATCCCAATTGAAATCAGAGTACTAAAAGCAAGTTGTGCCTGTTGTACATCCCCCTTCTCTTCCCTTCTTCAGTGCAAAGAGTGGCTATGCTGTTGTCCCATACCTTCAATTTCCTCTCATGAGATTCCGTGCAGCCACCACAATAAAAAATTGCTCAGGGTGCTTTTCACCAATCTAGTGTGACTTGGCACTAACCTGAACTGAGGGGAAAGTAGCCATTCACAACAGACAGTGCAATGCAATCATTTACATTTCACTTTGAATTTTAATCCATAAAACCATTTCCATGTTAAAAAAAAATACAATCAAATTGGTTTTAAAATAGCTGTTTTTCACCCATGCAAATAACCAGCCAAACTATTTTTTGATGTTTTCTAGTATCTAAGCCAAAATTTTCAATAAATGCATAAATTAAATGGGTATCTACAGCTTGATTCTAATTTCTTAAAGATCACATTTTTTAAAAAAAAAGATCATTTTAATGGGTACCTTAAGTGACAATGAAAATGTAAAGCTAAGAGAGGAGGGGGAAACATCTTCATTTTTTCACTGAAGAAAAAAATAAATTAGATCTGCGAGAAATATTTGAGGTCTCTAGATTTTGGTAAGAATAGGGAACAGACATTTTAAATGTTTAGCTCTTAGATTTTTTTTTTTTAACCTGTAACTCTTAACATATATCTGTTGAATCCTGGGGACAATGTGTGCTCCCTTTTTTGGGTAAGGGAACACCTATATGTGGCTAAACCTTCCCAATACTGACAGTTGCTGCCTTAATTTCTGAAGATAGTAACTACAGATGCCGAATGAATTGTATCATTTATTCAGAATTCTTCATAGCTCTTTCTTTCAATAGTATTCATCAATACTTGGACTGTTTACTGTAGAGAATTTGAGCAAAAAAATCCTACCCTGTGCTAACAACATTGGTAGTTCAGTGTGCACAAGGTTCCCATAGCAGCCAGCGTTTTTACTACTATGTCAGTTAAATGCAAATCCATGACTGCACCTGAACTCCTCCCTCAGTGTTGGGGTCTTGTACAATAGAAGTAATCTCCTAAGAAAATGCCAATGGGGTTTTATGCTCTTATCCTGTAACATTCCAGCTACTAGAGAGGAAAGAGATGCTTTTCCAGTATGTTACACTCTCAGCATTCCCTAAACTAGCTCCAATTAGTTCTAACTTGGTCCCCCTTCTGCCAGCGTCAAGCTCTGCATTAAGCAGGTGAAACAGCGAATCAAATGAGACTTAATTATGTCCTGTTTGCATTTCCTAACATGGTTGATCTGCTCAATCACACATCTTAATGTGGTTGAACTGTACATTTAGCATGTCAAATGTATTGGCTCTCATATTGTTTAGAAATACAGAATTTTGTATTTATATTACTAGAAAGATAAACAGAGGTTAAACAGAAAAGAACCGTCTCACACATATAAGGCATTTAATGAATCCATGCAAAACACATTTCTAAGTCCCTTTGAATTTCACTGTTGAGATTCTTTGCCACCAGAGAATCTATAATCTTCAGCAGTGAAAGGCCAGTATATTAAGATAAATACCTCGAGGGAGTTACCAAATCCCTAGATATCAGCCCTGTTTTGTAGATGAATGGCAGGTAAACACAGTTTATTTATGCAAAAAAAAAAGGTACAACATGCGGGCATTTTAAATGAGCTCAAGGTGATCCTTACCGCCATTCTAAATAACACAATTAGCTTGAGCACAGCACACCACAGGGAAGGCAAAGAATGAAAGCTTCTCACTTATGCATGCAATTAAACTCCTGGCTGGTATAGCCTTCCAGGGGGGTTGTCTTTTGATATGACTCATTTGTGTAAATTTTTTAAACTCAATAGGCTCAACTCCAACTGGGCCAATGGAGGACACATCCTTCACCCCCTGGTGGCTCCATTAAAAGGTTATTGATTCCAGATTTGGACCAGAGGGACAGTAACAATGGTGACTAAGAGAAATGTAGAGGGAGCAATTTGGTGCTCATCCACTCTCATTTGTGTTTATACAGAAAAGGAAGATGAGAGCGCAGCGCCCTGAGGCTCTATTTATCTATAAGTGAAGCCTTATGGGAACTAGGAGAGGTCAGTCTTGTCTCAAGACAACAAAAGTTTTACACTGCTGCAAGTCAAGACCAAGTGAAAATTCACTCTTCCCTTCACCACAATAGGCTTTCTAGTATTTCTCTCCTTCCTATTGATGCCATTCAACCCTTGCATTACATGTTCCAGTAATAAAACTTAGCTGAATGTCCAGCCAAAGCATTTTTGTTTTGTTTTGTACACCATGAGTAGGCAGATCCTTATCTTTGTAGGAGCTGAATGACTAAAGGAAGGTTAGAAGACATATCTACATTTTTCCATGGCTGATTGTGGCCTTGATTCTGCAAACATACATGCTTAACGTGAAACACATAAGTAGTCCTGTTGAAATCAATGGAACTATGCTCACATCCTTAAAGCTAAGCATGTACTTAAGTGTTTACAGGATCAGGGTCTTTACCTGGTCCCCAAGAACGGATAATTGAATTCTATATAGTTGACACTAAATCTGAGGATTTATGGTCCTGTGAAAATACTTAAGCTATTACAGGGCAAAGGATTTATATGGTTTTATTCTGCCTCATAGTGAAAAAGCCTCAGAGCAAACATTGATGTATGCCTGTGTGGAGCATAATGTCACTTTCCAGTTTGATTCAACTGTAATAAATTTATTAGCAAGACAAGCTACACAATTATTGGTAAGGATCAGCCTCAAAAGAGTTGGATTATAAATGTGTCACCATAGAGAATAACATGTGGTGTATTTCTTTTTATAGTAGTTATAGTGGCCTATAACAGAATAAGCAGAATCCAATGCAATCACTCCAACATCATTGGACTTGATTTTAAAGGGATGCCATCAACTTAAAACAGAAGACACTTCTTTCTGAACTTTTTCTAACTTACTGTTGTAAGTCACTCTTACAAGTATAACTGAGGAAACAAAAAATATTTTTCTTTCATTTTTAACTTTGTGTATAATTATTACTGTACTCTCTGTTATGTCAGCTTACCCTGTTTGTGTGCCTCTTGCATCCGGCAAGTAAAGGATTTCTAGTTCTTTTCATTGCAGAAGTAACACTGAGAATCTCAACTAGTAAAAAAAAAAAGTTTGTCTCTGTGATTCTTCCTCATATACATGCACTGTTCATGCATCTCTTACAAAACCACAGAGTTGGCCTTTGGGACCCTTGAAATCCTCAGCCACAGATGTCTTGGTTTTTATTATGTGCTCCAAACCAAGATGCTAGATGTGTGCCAGATCCCTTCCAGCTGCTAAAGCAGATTGCACCCAAGCATGCTCCTCTGCAGATCACCCAGTGTAGTCTCTAGCCATCAGGAGAGGCACCTCAGTAATGGGAAGACAGCATGCTGTAGTGGACTAAGTATGGAACTGACAGCAAGGGATTTTTGCATTTCAGTCCTACCTCCAATACTGACTCCCTCTTTGGCTTTAGAGAAGTCACAGCCCCTACTACAGGTGTGATAAAATTCAGAAGAATGCACTCAAACCAGGGGCGGCTCTATGTATTTTGCCGCCCCAAGCATGGCAGGCAGGCGGCTTTCGGTGACATGCCTGCAGGAGGTCCGCCGGTCCTGCGCCTTCAGCATACCCACCGCCGAAGCTGAGGGACCGGGTGGATCTCCTGCAGGCATGTCGCCAAAGGCACTCTGACTGCCGCCCTCACGGCAACTGGCAGGCCGCCCCTCGCAGCTTGCCGCCCCAGAAACACGCTTGGTGCACCGGTGCCAGGAGCTGCCCCTGACTCAAACCCTACAGTACTCAGAGCCTAGTAGCATCCAGCATCCCCAGATTTATTTGGAGAATTGGCATTTGAAATTTTGTTCTAGTTGGCAACTATGCCTGGGCCAGCACATTGACGGTTGCATATTTGCAATGCAGTTTGATCCAGAGTGGGTACCAACATGAACAGTGAATAATGCAACCCAGCACAGAATGGACTGTCCCATCTAGTACTGAGTAGTGGAGAATTAGTTTCCCATACAGACTCACTGTATGTAGGCAATGGATGAAATACCGATCTCATTGAACTCATTGAAGTTTTGCCATTGACTTCAGTGGAGCCAGAATGTCGCCCAGTATACCTCAAAAATATATGTTGGTAGTAGAGCTGGGAAGCTGTCCTATGAGAACTTGATATTTCAAAAGTTTTTCCTGTCCTTTATTGGTACAAAAAGTTGAAATCTGAAAAGATTTTGTAAACAGATAATAATAATAATAGTAAGAAGAAAATTCAGATCAGGTTAAAACATTTTGTTTCTGTAACTTCAAAATATCATATTTAAATTGACATATGCAATTTCTTACTTTTAGTACAAATTAAAATTTTGACATGAAAAGTAAATGAAAACCAAAACTTTTCATCCACAAAAATGTCTAAAAATGGAAGATTTCAACAATGTCAAAACTTTTGTCATTTTTTTTTATTGGGAGATTTGGCAAAACTGACCCTTCCCCACAACAGGTTTGGTTTAATCAAACCTGAATTTTCCAGCAAAAAACATTTTGTCAGAAATTTTCTGACCAGCTATATGCAATGCTTATGCAATGCTAGCACTAGCTTAGGAGCCCACAACGAAAGGATAGAGAGAAAGAGAGATGGAAAACTTTAACCACAGTTAATTAGCTTCAGTGGAGCTCAAGACAGTATAATTTTGGGTTCATGGAGATGGGCATCCCAATGGGACATTGCACCCTACATTCCTCACAGTGATATTATTATGATTGAGTAGGGCATAATTACGATGCACTTTATGTAAGATAAGTCATGTGAGGCATCATTGGAAAAGTTATGATTTGCTGCATATGATTATCCTATTTGTGTGCGTGTATCATTTTTGTAGCTGAAGTTATCAATATTGGCTATGTATGTGTATTTCAAATGTAATTACACCTGGGTAACAACCACTAGACAAGATGCTTTCAGTCTAGATAGTGGGTGGGGAAGGGCCTATTTAGGGTAATGGGCCATTAGGAAAAACCAATAGGCCATAGGAGACGCTTATCCCCCACCTGGTGAGCCTTCCTGAGAACTACAGACAGCCTGTAAGTAATGGTTGCGATGACTCTAAAAGGACATGTGATAAGACCACATGTCTCTAGACTCCATCTTGGGATGTCAGTATTTTTCCACAGACTGGTCTGGGAACCAAGCTTTGGGAACAAAGGGTTCCCACCATATGCAAAAGTTATATAAGTCAGGAAGTGACATCATCTGGTGTTCTTTGCTCCCCACAGAAGAAGACTCCTAGAAAAACCTGAGGAACAAAGACTGAACTGGGGAAGTGCCAGACCCAGGCTAGAGGGATTTCTAGCCTGTGAATGAGACAGCTGGGGATTCCAAGCTGTAAAGCAAGTGCAGCTTGTCCCTTAAGAATCTGCAGCCTGCTTGTATCATCTCTTAGGCTGAAAATCTGCTATTCATATCCCATCTCTTTAGTCCAGCTATCGGGGAGTTGCATTCTTAAGCTTAGTTTCCATTTTTTGTTTATTTGCTAGGTAATCTGCTTTGCTGTTTGCTATCCCTTATAAACACTTAAAATCTACCTTTCGTAGTTAATAAACTTGTTTTTGCTTTATCTAAACCCGTCAGTTGGAGTGAAGTGTATGGGAATCTTAGCTCAGGGGCAAAAGGCTGTTGCATATTCCTTCCACATTGACGGAGAGGGCGAATTTTATGAGCTTATGCTGTACAGTTCCCTGTGCAGCTCAAGACAGTATAATTTTGGGTTTATACTCCAGAGCGGGTGCGTGCCTGAGGAGCTAGGAGTTGCCTTTGCTGTAGCCTTCCTATGCAGAGGCTGGTCAGAGAGCCTGCATATAACGTATGTGTGCTGGTGAAAGTGCAGGCTGGAGGGCTTTTCAGTTTGTCACAGCAGTACAATATAAGAGGGAGCCCAGGCTGGTAGGTCAGGGGGCTCAGTGGTACCCCAGTTCCAGGTGACACCCCGGGGGAACCCATCACACACGGCTCCTAGAGTTAGGCAGCAGTGCATATACGCACAGGCAGAAATATAGCTGCCTCAGGAACTTTTATGTTGAAAAGACTTCGTGAGTTTAGGTGCTTACAGAGTTCGGTGAAAGTTTTGTGAATTGACGTGGAGCCAAAACTGGAATTTAAGTGCCTAAAACAGGAATGTAGGCTCTGAAATCTTTTTGTTGATCCCACCGTTAGAGGCAAATTCTGCCTTTGCTTACATCTGTGTCAACCCTTTGGCTTCAACTAACTTCAGGTGGATTGGTTGACTGTATGTGAGAGCAGCATTTTGTCCTTAATCTGAGATTGTGAATTTGTCAATGGTGGAAAAATTCCCAAAAGACATATTGCATTGTCTCTGATGTTGCTTTATTCCTCAATCCTGCAATGTATAGTGAACCGATCGATTGCTGGTCTCACGCTGAGCCTCACTGAAGTCCACCTGCATGCTACAAGAGGCAGGATTGGAACCTCCTCCACATCCTTTTTTTTCTGTTTCCCCCTGAGTTCTTTGGATTTCTCATACCTAAGAATATAATTATTGCCATAGCAGATCAGACCACTGATCCACCTACTCAGTTTCCACTACCAAATGCTTCATATGCTGTTAAAGAGCTCTTCTTAACCCTTAACCCTTAGTGAACAAGCTACCTATACCAACAGGAGAGCTTCTCTCATCATCATAGATACTCCACCTCCCAGAGAGGCAGTAGCTAAGTTGATGGAAGAAGCCCTCCTGTCAGCACAGCTCTGTCTACACCCAGGGTTAGGTCACTATAACTATGTCACTCAGGGGTGTGGATTTTCAGACCCCTGAGTGATGTAGTTGTACCCACATAAGTTCTGACTATAAAACAAACCTGAGTGTTTGGCTTAGGCCCTGAAGCATAAGGATGTATATCCCTTCCTGTTGATCTTATTTCCCTATCCAGTGTAACAGTGGATGTTCTCATTATCCAGCCAGGCAAACATCAGATCCTTTGCGGACAGCCCTGAGAGGGAAATCCTTCACAGTTCATGTCAACAGACAGCTCAAAAAACAAACTGCCCTACCTGACATTCTCTCAGAGGTCGGGGGTGGGGTGGCAGGCAGAAGGGAAAGGGGAAGCTTGCAGGAGGAAGTGAATGCCACCCAACACTCCTAATTCACGTGGAAGCCCTGGCATATCAGGGAAGCCATCTGGCATACTTGAGCCCTGTGGGAGTGGAGTTCTGTTCCTGTGCAGTTTAGAATTGTTGGATGGTGAATGCTTCTTACTGTTAACTCATACTTTGGCACCTCATGTCACTGCACATCTTCTCACCGAGGCAGCCACACAGGGAACAGACTGCTGCTGTTGAGCTTCTAAGCCTTGCATTAGTGGCACCTCTCCGTTACAATGCAAACAGATAACGTGCACGGATTGTGTCTTGTCACCTTGTAATGCTTTTTTCAGAATTAGCTCTGTCACACTGTCTGGAGCAGCTCACAACCCCAGGGCAGACTGTCAGAAAAGACGGCAGATACCCCACACTGATATGTTCTATAATTAGATTTCAACAACCCAGTAACAAATGTGAACTCCTGGATCACTATACCAGTCTTACCATGGAGTCACAGACAGACCCCTTAGCCCCACCAGTCTATCTTATCATCCAGATAAACTGAACTTTGTGACAAAAGGTTATTAAAACAAAAAAATCACAACACATGAGGTGTCTCCCTGTCCCAAAGACCAGTCACTTATCCCAGATCAATTGATGCTCCAGATCTTACACCAAAGACAATGATGGCAGCCAATTCTATAAACTAGCTAAAGATTTATTAGCCAAGAAAAAAGAATGAGAGTTATTGGAGGTTAAAGAAGGTAAAATATTAATAACAGGTAAATTGGTTTGTAACTCTAAATGGTGGCAGTGGTTTAATAAATTGCCAGTTTCCCAAAGGTCTTCAGGGCTACCCAGAATAACTCTGGAGATCTCCATCTTCCCTGTCAGTTTTGTCTTTGACCTCTGATCATCAAACACAATGACCACTCACTTTGAAATTAGAATTGTTCTGTTAAAGTCCTTAAATCCTTCATTAGCATTGCACAAGATTTCTTTTATGGATAACTTAGTTACAAGGGTATTTACTATGTAAATAGGTGCCACAGGATTCTTTGCTGCTTTTACAGATCCAGACTAACACGGCTACCCTCTGATACTTGATACTATGTAAATGTTTGCTATTACATTATGACAGGAACAGATAAGTGAAAACAATGCATGTAACATCTCATTAGTTTTATGAAATAAAAACACCCCAAGCACATACACATTTATAATTGCTTTGATCTAATTGTGACAAAGTTCCTCCTCTACCTTGGTGGGTCCTGCGCTTATTTGGCAGATTTGCTCACCTCAGTGATCTTCCCCACAGTCTGGGTCAACTTCTCCTGTGTCTGATCAGGAGTTGGGAGGTTTGGGGGGAACCCAGGCCCACCCTCTACTCCAGGTTCCAGCCCAGGGCCCTGTGGATTGCAGCTGTCTATAGTGCCTCCTGTAACAGCTGCATGACAGCTACAACTCCCTGGGCTACTTCCCCATGGCCTCCTCCAAATACCTTCTTTATCCTCACCACAGGATCTTCCTCCTGGTGTCTGATAATGCTTGTACTCCTTAGTCCTCCAGCAGCACAACCTCTCACTCTCAGCTCCTTGCACCTCTTGCTCCCAGCTCCTCACACGTACTTCCTCTCCTCTGGCGCCCCCTCACCTGACTGGAGTGAGCTCCTTTTTTAAACCCAGGTGCCCTGATTAGCCTGCCTTGATTGGCTGCGGGTGTTCTAATCAGCCTGTCTGCCTTAATTGGTTCTAGCAGGTTCCTGATTACTCCAGTGCAGCCCCTGCTCTGGTCACTCAGGGAACAGAAAACTACTCATCCAGTGACCAGTATATTTGCCCTCTACCAGACTCCTGTACCCTACTCGTTTGGATCTGTCACATAATACACAAGTGAATGTATTGGAGACAATTTTTTATTTCAGAAGGTGGAGAAAGCCACAAGGGGAGATGCTGTTCTAGATTTGATTTTGATGAATTGGAAGGAACTGGTTGAGAATTTGAAAGTGGAAGGTAGCATGAGCGGTGGGTGAACCCCTGCTTTGGGGAGGCTAGCTCACTGGCAGTGCCCCCACATGCTGGAGCCCTGAACCCCATCCCAACAGGAGAAGCCCTGAGGGGGGGCCCCCCATGACTGGAGGAGCCCCACCCTTCCTGCCAGAGCAACACCTGGGCCAAGCCACCAGACCCCCTACCCATTGCCTCCCTCGACTGCCAGTCCCCTGCCAGACTGGTCCCAGTGCTGGGTTGAGCTACCAGCCCCCACCCCCCCCAATGGCCCTTGATAGAGTGGCTGACTCCCAGCGCAGGACTGGCACCAGAACCTGGCCAAGCTGCTGTCCCCAGTACCCAGATGAGCTGCCAGGCCGGCCCCAGCGCCAGGCCAGCTGGACCAAACTGCCATTCACCTGGCCCTGAAGGCCCTTCCCCGGTCGAGCCACTGCCCCCCACCATCAGTGCTGGGCTGAGCTACCATCCCCCTGAGCACCTAGATGGCCCTCCAAGCACTGAACCCACCTGGAAAAGCCTTCTTACTACCCCTCCGTTTCTGAGGAGGAGAGATGCTGTGAGCAACAGGAGAAGCAGCAGGTGGTCGGGGAGTCCGGGAAGGGGTGAGGTGGGGCCACCATAGCCCAGGTGTCTGGTGGCGGGCGGGTGGCAGCACTAGGAAAGGCTCAGCCTTCCCCAACCTATTATATCTGCTGCCCATGGAAGGCAGCTTGGATGAAAGTGATCATGAAATGGTAGTGTTCACGATTCTAAGAAATGGTAGGTGGGGAAAACAGCACAATAAAGAGCATGGATTTCAAGAAGGCAGATTTTAGCAAACTCAGGGAGTTGGTATGTAAGATCCCATGGGAAGCAAGTCTAAGGGGAAAAACAGTTCAAGATAGTTGGCAGTTTTTTAAAGAGACATTATTAAGGCAAAAGAGCAAACTATCCCGCTGTATAGGAAAGACAGGAAGTATGGCAACAGATCACCCTGGCTTAACCAGGAGATTTTCAATTATCCTAAACTAGGTCAAATTACAAAGGATGAATACAAACAAACAATGCAAGCACATTGGGACAAAATTAGAAAGGCCAAGGCACAAAACGAGATTAAACTAGCTAGAAATATAAAGGGTAATAAGAAAATGTTCTACAAATACATTAGAAGCAAGAAGAAGACCAAAGACAGAGTAGGCCCATTGCTTAATGAGGGGTGAAAGACAGTAACAGAAAATGTGGAAATGCCAGAAGCGCTAAATGACTTTTTTGTTTCAGTTTTCACCAAAAAGTTTAGTAGAAACTGGACACCTAACTTAATGAATGCCAGTGAAAATGAGACAGAATCAGAGGCTAAAATAGGAAAAGAACAAGTTAAAAATTACTTAGACAAATTAGATGTCTTCAAGTCACCAGGGCCTGATGAAATGCATCCTAGAATACTCAAGGAGCTGACTGAGTAGATATATGAGCCATTAGTGATTATCTTTAAAAAGTCATGGAAGATGAGAGATGCGAGAGGACTGGAAAAAGGCAATTACAGTGCCAACCTATAAAAAGAGGAATAAAGACAACCTGATGAATTACAGACCAGTCAGCTTAACTTCAGTATCCAAAAAGATAATGGAGCAAATAATTAAACAATCACATTGTGAACACCTAAAAGATAATAAAGTGCTAAGTAACAGTCAGCATGAATTTGTCAAGAACAAATTGTATCAAACCTACCTAATAGCTTTCTTTCAGAAGGTAACAAGCCTTGTGGCTAGGGGGGAAGTGGTAGATGTGATATATCTTGACTTTAGTAAGGCTTTTGATACTGTCTTGCATGACCTTCTCATAAGCAAACTGGAAATATAACCTAGATGGAGCTACTATAAGGTGAATGCATAACTGGTTGGAAAACCGTTCCCAGAGAGTAGTTATCAGTGGTTCACAGTCAAGCTTGAAGGGTGTATCATGTGGGGTACCACAAGGATAAGTTCTGGATCCAGTACTGTTCAATATCTTCATCAATGATTTAGATAATGGCATAGAGAGTACACTTATAAAGTTTGTGGATGAGACCAAACTGGGAGGGTTGCAAGTGTTTTGGAGGAAAGGATTAAAATTCAAAATGATCTGGACAAACTGGAGAAATGGTCTGAAGTAAATAGGATGAAATTCAATAAGGACAAATGCAACGTTCTCCACTTAGAAAGGAACAATCAGTTGCACACATACAAAATGAGAAATGACTGCCTAGGAAGGAGTACTGCCGAATGTGATCAGGGGGCGGAGGTCATTGTGCATCACAAGCTAAATATGACTCAACAGTGTAACACTGTTGCAAAAAAAGCAAACATCGTTCTGGAATGTTGTGACAGGGTGGATTAGGTCTGGAGGCCCCCTTCTGGAGACTTCATGGCCCTGCCTGACCCCCTCATCCTAATAAATAAATAAAACCAGAGGAGAAGTCCTCAAGGCAGCCTAGAGGGGAGGAGAAGTCCTTTGGGGAGCAGCTAATCAGAGGCAGAACAGTTAGTTGCTTCCTGGAGCTCAAAGAGGGAGAACTAGGTGCCTGGACGAGCAGCAGGACCATGAATAAGTAGTGCAGGCAGGCTGAGCCCAGGGGACTGAACTCAGAACCTAGCCATACCAGGTGAGGGTACCATGGTGGGCTGTGCTCGTGTAGGTGAAGACTGCTCCCAGGGAGGGCTGCTAAAAAGACACCAACCAAGGGTACTGAGATGGGCCTCTGTTGGGCTGTTAAAGTAGGCAGTAACTCCAGGGAGGAAGCCTTGGTGCTATTCTACCCATATCAGGACAGTGAGAAAGAACTAGAGACTGTATACCTGGAATGGGGGACAGTGAGTATGACTTGGCCAAAGGGTTGAGTCGCTGAAGACCCACCAAAGAACTATTAGCTGGGGGATCACTCATGAGAGGTAGGTGCCACCCACTGTAAGAACTGAAAGAAAAACAGACTTGCACCTGACCAGAAAGGAGGCTCCCACAAGAGGTGGCTGTCGCACCTTTGAAAACTGAGTGATTGCAGGCACATATTGGCTGACAGGGGGGACGCTTGCAAGAGGTGGGTGCTGACCCTATTACAGATGTATAGCAAGAGTGTTGTAATCAAGACACAAGAAGTAATTCTTCTGCTCTACTCCACACTGATTAGGCCTGAATTGGAGTATTGTGTCCAGTTCTGGGAGCCACATTTCAGGAAAGATGTGTACAAATTGGAGAAAGTCCAGAGAAGAGCAACAAAAATTATTAAAGGCCTAGAAAACATGACCTATTGAGTTTGTTTAGTCTGAAGAAGAGAAGGCTGAAGGGGGACATGATAACAGTTTTCAAAATGCATAAAAGATTGTTACAAAGGAGGACGGAGGAAAAATGGTTCTCTTTAACCTCTGAGGATGGGACAAGAAGCAATGGGCTTAAATTGCAGCAAGCCAGTTTAGGTTGGACATTAGGAAAAACTTCCTGTCAGGGTAGTTAAGCACTAGAATAAATTGCCTAGGGAGATTGTGAAACCTGTCACTGGATTTTTAAGAGCAGGTTAGACAGACACTTGTGAGGGATGGTCTAGATAATACTTAGTCCTACCTTGAATGCAGGGAACTGGACTAGAAGACATCTTGAGCTCCCTTCCAGTTCCTTGATTCTATGAATTGACCTGAATATACTGTAGCATGACCTGATCAGACAGCAATACAAGTTCTTAAAACTGAGGGTTATCACATGACATCCAGTAATTTCCAGCATGGTGCAGAATTCAGGGCAGCTCATGAGTAAGTGTACTGAGGTGGGAGAGTTTTCTTGCAGTTTTTAGGTCTGATATGTTGCATAGTGCATGGGGCTTTGAGTCATGACCCGGTTCATGCACACTCTCTTTTTTGTATCAGCTAAGTGAAAATGTATGGTTTTCATAGTTCTCTGGGCCCTTGTCTCTCAGTGAGTATATTCCCAGAATTGTTGTTCACATTAAAAAAACAATTTCTTTTCCAAACCACTTTTCAACATATTCCTAATGAATGTAATGTGGAAAAATGAATTTTGGTACAGGCTCTTCTTGTGCCATCCAATGATTATTAATTTGCAAACCCTCAACCTCTGACCTGAACTTTTGCTGAAGTCTAGGCAAGGAAGAAGCTCCTTTTGAAGTTTTCAAACTTAGCATACCTTGGAATGTAGGATTTCTAGCACTTTGACTGGTGGAAGCCTGGATGAATTATTGTAGCAGTTTTTTTCTGTTTTAACAGTGGTTTCTGATCCCTCTACTGATCACACAGTATCTAAGCAAAGGCTCCAATTCATAACCAGTTTACAGCCATTAGTCTAAACAGGGCCAAGAGTGTCTTTTATCGCCTCTTGTCTTTTGAAACCCTATACTCCAACACAGAAATACTCACTCAATCAGCAAGACACTAAAACAAGGAATAAGAAACTCACTAAAAACACCTCAGAGAATAGATCAAGACAACAAAATACACAGGGACAAGCTACTAAAATAAAGTCCATTCTAGCAAAACAAAAAAATCCAGCTCAACCTTTTTCTCATCCCAACTAAACCAAGAGACATCTATTTCTGATGCTAGTGCAGGTTTCACTAGCAAATTTTTTATCACCTATGAAAAGCAGTCAGATGTAAATCCCTCAAACGGTAGTGCCATATCCCACAATTTTATAGTGAGGCTTGTGATGTTTGTTTTTTCTTAAAGACCCAGTTCTTAGGGGCAATGTGATTATGAGAAATAACTCAGTTTCCATTTAAAAAAATTTTTTTCATCCTCGTTGTTGCAGATTTAAAAAAATCTGAAGATATGACTGAAGTGCACTCTAAAGGCTCAGAAACTAGAAGGCAAATAAAAAGAACACCAGTCCTATTATTTTTGGAAAAAATATTTAAACATTTAACCCAATATTGTGGTATTTTGAGACCTGCATAATTATTTTGTTGCACTTGAGATTAGAAAAACTATTATTCTCATTTAAAATATAGCTAAACAAACAATGAAGAAAATTATTATGGTTTTGGTTTAGTAAACAGCCATGGTAGACCTTCTGGAAATAGCTTAATTTCTATTACATTTAGAATGTTAAAAATTGCATTTGAATTATTTTATCCATACTTTATAAAAAAGCAAAAATCAATGAAATTGCTAAACCATGACACAGAATTAAATGTGATTTAAATGTATTAAGCATCCATATCAAGTGACTGTGTTTGAAGAACAATCCTAGTTTTTAAATAAACAATATATTTACCATTTCCTCCTCATACAGACCCTCTAAAATGAGTTTTAGTTCAATGTATTTTATACGGTGATAGAAGGTAGTGGCTGTTTTCTCCAATCTCTCCCTCTCTCTCCAATAGTGTCTCTTCATCTTAGCTTTACTTCATACCTGCCCCCTTATCTTCTTCTCCCCTGTCCTGTCCCTCTCACCTCCTTTCCCTTCCCATTTCTTTCCACTTAGCTGAACCCACAAAAACACAAAATGTAAGAATGACCATACTGGGTCAGACCTGTGATCTATTTAGCCCAGTTTCCTGTCTTCCAACAGAAGGGAATGAACAGAGCAATTATTGGTGATCCATCCCCTGTCATCCACTCCCAGCTTTTGGCAGTCAGAAACTAGGAACACTTGGAGCACGGAGTTTCATCCTGACCATCTTAGTTAATAACCACTGATGGACCTAGTGTCCATGAACTTATCTAATTCTTTTTTGAATCCACTTATACTTTTGGCCTTCACAACATCCCCGTTGTAATGACTTTCACATGTTGACTGTGTGTTGTGCAAAGTACTTCTTTTTGCTTGTATTAAACCTACTGCCTATTGATTTCATTGGGTGGCCCTTGGTTCTTTTGTTATGTGAAGGAATAAATTCTTCTTTATTCACTTTCTCTACACTAGTCATTATTTTATAGACCTCTATCATATGCCCTCTTAGTCATCTCTTTTCCAAGATGAAAACTCCAAATATTTTTAATCTCTTCTCATATGGAAGCTGTTCCATATACTTAATCATTTTGTTGCCCCTTCTCTGTCTTTTCCAATTGCATTTTCTTTTGAGATTGGGCAACCAGAACCGCATGCAGTATTCAAGAAGTGGGCATACCACAGATTTATATAGTGGCATTATGATATTTTCTGTCTTATCTATTCCTTTCCTAATGGTTCCTAACATTCTGTTAGCTTTTTTGGCTGCTGCTGCATATTGAGCAGATATTTTCAGAGAGCTATCCAGAATGACTCCAAGATCTCTTTCTTGAGTGGTAACACCTATTTAAGATCCCATCATTTTTTATGTACAGCTGGGATTCTAGTATCAGAGGGGTAGCCGTGTTAGTCTGGATCTGTAAAAAGAAACAAAGAGTCCTGTGGCACCTTAAAGACTAACAGCTGTATTGGAGCATAAGCTTTTGTGGGTGAATACCCACGTCGTCAGACGTACGATGCATATGAATGACAAAGTGGGTATTCACTCACGAAAGCTTATGCTCCAATACATCTGTTAGTCTTTAAGGTGCCACAGGACTCTTTGTTGCTTTTAGATGGGATTCTTCTTTTCCAATGTGCATTACTTTTCATTAATCAACATTGAATTTCATCTACCATTTTGTCAAGTATCAGAGGGTAGCCGTGTTAGTCTGGATCTGTAAAAGCAGCAAAGAGTCCTGTGGCACCTTATAGACTAACAGACGTTTTGGAGCATGAGCTTTCGTGGGTGAAAGTGGGTATTCACCCACGAAAGCTCATGCTCCAAAACGTCTGTTAGTCTATAAGGTGCCACAGGATTCTTTGCTGCATCTACCATTTTGTTGCCCAGTTACCGAGTTTTGTGAGATCCTTTTGTAACTTTTTGACATCAGCTTTAGACTTAACTATCTTGAGTAATTTTGTATTATCTGCAAATTTTGCCACCTCACTTTATCCCTTTTTCCAGATCATTTATGAATATGTTGAAAAGCACTGGTTCCAATACAGCTTCCTGGGGGATACCACCTCTCTCCATTCTGAAAATTAACCATTTATTCCTACCCTTTTTTCCTGTCTCTTAACCAATTACTGATCCATGTGAGACCCTTCCATCTTACCCATCACTGCTTACTTTGCTTAAGAGCCTCTGAGGGACCTTGTTAAAGGCTTTCTAACAATCCAAGTACACTATATTCACCTGATCATCCTTGTTGATCCCCTCATAGAATTCTAATAATTTTCCTTTACAAAAGCCACCTTGACTCTTCCCCAACAAATCATTTCATTTATATGTGAGATAATTCTGTTCTTTATTTTAGTTTTAACCAATTTTTCTGGTACTGAAGTTAGGCTTATTGACCTGTAATTTCCAAGATGGCCTCTGAAGCCTTTTAAAAAAATTGGTGTCCCATTAACTACCCTCCAGTCATCTGGTTCAGAAGCTGATTTAAGTGATTGATTATATACCACAGTTAATAGCTCTGCAGTTTCATATGTGAGTTCCTTCAGAACTCTTGGGTGAATCCCAGCTGGTCCTGGTAACTTATTAGTGTTTAATTTATCAATTTGTTCCAAGCCCTCTTCTATTGACACCTAAATCTGGGACAGTGCCTCAGATCTGTCACCTAAAAAGAATGACTCCAGTGTGAGGATCTCCCTCACGTCCTCTGCAGGAATCCTCTCTGCAATGGCCTTTTCTTCTTTGAGTGCTTCAATAGCACCTCGATTGTCCACTGGCCCCACTGATTGTTTGGCAGGCTTCCTGCTTCTGAAAATTTGCTGTTAGTTTTTGTGTCTTTTGCTAGTTGCTCTTCAAATTCTTTTTTGTCCTGCCATATTATACTTGTACACTTGATTTGCCAGAGTTTATGCTCCTTTCTATTGTCCTCAGTAAGAAATGACTTCCAGTTTTTAAAGGATGCCTTTTTTGCCACTCACCACTTCTTTTACTTTGTTGTTTAGCTACAGTGGCACCTTTTTGGTCCTCTGACTATGCGTTTTTTTAAATTTGGAGTATACATTTACTTTGAGCCTCTATTATGGTGTTTTAAAAAAGTTTCTTTGCAACTTCAATTTAACTGTTTTCCTCGTTTTTGTGTTGTTTCCCTTTCTGAAGTGAAATGCTACCATGGTGGTATTCTTTACCCCCCACCAGAACATTAAATATAATTATGTTATGTTCCATATTACCAAGTGGTTCAGCTATATTCACCTCTTGCACTGGATCCTGAGCTCCACTTAGTAATGAATCAAGAATTGCCTCTCCCCTTGTGGATTCCAGGACCAGCTGCACCAAGAAACAGTCATGTATGGTGTCTAGATATTTTATCTCTGCATGTCATCCTGAGCTGACATGTACCCAGCTAGTATGTGGATAGTTGAAATGCCCTCATTATTATTGGGTTTTCTATTTTTATAAACTGTCTAATCTCCTGGAGTATTTCATAATCACCATCACCTTTGTGGTCAGGTGGTCAATAATTAGGGCTCTACCAAATTCACGGCCACGGAAAACACGTTATGGACCATGAAATTTGGTCTCCCCGCCCCCATGAAATCTGGTGTTTTGTGTGTTTTTACTCTATATTATACAGATTTCACAGGGGAGACCAGCGTTTCTCAAACTGGGGGTCCTGACCCAAAAGGGAGTTTCAGGGAGTTCACACTGTTATTTTAGGGGCGTCATACTATTGCCACCCTTACTTCTGCCCTGTCTTCAGGGCTGGGCAGCTGAAGAGCAGTAGCTGCTGGCCAGGCACTCAGCTCTGCAGGGAGCAGCATAGAAGGGCAGCAATACCATACCATGCCATCCTTTCTCCTATGCTGCTGCTGGCGACAGCTCTGCCTTCAGAGCTGGGCAGCCAGAGAGTGGCAACTGCTGGCCAGGAACCCAGCTCTGAAGGCAGTGCCGTCACCAGCAGCAGCACAGAAGTAAGGGTAGCAGTACCACAACTCCCTTCACACACACATACACAATAACCTTGTGACTCCCACAACTCCTATTTGGGTCAGCACACCTACAATTACAACTCTGTGAAATTTCAGATTTAAATAGCTGAAATCATGAAATTTATGTTTTTTATGAACGTGAAATTGACTAAAATGGACCGTGAATTTGGTAGAGCCCTATCAAAAGTATATTCATACTGCTATATTCTTATTATTCAAATATGGAATTTCTATCTATAGAGATTCTGTGGTACAGTTTGAGTCATTTAAAATGTTTATGTTTACTATATTTCACTCAATATTTTCTTTCACATAAAGTGGCGCTCCCCCACCAGCTTGACCTGCTCTGTCATTCCTGTATATATTGTACCCTTGTATTACTGTGGCCCATTGATTATCATCATTCCACCAAGTGTCTGTGGTGCCTATTATAGCAATATCCTCATTTAATACCATCTGAGTATTTAGACTTCTAGCATTTCTATACAAGCACTTATAAAAATGTCTCTATTTAGCTGTCTGCCATTATGTGATATAATTGAATGGGAATCTTTTTCATTTGACTGTTTCTCTTCAGTTCCTACCTGTATCAACTTCTATCCTCTCCTCTTTACTAGGATAGAAGGAATCCCTGTTAGTAGATCTGACTGTGACTCCCAGTCCCAACACAGTTTAAACAAACTTTTCTTAGAAAAATGCAACAATCTGAACCAAGATGCAGACTTTTTTACACAGAAGAGTTCCAGCAAAGTCTTCTGGAGATGCTTCCAGTTACATATTGTGATTTGGATAATACAGTGATTCATGGGGAAAGAGGGAGATACATGACTGGCAGATGTGATGGTAAAATGGTATCCAATATTGAGAAACAGTAATAATGAAGGGATTGATGCAAGCCTGCACAGCTAAACACCTTTCAAGCAAGACAGGCCAGGAATATTTGGGCTCATCCTGAAGATAAAGAATCGCCTTGATTGTTAGACTTTATGGAAAAGTAAAATTTTGCCCAGTTAGGTTTAAAATGTTTAAAACACATGTGATAACTTCTTTTTGGTCAAAATGTAAGTGTGATATGCAGTAGGAATCACAGTAATTTTACTATATTGTGAGAGAAGAGAATATTAACAACTGCCAAGAAGAAAAGATCTTTGATAGTCAAGGGATAGAAGGTACTGATTTCCCCTGACCTTTACAGGGTCAAGAATGATCTTCTACATGAATGTATCATTGCTTCTTTCCTACATCCTACAGATGTCTCGGTGTTTTGTTTGAACAAAGCCTTTGAGTCTGGGATGTGACCTCTGCCACTCTATTACTACAAAAGCTTAATGATGAAAGAGAAAATGTAAAAGCAGTGGCATATAAAGATTGAGGATGGGTCTAGGCGACTGATCTAGGTACTGTGGCTAGGCCAACAACCTGGAAAAGATTTGGATTTAGAACTGATTTTTTCCTAAAGCAGGGCAAAGTAAAGCCATAGTAATTTCTAGGCAACTAAGCAGCATTACATTTGGGGATTTTGGAAAGTGCCTAAGGGCTTTATATATCATGTGTTAGTTCACAGCAGCTGAATGTAAATTTTAGTGCACATGAATGTGTTGCACACCAAGTGTCCATGTGCTGCTGTGTACTTAAAAACTTAAAAACTCCCTAGCATGGCAGGATAGATCAAAGCATACTGAGGAACTTTTAGTACAAGGCAGCAGGGTCCACATGGGACTTTGCATTGCAAGCTAGTGCAAGGTAGATTTACACCTCAGCTTGCTATGAACTAAGTGTTTATGTGGACAAGACCTTAGGAGCACATGTCACGTTGAAATAAAGACTTACATCCCGAAGCATGAGGGTTAATATCCTTGCTTATTTTCTTTTGCCTTAACTGTGGGCATTCTCATTATCCAGGTGAACATCTAATCCTTTGTGGGAGGCCCTGAGAGGAAAATCCTTTTCAGCTCAAGTAAGCTGGAAAAGCTAAATCAATAGGACTTGTGCTCCCAAGTCACAGTAAGCACCTATCAAAATCCCACTTAATGTCTGTTAAGTTCCTGCAGTTCTATTCCATTCTGTGCTTTCTCTTTACTGATCTAAAACTGCTGTTTCTAGTACATCTAATTTTATAGCCCTTCATTTGAATATGGTAGGGGAATATGTGGTGTAACAGACGGTCCCTTGCTAGATATATTGGATACCATTTTGGGCATGGAATATTTATTTTTACATTTTGAGTACAGCTTTGTATTCTGAAGCTACATTGATTGCCCTTTTACTGCTAGGGAACAATCCTAAGGACCTTACACAGACTGTGGGTATATAATGATCACTAAAAGAGCGTCCTGTATTGTTGCTAGGATGCACTGCTTTAGTAACACAGTAATTCCTATTAAACAATGTGTGCTAACATCTTTAAAGCAGATTCTAAGGCCCTGTCTACACTGACAAGTTTCTGCTCAGTAAAGCAGCTTTCTGAGTTGTAACTCCCAAGGTGTACACACTACCAAGCCACTTAGTGCACAGAAACTGCACAGTTGCAGCACTTAAAAAAACCCACCCCAGTGAGAGGTGTAGAGCTTTCTGTGCCAAGGCTACAGCGCTGTGGTGCCAGTGTAGACACCGTGGTCAATTACAGTGCTACGATTGGCCTCCAAGAGGTGTCCCACAATGCCTGTTCTCATCTCTCTGGTCATTGGTTTGAACTCTACTGCCCTGCCCTCAGGTGACCAACCATCATCCCCACCTTGTACATTCCTTTGGAATTTTGAAAATCCCCTTCCTGTTTGCTCAGTGATGTGTGCAGTGGTCTCAGTGTATCTTTCCAGGTGGCCATGCCTGCTCCACACACCAGGTGATTCCCACCTTGGAGCAATGCTGAGCTGCTGGACCTCATCAGCATTTGGGGAGAGGAGGCTGTCCAGTTACAGCTGAGCTCCAGCAGTGGGAATTATGATACCTATGGACAGATTTCACGATGCATGATAGAAAGGGACACACTGCAGTGCAGGGTCAAAGTGAATGAGCTGTGGAACACCTACCACAAGGGGCAGGAGCCAAACTGCCACTCCGGTGCAGCACTCACAAGCTGCCACTTCTACAAAGAGCTGGATGTGATAGTCGGCAGCAACCCCACCGCCACTGTGAAGACCACTGTGGATACTTTGGTGGCTCGTGTGCCAGTTGAGAGTGGACCGAGCCAGGAGGAGGAAATCTTGGACTAGGATGTGGAGAGGGAAGGGAACCCAGAGGTAGATGATGACTCGGCTGTCAGAGATGCATGCAGCCAGGAGCTCTTTTCTACCCCAGAGGAGGCTAGCCAGTCACAACTGTCAGACGTTGGCAAAGTGCAAACAGGAGAGGAGGCCCCTGGTAAGTGGATTTGATTTTGGGAATCACTACAGTGAGTTGTTTGAGGCAGAAGGGTTGCAGAAAGCAGGCTTGTCTCCCACCACATGCCTAGTCTAAGCGGCGGAACAGGCTGTTCATTGACTCCCTTATTTCATGGCAATCTTCCTCAATGATCTCTAGGAAACTCTCATGAAGATACTGGGCAATCCGCTGCTGCAGGTTCTTCTGCAGAGCTGCTTTGTTTCTTGCCCCATTAACGGTAACTTTTCTGTGCCACTGTGCTATCACGGGGGTCGGGGGAAACCATTGCTGCATACAGCTGAGCCACCTAGGGGCCAGGACAGAAGCCGCAATCTTGGAGAAGACCTTTCCTTGATTCCCTACTCACCCTCAGCAGCGAGATATCTTCCATAATGAACACAACCTGTGGAAAGTGTGGAGACAAAAATGATTTTCAGGACCCACTACAGTGCTGGCTCTCCCCAAAAGCCACGTGCCCAGTGTACAGCAGGGTCCAGGAAGAGTGATTCACCCTGCCCCTGTGGCTATTCACCACTTTGGGGGTCTTGTGGCTCATGTGGGCTTGCCTGGGGTCAACCAGTTAGTGACAGGTATGTGAATACTGGCTGTGTTTTAACTCACTGAATCAGTGTTCTGCGTGTTGCAAAGAATACTGCTTCTCTAAAAAGTTGCATTTAACTTCACAGAGATTACCTTGGGAGCCCAGCCTCCCTCTTTGGTATTGGTGGATGAACGCCTGTGCAGACTTAGAAAGCGGCCAAGAAGAACTAAGGAGGACTTTCTGCATGATGTCATGATGCACTCTGCCGTCGAGAAACAAGAATTGAAGGAGTGGTGGGTCAGCAAGAAGAGGGACTGAAAAGAGAACGCGGTACACCAGAATGAAGCCATGTAATGGCTCTTAAAGGTTATGGCGCACCAAGCAGACAAGCTCCAGGCGATACTAGCTTTGCAAACAGAGCAGCTCTGCATCCACCTTCCCCTGCAGCTGCTATTTCAAAACTCTTTCCCATGCTCCCTCCAGACACTACCAACACACTCTTATCAACCTCCTGGCTCCATTCTGTACCCGCTGCATTCCACTCCTGCCCCATCACAGTCCAGCCCTGCAGACTCCCAGCACCTACTGCACTCAACACTCATCCCTCTGCTGTTTAGCCCTGCTGAAGTACAGTACCTGCTGCATTGTACTCTGAAGGAGAAGGTTGGATATGATCCCTGGACATACACAAAACTTTAGCCATCCCAGGACCCCACCTACTTCTGGGACCATCCCTTCTCCCATCCCCCTCACCGCTGATGGGGTTTTTTTTTTGCTTGACTCTCTCCTGCGGTTATTGTTTTTCCATAAATAATTGTGTGGGTTTGAAAGCAATCTTTATTCTCTTAATTGAAAGCAAACAGAGCCCTGCAAAGCAACAGATAATTATGTTAAACCTTCATTGTCATAAACAGATAGTTAAGGGTTAATAGAATAGGAGTACTTCATGTCTCTTTTGACTGTAAAGGGTTAACAAGTTCAGTGAGCCTGGCTGTCACCTGACCAGAGGACCAATCAGGGGACAGGATATTTTCAAATCTTGAGGGAGGGAAGTTTGTGTGTGTGCTGTTAGTTTTTGGTTGTTGTTCACTCTGGGGGCTCAGAGGGACCAGACGTGCAACCAGGTTTCTCTCCAATCTCTTTGATACAGTCTCTCATATGTCCAGAATAGTGAGTACTAGGTAGATAAGGCGAGTTAGGCTTATGTTTGTTTTCTTTATTTGCAAATGTGTATTTGGCTGGAAGGAGTTCAAATGTGTATTTGGTTGGAAGGAGTTCAAATTTGTATTATGCTGAAAGGATTTTAATTTGTACTTGTATACTTAGGCTGGGAGGGTATTCCCAGTGTCTATAGCTGAAAGACTCTGTAACATATTCCATCTTAAATTTACAAAGATAATTTTTAATGTTTTATCTTTCTTTAATTAAAAGCTTTTCTTGTTTAAGAACCTGATTGTTTCTTTATTCTGGTGAGACCCCAGGCGACTGGGTCTGGATCCACCAGGGAATTGGTGGGGAGAAAGGAGGGAAGGGGGAGAGAAAGGTTAATTTCTCTCTGTGTTAGGATTACTTTCTCTCTCAGGGTGAGTCTGGGGGGGGGAGCGATAAGGAGGGCGGAAGGTGAATTTTCCTCTCTGTTTTAAGATTCAAGGAGTTTGAATCACAGTGATCTTCCATGGTAACCCAGGGAGGGGAAGCCTGGGAGAGGCAATGGTGAGGGAAAGGGTTTACTTTCCTTGTGTTAAGATCCAGAGGGACTGGGTCTTGGGGGTCCCCAGGCAAGGTTTTGGGGGGACCAGAGGGTACCAGAAATTCCTGGTTGGTGGCAGCGCTACAAGTACTAAGCTGGTAATTGAGCTTAGAGGAATTCATGCTGGTACCCCATCTTTTGGACGCTAAGGTTCAGAGTGGTGAATTATACCAGGACATTCATATTGCATTGTTTGCACCAATCACAATCACCTCCTAGCATTACAAGCACTGCACTCCAGAGCATAGCAACAAATATTAGTGGCTTTCAGATTCAAATTGCTGCCTTAAGGCATCCCTGATCCATATGGCCCCTATGCCCTTCTAATAGCCCTAGTCTCTGGCTGTTCAAACTCAGCCTCCAGGCACTGACCCTCTGGGGTCCAGCCCTGAGTGAAGCTTTCACCCTTCCCTTCACAAATATTATGGAGCGTACAGCACGCCAGGTCCAGCTTCCCACAGAGGCAGCACCAGCAGGCCTTTAAATGGCCAAAAGCACACACAACAGTCATTCTGCGCTTGCTCAGCCCGTTGTTGAACCGCTCCTTGCTGTTGTCAAGGTTTCCCATGTATGGTTTCATAAGCCATGGCATTAAGGGGTAGGCAGGGTCTCCCAGGATCACACTAGGCATTTTGAGTTCCCCTATAGTGACTTTCTGGTCTGGGAAGATCTTGCAGTTTTCAGCTTCCTGAACAGGCCAGTGCTCTGAAAGATGTGTGCATCATGTACCTTTCTGGACCAGCCTGCGTTAATGCCTGTGAACCACCTATGGTAATCCACAAGCGCCTGGAGAATCTTTGAGAAATACCTCTTGCAATAAATGTACTCGGTGGCTAGGTAGCTTGGTGCCAGAATTGGAATATGCGTGCTATCTATTGCCCCTCCGCAGTTATGAAAGCCTATTTGTGCAAAGCCATCCACAATGTCATGCATGTTGCCTGGAGTCTTTCGGAGCAGGATGTGATTAATGGCCCTGCACGCTTCTGTCAACATCAGTCCAATGCTCGAGTTTCCCACTCCGAACTGGTTAGCAACTGGTTGGTAGCAGTCTGGAGTAGCCAGCTTCCACAGTGCAATCACCATGTGCTTCTCCATTGTCAGGGCAGCTCTCATTCTCGTGTCCATGTGCTGCAGGGCTGGGGTGAGCTCATCACACAGTCCCATAAATGTAGATTTTCTCATCCGAAAATTCTGCAGCCACTGCTTGTCATCCCAGACATGCATCATGATGTGATCCCACCACTCAGTGCTTGTTTCCTGAGCCCCGAAGCGGTGTTCCACTGTGGCCAGTACCTCCGTGAAAGCCACAAACAATCTTGTGTCATAGCTACTATGCATGGCGAGATCAATGTCACACTCATCTTGCCTTTGTAGTTTAAGGAATAACTCCATTGCCACTCGTGAAGTGTTGGTCAGAGAGAGCAGCATACTGGTCAACCGTTAAGGATCCATTCCTGCAGCTCGAAGAGGCAGGGCGTGCAGTACACAAACAGTTGAAAGATGGTGCCAAATGCAGTCAGAAGCCCAGGGATTGCTGGGATGCAAAGCAATGCATCACAAGGCATTGGGAAGTACCCATGATGCCCTTCAAACCCTCCCCCCCCTTCATCTTCCCACAACTCTTACCAGCAGAAGACGCAGAAACGCTCTGTGGGCTAGCTCCCCAGAGCGCATCGCCATGAATATCCCTGCAAGTGCCACAAGTGTGAATATGGTATTAAGCAGGCAGCTGACAGTGTGAACACACAACAGCCGTTTCTCTTTAGTGCTCTCTGAGCAGCACTGTAACTCCTGGTGCTGTAACTCTGCCAGTGTAGACATGCCCTAAGTTTTATATCCATTGCCCTCCTCCTCATCCCCAACTCAGTAGACAGTAGCAATACATATTTCGAACCTCTCTGTTTTGTGCTCCCTACCTACCAGCCTTAATTTCTTGTATTTGATAAGACAAGAGAGGCAAGGCATGAACGGAATTGTTGGGTGCAAAACATTTCAGGATGACCAGAATAAAGTTATCCACGAGTTAAATAAAAAGTATTGTCTAAGGGGACAATAGAAAGAGTTGAAGGAGAATTACCAGGTGAAAAAGAAATACAATGCATCATATACAGAGAATGTATTTATTGGAATGCTCCCAATTCCAGATCAAAGATATTACAGAAGTTGCGGGAATCCATAAACCATTTTCAGTGCCAGAAAATGTTTCACTAAACCTCACAGGAAAGTCTAGGAAGTTCTTTCAGTATCATATTTTTTTAAAAAAAAGAGAAGAAAAACACCCTGTGCTATGAGTTGTCAGGCCTCTGATCAGGATTTCCTCTACCCTCTAATGCACCATCAGGCAGTTCCTTCAAATGCAATTCTGATGTGCAAAGAAGTGTGTATGTTGTATTGTATTTGAAGGAACTTGCTTCTGGGGACACACACACTCTCTCTCTCTCTCTTCTGAACAGCAGCCAAAATGCTGCAGGAGCCTTCACATGAGAATTTCAAAGAATGTCATATGAGTGCACATGAGCACGGGAATGAGTTTGAGACCTGAACCTGTATCTACTTTCTGCAGCCAAGAAGGGGGAGTCTTTAAAAAAAACAAAACATGCAGATTTGAGCAGTCTGAAGAAGAGGACAGAATGGAGCATGGCAAAAATGTGGCTGCTCATACAGATCCTGGCTGCATGCATCACACTGGGCTTTTGAAAAAGAGCTCGTGTGTGCCATTTGGCGCTACTGCCCACACCTCCTCTCAGTATCTCCAGGACTGTTATAGCTCAGAATAAGACTATCTGCATCACCTCATTTTGCAGCTGCTTGCAACAGATACTGTAGTGGGACAAGGGGGAACCTTACTACTTGGCACAAGTGGATGACAACAGTGAGATATTGGAGACAGTTTTCACCACATAAAGGTCAAATGTTGCAAGTTTTCATAAATGTAGAGCTAACCAATGTGACTGGTCCTGTATCTTTAAAAAGTAACACCACCCCTCCCCCACACCTCACATATGTGCACTGACTCTTAATTTCCTGTGGAACAGACACACTCATTCTTGGACTTCACACAGACATAAAATATCTTTGGCCAGAGGGCTGAGTAAAATACAGTCCCCTAAAATTTGTCCCACACCCTTTTAAGAGTACTTAGTGTCCATTGCGTGGTGGAGGGAAAGGCATGATAGGGATGAATATGGATCAGGTCAGGGCCAGACAAACCATGGGGGTCTCATGCCCTGAATGGGAACACACTACCAGATACCACCATTTTGAATGTGCCATTCACAGTCAGCAAACTCTGTCACCCAATGGTCTGCAGATAAATTAATCATGGAACTTTTGAACTGGATCTTGCCAGCTGATACCATGGAGCTATGGAGAGGCAGTGGGAGCTACACCAGTGCCATGGCAAGGGTCTTTGTTCATTAATCTCATGGCTAATCTGGAGGAATAGATTGGGAAGCACTTTACCCTAATGACAGCAGTATAGCAGGACTAGGTATAAATCTATTACACATGTCTGATAACGTGGCCATGACTGTTGGTGCAGCTTATTACTCTGCTTGATTTGCTGCTTCTTTGGTGCTACAGTCAGAGAGCTGCTTGGAATCCACCTTGTCCTGAATCTCCTTCCTTACTCCATTTACACATGTTTCAATCAACTTGAATGGGCCTGGCTGCACGAGTCTGAAAATATAGTTCATGCACATCTATGACCATGGCCATCTTCACAGCCCAGCTCATTTTCTCACACACCTCTTCCATCACAAACCGACTGTGCAATCCCAGAGACCTACTTCAAAAATTGCGAGTGGGATGGGAGCACATGTGGGCTCAAAGTAAACACCTGAATGGGGATTTGGATGCCCTGGTAAGCCTCTGAAGTGTTGCCTCTATGTGATTAGGCTACAACTTGCAGCCAGGTCAATCAGAGATGGAGGAAGAGTTTGCATTCAGTAAAAAGGGACCTAACAGGAGTTTCTGAAATTCAAAATCACGAAGCTTGTGCTGTTTTCAGCTACTCTGGTTCGGCTGAGTCCAGAGGCAGAAATATCAAAATACCACAAGAAAAGTTATCCTCACATTAAAAATCAGACAGCTAATGTCAGGAAGACCTGGAAATCTTACAGGAAAGCCTGTCCTTGGATTTTTAATCTGACTCCCTGGCCAAATAAGCTCTAGCATAAGATCCAGGAAAATGTCCAAGCGAAACTGGACCTCTGACACTGTGTAGGTTCATCCATCATGGCTCTCTAGCTCAGGCTCAGATTGTTGGAGGGTTTTTTTTTAGCGCTTATTTTATCTTGTTTGTTATCAGGTGAATAGCTAATGATTTCTGACTGAAAGGAAGGAGGATAGGCAGCTTGGGCAGTTTCAGAACTATAACGATGTAGTATCAGGAAAGAGCTGGCCTGAGCCTGGTCACTAGGCGACCCAGCAAGCTCAGCTGGGCCCAATGAAACCTTCTCCAAACCATTGTGTCTCCCATTTGGGAAAAGAAGCCGCAGACAGCTACTTGCAGTGGCAGCAGCACAGCATCACCTGACCATGTACCGTGCCTGCAGCTGTGCGTGCCCTGCACTTGTTTTCAGCCCCTTGTTCCAGTCTTTGCCTCACAGCACTGCCACTGATTGGGAGTTTGGTTCTTACCTTTGGCTTGGCTCCTTGACCCTGACTCTGGCTTCCTCCTGAGCCCAGTACCTGACTCCTGGATTGACACCTACTATTACGCCAAACTGCCACTGCAACCACCAGACAAGGTTCTACCCACTAGGTAGGCTGCCCACACCCTGGCAGCTTACACACAGATCTCTCTCTCAGGCTGGAGACCCAGAACTGAAAGGCAAGGACATTATTAATGGACTGATTTTCATTTTTGCTTTGTTTTTGATGAGGAAAAATACAATTTTTATTCTCTCTGATGATCCCTTGCATCTGGCCAAGGAATAGTTGAGCTTGGGTCCCATCCCAGAGTTTGAGTTCATAAAGTACAACAAATAATAATAAGGTCTTCTGAAAGTCAGGAAGCCTTGTAGCTCTGGTACTTCAGAGATTGTGCCTGGTAGTCTGGACTCTCTTTTTACCATAATCTTTATACTAGGTATTGGTATACCACTAACTGCATCCTTTTCATTTATACATGTTGTGACCACCCTTGGACCATGAGTTGTACTGAAACCCAGTCTCATTATCTCTGGCCCTGTTGTCCATAAGCACCGAGACCCAATAGTCTGAGATGTACACTGCCCTTGACATCTCATTAGGCAACTGAACTGGGCTGTGATGTTTTAGGAATACTTAATGAAAATGTAGACATTATGGGCCCTCCATGTCATGCATGTGTAACCCACACACCTCCTGGGTGTGGTGCTCTGTCCCATCTACTGCCACTGAGACCACTTAGAGTATGCTACAGCCTTAGCTAGCAACCATGTGGCTTTTAGCTCATGCAGTAAGGCTCATATATTTATCTCCAGAAATCCCAGGTTCGATCCTGCCCACTGAAGACAGGGGTCTGTCGGAGTTACATAAACAGCCAGTGGGATTGCGCAGGTGCGAGAGTGCAGAATTAAGCTCTATAAGCTGAAGCAGAAGCAATGTGGTGGCACCAAAATCTCTTGAGAAATCAGACGTGTTTCAGTTGTCACATCAAGTTTGCACTCCCTTTGTTTTCCAGAAGTAAATCTTAGCCCCCTTCTATTTCAACCTGTCATACTCTTACTTTCCTGCCTAGGACAACATAGTCCTCTCATCTTCAAAGAGTTGTGTGGGAATTATGTGGCTTTTCTGTGGGCATGTAACTCTTTCAGCTCAAAGTAGCAAGTCATGGGAGACTAAAAAGAATGAAAAATTCTACAGAAATTGCTGAAGCTTTCCAAAAGGCCTGTTAACTTACAGAAAGTGAATAGTAACATTTCGTAAAATTGGAAAAAAAAATCCATCAAAACTATTTTTCACTGGAAAAATGGGGTTTTGACAAAATGAAAGTTTTTTTTAAAAAGTGGTTTCATCAGAAAAATGTTGATATTTTCCCAGAAAAACCTGAACAGCTAAAACCAGAAATATTTTGATTAAAATATGGTGCCATGATGCCTCATGGGAGTTGTAATTTGGGTGTCTTATTTACCCCTTTTTCCTCTGTGGGCTAGGATATCTGGCTGGACTATATCTCCCATAATGCACCCCAACAAGTGATTCCTACCACACATTCCCTCATCAGGAGATGAGAAACTGGTGGACAATGGGAGATATAGTCTGACAGGGAGCCTGGCCCGTAGTGGAGAATGGGAGTGTAACTATAGCTCCCAGGAGATGCCATTTTGAATGAAACTGTTTTGATGTTTGATATTTTGCTGAAAAGTTGGAATTTTACATGGAAAAAATACACTTATTTTTTGACCAGTTCTAGTTTATAGCTCTTTTTGAAATGCAATCAAAGTGACTTGTTGGTAAATATGAATATTGGGATTTATTTGCTGTCCCCTTTGGGTTTTTTAGCCAATAGCCAGCATCCTGCACTGCAGAGTATCAGTACTTTTCAAGCCAGCTAAAGAGCTCCTTCTCAGAATACTGTACTAGGCTCCAATCTCATTAACAAAAACTGCAGTAACGCCATTGAAAAGTGTTACTGCCATGTAACTGAGGTCAAACTCTGACCTCTAATGCCATAAAACACAAACCCATATTAAACCAATTGAGTTGAAGGGAATAAAGCTAAAGATTACATTACTTTGGTGACAATAGTGTTGGCTGGAGATTTGGGGGCGGGGGGAGAAAGTCATCTGGTTAGCATCTGTGGCAAAATTGGTGGTCTTTAGTTTTATTCAGCTCTAATCCTTTGGACAGTCAAAAATAAATAAATGAATAAATAATCATTGTTTCAGAAAGCAATAAGAAAAGGACAAATAGAGATGGGATGGAGGCATCAACAGTGTGCAGCTTTCAAAACCCCAGGAGAACAAACAGACGGGCTGCGGGGGACTTCTCAGGGAGTGCAATTTATAGAGAAATTGTCAAAGCTTTCATTCAAGGAGACTGACTCCATGGTAAATGGTAGAAATGTAGAGAAAGTAGCTCAGAGCAAAAGCATCTTACGTTTCTTAACAAACATTCCAAGGTTATCATAAAACAGTCCTGTGTTTTTGTGCTGCAGGGTTCCATTAAGCGAGATTCCTTCCCCAGCAACCCACACTGGCTACAGGTTTCACTCAATAGCTTTTTGTCTGACCTTCTGGGTAATTGCACATGACCTATAGTGTTGGGTTTTTTTTAATTCACTGAACAAAAAAATGTTGGGCTTATGGCTATGAGACTCCATATCTTATTTTGTGGGGCCAGCATTAATATTTAAATCCTCTGTGGACTGGATTGCTTTTGCATTTTGCACATAGTCAGATATTTTTTTAAAACAGCTATTGGATTGCATTTCAGTTTTCAGTATGAGCTATTTCCAAATAGACCAGAAGATAGCAGAGGGACCTGCCTGCTTTACAGTTACCTTAAAAACCAGAATTACCCCCTGCATTTTAAGGTATTTTAGACATTACAGAAAGAGATGGGAGGTGACTACACTATAAAACATGCAGCACATTGAGTTTGATCACCAGCAAAGGACTGTTACCCCTCTATATTAAAAGTTAAATATTTATGAAGGTTCAAGGGATTGTCAACATTAGTAACTAAGCAACTCTATTTGTTAATGATCAACAGAACAATCGTTAGAGAAGGAAGGAGATTATGGTAAAAATCACCTCGGTGCAGAACATTATGGGAAATTCGTACAAATGACCAGGAAAGAAGCAAAGTCACGTTTCACAATAAAAAAAGGTAACAAAACAATTAAAGATAAACCTAAGGACTCAGGGTCTTCTGTGGGAATCTACTAACAGGAGGCTCTCTCTGCATGCACCTGGAGACAGCAAGGAGAGAGAGAGAGAGAAGGAGAAAGAGAGAGAGTGTGAGTGTGTGCGTGTTTAGAATCTGCAAGGGGTCTGGGTCATATTCAAGAAAATCTGATTCCCTGTCCCCTCTCCTCCAAATTTGAAATACCAAGCTTTGCTCCCTCCCAAAAAAATAGACCTTTATGTGAGAGTGGGAGCCTTGAACCATAAAGGAACTTCCCTTCAGATAGGGCACTCTGAGGTCCTCTACAAGAGATATCTGAAAACTGAGACATGAAACTTCCCCTCAAAATCAGATCCCTGCAATTTTCCACACCAAGTCCTAACACAAAGTACAAAATCAGGTCAGTTGGAAAGAAAGAAAGAAAAGTATCTGCAGACAAACAGGGAAAGAGTCTGTACACAACAGCACTAATTACAGTAATTAACGCGACAAAAACAACGAGGTCCTTGTGGCACCTTAGAGACTAACATTTATTTGGTCATAAGCATTTGTGGGCTAGACCCCACTTCATCGGATGTATGGAGTGAAAAATAAAGTAGGTAAGGATAAATATAGAGCACACGAAAAGGTGGGAGTTGCTTTACCAAGTGGGGGGAGGGGTCAGAGCTAATGAGGCCAATTAAATCAGGGCGGATGTGGCCCATTCCCAACAGTTGACAAAAAGAGGTATCTAAATCTCACTGAAGTCTGTTTTTGAAGGTTTTTTTTGTTGAAGAATGGCTGCTTTTAAGTCTGTTATTGAGTGTCCAGGGAGGCTGAAGTGCTCTCCTACTGGTTTTTGAATGTTACAATTCTTGATGTCTGATTTGTGTCCATTTATTCTTTTGCACAGAAACTGTCCAGTTTGGCCAATGTACACGGCAGAGGGGCATTGCAGGCACATGATGGCATATATCATATTGGTAGATGGGCAGGTGAACGAGCCCCTGATGGTGCGACTGATGTGGCTGGGTCCTATGATGGTGTCCCTTGAATAGATATGCGGACAAAGTTGGCAACGGGGTTTGTTGCAGAGATTGGTCCCTGGGTTAGTGTTTGGTGTGTAGTTGCTGGTAAGTATTTGCCTCAGTTTGGGGGCCTGTCTGTAAGCAAGGACTGGTCTGTCTCTGAAGGTCTGTGAGAGTGAGGGATCGTCCTCCAGGATAGGCTGTAGATCCTTGATGATGGGCTGGAAATGTTTTAGTTGGGGGCTGTAGGTGATGGCCAGTGGTGTTCTGTTACTTTCTTTGTTGGGCCTGTCCTGAAGTAGGTGACTTCTGGGTACCCTTCTGGCTCTGTCTTCTGTACCCAGAAGTCTCTGTACCCAGAAGTCTCTAAGGTGCCGCAAGTACTGCTCATTGTTTTTTCCTGATACAGACTAACACGCTATCTCTCTGAAACCTTACCATGACAAAGTATGTTTAAGTGACATGACCACAAATAGCAGAGAAAAAACAGGGTGGTGAGGCAGAATAGCCAAAAACCCCTATCTGTATCATTTCACCTAATAACATTTATAAATCCTTCAGACAGCTCATCCCAAACAATTTATTCTGTCAGCAGAGGTACCCAGCAACATTTCCACCTAGAAGATCCTTGCTGTGGCTGACATGAGGAAATGGTATATCTAGAGTTGAAGGGGTCAGATCACAGAATGATGAGAATCATGGGGTGCCTGTGACATGTTACTTTCTGACAGTCTGGAAACTTTCACATTCCAGATGCTGGACACTTGAACTGACTAAAAGAGAGAAGCAGCATCCTACAATCACCCAATTAGTGCCCTTCACAAACTCTCAGTTTGGACAGTACAGCTGAACTGCTTGATACTCTGTATCAGGCTCACTGAGGCTATCGGAAGTTATTTTGTCTACCTGCAGTAGTGAGGATTATTTCTAACAGGGTTTTATCAGAGATGAACCCAACTTCATTTTAGTTAGTGTTCCACATGTGACTGGAATTCCCTAGGCTATGGTGAATGGCTAAAGCTCAAATCTGTTTTTACATTTTTTAAATACAATTTGATGTTTGCTTCTGAACTAGTATTCAGGTGTACGGAGAAATCAAATTACAGAGTGAGCATCATTAGCAATCACTCTGCTGCTAGTAATATTTTTAATAGAAGAAAAATAGAAATTATAGGCATTGATTTTTTAATATAAACTCTCTTTCTTGGAAACACCAACCTCCTGGAGATATCGTGTTCCAGAAGCCTGTGATAATTCATTCTGATGGCTAGTGTACAATGAGGGGATGAAGGTAATGCGTAAAAATACGGTGCTGATTTACAGCCTTGCTCAATTCAATTGCCTTTAATTTAATTTAATTTTTTTTGACTTGTGAGTGTAAATCAACACAGCGTTTGTTCCATGGAAAATGCCTTACAAGAGTAAGGACTCATAGTATTAAGGTGCGTTACTATTAAATGTAGTTTTTTAAAGTGCAAAATTAAAATATAAATTGCAACTTACTGAGAAAATTACAACCTTTTCTCAAGCCTCTAGCAACTCTCAAAACAACCGGGTCAGAAGGTGCAAATTTTTGAAATGCCAACTTTGTAATAGGAGGCAAGCAACAGAGATGGGTGAACATTAAATATGTGTACACATATAGTCCGAATTCTCTAATACTTCACCCACTTTAAACAGCACTTAAACCAAAGGCCTTTGCATTATGAAATATTTACATACATTTTTCCTTCAGGTTTTTGGCTTGCACTATGAGAGAGACTTGTCTTATTATGTGATATTTCTGGCTCTGACACAAAATGGATATGCATGCAGTCTTAAGAGTGCACCTCTTCTCCCAAACTTCCAAGTCAGTTTTGCAGACTCAGGAGGTGGGTGCTCATTTGATTAAAAGAGAGGAAGATCATAGTAATTATTTCCTAAAACTGAGTTTACTGTTAGCCAATTGAAAACTTCATTGAGCTGAATGATTAAAAGCCCACACTCAAGAAGTGTGTTTTTCCCTTTGGTGAGAAATCACTAGACATGGACAAGTGACACTAATATGTTTACAATGGCCAACATTTTCAAAGCTAGGGTCCAAAGTTAGGCTACTAAATCCATATTTAGCCACCTAAATAAACATGGCCTGACTTTGAAAGATGTTCAGCATGGGCTGCTATCCCTAACTTCATCATGATTTGTGGATGCCCAGCATGTGCAAAAAAAATCAAACCACTTATTTAGGTATATAGACATAGATTTAGGAGACAGATTTTAAGCAATCAGCTGTAAAAATGTTGGCCAGCTTGTACAGTTCTTGCAGGCATTACCTCATTCCTCTCCTTAATTATTTCCTCTCACCCTTTTCAATCCACCCAAATTAGCCACTCCAATAGCCTCCTTCTGCTCTCTGTTCTGTACCTTTTTCTATGAATCTCTGTTGCTGTCTCAGTTTCCCTCACCAGTTTGTTAATGTAACCCTCCAGATAAGTTAAAACTCTCTCCCCTGCCTTGTAGCACAATGAGAGTCCATGTCAAAAGTTTCCTTCCCCAGTGTTCTCCTTGACTACAGGCTTCTCATTCACAGAAAGCCTTCAGTTTCCACCTGGTCTTGGTGCAAGTGTGAAGGGAAGTTTGCCTCCTATGTTGCCTGTAAGTGTCAACCTTGGGTCCTGGAAGGGTAAGCAGATACCTACTCAGGGTCTCAAGCTCACATGACTTCTTCACCCCATATGTTTCTCCCATCTCATTTCAGGTCTTTCTCCCATTCTGGGCTCCTGACACAAAATCCCAGGAGCTCACAAATGTTCACAAGGCAACAAACCTCGATGCCATGCAACAAACCTCGATGCCAACTCTGCCCACATAGCTACACCAGTGACACCATCACAGGACCTAACCAGATCAGCCACACCATCACCAGTTCATTCACCTGCACGTCCACCAATGTAATATACGCCATCATATGCCAGCAATGCCCCTCTGCTATGCACATCGGCCAAACTGGACAGTCGCTACGGAAAAGGATAAACGGACACAAATCAGATATTAGGAATGGCAATATACAAAAACCTGTAGAAGAACACTTCAACCTCCCTGGCCACACTATAGCAGACCTTAAGGTGGCCATCCTGCAGCAAAAAAACTTCAGGACCAGACTTCAAAGAGAAACTGCTGAGCTTCAGTTCATCTGCAAATTTGACACCGTCAGCTCAGGATTAAACAAAGACTGTGAATGGCTTGCCAATTACAGAACCAGTTTCTCCTCCCTTGGTTTTCACACCTCAACTGCTAGAACAGGGCCTCATCCTCCCTGATTGAACTATCTCATTATCTCTAGCTCGCCTGCATATATATACCTGCCCCTGGAAATTTCCACTACATGCATCTGACGAAGTGGGTATTCATCCACGAAAGCTCATGCTCCAAAACGTCTGTTAGTCTATAAGGTGCCACAGGACTCTTTGCTGCTTTTACAGATCCAGACTAACATGGCTACCCCTCTGATACCATTCACAAGGCAGTCATTCCAAAGAGATTTCCCCCCAAGCTTCCAAAGGGTCACCAAACTCCTACCCACCTCTCCCCATTCCAAGACTCTTTAGTCTCTTCATGTTACTTCAGCTTCACTTCTAACTGCGGCCCAACCTCTTTCCGTGGAGAAAACAGAAATTACAGTTCCTTCCTTATTTTCTTCCCTCAAGATCATAGAGATATGATTATAAATCCTGCCCCCCTTCCCAGAATACCCTGATAAAGAAGCCCAAAGTATCCATATATCACAGGGACTATGAATCCCAGCATTTTACAACCAAATAGCAACCGGGGTAAGTCACTGAACATCCCTGGTGATCTATGTGGGAGAAGGGGCTAGAATGTATATAACAGTAGTTAAAAGGAAATGGTTGCAGTGGCTCAATTTTTTTTTAATTCTCTAACTTCTTAGCTGTATGGAGTTTTCTGTAAGTCACTTTTGGAACTGGCAGGGTTCAAGAGTTTTTGGGGGCAGATACTGGTTGTTATTTCTTGCCTTATAGACAGCAGATCTTGTGCAATTTCTATTTGTAGTCAGTATTGTGGTGAGGAAGCACTGTTGTATACAGTCACGGTACACAGATCGATCTAGCTAATTATTAGATGGGGAAGTCACTTGCAAAACTTTACGAATGGTTTACCTCTTCACACATGTTGCCTTCAGTTTCCTGAGTCAGTTTTGAATCTATATAACATTTAAGGCCATATTAATGACAGTTCAAAACACAAGTCAGTGGGAGGGTATCTGTAGGGAACAGTATAGAGTCTGGCAACTGCATATCATTCATAAATTCCTTTATGTGCTGCAGGTGAAGATGAGAAATAGTTCCCAATTTTCTAACATATGTGGTATTCTTGACACAGGTGACCTAATGATGAGAATTATATTTTCCTCGCCATTACTCTTCATAAAATAAGAGGAAATACATCAATCAGATCCTTTAGCACAGTCACATGGAGAAACATAGAAGACTAGAACCTAAGAAGAGAGAAAAAGGTGCTCCAAACTTCTTTGTGTCATTGACTCAACTCTGGAGGTAATAATTAGAGCAGGTTAAGAATTTTTTGACAAAACTTTTTTTTTCCTCTCAAAAAGTGGCAACTTATTTAAACCAAAGCGTTTCACGGGAAAGAGTCAGTTTTAACTAAACTTCATTAGGAAGAGGGCTCAGGCAAAGATGGAATTTTTGCTCAAAATCAGAGAGAGAGAGAGCGAGAGAGAGACCCACCACAACATACCCACTAAGCAGTGCTTAAAGTGCTCTGGGACACAATGGGTCTCAGACCTGGAAGATAAAATTTCTAAAAAGTGAGCCAGGTCGCTGAGGGACTCACTTGCAATACAGTTTTTGTATTGCATAAGGGAAACCCCACTCTGCTTGGCTGCTTTTCCCACTTGCCCAGCTGCTGGGGTAGAGCAGCCAGTCAGAGCTGCTGCAGGAAGCAGGCAGCGCTCCCTACCTCCCCTCAGGACCCAACATCATTCTCCTAGGAGAGGGAGGATGCAGAAAGAGCCCAGGTCAGCTCTGCTCCCTCCTCCCTCCTGGGAGCAAACGGATAGCTCCTCTTCTCCCTGCACCTCCCTGCAACCCCTGGTTTGGAATTGGAAGAGGGGACCTTGCTGCAGCTGGCCCACACCCGGGAGTGTAGGGGGGTGTGAAGAACTTCAGGAGCTCCAGAGGTGAGGCCAGGGCAGAAAACCTAGTTTGAGGGCAGAAATAATTGCTAGACAGGCAGATGTGGGTGATGATAGACCCTTTGCCTTGTTTTTCAGACAGCATTAAGCACTGCTGATAGAGAAAGACACAACTCATACTAGTTACTAGGCACACATCTGGTATGTAGGAGACTAAGGTTCAAATCAAACAGAGTATGGACTTGAACCTGGGTCCCACATCCCAGGGGAGCGCCCTAATCACTAACTAGGCTATGGGGTGAGTGGAGTGGTATATGAGTCTCTTTCTTGGTTTTCCATGAAAAAAATTGAAAGGTCTTGATTTTGTTCCCAGGCAGAACAAACATTTTTGAAATCTCAAAAATGTTCATGGGACAGGAAGACAATTTCCTGCTCTGCTCTAGTGTTAATGCTATGATATATATTGGGCTTTAAAGCAAAGCCTAGCTGCATGCTTCCACAGGAACCAGCTGGATAACTAGGGAACATCTTATGGACTCTGGGGTACTGCACTTTATGAGTCTGTCTTTTGATTTTGTCAAGCTCAAGGCCATTTCCTTTTCATAGTTCAGTGTGGATCAGAAGGGCTACTCAAGGGGTGAACCTTCATGCTTGTGAAACTCTTGCATGTGTAGTGATTAGCCCCATCCAAATGACTCCAGCCCAGAGACTTTACTAGCTCAGCTAGTCCAAAAATGCCAACTTGCAGAGTACTGCTTCAATCAAAATAATCTCTCAGTGAAATTACACTGTGCTAGTTAAAGCAATTCCTCAGCGGTAGATTCATCTTGTTCTCCGGGGGGAGAGCAAGAACATCCTTCCTGAACACTCCCCCTGAACTTATACATGAGTTAGTGGTTAGAATGCTCTTTAAATCAGAGTCAAATTTATCTTGATTAAAAACAAATGTTACAAATCAGTGACAGTTGCAGACAATTGAAGGTCTGTTATTTGTAGCCTATAGTTGGAATGAACTGGAAGAGACAGAGTAAAGAGCAGATCATATAGAATTATGTATTTTCTCTTTTACTCTCCAACTGCACCATGCCTTTTTTTAAGCTATGTGACAGGTTTTCCATACATGATAATAGTATTTCACTCCGCAACATATGGAGCCTTTTATGAAAGGTTTAGGCACAAACATCAGATCTTAAACCAGTCTGAATATGAGTAATGCACCAAAATTTTGCAAACTTCTTGTTTTCTTCAATGTCAGACCATGAGGTAAATGCACTTCACTCACTTTATAAAGACAAAGCCCTTCTTAAGTTTAAGATAACTCAGGGTAATCCATATCCGCTAATGTTTCACAGCTGTGTAAAGGAACATTTAGGCAGAAAAGTGAGACACACACCTTTTAACTCCAGTCAAGTTAGACAATGGAAAAGACATCAACTGAAAAGTCAGCTGGGTTGAAACAATAGGTCTTTAATGGCAATAACTGCTAATGACACTTAGCATTTTACATGTTTAGAGAGTTGCATAAAGATTGAATAAATAAATTCTATCCTCTGAGTGTTAAAGGGTATTGTCTCCACTTTACCAATGGGGAAACCAGAACACAGAGATGATAAATAACTTGCTCAAGGTAATACAGCAAACCAGCAGCAAACCTGGGATTAAACCTTGGATTTCTAGGCTCATGTTCTAAGCCCTAAAATAATAAACTAATTTTCCCCATAAATTATTGAATTGAAACCTGACAAAAATGTATGATATTGCAGTGTTGAGAGAAATGGAAGACAAACAATTTACATGCTATCAAGGTATAATCTTTGGGGCTGATGTCAAGAATGATCTAGCACTTGGATTAAAAATCAAAATGCTCCAGAAAGAGATGGGTCAGAACTAAATGTCCAGCTCTGAACAACTGCTAGTCCAAACACAATGCTAAGTGCAAATTTTGCAGCTTTCTCCAGCTTTATAAGTGATCAAATCAAAACCCTCCAGAATACACCCAGAAAATTTGGGGCGATCCAGAGCCACACTTTCCGAGTCATCTCGGTTGATAACCTATTTTTATCCCCTACGATTTGCAAATTTGCTTTTCGTAAGATTTAGAGCAGGGGTGGGCAAACTATGGCTCACGGGCTGCTTCCGGCCCATCAGAAGTTTTTATCTGGCCCTCAAGCTCCCGTAAGAGTAAGTAAGAGGCAGACAATTTAAGAGATATGAGCAAGGTTTTTTTAGTTTTGAAAAACCAGCAGATATATTTATGTTGGTAAAGGACTTTAACTCTTTGTATTATAATGCTAGTTTAATGCTGATAAATCTCCATTTATTTGCTATAGGTCCCCATGTTAATTTTCTCCATTACATTAAAACAGCCTAGTTCCCGTTTTGATGTGACTCAACATTGCTAAGATAAAATGTTATGAAAAAAATAGTTTCTATGGCTATGCATTTGTGGGAACTATTTTTAAAAGTTACTGTTAACAGGTATCTGTTTTTTGTGACTTTTGGAAAGGAATTGAATGGTTTTTTGATCATTTTGTTTAATTTTAGCACCAAAAATTACTGTTAGAAATTTTATTAATTGGCACCTTCGTAGGTAGTCTGAAAACAGAAGTAAAGAATCAAATAAACTAGAGCACTGAATTCCGGCAGACACATGTCTCATTGCATTACTGCATATGTGAACTAAATATGAAAATAGTACATATACTAAGTTGTCATGGGACAAGTGGGAAGAACCTTTCATGGATTGAGAACTGGTTAAAAGACAGGGAACAAAAGGTAGGAATAAATGTAAATTTTCAGAACGGAGGGAGGTAACTAGTGGTGTTCCCCAAGGATCAGTCCTAGGACCAATCCTATTCAACTTATTCATAAATGATCTGGAGAAAGGGGTCAAAAGTGAGGTGACAAAGTTTGCAGATCATTCTAAACTGCTCAAGATAGTTAAGACCAAAGCAGACTGTGAAGAACTTCAAAAAGATCTCACAAAACTAAGTGATTGGGCAACAAAATGGCAAATGAAATTTAATGTGGATAAATGTAAAGTAATGCACATAGGGAAAAATAACCCCAACTATACATACAATATGATAGGGGCTAATTTAACTACAACTAATTAGGAAAATGATCTTGACGTCATCATAGATATTATCTGAAGACATCCACGCAGTGTGCAGAGGCAGTCAAAAAAACAAACAGGATGTTAGGAATCATTGAAAAGGAGATAGAGACTAAGGCGGAGAATATCTTATAAATCCATGGTACTCCCACATCTTGAATACTATGTACAGATGTGGTCTTCTCACCCCAAAAAAGATATACTGGCATTAGAAAAGGTTCAGAGAAGGGCAACTAAAATGATTAGGGGTTTTATCTCTCCTTTAATCTGAGGAGAGATTAAAGAGGCTAGGACTTTTCAGCTTGGAAAAGAGGGGACCAAGGGGGGATATGAGGTATATAAAATCATGAGTGATGTGAAGAAAGTGAATAAGGAAAAGTTATTTACTTGTTCCCATAATATAAGAACTAGGGGCCACCAAATGAAATTAATGGGCAGCAGGTTTCAAACAAATAAAAGGATATTCTTCTTCACACAGCACACAGTCAACTTGTGGAACTCCTTGCCTGAGGAGGTTGAGAAGGTTAGGACTATACTAGGGTTTAAAAGAGAACTGGATAAATTCATGGCAGGTAAGTCCATTAATGGCTATTAGCCAGGATGTGTAAGGAATGGTGTCCCTAGACTCTGTTTGTTTGTCAGAGGGTGGAAATGGATAGCAGAAGAGAGATCACTTGATCATTACCTGTTAGGGTCACTCCCTCTGGGGCACCTGGCATTGGCCACTGTCGGTAGATAGGATACTGGGCTGGATGGACCTTTGGTCTGACCCAGTACAGCTATTCTTATGTTCTTATCCTACATCACAATTGACATTTACGTTTTCATTATATAGCTCAACAGCACAAACTCTCTCTCACCCCAAAAGGTGATGTTCTGCCTAAAATATGCTCACAATAATTCATTCAAAATAATTCTGCAAAAAATTATTCCATGTGAATAGGAGTTCAGACTGAAAGTGCTGATGGACCTAGGAGTGTGTGTGTGTGATGCCATAACATGCATGTAATTTACGATAGAAGAGCACACGCTTCAAATTGAGCCTATAATAGCATCAAACTGCTGTATAATTCGTGCCCTAGATGCAATAATTATATTTCTAAGTGTTTCGGTCCAAAGCTGATTCTTAATTTACATTTTTTTTTGCTGCCTCCTTTATCCTCACTGTGAGTTGCCAAATTTCACAAGCTTGTTCTAAGAACTCTTCTTTTGTTTTTTGTAAACATCTGGGTTTTTTTTAGAGCTAGAACTTTAGCCCAAGTTAATCAGTCTATAGATTTTTAGCTTGCAGATAGAAGACATGTTAAATCATTAAAAGCAGCAAAGAATCCTGTGGCACCTTATAGACTAACAGACGTTTTGGAGCATGAGCTTTCGTGGGTGAATACCCACTTCGTCAGATAGTGGGTATTCACCCACGAAAGCTCATGCTCCAAGCATCTGACGAAGTGGGTATTCACCCACGAAAGCTCATGCTCCAAAACGTCTGTTAGTCTATAAGGTGCCACAGGATTCTTTGCTGCTTTTACAGATCCAGACTAACACGGCTACCCCTCTGATACATGTTAAATCATTGTGACTTTTAAGTATACAAGAAATCCTTTTTGAAATGTTCGATACATATGGAACTTTTAATGTTTGCAAAAGTTCTCCCTGTTCCCCACCTTTTCTCCTGTGCTTTCATTATATTATTTTAAATGACACATTTCATCAGATGTGTCATATCAGGGACGCTTTGAGGCATGTTTAACATTACATGTCTACGATAATTAAGTTCTTCTCTCAAAAATGCCAATATGCAAATTATAATTATGCTGGCTGCTCCATGCTTAATTGAAGAAAGATCATTTACTGAATAGTTAGAAATAAGAGGGCATGTACCATAATGATAGCAATACTCAGCACATTTTTCTACCACCTAAAGGATCACATACAGTTCCTCTTTAATGCAGTCACTTTTGATGTTGAAGGCATTAGCTAACCAGGGTACAGCATAATGTTTAACAACAGGGGTCAGGGAGGGAAAATTTTGTCCCAAGGCACCAGGGCAAACTCTACTCTTACGAAAAACACCACTAGATCATCAATGCAGAGTAAGGCAGGACTTTGTTTTGTGAGATCAGCGCCAGAAGACATACCCACAGTAAAATGCATAATCAAGTCATCTAGAAGTCCAAGAAGATGAATGGGCTGCATCAGTCTTACTAGAGTTATGTGGTATATTGAAAACTGTTAAAATTAGAAGCTGTTACTTAAAATAGTAAGGGATTTCCTGGTCCTGCTTGCAGGTCAGAGGCTGTGTGGGGAAGACCGTGATCTGGGTTTTCAGCAGTCTGCCTGCAAAAGAGCCAGTCTGCAAGGTGGGTTGAGTTGTGCCGCTCTGCCGTCTCTCTCTGTATTTGGTTGCTGTGTGCTAGAATTCTTCGTACTTAGACATATAGTTCCATTATTGGGGTTACTCTGTACTCCAAATCCCTGCAGTGCCTGTAGTGTGCCAGGTGTACCATGTCTCAGAGGCAAGCACTTGAGGTCCTTCAGTGACCAGGCCTTGTAGGCACTAGCCCTGGTGGGTCCCAATAACCATCAGACACATGGCTAAGGGAGCGTGTGTTTTACTCATGCTGACAGAGTATCTGCAACCTTTCCCTCTTCTAAGTACAGAGGATTAAACAGTTACAGTTTGCATGAGCAATAGGGTATCGTACCCTGTGGCAGCCAGTCAAAAGTCGTGGCACTTAAGTGCCCGGGATGCCCTGTCCTGTCCAGCCTCTATTCAAACAAATAGGAGCTTGCAGGTTTCCAGACTAGGCTTAGTTATTGTCTCTCATTAGCACCCCTCTGCATTGGCTCCCTGCCCAGCTGCTGCTTTTCCCCGGTAGGTCCACACAAACCTGCACCCAGCTGTAACGTCCAGCAGTTGCAGCCTGTTCACAGAGATCTCTATCCGCAGTTCCTGGGGTTCCTCTAAAGCTCACTTCTGCCAGGCACCTCCCATTCCCAGATAGAACCCAGCTGCTTCCTTCCTGGTTAAGAATCTTTCCTCTTACCTAGCCTGGGGAAAGGGGACCACAATGGGGCTGATAGAAGCTGCTTAGCCAGGAGAAGGGGATTTGCAGTGGGGAGCCCCACTGGTAGTCCGCTGCTTAGCAGATCCATTACAGCAGTTTTACATGACAACCTTTCAGGAAGAGTATTTGTGTTTTGTTTCTAATTCTCTGTGTGTATGCCATCCATGTAACAAGTTAGAACCTATAATTCTAGATATTCCAAACAAGGGCACAATTCTGCCAACCCAACGTCATCCCATTGGCCTCAGTGGGATTACCCACATGAGTATGGACTGCTCACAGCAGTAGAGACTGTCAATTTGCAAGATTTTGTCCATCATGCTTAGGGACATATTCTGTCACCATTACTAATATTGATTAGCACCTGTTGATCTCTGATCTGCTCTTATAGACCTATGCCCCTGTCTCAAGGGTGATTTTATGCTTGCTAGAGGTTACATGACATTATAGGAGTATAAGATTAATGGGGGTATTGCTCATTAGTTTGGTACATGCATGGGGGCAAATACATGAACATAAGTAAATGGGTTATTAGGATTGTTATGATTAAAGGCATGTTGTATTAAGGGCTGAGATTTAGCTGAATAATACAGGCCTAAGGAAAAAAACCCAGGTCAGATGGGAGTAGTTGTGGGAGTAGTTAAGTAACCCCAAATGGGCATAGTATATCAGGGCAGGTCCAGACTAAAGCTTTAAATCGATTTAAATAGCTTTAAATCGATTTAAAGCTGTAACCGTCCACACTACAAGGCACTTAAAATCGATTTTAAGGGGTCTTAAAATCGATTTCTGTACTCCAGCTAAACGAAAGGAGTAACCCTAAAATCGATATTACTAAATCGATTTAGGGTTAGTGTGGACGGATATCGAAGTTATTGGTCCTATTCTTTTACTGAGCTACCCAGAGTGCACTGCTCCGGAAATCGATGGTACCCTGGGACCATGGACGCACACCACCGAAGTAATGTGCCCTAGTGTGGACGCGTAAAATCGATTTTATAAAACCTGTTTTATAAAATCGATTTTACTAATATCGATTTAAAGCTGTAGTGTGGACGTAGGCTCAGAGTTCCACAACGAGGGAGTTTTGAGAGGCTTTGGCAATTTGGTTGCTATCCAGTATCTAAGCAGTTAGATCTCATTTACATATAGGAATTATTAAGAAATAAGTGATGTAAATCATGAATGTTAATGCTTAATTATGAACACCCCAAAGGCCATCTATGGATAGGGGTAGGAATTGACCTTATTACAATGAAATAAAAGAGTCATATATGGTATATATCTATATGGTTACCATAAGGAAGGGTAGAAAAATACTTCACCCAATTCCCAGGGCAGGGCAAGGGTGTTCAGTTTTCTGTAAATAGAAAGTTGGCAACCAAACAAGACATTCTCATACGTAAACTAGGGAAATATGGTCTAGATTAAATTACTCTAAGTGGGTGCATAACAGGTTGAAAAAATGTACTCTAAGAGTAGTTCTCAATGATCTGCTGTCAAACCAGCTGGGAGGACATATCTAGTGTGGTCCTACAGGAATGTCCTCGTTCCAGCATTATTCAATATTTTCATTAATAACTTGGATAAGGGAGTGCAGATTATGCTTATAAAATTTGCAGATGGCACCAAGGAGGGAGGGGTTGCAAGCACTTTGGAGGACAGGATTAGGATTCAAAGTGACCCTGACAAACTGAAGAATAGGTCTGAGTTCAACTATATGAAATTAAATAAAGTGAAAAGCACTTCTCTTAGGTAGGAAACACAATCAAATACACAAAGGCAAAAATCCCCTGAAAAGGTTTGCCTTTTAATTCACTTCTTTCCTCAACAGAGTGAGTAAAATATTACCTTTTATTCCCCTGGAAATGAAGGAAATATGCTCCTGTTTATATAAAGCATGAACATGAAACTGAAAGATTAAACTGGAAAAAAAAACCAGAAGAAAGCACAATAATAAGGAATACCTGAAAGAAAAGTCATTTTATTGAAATCCGTTCCCCAAGGGAGTTAAGGAGGAAGTCAGAGGAGGGACTATAATAAATATGTCTCTGTAAAGGTCAAACAATGAATGAAAACTCCAAGACAAATTTGCCAGAAGCTGGGAATGGGCAACAGGGGATGGATCACTTGATGATTGCCTGTTAGGTTCATTTCCTCTGGAGCACCTGGCATTGGCTGCTGTCAGAAGACAAGATACTGGGCTAGATGGACTTTTGGTCTGACCCACTATGGCTGTTCTTATAAGATACAAGGCCAGATCCCATGGTGCATCTTCTCTATCCCATGCCCTGTAAAGCCAGCTTTACTAAACATGAGAGGATGATTCCAGTGGAAGGGAGATCCTCTAATGAAGAAGAAACTCCTGTGTCATCCCTCTTCCCTGCTGCTGGTGAAGTAGGCATGGCCAGAGGAAAGAGACATGGCCAGCATGTCTTATGCTCTGCCGGTCTCTGGCTGCTATTTTAGACCATTAGGGCCATTTACAGCTGGTATAATTTAGAGCAGCCCTAACTGCTGGAAACTGGCCCTGCACACAGTATAGCTAGAATCAGGAGGATGCAAAGGCAAACTTTATGCTGCCTTTATATATATATATACACACACACCCACACACCACTTGGTGATAGCATAGGATCTGGTCCATAATACTGGAGGATCCAGTCAGGGCTGTAGAAAATTAGAGCCTCATCCTGAAAACTGCTGAGCACAATCTACTACACTTCAACTTCTTTGTGAGTTGAAGGCATTCAGCCAATAGATTCCAATTTCATAAAGATAATTTTGCAACCCAAAACAATTGCACCTATTAATTGTGAGCGAAAATGATAGCATGGGGCTATCGATGCACCTGGTTGCAACTGCAAAGGAGGCAATTAGAAATCTATATGCTAGCATTTGGAGAAGCAAATATTGAGGGCACAATGATTTGTAAGTGGAAATCTGAGCCTTCAAAGTTGGAAATTGACTTGAAGATCTTAATCATGTGGGAGTTTTAAGAGGCAGAAAAGAAATTGAACACAATGATATTTTAAGTAGATGGGATGAGGGATGAATTGTCAAGAAGCCTGACCCAGCAGATCTTATTCAGGCAAAATTCCAGCTGAAGTGCATGAGTTTTGACTGAATAAGGACTACAGGATTTCTAAAATAATATAAAATCAGTAGAATCTTGGCATAGAAGGTGCATTCCAACATTTCTTGCACAATCAGAATAAAGCAAGGGATCAGGTAAGGGTCTGGTGTCATTAATCTATGACCATAGTAAAGATTAATAAGTAGAGAAGCTGGATATGATTTCTAAAAATGTTGATAATCAAAGGGCAGTTACAGCAGATTAAGTCTAGTGTAACTGCATTTGATTTACACCGGCATAAATGAGAAGAGAACAACATGTATAAATGAAGAGGGTAGTTGTCACCACAATGGAATCCGTAATATCTTCATCATCTCCATCTTTCTCCTTTTATCTTTTCTTAAGAAGGACAAATGTTGAAGAAGGAAGGCAATTTAAAAATAAATGGTTTTATAAGAATTAAAAAGAAGATTAAAAGAATGAATATTAAAAGCATGTAGACTTTTCTGTCTGGTATTTGCTATTTAGTTTAGTGGAGAACTCTGAAGAGCAGGTGGAATTAGTCAGATAAAACCTCAGAACAGCACAAAGTCCCCAATTATGATTGAAAAAAAAGACAAAAGACACACAGGCAGGTTGATTGAAGGCACAGATATGTTTGAGTAAGAAAGTGTGCAGGACAGATGCATGTGTATCATTAGAAGACTCTTCTCTGGGTCCCCAAGGTGAAATGAGCAGCAGGTGCATGGCTGCTGAAGTGGGAAAATAAAGCAGGCAGTTTCAAAGGGCAGAAAGACATCATAGCCCTGGGAAACATTCATTATAATGCAGCAGACTTGACAGCTCCCTGAACACATGCGGTTATAGTCTCCAGATTTGAAAACAACTGATTTTGTTGCAAAACCCTCCACATGAACAGTCAAAAGCCAACAGAGGTCTTAAGTTTCAGACAGTAACTTCGCTGCTAGTAACAGCAGGAACTGTTAAAGAAGGGTTAAAATAAAGGCACTGATTCCAGAGTTTAGGATAGAATCCAGGATGAAGGATAGGTCAGATGAAGTATCTTAAGTCCTGAAAATCTTTCCAAGGGAAGTTACTGTTTCTGATATGATTTTGATATTAATGGAGGAGTACAATTGAATAATACCTAAACTATTTTTATAACATGGATATCTCTGCAGAAGTCGTGTTTTGGGTTAGATTTTCCTGCACGGCTGTAGTACAGTGCTTTTTTAAGGTGAAATCTCAGTCAAGAATGAGGGCCAAAAACTGCTCTCAGACATACCAGCGTAAGTTCAAAATAACTCCATTGACTTCAATAGAACTAGATGGAATTTCACACCAATGTGTACGGAAATGAAAATAGAATTTGGCTCAGACCATGCTAAAGGAAGAAAATACCAGTTTATAAATGGAACCAGTGACTTAGCCATAGCTTAGCCATCAGACACACTTCTTTTAACTGCAGTTTGTGTTCAACAGGCTGAGTTTGGAGCTTTGAATATCTCCCTGGTTACACTGTGAGTATAAAAAGCAACACAGGTGCTTTCAAAAGCCACAGCCATGCTGGCCCTGAGCGGGGACACTGCATAAATGAGGGACTTCCAGAAGTGCAGTTTGAAGCACAATAAAAGTATGATATTATAACTAATTATTTTATCCACATATTAGCAAGCATAAAATATGCAAGATTTTATAAATATATCAAAGGCTTTTAGTTACATCAAAAACCACTTACATTTTCATCTATTATGGTTAGGGCTTAAGGTTTCCAATTCAAACCCTTTGTCATTTCTTGCTTGGAAAAGCCGATGTTCTAGAAGTACACTGACACTTTCAAGTTATGTCCCTGGTTCATGGGACAGTATTTGAAATGCATTTCTTCTCCTCCACCGTAATAGGGAAGCACACAACCAGCAAACCACTATTTACTGCCTGTAAAACTCTGCACGCCCTGTCAAAATTAGGGTAAAGAAAAGTTTCCTCCATTTACTCAACCATTTTTATACTTAGCTTGAAAAATACAGAGAGGCTGCATTCACACTTTGTTTTGGATAGAAGGATAAAAACGACAAACCCCCGCACCAAAGTATTCCATCGTGCCCTGTGGCAGGTTTAGCTTTCTGAATTGTGCCTTTGTGTGTGTTACTGTCCCTTTAACTGCTGAACACTCACTATATGGCAGAGTTCATGGCTAGTCAACTGAAGCCTGAAGTTGGAACTGGACCCGAGAGCATACTGGGTGGTATCTGTAACAAGGAGCATTCCAATGTGCTAATTCTGAGGGAAATTCACCTCTCTGCAGAGGGGCAGCAAAAGACATTGGCACCACTCAAGGGCTTATGAAAACGGTACCCAGACCTTGTGATCGTTTTCTTTACAGGGGCGTGTTTCACCCTTGGAACATTTTGTTCTATTATTTACTTGCTGTTTGCTCTCTTATCCAGCTGAAGCTATTGATTTCTTTGGCTGAGTGGGTATCTGGAGAAATAACAAGAATTTCTGGCAATGAGGATGGGATGATTTTAAAAGAGTAAAGCAACCAGTGAAGTAGCAGTGAAGGAAACGACGTCTGGTTTAAAGAAGGAAAGGTAAAATGATTATCTGAGGAAAAGTTATCAGGCTCCACTAGAGTGGAGGAGAGGAAAATTTTGTAGTGTATGTACAAAGGCTATAGAAATATTTCTATGCCAAAAAGACTGAAATTGCATTAAATCAGAATTCATTTCATTTTTATACCATTGTCTGGAACATAAACATCTGCAGTCCTAAAAGACTTACATTTCCCTTGAGGACAAGGAGAAATGGACAATAAAAACGTATTTGAAATACTTTACAAAAAGCCCAAACACACACACACAGTGTACCTCAAACATCCTTGATGGATGATATAATTTCACTTAAGAAACCAAAAAGAGAATTTATCTCTGGCTAGACTTTTAGGGCCTGATACATTTCCTATTGACGATAACAGGAGTGGATCCATCATCTTCAGAGAAGGTTGGATCAGGACCATTATTTCACAAATTGACATTTTTACAAATTTGAAAGAAACCGTCAATGACAGTTTTGAGTTCATCCCCAGAAGAAGGTAAACTGGTTTTGCATCACTGTCCTTGTCTAAAGTTTCTGCTAGAGCAGGGAAGCTAACTTCTGGTTGGGACTTTTATAGAAAGGGCCTACCCAATGGAGACTACCTGAGGGAATACACTGAATCAGAGCATCACTCACATACTCTCCCCCACAGCTAGCATCAACATCCCTCCAGCCATACTTTCCAGTACAAGGATACTATACCCTTGGTTAGTCTGATGGAAGCCAGTGTGAGGTGTGGTGAGCCTCCTATGGGTGGAACAGACTGTAGATATAAATCCAAGTGTATGGAAGAGCAGGTAGAGAGTGAAGAAATCATCCTTCTTCTTAAAAAAGTAGAAGACCGGCCATTGTGCCAGTAGGAAATACACAGACTATGCTGGTCTAGAGTCAGTCATAACATTAGATTCTTCACAAAGGTGGAATAAGAGTATAGTTGTTGCTTCACCACAGTAGAGACAAGCCAGCATGGGACACATGTCAGCTTCACCACACAGGACAGTGGAGGTCCCAGTTTGGTGTTTTTACCCCAGAACCCATGGAGGAATTCTAACTGAGTCAGTCAGAATGCCTCTCACAAACCTCTCCTCTCACAAACACAACTCAGGTCTTAAATGCCCCATTATAACCCTACCTGAGCTTTTAGTTCTGAAATGGAAGCTTCATGGCCATACGGTACATTCCCCAGGACATGAGCACAGGTTTCCAGTGCATCTATAGGTGTAGATTTCTGGAAAAGGAGCTCAAGGGGCAATGTGAATAAACAGGAAGTTGAGAGGGGTTTAGAGAAACTCGTAAAGGAAGGCAAATTGAACGAAGTATCCTTTATTTTGTAAATAATGTGTTAAAATATGTGCTACGCTATTAAGGCTATACACAGCATTTTTTGCTACACCACTTCTATATATATCAACAATAGTCACATAGATAAACCCTTGCACATCACTATAAAGAGGTACCTCGTACTACCCCTCTCTTTCTAAAGCAGTGGAAGAGTTAATTAATTAAGACAGTTATTCAATAGACTGAGTCTATGTCTACACTATGGACTTTCAGCTGCACAGCTGTACCACTGCAGCCATGCCACTGTATGGTCTCTTGTGTAACTGCTCTATGCTGGCAGGGGAGAGCTCTCCCACAACATAATTAAACCACTCCCAACAAGTGGCCCTAGCTATGTTGGTGGGAGAGCATCTCCTGTCAACATAGTGCTGTCCACACTGGTGCTGTTATTGGTGAAACTTATGTTGGTCAGGAGTGTATTTGTTTCATACCTTTGACCAACAAAATTTTGCTGACAAAAATGCTAGTGTAGACAAAGCCTGAGTATAGGATTGCCAACTTTGGTTGGATGAATTCCTGAAGATTGCATCACATGACATAATCTTTAATTAAAGATTAATATTTAATTCCTGGAGACTCCAGGACAATCATAAAGAGTTGGCAATCCTACATGAGTAGCATAGCAGTTAATATGCCCAAGCATTTCCTTTATTATACATTCAGTAAGACCATGCTAGAATAGTTGAACATTAGCATGTCATTATAAATCCTTGGGAACAAGCTTTTTTATAGCTTCTCCTATGGATTGGTCTCAATGTTGCTCTTTTCTTCAGTTTGTTTGATACAGTAATTTGATCCCTATGCTACTCATTATAGTGGAAGGAAAAGAAAGCTGAATCGATTTTCATGAGTAGAAAATATTTCCAAAGTTATCATTTCAGCTACATAGGGACCAATTTTGTGTTATTAAATCTGCCTTTAAGTATGTGGCTTTTTATGAACACTTGGGAAACTGAAACTTAAGTAACACAGTTGCAAACTCTCAATAAAAGGATACCATGAATATTTTATGGAAAGTAGGTTTAGGCTGGGAATTTCAAACTGGACTAAGAATTAGTTGTGCAAAACAAGGGGAATTCTTCAATGACACAAATGACAGTATGGTATTCGACTCCTATTGGGCAAAAAAAATCCTTGGAAGTTGGATGTCTGACTCCCATTTCTATTTTTGAAAGCCTTCCTTCACATTTTTAAGGTTAAGACCTCAAGCAATTTCTATAGTAAGTAGCAACGGCTCTATAGAAATTGACAAGTAGTTTTCTACTACAAATATTTTAGTCAACCTCCCAAAGAAGTGACAGTTTCATCTTGAGTATAAAGTGCCCCTTTTCGTCCCCACAAAAAAATGCAGCTGTAGTCCAGAGCTGCCTGTTCATGCTTTTTTTTTTTTAATGAGCAAATGATGGCTGACATTGTTAATAAGATTCATTTTAAGAATACACATCACAGTAGTAAGCAAAATTCACCCTTCAGTCTTTAGCAGTCTAACCACTGTGCTGGTCAAATTTGGCTTCAGTTATAGCAAAACTAAGTGGAACTGCATGAGTAAATATAATTTTTTCTATTTCCCTGTTGCCCTCCAACTAAAGTCACCCTCATAAATTTTACACCACCCCACTCTACAATACGTAGGCACATGGAGACACACTCATGTTAAAATCTGTCTCTACCAATCTACAGCATTTATCTCTGCTTGTTTCCTAAGCACAGCTCATATTCACATCAACATGGAAAAGTCCAGAATCTTCAGAAAGAAATTCACAGTGCTGATCAGAACATTATGAAGTTCCAGTCTGGAATTCAATGGTTTCTGTGGATTCTGAGCTTTTTTAGGTGCAGCAGAGCATTACATTTGCCCATGCCCCGTGTTTTTGTAATGAAAGTCTCAATGGACCACTACGATTGGTTGTTTAATTTTTAAATATTTAGGTCTGATCTTAAGGTCTTTGAAGTTAATGGAAAGACTACTCTTTTTCTGTTTTTGTTTGCTCACAGTTTCACTTTCTTTCTCTGTGCTTGGTGCAGGAGAGGTCAGAGTTGGAAAATCCAGATGTTAAACCCTCAGGAACACTTCTTTTAACTTTAAAGGTTTTTTCCCTTCTAGAAGTGTTCTTACCCATTATTCCCAAAGGCCAGTACTCCTCTGCTGGAAATGCTAAGTGTAGGCAGGGTGCAAGTGGTTTGTAGCACTGTTATCTAACCCTGCTATGAGCAGGGCCCAGATGACATAGTGGGAAAACTCTGGGCTGTCCTAAGGCTTATCTGCACTAATGTTCCCATGGGGACTTGCACCAATGGACTACTAACTTATGGAAATAACATTTCCAGTGTAGATTAAATAAACAAAATGGAGTAGAAGCTTCTCCTGTAGCTGTGTGTCTCCACCAATGCAAGTGTGATGCTATTGCTTGTGGCAGAGTAGGATATGGGGATGAAGCATGAGCTGTTTCCCGCTGACAGAGCTCATAGTGATAACTTGAGCTCCTGGAGGAATCAGGATGTCTCCCTTTTTACTGCAGCTCTGGCTGGGGCACATTTCAGATTCCTCTCTTCTCTTGTTTATTATTAAAAAATTCATCCCCTTCCCCCCACCCCAAACACTCACACTTGAGCCTAAATCTTGTTATTTATACTGGTGTATTTCCCAAATAATGCCACTGACTTCAGTTCAGTCTCTTGACATTTACAGTAGAGTAAGTGAGCCCATAAGTAGTTACTATCACTTAATCTCACTCTCTCATACACCCAGCTGGTATGGAATATGACAGTTGTATGGAGGGGACAGGAGTGAAGGAGAGAAGCTTGACCATGAATGTAGGAATTGCGTGCGAGGGACTCAGTTGAATAAAGAGAAAGTTGGCCACTGATTTGGTTGAACTGGCCCCATCCGCATAACAAAATTAAGCAAAATGTTACAACAAGGCCTTAGAGAAAGGATGGGAGAACTGTTCTGTAAGGAGAATTCAGCACTTGATACAGAGAATTGTGATTTTCCAGTGCACATCCTGTTGCTGTCAAAAACATGACTGTGAGGTAATGGCCATCTGAGGAGCGGCCTTCTAGTGCTCTAAGCTATAAAAAATACAGATGGTAAGAGTCTCTTGGAGGCAAAATAGCTATAAGAATGAGGTATTGAAAGGGGTCTTGTTGAAGCATATCATGCTGGAAGTAAATCAGCACTAACCATTCCTGGATAGCCTGGCTGACGAATTTCCTGCCACATAGTTTGTGACGATAGGACAAAAATTCTACTTGCTTTATTCACACAATCAGTCCTCATGATTTCAGTGTGACCCATGCCACTTACAGGAATAAGGCAAGTAGAATTTGGTCCAGAGGCCTCTAATGCTTATGGCAAGTTCCTAGGGAATTTAAAGAAGGTAATACCCTCTTCATAGATTTTTTGTAAATAGGCAAGACGAATTCAACAAATAATCATATCCCTGTTATAGAATTCTATAGCGCAGCTACACAAATCTATAGAAAGGATACCATTCTAATTAGATCCAACAGATTTAGAGAATAATTTCAATAGAACTATACTGCTTTCAGTTCTCTAAGGTCCCCTCCCATAATAAGGAAAAGGGGTTAATAGCATGTAAAAATGACACGTGATAATATATATGTGTTAAAAATAACATTGTTTGTATTAGTAACATTACTAATAAGTCATTTAACTTTTCTGAGCTTCAATTTTCCCCATCTATAAAATGATATCCAAGTTTGTAACGCACTGAGACCTTGACTGAAAGGTGCTATAACTGCAAACTCTTATTGGCAGTAGAAAGGCTGTGGGAGAGCTTGGCTGACACTCCTTTTTCAGATGTCAAGTTGCTTGAGAGACATCAGGATTAACTACTGCATTTCAAACACTTCCAACCATTGAGAGACCCAGAGCAACACACAAGCATTCTGGCAGTTCTCTATCCAGGTCATCGACCCATCACAGTGATCCATACCATGACGTTCATTGACTAGACTTCAGCATTGGAAACTCATTTGCTGGAGATAAAAGGTTATTCCATAAAGAATCATTCTTTAATGGCTGGAAATGCTCCTTTCACAAAGTGATATCTGTACCTCAGTGGTCCTGTACTTTTAAATGCAGTTTACCAGCACTCTCTAGTAATGAGTTGTCTATGGGAAACAGTCAGGCAGAAGAGGTTTTGAACTCTGACGAGGCAGAGAGGAGAGAGAAAGCAACTGGCTGTCGAGAACTGGGTCAGTGGAAACCAATATGCTGTGGGACACTTTCCAAGGCTTACAGCTACATTCCCTTGGAACAGGATGTTGGAAAAGCTCATTAAAAGCTTCCCTCAGGACTTTAGTAAGTGCAAAGATTTCTTCTCCTCCATTGTGAAACTGTCCACATCAGAGAAAGTGGATTAGAGTCCTCTGGGGGACAAGGTAAGAGTTGTTTGCATATAAACCCCAGGGTACAGGAGAATTAAATTGTGGTTATAGATGAAAAGGAGGAATTTACAATTCTTTCTTCAGAACAGTTTTATTTGATTAACTGCTTGTAGAGCTACCTGGTGCTTGTCCCATTCTCTAAGCCTGGACCCACATAGTAAAGAAAAGAACACTGTGACACTCTGATACTTGCAGAAGTAATTATCTTGGCAAAGTCAAAATATTTTTTTTAAATATCTAAAAAGATAAAAACAGGAAACATATTTCCCCATGGCGTCGGTCTGTGTTTCTGTTGCAACATGTCACAATTACTATACTTAGAGATGAAGGAAAATAGATGAGATTCCTTTTGAACCCATCAACATTTTAATCTGCCAGGAGCATTACTCTAGAAAGATTTGACCTACTTTTTCATGACTCTAGAAAACAAAGGTGGTCTTTTGCTTAAAGTATAGGACTGGGTCTAAGGAGAGCCAGGCTCAATTTTTGGCTCTGTTAAAGACTTCCTGTGTGACTCTGGGCAAGTCACATAATCTCATTTTCCCACCCCAGTTCCCCAATTATAATAATAGTACTTCCCTCACAAAGGAATTGTGAGGCTAAACTAATGATACAATTATGAATTTGTATGTATATGGCTCTAGGATTGCCAACTTTCTAATCGCGCAAAACTGAACATCCTTGCCCTGCCCCATCTTGCCCCTACCTCGAGGCCATGTCCCTTCTCCAAGGCCCTACCCCACACTCACTCCATCCCCCTCTGTCACTTGCTCTCCCCTACTCTTACTCACTCGCTTATTTTCAGCAATCTGGGGTTGTGGGTTCAGAGTGTGGGAGGGGACTCTGGGCTGGGGTAGGAGGTTGGGGTGCAGGGGGGATGAGGGCTGTAGGATGAGGCCAGAGATGAGGGGTTTGGGGTGCAGGAGGGAGCTCCGGGTTGGTGGGTGGGGCTGAGGGATTTGGCATATGGGAGGGGCCTCTGGACTGGGGCAAGGGGCTGGGATGCTGAGGTGAGAGGTGGGCTCCAGGCTGGTGCTGAGAGATTTGGAGTGCAGGAGGGGACTCAGGTCTGGGGCAGGGGGTTGGCATGTGAGGGGGTGCAGGGTGAGGGCTCTGGGAGGGAGTTTGGGTGCAAGAGGGGGCTCAGGGTTGGGACAGGGTTTGGGGTGCAGAAGGGGTTGCGGGCTCAGAAGGGGGGCTCTAGGCTAGGGCAGGGGCTTGGGATGTGGGAGGGAGTTTGGGGTGCAGGCTTCAGGTGACATGTACCTCAGGCAGCTCCCAGAAGCATCTGGTATGTCCTTGCAGACCCTAGGCACAGGGGCAACCAGGGGGTTCCATGCTGCCCTGGCCTGGGAACCGCAGCCAGTGGGAGCTGCAGAGCCAGCACTCAGGGCGGGGGCAGCACACAGAGCCTCCCTGGCTGCCTCTGCGCCTAGGAGCTGTAGGAACATGCTGTGGCTTCTGGAAGCCAAGGCAGGCAGGGAACCTGCCTTAGCCCCATTGTGTCACTGACCAGACTTTTAACAGCCCAGTCAGTGGTTCTGACCAGAGCCTCCACGACTCCTTTTTGACCAGGCATTCCAACTGAAAACCAGATGCCTGGCAACCCTATATGGCTCCTGTTACCAAACTAAGACCCTGCTGGCTTGGGAAATGAAATTAGGCTCAGAAATTATCCCTTCTGATAGTGGAAATGGCTCTCAAACAGCCAGACCATTTTTAAAAGCAGTAGTAAATTGTAATGGTTTGAATATTCAAATCTTTATTAAACTTTTAATCTAAGAGTAGTTTGCAATAGTTGCTTTTAAATGTTTTTTAAGATAATGAATTCAGGCTGTTGACAAGCAAACCAGGTTGCAATTTAATTTAAGCCATAATTACTGTGACTGAACAAAAAAAACCTTTAAAAAAATCAGGGTTTATAAGAGTGAATATAATGCTAACAGAATCATAATACAGTGGTGCTACTGCTCAAAGCTGTGGTAAATAATATACACGTAATATGGTTCCCTTTTCATTGATTGGTGCTAGAGAAGCTTTACTTAGTCATATATCTTCTAAACTCTAACCATGGCTAATGTAGCTCTGGGCTCTTAGCACTAAGCACAAGTTTATATGTAAACTCACCTGGATTGAAGCTAATAGTGAACTTTATGCAAATGACACATCCAACTCTTTCCCTCTGCATGGACCCAATCCAATCGCCATTAAAGTCAATGGGAAACTTTCCTTGCATTGAATGGGGCCCACAGGGCAGTCTGCTATTGAAGTTAATGGGGACTTCGCCATTGCCACACACTGGGAGTAAGACAGGGACTGAGAAACAGTTTATTGCAATCCAAAAAACAATGTACTTCTTTCTATTGAAGGAAGGAAGGAAATTCTGTTATCATTTTGTCAACAATTGTATTTTGCTGAGTGGTAACTGCAGAGAGTTCTCCCAGCTAATTTTTCATCCTTTCTTTGAAGAGTATCCCTAATACACAGCCCAAGGATTTTGGTTTCCTTTTCAGATTCCATCTGTTTTTAAGACAGAGGAGAAAATGATGATGCCTCCATCTTTTATTTATTTGGAGGGCTTTGACATCCTCTTGATATCTTGTGAGCATCAGAGGTTGAGAAGAAAAGTGCTCAAATCCAGTCTAAACTTGGACAGAGGCACAAAGCCAGAAGAAAAATGCAGAACTTCTCCAGGACCTATGGCTGCTTAGAAGTGTCATTTCAAAGAATTTATTCAGGAGAGAATGAGCTAAATTCACCCCTGAGGTAGCTTCATTGAAGTCAAGAGTAACACAAGGGATGAGTTGGACCATTGTCTTTGCTATGAGCTTTGACCATGCAGGGAGAATAGGGGGAAATTTTCCTTTTTCACACTTGTTTGAAGCATTTCTATTCAGCTGTTGGATAACATGAGGCCAATCCTAGAGGGCTCAGTCCTGATGCCCAATGGGAGTTTTGCCCAAATAAGGTACTGGAGATTAGGCTCAGTATTACCAGCACTTTTCATAGGAATAGGCCACTTTCAGAACAGATTGATTAGTGGACTTCGAGGTAAGAAACATACTGTTTCCTCAATGGTGACATAACTCTAAAAATTAAACCCAGTTTTCATTTTCTAGAATAGCATTAGAGCCTATGAAGAAATGAATTGTTTAGCTGGCCACTTAATCTAAATGACATTTTTATTACAATTAAGTATCACCCCAAGGATGCCCTTTGTTTTCATTGGACAGATTTTATTGTGTTTATATAGGTTAATGAAACAGAATGAAATTATACAGTTTATATTAAATTTAAATGACTGATTTATTGTATTTAAAGCCCAAAGTTATCATCAATAGTCTTTAATGCCGCACAAACCAAATTATTACTACTGCTGTTCTATATTTTATTTTAGTAAGTTGCCTGTGGAATAAAAAAGTGACTTTCTGGCTGCACTAGGTTATTTCATGTTCCTAATATTTAAAACTGCTTCTTTTGAGCATCCTAACTGTAAAAATGCTTTGGATTTCCATCATCTGTCCTGTACTTCAAGTAAGTGGGTCCAATTTACTGAATAAAATTGCATTTCATATGTTATTGTTGATGACTCTGAGGAAAACTTTAGAGTTGGACCCCAGGGCAGCAATGGGCTGCCAGTGGTCAGACCCCTGTGTCTCAGCAGGACCCTGTGAAGTCAAATGGGTCACACAAAGCAGCTGGCAGGAATGGAGCTAATATAGCCTCTCTTCACTTTCTATCTTTTATTTTTTGTTCTTTATCTGTATTGTGGTAGTATCAAGAGGTACCAGACCCACTGACATAGGCATTGTACAAACATATAACAGAGATGGCCCCTTCCCCCAAAGAGTTTACAGTCTAAGTAAACTTACTGGGTGGGTATACAGTTGTACATGTAAATATCAATCTGGCCAGTTCTTGCTCACATGCTCAGGGTCTAACTAATTATGTGGGGCCGGGAACTGCAGGAAGGAATTTTATGGTTCTCAGTGCACAGACCCCTGATTTCTGAGCCATTGCTGAGTTTCAAAGGCTTCTGCAGTCAGATGCAATGAATGGATTTGTCTGTTCAACTGATGGAACCTGGCAGTTTAGCAACAGCGTGCTTCAATGAGTTTCCAGGATCCAGCCATGCCAATATCAGTTTCTGTTGGGCTAAGTAATTATCAAAAGATGCAGTAGTTTGGATGCCTTCCCAAGCCCTATTTGAACTGTAATAATGCAAGCCTGAGGTGGCAATAATCAGAGGTTTTTTGTCAGATCTTTTCTACTTGCAGGGCCAGATTTAGGGGCAGGCAACCTAGGCTTGGGGGCTTCAGGCTCAGGGAGTTATCAGGTATTCAAAAGTTAAACAAATGGAGTGAGGAGGGGGCACCAAAGATGCTCCTCGCCTGGGGTGCCATTTGGCCTGTAGTCAGACCTGTCTACTTGCTGCATCCAGATGGTTCAGAACTAGGAAGTCCCTGCAAGATTCACTGATAAGGTACCTGCCACTTACCAGAGCTGAGACAGCAAATGGTTCAGCAACTCTTTTATGTCGAGTGAGGCTGGTGCCTAACTCATTCTTACAAGAAACAGCTTAGAGTTCATCTACATTATAATTAAACACCCATGGCTGGCCCAAGATTACTTGGCATGCAGGTCTCGGGCTTATGGGGCTCAGGCTACGGGGATGTTTAACTGCAGAGTAGATGTTTGGGCTCAGGCTAGAGCCTATGCTCTGGGACCCCAGAGCATGGGCTCCAGCCTGAGCCCAAATGTCTAGACCAGTGGTTTTCAACCAGTTATCTGGGGTTACCTGGGAGCCGCAACCAGGTTTCAGAACGTCCGCCAAGCAGGGGCAGCGTTAGACTCGCTGGGGCCTGGAGAGAAAGCCAAAACCTCACCACGTGAGGCTGAAACCTGGGGCCCAAAGCCCCGCCACCATCCGAGGCTGAAGTCAAAGCCTGAGCAATGTAGCTTTGTGGTGGCCCCTGTGGCATGAGGTCCCAGGCAATTGCCCTGCTTCCTATCCCCTAATGCTGGTTATATGCACAAAACCCGTTATTATACACAGATGGGCCATGATGTTTTGAGAGCACATTGGGTGAGCTTCAGAAAGAAAAAGATTGAGAACCCCTGGCCTAAATCACAATTAAACATCCCTGCAGCCAGAGCCCCACAAGCCTGAGTCAGCTTACACTTGCCAATGGCAGGTATTTAATTGCAATGTATACATACCCTTAGGCACTTTAGTTGCCTGACTCCAGAAGAGGGACTCCTAGTTTGTGGATAGCAAGCAGCAATAGGCACATCCCTGCAGTCCGGAGTTAAGCTCTTAACTCTGAGGGATTGGGGTTTAGAACATACCCTGAGGTCAGCATCCCCCATTGCTAGGTTAGGCAACTTCCTGCTGGCTTTTGGGACTCCCAGTCTTAGGCACCTCTCTCTACCAAATCATTATATAGGGGCCTAGCTCAGGCTTTGTGGATCCTATTGTTATTCCAGTGATGTTCTAGGTGCCTAAAAGTTAGGCATTTTGCCTCTCAGTGTTGCAATGCATAAGTCCTTTTGTGGATCTGGGCCTTAGGGCCTGATACTGCTGATTCTTGTTACATCAGTATACCATGAGGACTCTCATTGAAGTCAATGTGCCAGATTGTGCCTCATCCTGGAGTAGAGGCTAACAAGGGAGGACAATTCCATGAGATTCCTCCCATCACAGAATTCCTTCCAGATGTTTCCATCCTTGAGTGGAACAGGCTGTGAGCTCTGTCCACAAAGCTCATGAAGAGACCATGTGCAGCAGCAGCCCTAGAAATCCCACTAGTCAATTGCCACTTGCCATAGCTACTTTTAAAAGGGGAGTGAAGATACTACAGCTGGACAGGAGGACAATATACTTGCTCCCACCCAGGGGCGGCTCCAGGCCCCAGCATTCCAAGTGCGTGCTTGAGGCGGCATGCTACGGGGGGTGCTCTGCTGGTCGCAGGGAGGGCAGCACGCCTATGGAGGGTCCGCTGGTCCCGCGGCTCCGGTGGACCCTCTGCAGGCACATCTGTGGGAGGTTCACCAGAGCCGTGGGACCGGCAACTGGCAGAGCACCCCCCGTAGCATGTCGATGTGCTTGGGGCGGCGAAATGTCTAGAACTGCCCCTGCTCCCACTGAGGGTAGGACTGCCCATTCCTCACTCTCCAGCCTGTCCAGCCCCGTCCCTTCCCCTACATGGATCCCAGCCACATAGATAATACTGCCCAGATCTATGCACAATCTGGCCCACTGGAAAAAGACATATGAGTGAAGTTACTCCTGTGCATTAATTATCTGTAGACTGGACTCTTGAACTGGAAGGTGCCATAAGGAATTATATATCAAACTTATTTTGCTGAAGCTAAGCACTATTTTTACTTGTGTCCACCTCTTTACACAGCTGCCTGACTGTTGGATAGTCCTATCACATATGTATCGGGGTTCTTCTTTCTTTGTTACAGTGCCAACCAACCAGGGGCGGCTCTAGGGTTTTTGCCACCCTAAGTACTGCAGGCAGGCTGCCTTCGGCAGAGAACAGTCTGCAAGAGGTCCACCGAAGCCACAGGACCAGCGGACCCTCTGCAGGCAAGCCGCCGAGGGCAGCCTGCCTGCTGCCCTCACGGTGCTGGCAGAGTGCCCCCCTGGCTTGCCACCCCAAGCACACGCTTGGCGTGCTGGGGCCTGGAGCTGCCCCTGCAACCAACAACAGAGGATAAGTCCTTCATTGTGTTCAACCGCTGTGCGTCCAAAATTATACTCCAGGTTATTTACCTGCTGCATTTTGTTTAAGTCCACCCACAAAGACTGGTTCTTGAGGGCTGTAGTGATCTCCAGATGCATTATTTAACAAAAATGGAAGAGCAGGCTTATACCCAGAACTGAGCAGTGGTATTCAGGCCATCTGAGTTAGCAGCCAAAGAAAAAATAGCTTATTGATGTAGAGAGCAAGTACATGAATTCAAAGAAATGTGGACCCCATTTCTAACTACATTTGAATAAAACATGTTGTGATGGCTCAAAGAATGGCAGGCCTCAGTTCCACCTAACCCCTCATCTTTTTTTCCTCTCTTCCTTCCTTAGTGCCCTCTTTCCCTATTCTGCCTATTCATGTCTTCTCTTACTTACAGTTACCACCACCACCTTAATGATATATCTGTGTTATATCATCTGGTTTCGTATTGTCTGGTCTTGCAGCTTTCACAAGTTGTAAAACTGCATAATTCTATTGGATAGCCTATGAAACATTAAGTATTTTGAAGCATATACAGGCTGCAAGTTATTTACCTTTTTGTAGTTTCATTATCTTATTTCTTCATGAAAATCAGTTAAAAATTAATCACAAGAATAAAAATTATTTTGCCAGAGATTTATTACAAAATATGTATAAATTAAGAACAATAGGTAACAACCAACCTTAAAACAAGTAACAATGATTGCAACTTTTTTGTGAGCTTAGATAAAAAGTATCTATCTCCTGGTATCAGTTACGTAGTTGGTACTGCATTTTGATCTGGTGAAAATGTTGTACCTCCAAAGAATAGAATTTTTTACTGAGGGTGACTTATCCAAAGTGGCCTGCAAGACTACATGATTCATTTGGTAATATGGTTGTTCTGTCGTCACATTTGGCTATGTTACATTCAGAGAATCAACAGAAAGATTAGATAAAGACAGTATATGTTAAGCCTGTATGGAATGGAAGTGAATCCATGTGAGGCTCCTGCTTGGAGAGCAAAGTCAGCCTCCACAGCTGGGGGTGGAGGTGTAAACATTTCTTCAGTTCTAGTAAAAGCTCACTGGGATATGCAAAGCACATTCATTAAGCACTGCTGGAGAGTGGCAGATGCTGACACACATAATTTGACAGCTGCAAATACCAGGTACTAGAAAGTATCATTTCCCATAAGTAAAAAATAATGGGTCATTATTTCCTGACAGATTAAAAACCAGCTAACGAGTATGTGTTAAATGGTAATCCTGTTTAAATAACACATTCTTGTCTCATTCAGAGGTAAAGGTGATTCCTACCTGGCACACGTGTGTGCATATGCTACAGGTCCCCATCTGTGCCTGTCCACAGAGGATGTGATTTGATTACAGCTCCAGGTAGGGAGGTTTGGATATGGCAGGTCATGAGTTTAGCTCTGGAGGCCCCAGGTTCAATCCCTGGTATATTGGCCAAGAGGGTGGCTGTCACCGCTCCATTTGATGCTGAGAATACTTTGAGACGTCTGAATCCATGATGTAGATATTGCTGCCCCTTTTTGACCTGAGCAGCTAGTCAAAGTTACAGGCCTTGGGGATGCTCCAGTTCGAAGTAGAAATTTATGGAGTCTGGTATTTTCTTTGATGCAATCTTGTTTATTTACAAGGAATATTCAAAGTCCTGCTTCTCTGAATGCTGGAGGAATTAACAACAGAAGAACCCATTTCTTAGCTTACAGTTCCAAGCACCTTTAGCTAACAGACTCAAAAACACTTACCCTAGCTTTTCCCAGGATTTCACTGCACTCACTGGCTACTTCTTGGCTTTCTTGCTCTTTGCTTCTGCATCTCTCTCTGTTTTTGTCTTTTTCAGTCTTTTGTCTCTTCTGCATGTGCATGTGTACACACACACACACACACACACACACACACACACAAGCACGCTCCTCGGTAGGTTCACTCCTTTTGTCTTAGGTGGGCATCTTATACTTACCGTCATGTTAACTGAAAGGTAAGTTCACATCTATCAATCTCAATAGGGTTTTAACTCAACCCATCACAAGGTTTAATCCAGCTCATAGCAACAGATTTGTCTGTTCCTTTAGTATTCTATAAGGATGTGTGTCATGGGTTTTTAAGTCTTATGACTACAGCTGGTCAGAAAAATTCCAACAAAACAGTTTTTCAGTAGAAATTGCCTGTTCATCCAAATCAAAACATTCTGTGGTGGGTTTGATTTCAGTCAAAGCTGGAAACCAGGCAGCTTTTGAAACCTGATGGCCAGAGCAGGTTTCCTGCCAGATAGGCTACCAAGTAGCCTGGACTTCCAGAGTCCACAGCTCACGGGAAGATCACCAGACTGACTGTTTCTCTGAGCTGGGAGGTCCCAAAACTTTCTCTTTTATTGAGAATTTCAAAAATTTGAATCAGAATGAAACCAGATTTCAAAATACAGAAATCCTCTGTAGAGCTCTATCTTGGGGGGAGGGATAGCTCAGGGGTTTGAGCATTGGCCTACTAAACCCAGGGTTGTGAGTTCAATCCCTGAGGGGGCCATTAAGGGAACTGGGGTAAAAATCTGGGGATTGGTCCTGCTTGGAGCAGGGGGTTGGACTAGATGACCTCCTGAGGTCCCTTCCAACCCTAATAGTCTATGATTCTCTTTCTCGAGAAGAGAACATGGACTGAGTGAAACAATTTACATGTTAAAAACAATCAAATTATCTTACACCACCAAGTCAACTTACCATGTCAACTTACTGCTGTTATCCTTCTTCTCCTTCCCTCTTTTCTCCTATAGTTATACTCGCTCATTTGTGTCTTCGTTCAAAGTAGATTATCAAATCTTTGGGGCAGGGACTGTGTCTTCCTGTGTGTCTGAACAGGATCTAGCACAAAGTGGCCCACATCCTGAGTGGAGCTTCTGGGTGCTACTGCAATATAAATATAACCAAGGAGCTAATTGATCTCAAGATAAATCTATTTCATAACAAGTTGCTTATGATATGGAGGCTCAGATCCTGAGCTGTGCTCAGTGAAGCTCAAGAAAGGGGAGAAGGTGAGAGATGTGCAAATATGGTGCAAATGTGGCTATAAGCCAGCACCACCACCAAGCCAATCAATTTGTGAGGCCTGTCCCCACAATAAATTAATTTACACCAGATTCTCATGGTACCAAGGGGCTGTTTTCATCATGAGTGTACAGACACAATCCAGCCACACACCCTTTTCAATGGCCACACTCACTGCACCAGCATCTGGAAAGGGGGCAGTTTAGGAGCTTATTACATTTAAGGAGTCCTCTGAACAAAGTGAATCCTCCGGCGGCCAGGTAAGATGGCATTTGCACTGTTTTATATCAGCAGAGCAGTGCAAAGCAGCCTTAATGCACTGAAGGATCTGGTCCTTGTATCAGAGCAGCAGCCATGTTAGTCTGTATCTGCAAGAAGAACAAGAGTACTTGTGACAGCTTAGAGACTAACAAATTTATTTCAGCATGAGCTTTTGTGAGCTACAGATCGCTTCTTTGGATGCATAGAATGGAACACACAGACAGAAAATATTTATATATACAGAGAACATGAAAAGGTGGAGGTATGCATTTTCAAGGATAGGTTCCTGGATTAGTGTTTATGTTGTATGGTGTGTGGTTGCTGGTGAGTATTTGCTTCAGGTTGGGAGGCTGTCTGTAAGCGAGGACTGGCCTGTCTCCCAAGATCTGTGAGAGTGAGGGATCATCTTTCAGAATAGGTTGTAGATCTTTGATGATGCGCTGGAGAGGTTTTAGTTTCCTATATGCATAATATACTTACAGAAAGAAGCATTATATATTTACTTATTTCAGTTCCTTTTAAGTCTGCATGTATCTGTAGCTATAGATTAGATTTATAACACCAGACCTCCTGCATAACACAGGCTACAGAATATCACCCAGTAATTCTGTAATGGCAGGGATTAAGTCTTCTGTATTACATAAGTGCAGTTGCATGCATCAAAGTTGTATGACATCCATTAAAGCACAAAATTTACCAAAGCATAAACTGTATTCACAAAATCTTAAAAATGTCTGCTGCATATTTTAATCATAATTATCTTTTATGCTACATTAATAAAGAGGTATGTAGATTTAGTTATTTTAGCATCATTGCTATGTTTAAATTCTGTTAGCATTTACTTTTAACAAATGATGTTGGTTAGTATCTTTGTATATTGTAGATAACTACAGACTCAGTAAGATGAACAAAACAAAACAACCTCATTGGCTAAACCACTGATGAGATCATTATAGGATCTTTGGGGCAGGGACCATCTCTTTATTCAGTTTGTACAGCATCTAGCACAATGAGGTCCTAGTCCACCACTGGGGCAGCAACGCACAATAGGAATGTAAATAATAATAACTGGATACATGTTAAAGACAGTATTACCGCTTCAGGGTATTGATCCATCGAAAGGAGGGGAGCCTGAAAAGTTGTAATGATGATTTGTTTACTTCCCATGGGAAAAAAAAACACACGGCAGGGGCGGAAGGATATAAATCAAATGTTCAGTTTAAAATATCTCATTACACAGCTAATTATCAGCTCAAGGGGTATATTAAGAAAACTTTCCACTCCAATCTGCCAATTTCTTCTCCCTCATTTTGTAACTGGTGGTTGTTCAGCGATTTGGGAGAAGATTACCTCCCCAGGATGACTATCAAAGGTTGTCGGAGAAGTAGTCCTATAATCTCAGGCACCTGGCATTAGCTGGGAGCTTAGTTTTTGTGAATTCAGTGTCATGCTATCCAGTCTTCCCACAGTCTAGATACAAGTCTTCTAACAGTGCTAGGTCTATTTAAAAACAAATTATTCTCTGGCTGCCCACCAAGATTTTGACATAATCTCAATCGCAATGGCCATTCAGGACAAGAAACTGAAAAGCATTGAATCAAGACTACAGGTGAAATAATAGACCACTGAGAAGGATATGTGATTAGCAATAGGTAAACTGGTGCAGATAGAATGAGTGAACAAGACTTCACCGGTGTCTCTTAAACTCCACCCTCACCAAGTCTAGTGTGAGAGAATTATTACATATGTATAAGGCACATACTATTATTTATTATCATTATTTATTTACGTAATGCCAAAACTTCTCTAGACACATTACTGCACATCAGAGGCATAGTCCTTGTCATGAAAAGCAGACAGGCTAAACAATTTGTCAGTGTGTCTTGAGATTATAGGTCACATTTTCAAAAACCCATACAATAGAAGGACAGTGTATGCATCCCTTTGCTGCATAGGGCCATGTTTGTCCAAAAAAAGAAGCCCAGTGTTGGACTACTAAATCCAGGTTTAGGCATCTGCCTAATTTCCAAAATTGCTGATCACTCAAAAAAACCCAAATTGTCTAAATATGGATTTGGGAACCTAATGTTAAGTGGCTGTATTTGAAAGTTAAGCACATGCATAAGCCTTAGTTTTCAGTTTCAACTTGATCTTTAATGTTCTGGGTAGAACTGATTGAAAATTTTTGTCAAACAGTAAATTTTTCAGAAAATGCAGATTTGGGGCAATCAAAACTATCCCTGAATTCAGGTCAGATTTGGAAGATAGTTTGGGCCAAATAAAAAATGAGGAAAATAATTTCAAAAAAGTCAAAAGGGTTCATCTTGATACTTTCAACATGAACAGTTTTATTTCAAAAATGTAAATTTGAATTGACCCAAACAAAAATTTGTTTGGCTTTGTTTTTTGTTACAGCAAGTAAAAATAATTCATTTTTGATGTGAAACAAACCACGTTTGGAGTATTTTTTTTCAGATATTTCGGATCAACCACCAAAAAAATAACTATTCACTCAGCTCTCCTTATGGATTAGGAACCAAGATTTACTTCTATACATCAATAAACTTTTCAAATGAGAAATAATCTGATGGTTATTTCTCAGCTCTTGTATTCAACAGCCGTCTAGCATTGGTTTTATCTGTAAGTCAGAAATAGGTTGCAGAGGCAGTTATTGAGGAAGTGTTACAGAACACCAGTAAAGTGGCTGACGTACTACTGGCAGCAGGAGCCTACTACGAGACAATCATATCAGAATGAAAATAGCTGTCTGCCAGCACCATAAACCTTTAGGAAATGTTATGGGTGATTAGTTGTTACACTTAATGTGTGAAAGTTGGCTTCTGCCTGCCTATGGACAAAGTAACCTCCTCCTTTTTTTTCTACTTATTGCTACTCATATAGAGAAAGAACAGGACATGGTGAGATGTTTTAAAACTTGCAAAAGCCAGGACATTCAGAGTTAGAGCTCAAACCATGGCAATGACTTTCTCCTTCTGTTTGGGTACATTTGTGTGAGCCATTTAGGTGAAATGAAAAAGACCAGGAAAAGGTTTTGAAAATGGAACAAAACTCTAATGGGAAAAGCATCTCGATCAGGAAGGAACACTCAAGCATACATTACACAGCACCTATTCTCTTTGAGATTTGTCTGAACTCACTTTTCTTTTCAATAGTTTTTAAAACCTTGCTGGCTGCTAAACAGTGACAATGGAATGGTCCTATGAACGGACATTCTGTTACATGCTATATTGTCTTCTTCCCATGCAGATGTGTTGGATTGAATTCCTTGGCCCTGCCTTGGCTGAACATTTCAGGGTGCTTTATAGTGTCATTTTAAACAAAAAAAGAGAGCTGAATAGTAGCTAAGATGACATTCTGACTTTCTGATCTTGAAACACTTAGTTCATATGCATCCAGAACTAGGTGTTCAAAGTAGGCATTTGAAACCAAATCATCTGTGACTAACGGTGGGTGTTCAACATGGATTAGACCATTCTCATTCTGTTTAGAAGAGTAGTCTCAAAGCTGACTTTGTGGGAAGGATTTCTCCCGATTCATTTATCACATAGATTTTGACGCTCTAGGGAAAATGAAACACTGAGAAAGAAGTGACGTTGAAGAACATAAACAGAAAAATAGAAACAAGTCTCCAAACATTGAAAATATAACTTCATCAGCGAGGTGTTTCCTTCTGATAGCCACTTTGAAATGGCAAAGAAATGCTTTCTTCAGACTCTTGGGGTGGGGCTCTTAAGGGGGGCTTAGGTATTGTCATGCTGAGAGTTGTAGCACCTAACTTTTAGGTGCCCGGAAGCCTAGTGGAATGCACAGCCCTGAATTAGGCATCTCGGCTACCCATACCTCAGGCCATGTCTACATCTAAAATTTTGCAGCGCTGGTTGTTACAGCTGTATTAGTACAGCTGTATAGGGCCAGCGCTGCAGAGTGGCCACACTTACAGCAACCAGCGCTGCAAGTGGTGTTAGATGTGGCCACACTGCAGCGCTGTTGGGCGGCTTCAAGGGAGGTTCGGGGAACGCGAGAGCAAACCGCGGCGAAGCTGGTCTCCTTTCCCGGTTTGCTCTCTCATTCCCCGAACCCCCGAACAAGCAGGTCTCCTTCCCTGCGGTTTGCTGGGTGGTTCGGGGAACGCGAGAGCAAACCCGGGAAAGGAGACCAGCTTCGCCGCGGTTTGCTCTCGCGTTCCCCGAACAAGCAGGTCTCCTTCCCTGCGGTTTGCAGGGTGGTTCCGGGAAACGCGAGAGCAAACCGCGGCGAAGCTGGTCTCCTTCCCCGGTTTGCTCTCGCGTTCCCGGAACCACCCAGCAAACCTCAGGGAAGGAGACCTGCTTGCTCGGGGTTCGGGGAACGCGAGAGCAAACCGCGGCGAAGCTGGTCTCCTTTCCCGGTTTGCTCTCGCGTTCCCGGAACCACCCAGCAAACCGCAGGGAAGGAGACCTGCTTGCTCGGGGTTCGGGGAACGCGAGAGCAAACCGGGGAAGGAGACCAGCTTGATTACCAGAGGCTTCCTCAGGTATGCTGGGATACCTGCTTATTCCACGGAGGTCAAGAAAAGCGCTGGTAAGTGTCTATATTTGATTACCAGCGCTGGATCACCAGCGCTGGATCCTCTACACCCGAGACAAAACGGGAGTACGGCCAGCGCTGCAAACAGGGAGTTGCAGCGCTGGTGGTGCCCTGCAGATGTGTACACCTCCTAAGTTGCAGCGCTGTAACTCCCTCACCAGCGCTGCAACTTTCTGATGTAGACAAGCCCTCAATGTGCACAGATGCCACACTCAGACTTAGAAAACACCTTCTGTATTTGTAATAGTTTTATTAAAACAGTTAGCAAGGTCACCAACACTGTAATTCAGCAAGATAGCTAGAGATAATGCAGAATGCACAGTCCAACATCCATATACTCACACCATCCCTCTTACACCAACCTGAAATGTTAGCCATTATCTTCCTCATCGCCATCAGCTTCCTCATCACCACCACCAGCGACCTTTGTCCTGGTACCTTTGCAGGGCTATATCTCTCCCTTCCCAAGCACTCAGGCTGAGATACAACTTTTATAATATGTTGCGCTCACACCACTATGCCTAATGCATATTCAGTAGGAGTGTCTCCCCTCTTCCTTATTTGTATTTCTTCATCCTACTAATGTTGGGGTGTCTTTATCCTATAGGTTAGTATATTACTGATTTCAACTTATTATATGTCAATTCGTTGCCATGGCACTCTTGTGGTCACATGTCTGTGGATGTTCCTATCCTAAAAATATGTAAAACTTGGTATCAAGTTCAAGGTTTTTGTGGTTAACTTGCATAAACTTCCTCATTAAACACAACTTTTCTAGTTCCCAAAATTCAGGGTGACTCTCGGGCCAATTACCGGTGTCAAAATTTGTGGGCCAACTGCTTAAGTCAATGTCTTGCAGGACACATGCCTGTAGGCTCATAGCTCTACTGCCTTAACTTATGCCTTACCTAGCAAATTCCTATACCTATAGGCTACAGGATGCACATTCCAAACCAGTAGGTGCTGCCATCCAAATATAATTTTGTGAATTGAGACTCTGTAGCCTAATTCACTGACAAGTTGCCTGAATCCTTTAGGGAAGAGTTCAGGGCATTTATTGTGGGAGACCATCTGGTTGCCAAGGCATCATTACAATAAGCACTGGGCATAACTGATAGAGCTGCCAGAGTTAACGGCATCAGTGGTTATCATGAGAAGGGCATCGTGGTTGCAAAACTCTGGAATAGCACCAGGCATCCAAAGAGTGTGGGATACCTGATAAAATGGATGACACTTTATAAACTCATAAGCAACCCTTCACAGATCAGCAACAACAGCAGCAATACTGGCCTCAATGGTATTTTAGACAGATACCATACCATTTGAGGCACCAGACTACTTCAGAAAGGGGAATAAGTTCCATAGGAGGAGGTCTTCTGGATCTGCTTTCACTCAGCCAGTCCATTCCACTTCTACCTTCAGGCAGATTTACTTGTACATTGACCTTAATACTATGCTGGCTGTCCTTGTGAGTCCTCTGTTCGAGACCAGAGCAATCTGCTCACTGTCTCTCCTTTCCCACAACACCACCTATCATCATCTTGACTTTCTGTCTCCTGTGCAGATTGGATGAAAGCTCAGCCAGTCACCACACAGATGATCTCCAGGTAGATACCACAGCTTATATATGGTAGTTTAGACTATGCCCCCACAGACATTATGGGCCCATTCCACAGGAGAACAAGCAATATCAATCACATTTCCCAGTGATGTCTCGATGTTGGACATTTGCACGGCTGCTACCTGGTCTTCTGTATGCATTTTTGTTAGACAATATGCTGTTACCATGTCATCTAGATCAGAAGCAAACTTTGGGAAGATTGTTCTGCAGTCACTGTTTAAATAGACTCCAAGCCCTATTGCCTAGCAAAACTGCCTGGGAGTCACCTGAGTGGAACACGTGTCTACGCCCACTTGGAGAAGAAAAGGTGGTTACTTACCTGCTACTGTAACTGTTCTTTGAGAGGTGGGTACAGACATGGATTCACCACCCACCCTCTGCGCCTTCTGCATTGGAGTCCCGAGCCTTGGATTTTGGTGTGAAGGAACTGAGGAGCAGGCATCACCCTTATGTAGCCATGGGAGAGACTAGGACCCTAGAGCATAAGCATCATACCTGTGGGTACTGCTAGGCAAAGTTCTCTAGCTTTTGTATGCTGGGTGCACACATGCGTGCGCACACATGCACCTGAGTGGAATATGCATCTGCACCTACAACTAGGAGAACAAGTTATAGTAAAGATAAGTAACCATCTTTGACTGGGGATTTCTTGTGTGGATTTTGATATGCTCGCAGCACACCTACCAGAGCACCTCTTGAAAGCAAGATAGGTGGGGAATACCTAGTTTTTCAATCCTGCTGAAGTTTAGGTGTTACACAGGTGCTCAGCTTCTGGATAGGGTCAGGACTTAGGTGTCTGTGCACATGCTCAGCTGCTGAACTTTAGGTGCCTCAAAGACTTTAGAAGTGGAAACATAGGCACCTAGAGAGGTTAAGTGCCTACAGGCTTAGGCAGCAGCTGAGCAAGGGTTTTGAGAATCCCACCATCTCCATGAACTGAATACTCTAATCATGAAAATGTACTGGTTACATGAACAATCTCACAGAAACAACCAGAAAGGAGGTTGCAGATTATTTTTTCCTCTTTTTGCCACTATGTTTTCACAGATGTGATGTGTGGATGAACAAGCCAAAGCCAACAGACATACTTTGCTCCTGCCAAATAGTCCAAACAATGCAGAATTTTTTTTCCCTCCCCTCACAAAAATCTTTGACAAACCTCAGTATTTAAATAAATAAAAATGACAAATATTGAGTGTATCTAAGGAAAATCATGGATACAATTTCAGAGTTAAAAAAAATAAAACAAATGTTAAAAGGGAAAAGAAAGTACAGGCATGACTTGCTGGCATTCTGAGGTTGGAGACTTTGCTATATTGGGTATTTGAATGCCACCTAGTGGGCCTATATAACTTATAGCCAGTGGAACAAATAAGTTAACTCATGCCCCCTAAATTGACACTATCACATCCTACTGTGCCTGTGGCATTTTATATGCTGTGTCACAAGGAGTGCCATAGTATGTGCAATATTGTATACATAATGAGGTATATTCTGCGTTCATAGCAAGCTCTATTAATATTAATTGGAATTGCATGAGAAAAATGCACCCCAGTGCATTGCTAATAAGTCATTTGCTAACTCAGTACAAGCTAAGAATATTGCACTGATGTAAGTCCTATATGCTTAAATGCAGAAGAGGACATTGGCCAGGACACCCTTTCTGGTACTTCAATGCTCTTATGAGAACATAACAGGGAAAGATTTGACCTCTCTTTGAAGCTCACAGAATAACTAACTATGAGGTCAAGCACTGGGCCTTCTTTGGGCTGCTATAGAGAAATAAGAACAGATTAATGCTGGCTGCCCTGACAAGTTGTAGTTTGCCGTGATTTATACAGACAGAGCTGTACTAGCTGCAATAGCAGATTTGGTTTCCATTGTAAGGCGGATTGTGTTTATTTTGGGAAAATAAGCTGATGGCAATGCCTAGTAAAGATGTGTATATGGCAATTTAGTGATGCCTCACTAAGTACATACTACTCCCCTGGTATGTCATACAGGGTACAGGATGAAATGGCAGGAAGGAAATGGCAGTTGGCCAATCAGAGCACCTGAGGACCTTTTAAAAGGTCAGTCTCCAAAGGGAGGATTTGCAGCCAAATATTACTGTTCCTCACCTATTCCTCTTGGTACATCATCCCATGAAGCTTCAGAAAATCTAAGGTAATAGAGGGAGGAATGGAGTCACTTGGGGAATGTCTGTGAGGGACTGGGGTGTGGGAGGGAGGCCAAGGATGATGTTAGGAAAGCAGTACATTGGGCGATGGGAGACTGAAATTAGTAAAGGGTTTACAGAGGGATAATTACTACTTTGGTCCATCTTACCCTTTCCTATATAGTATTGCAGTATTTCATTCATGGATGAGCAACTGGATATAGGAGGAGCACGGGGCTAGGCTTTCTTTACACATCCGCACTACCTTTCACCTCATATCCCTCACCCACACAATGCATTCCTTTGACATTTTCTCCCCCATCACTTTCCCACATGCTCTCCAGCCTTGGCCCAGTTTCTCTCTTTGATCAACCCACCATGCGGAAAGGGGAGGGTTGAGATGCAGTAGAAATGGAGTTAGGCAGCTCGTGATCACTTATTGGGCAGCAGCTGCCACTGCACAGGCATCTGCATGTTAACTCTCATTCTTACTAAAAATAAGCACGTTCAGAATGATTTAGACCGCTTGTATTTTGATGAGTGTGCTAGAATAGCAGAGGAGCCTGGGAGGCAAGAGCCCTAAGGGCCATACCTGGATTTGTCACTGGCTTGCCATCTTATTATAATTATTTGTAATATGGAAGGCCCCCCACACACACAATGTCTGTGGTATCCATGAGACCTTAAAAATATATGACATCACAGTCCCTAAGCACAGCTTCTCAAGGTATTTAGGCACTTTGGGCTAGAGTCCAAAAGAAACTGAGGATGATGATGACCACCTCCCTCATCAATTTGAGCCTAATGGTTAGGACATTTCCCCTGGGATATGGGAGATTCTCCCAGTTCAAGTCCCCCTCTACCTGGTAGTGGGAGGCAATGGGATTTAAACAGGGATCTGCCACCTCTCACATGTGTGCCTTATCCACTAGGCGATGGGCAATTATGATGTGGGGTTCCCTCATGCTCGCCTGCTGATGCTGTTCCACTGTGGCTAAATAACAAAAGGCTCATATTAGGTGTATGAGAGAGAGAAAGCACGAGAATGAGGCTAGAGCCTGGGGGTTAGAACACTCCCTTGTGGGGTGGCCAGGAGCCAGTCAGCCTGCTCCAATTACTTCTTTAATTATTTCTCCACAGTGTAACAGCTTAACAGGAGATTCTGAGGGAGCCCCACATCAGCATATCCCATCACCCAAAATGGGGAAGAGGAAGAGATCTCAGTTAAAACCTCTAGTCCATGGGTTAAGGAATCCCTTGTCCTCATCAGGCAAAGCAGAGAATTAAATCAGTCTCCCATAGCTGTGGTGAGTGCTCTTAACTATTGGGCTAGAAGTGCTGTTACTCCTTCCCCAGTCATTGTGTATGGATTAGGCCTGCTTTGAGACTGCTTATTGGATCAGGCCCTGTAGGTGGAGGAATGCCTACTTTCACCTGGTTTGAGGTTTATGCTGCGCTGAGCTATGAAAGGCACCTAACATGAGGCATTGTGCACATATCCAGCAGCAGACACTTTAGGGAACTTTCATAATGGAAATTTAGGCAGTGAGGGATTTTAGGCACCTCCAGAGTTGGCAGCAGCTGACAGGGGTTTTGACAATCTCAAACTCCCACTGTGAGAGCTAGGCGCCTAAGTGAGTCCTTCTGTGGATTTATATTCTAAAAATGCAAAATGAAGGGGGCGATGGGTAGGAAAAGATACATCACACCAAACATGACCAGAGCGGTACCAAGCACAGGGTGTTTTTTTTTTAATTATAGAGGATAATATATGAGTTTTATTTCTGTTACAAAAGCTTGGATGGGTATTTCCATGAGGTACTCACTGTTGAAGCCAGGGAAAGGAAAAGCCTGTTGGTTTAAGGCAAGGGAATGGACAGAGGGAGAGGTAGTCAGGTGACTGGGCTATCGCTGCAGGTCTTGTGGAGGAAGTCATGTCCTGAACTGGCCCTTCTGAGTCTGGAAAGGGGGCACATGACTGCTGTGACTTACCCACTGGTGCCCTAAGACTCTGGGGACTGCTATAGTCCAACCCCTGAAAGCTCTTCCAGGCAGAGAAGAAGGGGAGGCTTTTGGGCCTGGTGCCGTAGGCAGATTCCTTTGGGTTGGGAATGGTGGCATAGGCCAGGATTGTACAGCACTAACTTACTTCCCATGCCCTTGTAACTAGTGCTTTGTGGTGACATTACTTAAAAGTTGATGTGTGTCTAAACCATAACCCAGACCCTCAAATATGTCGGGCACTCAAAATCTGCAACCATGTCTCCTGACTTTGTGTCTTGGGTCCACCTCTAATTACAATTTCACTTGAAGTGGGAGAAGCGGGGGAGGGGGAGAGAGCAAATGTAACTAAATGGCTGCTTAGCAGCTCCATCGTGTACTCCTGGGAGGGAAAGACAAATCATGGATTAACATGACCAGATCTGAGTCTGACGGGAGATGATGCAATATTCTGGCCAGTTACAGCCAGTGTTTTTTCCTGCTATGACTATTTGAGCATTCAGTGTCAGAGAAGTGCCTTGAGACTCCCAAGGCTGCAGACCTATTTATCAAGCTGGATCTAAATGCCCTTAATAGTAGAGAAGGCAAATTAGCTTCTGTTTTTTTCAGTCTGCTTGCCTAATGGCTTCAGATATATAGTGATGAATCTTGTGAGACACTGAGGGCTGTGAAGGTGGAGCAGGTAGTCGTCTGAGTTTTATGCCACCTCTGCCACACAGCCTTTCTATGCTTCAGTTTTCCTGTTTATAATGTAAGATTGATAATACTTAGTATTCCTAGTACTATATGTGAGCTCCTAGTACCACTGTATATCTGAAGCGTAATTCATTAGCATGCTCCTTCTGATGGAAGTGCAATGTATAATTACCTGTGCTGTGTTAGCCTCCTCTTATTTTATAAGCATGACAAATGATCTAAAAATAGACAAAAAATGGGAAGTTTGTACTTGGTTTTCTAATGCATAAGGCTTCATCACATAATCCAAGTAACATCCAGAAATACCTTATCCAGTGACTGGAAAACTTTCTGTGGCTGACCTAAAAAATATGAAATTACAGCCATATTCAGCCAAAAGCCTTCATCCCCCTAATTATTTGGGATGGTCTCATTCCACGGTACAGTTAGTCCAGTCAGTCCACTAATTTCTACAGTCTTTCTCAAAAAGAATTCCTTACCACTTAACAATCAGTATCCTAGTATCCTATAGTACTGCATGTCAGCAATTTGTTGATCCAATCCAGCCTACTAACTGTTTAGGGAAAGGACTCATTCTTGATTGAAATATGTTGTAGTTTCAGAAACAGCAGGAAAGGAAAATAACAGTGTCATATTACCTGCCACTCCCCGCAAAAGAATTTCAGTTTTCCTTAGGGGAGCAATACGGGACTCATTCTTAGGAATAGAGGTAGCCAGCATTGAACAGGTGACAGTCCTGTTGGGCTTTACATGCATTTGTGTATAAATAAATGCACTTGACACAACAGAGCATTGTTCACTATATAAAGCAGTTGACTCTGCCTAGCCCATTAAGCAATCTGAGGAAAGTGAATTTGGTTGGTTTTTTTTCTCTCCTTACTGAATCTGTTTGGATTAAGAAAAGCTGTTTAATCACTAAAATATGTGTTCCATAACAAAGTCTGGATCATACATAAGTTGTTCATCTCACTGTGCAAGCCAGGAACTGACTCCTGGGGCTTTTGGAAATCCCCACAAGATGCTGCTCGCTTATTGTTTCTTCTGCCGAATTATTTCTCTAATGAAATCTAATGTTGAAGAGATGCCAAAAACTGGCTATCCCCAATCTGCCTTCACATATGGCAGTGTCTTTTCATCCAGTTAACCACCGCTGGACTGGGAAAGAATTGTAAATGCATGAATTCTCTATTTTCTTTGTTCTTGGCTATATATGCTTTGGTCCAGACACTCTGCCTTGGCTAAACTGTGCATTGTACAAGGTAGATTGGAGGAGGCAGGCAAAAATGATCAACAGCTGCAGCTCAGGCTACTGCCCCTGCACTGAGAGCTGCCTAACTTATGCTGGCTGCTAATGGTCTCAAGAGGCCAAAAGCAGAGCTAGCAATCAGTGCAATGTAAGAATGCTCACGCACACCCCCCTTTCCTTCAGCCAAATCACCTTCCCCTTGCTGTGCCAGCAGCAGGAAATGATGCAAGAACCTATAGCCCACCAGAGGCTCCTCATTACCTTAGAATGATTTTCCTTGGCCAGGATATCCTGCCTTTAAAACTGTGCCTGGATGGAACCTGCCCCAGCATGGGTAGAGCAGATACCACTCCCATCCTCTGTTTGGAGCTAAGCCAAGAAAACAGGGCAGGAGAGGGAAGTAGTGGTGTCTGGAGATTAAAGAGGAGGTTAAAGGGGGAACAAAAAGGGAATGGGGCTGTAACCAGGCCATGTGGCAGCTGGCTGGTCTGGGCATTGAAGCAGGGCAGGCAAGGTTTAGGGAAGGAGGAGAGAACCTGGCCCAGGGCTGGTGAAGCACAGGTGTGAGAGGAGAGTACCAGATCTCACACACATACCTGTGTATTACCTTTCAAGAAAGGTTCTTCTCTCACTAGGGGTGATTGACAGCTCCTGGCACTAAAACTGCTACCATTCCTGGAGGTAGCTCCAAGGCTCTGTGATGGCCAGTTTCAGTTCATGGGTCCTGCTCCAATTTTTTATAGTCTCCTGCAGGCTTCTGCTATGATGATTCTTCTTCAGCTTATGGACACCAGTGTAAGTATGGGGAAGAGCCAGCAACACCATATGGGTTTACAGCAATCGATGGCCCTATTACAAAGTCTCCAGGGCCTTTGTTGTCTGCTTCTGAAATGTAACCATCTCTCAAAGGTGTTTAACAATACACAGCTCAGCGGCACAAAAAAGGAGGAGGAAATGAAGAATGCTGTATCCAATGGAGACTGCAGGGAAACCTTTAGGCCAGGCACATAGCAATTAGTTTAACTGGAATATTGCCAAGATGTCCGGGTTAACACACTTACTTTCTGGAAAAGTGCCATGGCATCTTTAATGCCTTTTGTGGTCAACCCCTTGATTTAGTGTCACATCAGCATAAAAACATAGTGAAACGTCTACCACTGTGTGAGACATTAACCAGGAAGAGCCCAATCCCACATTCTTTCTTCTCACTGAAAGCAATTCCCAGGCACAGAATTAATGGGAGTTCTTGCCTGAGTTACATGTGCAGGATTAAGTCTACCATTTTCATTCGCAGAGCTAGCTCCAATCCAAAAAAGTAATCATGAACCACAACCAAAAATTGAACTCACACAGGAATTTGAATTAGCAGCCTTAAACTAGCTTAAGGAAGACAGAAAACAGAACAAACTTGCAGGAGAACAAATTATCTTCTTTCTTTAATTTTTAAAAAAAATAAAGTAAGAGTTCATGTTACTAAGACAATGTACTGCAATGTTGCTCTCCAAATACAGTATAAGACTATTTGTCTGAAGTTCATTGTATGGGGTTGACCAACTCAATATATAACTTTAGCAATCACAAAACTGAATCAGAGATATCCCAACTCATCCAACAAGCTTGAGTGGTCATGTGCGCTGAAGTCTAAAGTCATACTGGTACGCATGATAAATGCTTTTTCACTTAACAATATGTTCATCTTTGTGGCTAGAACTGTAAGCTTATTTTATTTAAAAAGAGACTCCACCATTACTTTTTAATAAGGTGCAACATATAGACTGCTTTTTACAATTAAAAAACAAAGTAAAGCAATACTTATTAGTATGCACTCATTCCAACATGGAATTAAATGAGATCTTCTACAATGCTTGAATGGTCTTGTTTTCTGCTTCCCCAAAACAAAAAAATTAGCAGTTACTATTACAGTGACACTCAAATAAGGGATAGGTGCATGTTAGTTTTGTCCTGTTCCTTAACAGAAGGGCTCCTGGTGCAGAACACTTCAAATACATGTCAGAAGCTGAGTCTAACTCAACACTGTCCCTGCATAACAAATGTGTAATACTGAACTTGCATCATTCATCAGCAAAGGTTTTATTCACCCATTTGGTTTGACATCAGCCTCAGTACAATAGCTTGAAAGCAAGTATTGAACTGTAGTTGCATACATTGAGTTATATACTACAGTAACGTCCTCACTCTTAAATTAACCAAGTTCTGTGAAACTTTTTAGGTTCTGCAGAATTAATTAAATAATTAAGGCTGAGATCTATACTTCAGGGTTTGTCCAGTAACTTCTGAGATCAATGTTGATAAATGCAAAGTAATGCACATTGGAAAACATAATCCCAACTATACATGTAAAATGATGGGGGTCTAAATTAGCTGTTACCAATCAAGAGAGAGATTTTGGAGTCGTGAATAGTTCTCTGAAAACATCCACTCAATGTGCAGTGGCAGTCAAAAAATAAACGGAATGTTGGGAATCATTAAGAATAGGATAGATAATAAGACAGAAAATATCATATTGCCTCTATATAAATTCAGGGTACAACCACATCTTGAATACTGTGTGCAGATGTGGTAGCCCCATCTCAAAAAAGATATATTGAAATTGGAAAATATTCAGAAAAGGGCAACAAAAATAATTAGGGGTATGGAACGGCTTCCGTATGAGGAGAGATTAAGGAGACTGGGACTTTTCAGCTTGGAAAAGCGACGACTCACAGGAGATATGATTGAAGTCTATAAAATCATGAGTGGTGTGGAGAAAGTAAATAAGGAAACGTTATTTACTCCTTGTAAAACAAGAACTAGGGGTCACCAAATGAAATTAATAAGCAGCAGGTTTAAAAACAAACAAAAGGAAGTATTTTTTCACACAATGCACAGTCAGTCTGTGGAACTCCTTGCCAGAGGATGTTGGGATGGCACATACTATAACAGGGTTCAAAAAAGAACTAGATGAGTTAATGGAGGACAGGTTCATCAATGGATATTAGCCAGGATGGGTAGGGATGGTGTCCCTAGCCTCTGTTTACCAGAAGCTGGGAACGGGTGACAGGGAATGGATCACTTGATGATTACCTGTTCTGTTCATTCCCTCTGGGGCACCTCAAATTGGCCTGTGAGAAGACAGGATACTGGGCTAGATGGACCTTTGGTCTGTCCCAGTATGGCCATCCTTATGTCTTTTGGGAATACTGTATGGACATAAAACATTGATACCATAAAGGGCTTGTACTATGGGCATTACATAAGGCATATTTTATAGCCGTGGACTATAGCCTCCTCTCTTCCAGAGATAGATGGTGTAACTGATGACAGTATTTGGCCTTCTGCATTCAGACTATTACAGTCTATTACAACACAAAATACCTACATTCTGCATCCCACAGAGCAACAGAATAGGAAGGCTTTAGGACCAGGTTACCCCAACATATTTGGAGTAGTTTCCTTTTAAACTTCACATTCTGAGGACATAAGTGACACAAGGTAACAACAACAATTGCTTTCTTGCACCCCTGTCCAAACTTGGTACTATGGAGGGTTGCAGCATGAATCCTGTACATGGTACAAGCAGATTAAAGAGTGAGTAGCTCTGCTAGAAAATAAATATTTCAGCCATGCTATTGTAACACACACACCTCTCGGGTGTGGTGCTGTGTCTCAGATTGTGGCACCGAGACCGCTTAGAGATTAATGAGTCTGCCACAGTCTTAGCTAATAGCCATGTGGCTTTTAGCTCATGCATTTACCTCTGGAGGTCCCAGGTTCAATCCTGCCTGCTGGAGACCAAGGTCTGTTGGTGTTACAAGTGGGGACTTGTCTGGGATTTCAACTGGGAAGTCTCTGAAGCTCGGAACATGCTTCCTCAGCTAGGGGAAGTATGTAACCCACACACCTCCTGGGTGTGGTGCTCTGTCCCATCTAATGACACCAAGACCACTTACAGAGAGATTCATGAGTCTGCTCTACAGCCTTAGCTAAGGCCCAGGTGACTTTTGACTCATACATTAAGCTCTAGAGGTCCCAGGCTCAATCCTGCCTGCCACTGACTGGGATCTCTCAGTGTTACACTATATTAATTTAGGCGATTTCTTAGCAAGTGCAAACAATTGCCAGTGGAGGAATAAGGAATAAACTGGAGCAGGGCAGAAATCACTGCAGAGCTTCATTTGTCTGTTTCTTCTAATTACATGGAGGAAGATAGGTGCCTAACTCCCATTGAATTTCAGTGAGAGTTGGGCACCTAATTGTCCTTTGTGCCTTTGAAAATCTCCCCCGTGAGCTTTTTATACTTTTCCCATAGTCATAGCAAACTACATCATACTAAATATTACAGTATCAATTTGCCAATTTTTGCATAGAGAAATAATGAATCCTTACAAATCAGTCTCTGCATTTTAAAAATAACAGAGGAGAGCTGATTGAGAAAACTGCTAAACTGAGTAAAACTGAATGGCTTAAAGCAGGAAACAAAGGACAGGCAGTTTAAAGTGAACAGAAGTGTATTCCACAGCTTGAGTTCCACTCCAGTCTCAATGAACTTTTACCAAAATAAATGAAGATGACAAACTTCTCCATAAATGGGATGAGTTTTTTCCATGAAAATATTTTAGTATAATTCAGTTGCAAATAAATAACCATGACATCAGTAACAAATAAATCAACATGAATCATACATGCTTGGTTCTCTAGTTTAGAGCACAGGTTTACAGCTGTTACTAACTTATTTATAAATATCTGCTAGTCTTCACACCTGTCTAATAAGTTAGTGTGAACTTTGGTGTGTTCTCCAGTACTTCTGGCTCCTTATCTTCAAACCATATCACTTTAACCTGTACCACTTCAACCATATCACACATACCAGCAGAGCTATTAGGAAACTCATTGAAGAAATATAGCCCGATGTTTGCAGCTAGAGAGAGTGTCTAACCTGACTATCTGATTAAATAAGTCTCATCCTGCATCCAAACTGCTCTGTTATAGCTTAGTTCTGGGCCACTCCTCATACACTCTATTCTTCTCTTTAAACAAAACAAAATACTGTATGCAGCCTTTGTGTTGATCTAGGAGAGATTCCTTCAAGGTTATTTCTTCCATTCTTCTGTTACCAGTCTAGTTAAACATGATAGATTCAGGGTCCTGGTTTGCCATTTGAGCCATATGTCTTAACACATCCTTTTTAGTTATGATACCCAGCAGCCTTCTAGAAGAGAAGAAAAAAGGAAAGATGAATCATCTTATATCTCATCTATTTTTTCTGTTCTGCTGTAGGGTCCTTTTATGAGAGCTCCCATGTGCAGCTGTGGATCTCAGTTTCCAAAATGATGATTAAAAACAAAGCAAAACAAAAAAACTATTCTCACCTAATGATAACCACGAAGACAATAAAAACCATGTCCATTAAAAAAATGAAGTGCTCTGGTTCTCTTTACCTCCTTTTGTGGAGAATCTATTTCACTCTGTGTTCAAGTGAGAACTGTAATTAATGCAACACCATTTTGTTTGAGAAAATAATAAAATTCAGAATAAAATTCACTCTCGAGCAGAGGGCCACCTGCACAAGATATAGGCAACACAAAACCACTTAACCCATCTAATCAGGAGCTAAGGGGGGGGGCCTATGACTTGTCCTGGCATTCTGCACAAGGGTGAATTTCAGTTTGTGTGTTCTTTTTAAAAATTCTGATGCCCTTATTTTCACGACATAGTGCCTTACTCCCATTGACTTTAATGGAACTAAACAAGAAGTGACCATCCAACAGGAGTGAGAGTTTTGGAATCTGCCCCTTATTAAGCTATAACTAGCAATGCAAGTGCTGGTTGTGAAACATTTTTAATATCCAATATCTCAACTCCTCAGGGGCCAGAATACCTCCCAATGCTACAAAGCATTCCTTTCCAACTCTTGAAGATAGATAGATACTGGTTGGAACCCCATCATTCTTAGCATCAGTTGCCTTTCAATTCAGTTGTAAAATAATGTTTGTAGCTGATGCTTCAAGAACTGCTAGAGGTAGAAACCAAAACCAAAAGGTTCCAAGCCTGAGTGCCTAATAGTAGGCACCTAAATCCATATTCCAAATCAGAGGCCTTATTTCCACAGTTGTTGAGCACCCAGAACTGAAAATGACTGTGGATACTCAGCACCTGTGAAAAGCAAGCAGGTTTTATTCAGGTGCCAAAACTTTAGGCATCCAAATTTATCAGGAATTGGGCCACTGAAGCCCAGGCTAGACTGTCTCTTCAAAAGGTTTTAAAACCAGTTTGAGCTGTAAGGAAAATTTCCCCTGTGCAGACAGAACTGTTGTTTCACACTTTTCATTCAGTTTCTGTTCCTGATCATTTTTTGTCATCTGTCACTCGTGGAGTTTTAACTCACTTTCCCTTGCTGTCAGACAAAACTGAGCAGATTTATTTTCCTCAGTTGTCATCCACATCATGCTTTTCATGAGCCCTTCAGCCTGGCTGGAAGACTAGGGACAAGCAAACCCTTTGCACACAGTGATACTTTGCCAACTCAGCATTTGCACTTGCTTAAAAACAAAATATATAGGGACATCAGCCTGATAGTGTCTGTATTTTATTGTCCCTTATCTTAGATATGGCACCCAAATTACAATACACTACAGAGAAGGGAACATGGTCTGAGCGTGAGCTCAATGGCAGCCAGTACATCTTTGCTTCTAATTCTAGCTCTGCCACTGATTTTATTCTGTTGCCTTGGGCAGCCACTTGACCTGTCTACCTTAGTTTTAGAGAAAATAATAATACTTACCCAGCTGACTTTATAGGCTGTTGAGAGTTAGTTACTGCTTAGAAATTCCTTTGAATAACAAAAGTGCTATATTTATTACAGCTATAGCAAAGCTGGTGTGGCACTTTCCTTCCCTTTAAGTACTTAATCTCGTTGGTTCATCTATATATACTTACCCACTGCGTGTGACAAGACATTGTCTGAGTCCAAGTTTCCGAAAGATGTCTACCACAGTCTCCATTGGCGTGTGGTCAGTTACTGTGAAAGGGCTCAAATTGAGAATGCGCCGTAGCTTCAATGGGTGAGGGCTGTTGGGTGGGAGCTCTGGTGGATCTTCAGTGAAATACATGATAGAATTGCTCACCACCCCATCCTGACGCTGTCTTGCGTTCTCTGGAGGACAAAGAGATCAGGCACATGGCAGACCAAACTCATGTACATCCCTACTTGGAACTGAACAATTACATTTGCTTTAAATATCAGAACATGGGATTACAGAGCAAATCACTCGCATTTCACAGGGTCACCACAGTAATTCAAAGAATCCTATCCCCAAATCAAATATAAAAACAGTTCCTGTCCCTTTTATTTTGCTTAGCATATCTTTACTATTTCTTGTGTTGGGATGTTCATTGTCATCATTCTCCTAGGGAGTCAAGGTTTGGAAGACCTCCCAAGATGATGGAAATGTGGAACTTCTGCTGTACATGTACACCTGGATTTGGACATTGTGACTTCTACACCACCATAGAGGGGCAGTCTGTGGGCATGGGTACTCGGTCTGTACACTGATCCCATTCAGGGTGTGTGTAAGAGATGGAGCCATTTTTCCAGGATTGCTGAACCATCACATGTCCTGCCCACAGGTTGGGGGGCAGATTCTGTCTCCTGGACCTCTCGATACTTTTTCATATAAAACTTGTTTACCTAGGCTTCATGTTGGAAGGAGCCATGGTTGTCTTTAAGGAAAAGGAGCAATAGTGAGGGGAAAGTGCTGAGCTAAATGAATTTGATCACCTCCATGTTCTCAACTGTGCACATTTGCCCATTTTCCAAATCAAAACCTCTCACTGGCACCTTGATCAAGCTGTGAAGTGAAGTTTACTCCTGGCTTTTATGACTATTATTACAAGCCTGTCACTTAACATCTACCCCTAGCTATTTGCTTTACAGTTATTGTTGAAGTGGAAATGGCTGGTTTTCTTTGCACTTTTCTCTTCACCAGCTCTTCGTTTGTACTCTGCAGTGTTTGGTGCTAACAACAGATGAAGTGAAATCTCAAGAATGATGATAGAGACACCTCCCTTCTCCCTAATATAAACACACTTTTTTTTTTTTTAAAGAATTCATAGCTGATTCTAACCATTTTCCTTTTTGATTGATTCAGGTTGCTTCTGTTCCTGAGAGGCATAGGAAATTGGAGACAGTCAGTGAAAATATATATATTCTTGGAGCTCATTTCCATCAATTAAAGTGCAGAAACCTGCTTTGTGACTTGTAATGTGAAGACAGTAATAATTTCCAACACATTCCTGCTGCATTATTTTTCTCTTAAAGATTATTTTGTTGTAATATTACATGACACAGTAATATTAGGTGTGAAGTGGAGCTGGAATCAGAGCAGCTCCACTTCACACCTAATATTACTGTGTCATGTGACTTTCAACCTTCTCACCCCATATATTACACATACCCCTGCAATTTACAGGAATGATACTAATCTTGTCTTTTCTTGTCTTGATTTATACATCTGACTTTCAAAAGTGAATGTGCCTGCACAGGTCTTTGATATATTAAACTATGGGTTTACATTATCTAGCTGAAGGTGGTTCATTTAGTCTGACCCAGGTCAAGAAATGTTCCTCACATAAAGAACCATGAATAAATCAGCTAGTTATTTTCACTCCTTTATCTACACAGGAAGCAACAGACAATGACAGTTTGGTAACTATTTTTCCAAAAGTTCTACTCCCCCCCCAAATGACAATGACACTGGACAACTGATAAGCCCATGCCATTATTTTACTCCTGGAAGTAAAATGTGTGTCTCTAGAGACAATGCTTTTGCAAATGATACATTAACATTGGTCTAAATTCAGTAGTACCATAAATAGGGTGAAATTTATACATAGGGTATAAACGGGTTGGAAAGTTAGAGACGTGATAATAAACAGTAATGCACAGATATATTTCAGTCAGTGAGCGTGCAAAACTTAGTCCAAGGAGCAAAGCAGCCCCAAAGGAAGGGTGACTATATTTGCTGACTCCACTGAACCAGAGTAATCCACAGAAGACAGCTCCTGTCAGATTTAAAGGTGAATTAGTCTCTGCAGATATGGAAATGGCCTCTCGGATCCAAGTTACCCATATGAGCTTCAAATTCCAGCTTCTCTAACCTAGGTAGCTCTTAGACCCCGTACTGACGATTTCTCTGTAGTGGAAAAGTACATAGAGTTATCCAACATAAGAACATTAGAATGGCCTTACCGGGTCAGACCAAAGGTCCATCTAGTTCAGTATCTGTATACCAACAGTGGCCAATGCTAGGTGCCCCAGAGGGAGTGAACCTAAAAGGCAACGATCAAGAGATCTCTCTCCTGCCATCCATCTCCATCCTCTGACAAACAGAGGCTAGGGACACCATTCCTTACCCATCCTGTCTAATAGCCATTTATGGACTTAACCACCATGAATTTATCCAGCTCTCTTTTAAACACTGTTATAGTCCTAGCCTTCACAACCTCCTCAGGTAAGGAGTTCCACAAGTTGACTGTGCGCTGCGTGAAGAAGAACTTCCTTTTATTTGTTTTAAACCTGCTGCCTATTAATTTCATTTGGTGACCTCTAGTTCTTGTTTTATGGGAATAAGTAAATAACTTTTACTTATCCACTTTGTCAACATCACTCATGATTTTATATACCTCTATCATATCCCCCCCAGTCTCCTCTTTTCTAAGCTGAAGAGTCCTAGCCTCTTTAATCTTTCCTCATATGGGACCCTCTCCAAACCCCTAATCATTTTAGTTGCCCTTTTCTGAACCTTTTCTAGTGCTAGAATCTCTTTTTTGAGGTGAGGAGACCACATCTGTACACAGTATTCAAGATGTGGGCATACCATGGATTTATATAAGAGCATGTTAGTTATCTTGTTTGAACTAATATGGCATTCACATTGTTTGCCCTGGTCCACAAGAATGCTTTAAAAACTTATTAGCTAGTCATGGCTAGTCACAGGTAATGCAAAATCAATGTGATTACACCACTTTTTATTAAAAGTGTGCATTTGTCTCCTCAGCTAGACAGACCTGCATTTGCCTCTCCATCTTTTGCTACCAGAAGAGAAGCACTATTTCTTCAGAGTCTAGTTACACTGGAGAAATGCATCTGTGACGTTGCACTCTATATGATTTTATGAAAATATGCTAATGACTGTGAATATAATGTAACTGGAATATGCTTCATGCAAACGGTCTCTTGTAAGGTATCATTACAAAGCTTATTATCTACTGAGTGTGGTCATCCTATTTGTATAAATGTATCACTCTTGTATCTGAAACTAGAAATATAAAATATAACTCTGAGGTCCTATTGCAGTTATGCAAAGTATGGGCCATTAATGGTGATTTGGAATCTTGATGGCTCCCATCAACCAGGACAATTGATTGTGGATGGCTCTGTTTGCTTGTAGGCCTTCCTCTGCCATCAGAATTCTCACTTGGAGGCTCAGTTCTCTCCCCAGCCTTATTCACATGAAGCCTAGCAGAATTAGTAAGACATCACATGCTCAAATGCCAACAGTATGCAGATGACATACAGCTCTATCTATCCTTCATACTGTCATTAAGTTAGCTCAGTACATGGCTGAGATCAATTCATGGACAAAGAACATCTGGTTGAAGTTACATCTGAGAAAGACGGAGGTTATGTTTGTTGGCAACGGAGTTTGCAGCCACGGTGAAGTCTTCTGTGGTTGACAACACACACCCACAATTGGTTAAGCCAGTCTGTAATTTAGGAGTGCTCTTGGATTCCTCACTGACTTTAAGCTGTCACATAGTAGTATTCACAATTGTCTTCTACAGCTGGCTAGAAGACTCCATCCAATACTGCTGGCTGAAGACCTGGCCTCAGTAATATGTACTTTTGTTACTTCCAAATGGATTTCAGCAATGCAATACTCCTGGCATAGAACCATAAGTCCTCAGTATAGAACACAGCAACACATCCCTTCAGTACCATGGGCCACCATGAATTCATCCAACTAGTCCTCTGCTCACTACATTAAATTCCCATTGAATATTAGTTTGTGTTCACGATCTCTAGTTTTACCTTCAGCCTTGCCTTCACTAATAGGCAGACATGGCACAGCATATATACATAAAAGTATGGAAAAATAAAATAAAATTAATAAAAAATGTCAGAAAACATGCAATTTTTTCCTTGTCACGAGGAAGAAATAAATAAGGAGAAAAGACACACATGATGCTAGTTATAGCACTTCATGCCCCCCCGGAAGGCTCTCCTATAGCATGGTGCAGGGCATGAATAGAATAGAATCCTTTTGAGCTAGAAAATTTAAATCAGGATTTTGATTTATAAAAGACACACATTAAATCATGTAGAATCACCATGTACCATGAAAACTAACCAGCGAGACTGTTTATTGCAAAACTGGAGTAATATGAGATCAGAATCAGTCATATGGTTTCCAAACAGTTGCTGTTACTCCCCACTGCAGCCCCCTCTCTGCAGAAATGGTGGGAAGCAGTCATGGATAGTCAACAAGTCCTGGATGTTTTAGGAAATCTTATCTATGAAGAAATGTTCTTTGATTTTTAATTCTTGACTCTGCCCCAGGCCTATTAGAAGAGATTTTAATTAGAGCTCCCCAGAAACTACACATTTTTTTCCTGTGGAAAATTTGGATTTCACATAAGCCATTTTCTGAGAGGAAAATATTTCAGTTGAAAAATGTGGACCAGCTTTAATTTTTAATTAACTCTGCCCTAATAATAAAAAGCTTAGAGACAGGATCACACATCCATGTGCCTCCCTGCGAACAAACTCGCCTTGTTGCCGATTAGCATCATCATCAAAAAGTATAATTCTCACCTTTTTATACCCATTTCAGATGGTGTCTGATCTCTCTACATTTAAATTAACAGGCCTGATCCTTTCCTGTTTGCAGCTTTGCTGGTCACTGACATTGGTGTGACATTAGTGCAGCGGGCCTGAAATCCAGCCTGGCAACTCGCTGCAAACTCACTGCATGACAACATACAGTACAAGACAGATAAGGGTCAGGCCCAATGTATCTAATCTGTATTTTCAAGTTCTCAAAAGGGAATTTAGGGAGTTAGGGATGGGCAGCACCTTAAAACTAGTTGGAAAGAAAATGATATAAAACTGCAAACTCCATACATTTTATAAAAAGAACTCTTGGTCTTTATATCTTTTGTTAACTCTCAATCACTGGTTTATTTTGCCCTTCTGACCCTGCCATATGTGTGTTTTTTGTATCTGCCAGAGGAAGTGACAGCCCAGAGGCAAAACAAAGGAACACTGTCACAATTGTTGGCTTAATTATCCTGTAAATGACTTAACAATTGTCTTGTATTGAAGTTATTACTTTGAGGATTCCTTCCTTGTAATTTTGTAGGGGGTAGGAAGGAGAAGGGATATGGGGGGGGGGGGGGGGCTTTTGAGTTGATGTTATTCAAAAAAGCAAATTCCCTTGAACTACTTGGTTGTCTTTTACAGTTAGATGAGCCAGGTGCCTTGTAGTTTGAGGTGTGTGCACTTCCCTATTTTTGATAATTGCAAAACTAGTCTGAATTCACAAATAGGGTTGCCAGGCATCTGGTTTTCAACTGGAATGCCCAGTAGAAAAGAGACCCTGGCAGCTCTGATTGGCAACACTGGCCGAGCTGCTAAAAGTCCAGTCAGTGGCACAGCGGGGGCCCAGGGCTAACGCAGGCTCTCTGCCTGTCCTAGCTCTGCACTGCTCCTAGAAGTGGCCGCTAGATCTTTGCAACACCTAGGTGCATGGGCGGCAGGGACCCTCTGCGCGCTGTCCCCACCCCCAGTGTCAACTCCACTACTCTCATTGGCCAGGAGCTGTGACCAATGGGAGCTGTGGGGGTGATGCCTGCGGGCGCGAGGGCAGCACAGAGCCTCCCTGGCCACCCATGCGCCAAGGGACTGCAGGGACCTGGCAGCCACGTTAAGTGCTGCTGGGATCCCGTACCTCCCACATCCCAACCCGCTGCCCCAGCCCAGAGTCCCCTCCCACACCCAAACTCCCTCCAGGAGTCCTCCACCCCAACACCATGCCCCAGCCCTGAGCTCTCTCCTGCACCCCAAACCCCTCATCCCCAGCTCCACCCCAGAGCCCTCACTCCCCTTCATACCCCAACTCCCTGCCCCATCCCAGAGCTCTCTCCTGCACCCAAGCCCCTCATCCCTGGCGTCATCCCAGAGCTCACACCCCCAGCCAGAGCCTTCACCCCACCCACACCCCAACTCCCTTCCTTAGCCCGAAGCCCCCTTCTTCACCCCAAACCCTTCATTCCCAGCCCCACCCTAGAGCCTGCACTCCTAACCAGAGTCTGAACCCCCTCCCACACTCCGAACCTCTGGGCTCCAGCCTGGAGTCGTCTCCTGCACCCCAACCTCTCATTTCTGGACCCACACAGAGCCTGCACCCCCAGCCAAGAGCCCATACCCCTGCACCCTAGCCCCCTGCCCCAGCCTGGATCCCTCTCCCGGACCCCAAACCCTTCATCCCCAGCCCCACCCCAGAGCCCACACCCCTAGCCATAGTTCTCACCCCCCTCCCCAAGCCTGGTGAAAGTGAGTTGGCAGATGGAGAGTGAGCAACAGAGGGAGGGGGATGTAGCGAGCTGTGGCGGGGCCTTGGAGAATGGGCAGGGGAAGGGTGGGGCCTCAGGGAAGGAGCAGGGCAGGGTTGTTTGGTTTTGTGTGATTAGGAAGTTGGCAATCCTATTCACAAGCCATTTAAACCACCCACCTTTCAGTCATGCAGTTAAAAACAAACATACTTGTAGCTTAAGGGAAGGCTTCAATATGTATTATAGCTAGAAACTGGGCTCTAGAATTCTTCTCTCATCTGCTTCTTATCACTCACTCCCTATGCAAAACATGAATCTATTAACTTTTGAGTCTATGGCACTCTGTTAAACCGACAGTGACGAAGTGGATTCCAAAGTAGGCACAAAGTTTTTCCATCCCTTGTGCTTAACATATATAATATGACACCAATCATCAGTTTTGGAGGAAAGGAGATGGGAAATCAAATTACAGATGGACACCTGATGGGAACAAGTAATTTTTAGGTCGAATTTTACTTAGGGGTAGATCCACAAAGGGACAAATTGAGAGGCAAGGCTCTGAGAAAGTAGGTGTTACAAATCTTCCCTTTGTAAAGGGATACTTTAGGTAGTATCCTTTCAAGTAGAGCAGCTTAAAATGTAAAGAGTACACAGTTTACAGAGCAATTTTTTCTTCGTGAAAAAGTCCCTGTAAGCAGGAAAGGCTGTCACCAAAATGATTGTTATTTTCTACTTTTAGATTTTATTTTCCAAAGAACTCAGGAGCCTTCCCTCCTCCACTCATCTGAAAATCATACCACTGATCTTTCAGGTCACCAAGATCTGCAAGATTTAAATGCTTGCAAATTAGAATAACTATGATGTGATAACAGAAACTAACACAGTGTGGCACCAGCACTTTGCACGTTTTTATGTAGTGTCTGGGGTTCATAGACATCTTTGGACTTTTACTGCTGAGAGTGACAAGAGGTTTGGTTGGAGGCTAGAGATGGTACTGACCAGGGTCTGATCTGACTTTCACCAATTTGAAACTGGTTTAACTCCAACGGCTTCAACAGAGTTACTTCAGGTTTACCTCAGCATAACTGAGTGCGGAATTAAACCCCAGAGGTTGGCTGAAGGTATGTTGTAGTGGGGAGGTTGCTTGGCATGGTTCTTACAAAGAAGGGTAGAAACAGCCTTCCACATCCTTTGGAGTAAACATTCAGTTTTGTTCTTACTTACCTATTTGTACATGCTTCACAGTATCGCTAATGCCCTTTACATTCCCATTAAAATCTATATTGTACTCTTTACTCACTTATTGCAAGAATCAGTTCCCGTCTCTGTGCAAAACCAATGAGACGCTCCGAGTCTTTGGAAACCACCACCGGAAAGCCGTTGTAATCGGTCTCTTTGATTAATGTCTCCACATCTTCCACAGTCATACTACCCTGTGTCAGAACGGAGAGTGGAGGCTCACCACGCCTAGGCCTCATGACATCTGTTGCTAGTGTTCGGTGTGTGAACTCATCCTTAGCATCCAGAAATGGGTAACCATTCAAGTGGATGTGTGCCTCATAGATCCCTTCTTTCCCAAAGGCATCTGCTACCCACTTGCTGGTCACAGCTGCTGCCATTAGGGGTACAATATACTCCAAGCCTCCGGTTAACTCAAACATAATAACCACCAGGGAGACAGTCATTCTGGTAACTCCACCTGCCAAGAAAAAGATCATTCAGGTTCCCCTCTAAAAAAACCCAACAAATATCTATAAATGTGTCAACTCTTCTGGCTTTCTAGTATCTTATCTTCATAAAGGCATGAAATTATTCAACCCCCTCACTGTGTGTCATTCACTGAAAGTACAGGTTTCCATTTCATCTGCTGTAATTTTGAACAGAAAAGGTTACAGTGACATGCTCAATCCAAATTTATTAGCATGTGAAAAGCACATAATTACGGACTCTGGTACCTGCGTGCTTGAAGATTACCTTAATTCAACAATCTGGCGCAACAGCAAAGCACACGTCTGAACTGTACTTGATACATGCATACCAAAACTGGATTGAGGTAAATCTAAACTACTAGGCCCATATTTCTGGGAAAACCAGTGCTAAAGTGCAGACATGTTTAATTTCATTATTGACTTCTTCATTTATATACAATTGATTCTATTGAAAGTTTAATTTGAAAACATATTTGATAAAGGATTACACTCAAAGAAAAAGAAGCATCAAGGGAACTGTATTAAACATAGCACGCTCCTCGATCAACCTCTGTAAATTGCTTGTAATAATGTAAGCAGCTTCCATGAAATGTGTTTTTGTAGCTTGGTTGTGATGACCCTCTGTATATAAATCAGTTCTAGCATCAACATTCTCCACTGTAGTTTCTTTGTGTCATTTTATAATTAATCTGTTTACTGCTGCAGTTTACATTACAGTATATAACAATTGTATATGTTTCTCCAGGTAATATGTCAGAAAGATCATTGTAATAATTTGATATTCTTAGATCTCCAAATACAGTGCCATTTTTTAGATTGGAGAGAGAGGAAAATAGGTTATTAGAAGTTGTTTTTTATATAATGGCATGGGTAATGCTATGCAGTTACAATTATTACACAGATGTTTGTGGCTGTAAAAACAGAATATGATTGCCTGCTAATGGGTGCACAGTAAAGAACTTTTCTTTAATATAAAAGCAAAACATCTACACTGATAAATTCTGTTTTGGAATGCTAAAGAAAAGAATAAAAAAGGACAAGTGATGCTGGTTTACTATTTCTGACATTAGGTTCCTACCATGACTAGTGTCGCAAATGAGCCTACTTATCTACCAGTGCTTCTCCGGACACAGCTTTCATTGGAAGCCTACTGAATTACACAAAGGCCTGGTCTACACTTAAAATTTGCTGGCATAGCTATGAACATATGGGTGTGAAAAATCATACCCTAACTGACATATCCTGGCCAGCAAAAGCCTGAGTGCTAGACGCAGTTATACTGGCACAGGAGTCCTTTTGCCAGAACAGCTTATTTTGTTTGGAGTGCTTGTATGAGCTATACTGGCAAAAACACTCTTTTGCTTGTACAAGATTCATCTACACAAGAAAGTTTCGTTGTAGACAAGGCCTGTGATATATGTCCATTATTTGCATAGTCCAAATACCAAGCAGCAGTGGAAATTATGTAAGATACAGGTCAAGTAAAAAATGAAAGAAGAAATAACATGCTTGGAATTGATGTTTTCACATTTTCTTTCTATGTACAACTTGGCATTTGATGTATGAGATTTAGTTTATATCACTGGCCTTACTTTAACAATTAGTATTTAGGACTGAATGGCAGTCCAATTGAAGTTAATAGCAAAATTCACACTGGATTCAAAGGAACCAGGCTTTGAACCTATAATCAAGGAGTTTTCGTAGAGTCTTAGTATTGCTTCTTGGCCTTCTGGTTAAGAGGGGCGAAAGCATTATGTAAGTTGTATCTGTTCTTATCGATTTAATATCTGATATGTTCTTAATTTAAGGACTGTCTATTCCATTGGTTTTTGAAACAGGGGGTTTTCTTTTTCCTTTTTTTTTTTTTTTTTTTTTTTTTTTTAAAAAGGGAGGGAGGGATAGCTCAGTGGTTTGAGCATTGGCCTGCTAAACCCGGGGTTGTGAGTTCAATCCTTGAGGGGGCCATTTAGGAAACTGGGGTAAAAATCTGTCTGGGGATTGGTCCTGCTTTGAGTAGGGGTTTGGACTAGATGACCTTCTGAGGTCCCTTCCAACCCTAATCTTCTATGATTCTATGAAAGCCTGAATATATATAGCCTGCGTGATTGGTAATAGGATACAGACCTTTCACGTCTAGATCAATTATTTCAATTTGGGCAAAATTTGTAGTGACCAAAGACGGCTTTCCTTGGTTCAATAGTGGAATATTTTAAATTAGTGGGTAATTACAGTGGAAATCACAGCCATCACAAATGAGCAAGCCTCTTGGGAGAGTTTTCCAGCTCTTTATAAAAAAGAAAACTCTTGTTCTTTTTAGAACTCTCTCCCCACTCACCCCCATATTGTTTGCAATTGACATCCATTTTGGCAGATTCAATAGAGAGGATTAAGTGTAACTGGGCAGAGACAACTAACTGCCCCCTCTCCTCTAGACCATGTTTAAAGTACACTGATGGGGCAATGTAAAGAAGAGTTCAGTGCTACTGCCTGTGCTGTGCCTGATTGTATAATTTGTTTCCAGGATTGTCAGAGTGGCAAACTTGCATGCTTCCATGAGCATGAAATTCTCTTAACTATTTAAAAAACCCACAGTACATCTGGAAAACATCTTGTAGCGTGCGTGCGTGCACACACACAGACACAAATTAAAGACCACCACTTACTGTACCTAGACATGCTGCAGCTCCCACCATAGCATAAAGTCCTGGGGTGACACAATCCGCTCCTGGTCTACACCAGTTCCTGAAGATGATCCAGTCATGATGATGGTAAGCCAGCTGCTCTACTCCAATTCCAACCATTCTACCAGCCATGGCTCCCACAGCCATGCTGGGAATAAAGAGGCCTGAAGGGATCTTAAATGAAATACAGGTAAGTGATAGTTTTGACCAAAAGGTCTCAGCTATGCATGTAATACATATAGTAATAGAATACCAACATCCCTTATCGGAGCCAGTGCCAGACCCCACAACTCTCCGGAAATCTTAGTGGATCTTCTCCTTAGTCTGAGATGGTCCTCTGCAATGACTGGAATTATACAGGTACTTAAAAAGTAATATATAATTTAAATACATGCTTATCTATTTGACCTAACCCTAGTTCCTGAATTCACACCAACTTTATTTCTCAGTATTGCTTTGAGCAATCTTCTTTTTTGAATTCAATATTTGCACATTGCATAGTTTTAATTTCTCCTCCTCTGAAGGCGTAGTTTTTGGGGGTCTCATAAGTTCAAAAAATATAGGCTTAACTGTAAATAGCATCTAGAAATGAACCTCTGGCATATGGGATACTTTAAAACTTTATTACTGCTGTTCACCTTTATTTACTTTATCAATGTAATTTAGATTGGATTTTAAATTAAAGCATTAAATATCAAGCATGTCTTTCAGGTAAGAGAGATTTATTGGTGGGGAAGAAATTGTTTGGCAGCCCATTATAAATTCTGCAGGGTTTTTAAAATTTTTTAATTCTGAAAATCAAGTTAGAACTGGTGAAAAGTGCTAAAGCCTGGAGGCTGAAATCCTCTCTCTGCCCAAAGAAAAGGTTTGGCACTGGTAGCAGCAGTGCTCATTTCCCCAGTATTCTCATTCCTGTTCAGGTACAACCTTCTCTAGAGAGTGTTAAGCCTCCTTGTCCGTTCTCTCCTTGGGTTCTCTGCTGACACTACCAATTGATGCTGGTGGTTTTTACTGTGTGGGCAACTGTCCACTAAAGAACTGTACTGAGAACTTTTAGCTACTGAACAGCCATAATGATAACTTTGTGCCAGTATCAACCTCACCCACATCTGAACTTGAGACTTCAACAGTGAAAGACGTCACCATCTTATTTCAAATCCTCCTCCAGTTCTATCAAGTTATATTTAATCCACAGGAGTCTAAGAACACTTAACTTGGGCTCTGTTTGTTCCTACAATTCAGGAAATCTACTAAAATTGAGAGATAATGTTAATAATATTTTAATCATTAAATGGCTTTTTATTATTAACAATATCCCCAGTGTAAGAAAACCCATGTTTCTTCACTTAGATTATCCTATTATTATTTCCAAAGTCAACTACAGAGTGAAACCTTATAAAACAAACTAAATGAGTTAAACCTAGTAAGAGTAGTACCATAAGGAGAACCTCAAGTTTGAGCATCACATGGAAAAAATACTAGGCCTTTTAGGCGATGGATCCTCTGTTCAAGCTTATTCTGCAAGATAGACTTTAATGGTTTTAGCTTAGCATATGGCATTGCTTAGCATATGGGTGGCTCAGCAGAACTTGATTCATTCTGCTATGGACAGGTCCTAAATTAGACATTGAGAAAATAGCAGTTGGTTAGGTCAGCAAAATAATCACACTGTTGGGTTTATTTCAATAGTTTTGCTTTTTGGAATAAAACCATCAATGTAATTATGTGAATGCGAGCTATTAGTTTGTACAGAGACACGTATGTTTAGAAATGGGCCCCATCACCAACCATATAGCTACAACTTGCCTCTGCCCACATTTTGTGTAGTCTGGGCTTGGATAAAATGGAATCTGGACCACAAAACCCCGTTTGTTTGGAGTGGGGAGGTTTAAACAAAAATAACCCTTGATTGCTCTAGGTTCACCTTTAAACAGCATCTTTTTTCTTTCAGCCATTTGGTCTGATGTACAGAACTCTATTTCCCCTTTCTTTCTAGAAAGCAAAACTTGACAAACACAATGAGGGAAAAAAAATAAAACAAACCAATAAAACCCACACTGATGGAATATTACAGCTGAGCTTTTATTTAAAATTTTGCACATTTGCATAATCTCGTGATCTTTTAAATGTAAAAAAGAGTCAGTAAATTCAAATTTTTTAGCTCCCACAATCAGTGCAACTTGGCTACACTGCACTATATTAAGACAAGTATTCAACAACATAAAATAGTCCATATTTCCAAGGGAGCTGGATTTCAGCTGAAGTGGAAATCATGCTGAATTGACTTACTAGCAAAAGTGAATTTAAATGCTCAACTACAGTATCTTTTTTTTAAAACGAAGAAAAATCAAAGAAACCTAGAAGATACAACAAGGGTGCTCATTCCAGTACTGTCTTTTTTGTAGCCAATGCAATTTGATGAGAAGAAGGGGAAGCGAGTCATACAAAAATAGATAGAAGGCTACAGCTAAATTGAGTTATTCTGTATATTACAACGAAATACAAACGCTGAATGAAAGACATGAGATGGTTATGTCATAGCATCTTACAATTCACCCGACATCATGAGTATCTGTGGAACTGTTGCTAATTTCTGAATCTTTAGAGGAATTTGTTGCCATCAAAGCAGAATCCTAATTAAGCCTTAATTTTCTAATGCTTTGTGCTTCAGAATTTTGTACGTTCTCATACACATCCCTGGTATTATGCCAGATGTATGTAACCTGAACATGACACTCTAAGCTCTAATATTAAACAGGTCTTGTCATGCAAAAGTCTAGCTTCAACATGCAATATGGATTGCAGCAGTGAACTTTACACACCCTTAACTTACCTTCATGCCAAAAGTAAATATTGTGATGATAATTTTAAAAATCAGAGCCAGGGCCAGCTGCCACATTGCAGTGTAGACTCCGAAGCCAGCAGGTCTGTCAGGGATGTCATCCACAGGCCTGGTCATGTTTGGGTCATTAATGTAGTCACAGAGTTGTGAGGACTCCAGAGCGCCACAGTCATTGAAAAGCTCAGAGATCAGCTCACTGGTGCTCCTCCGGGTGTATGGATTAGGATAGGCAATGATGGCAGTGATAGCAGTTACCGCAATGACCTCTAGGACAGGATACTTCCCAAGCCTGGTTGTTTTGCGCCTCCTGCACCATGCAATGTTGCAACGGATAAAGAGTGTCCCCCACAGACCTCCAAAGACCCCAAGCAGAATGAATGGGAAAAGTTCAGCCATATACCAGGGGGTGTGGTACTCCACATAAAAAAGAACCAGTCGGCTGTTTCCAAACGGATTGATGGACCTCAGAGTAAAGGCAGCCACAAGAGCAGCAAAAAATGACCTCCAGAGTGTTTTCAGGGGGAAATAATAACTAACCTAAAACAAACAGAGACAGTGAATGCTTAACCGAGTGGGAGGTAAGATGTTTGATTTAGTTACTCTCTTTTCTGTTGCACCACAGGCCCTACTGCAGTTAGTATGACTTTACATATATGGGTGTGCTGCGACCAGAACGTGGTCACATATCTGTAAGGAAAGGCATCTTCAGACTTGAGGAGGAAATTGCGAACAATGGAAAATGAACGTAAGATGAATCATAAAGAAAGCTGTTGAACAGCGATGTTTTAAACTGACACACTGGAGTTATGATCTCTAGACATGTGGTAGCAAGTTTCTGTAATCTTTTGTTAGAATGCTTAAGGCATACACCTTTTCGTATGGAGTCAAATGCTGAACACACTCAGCACAACCATGCCTTTGGTTATCTTCAGGAGACTATTGCTCCTCTTCCGCCAACATTGTGCTAATCTACACGGTTACTTCTTATTGGCAACAATTACAGATTATATATGCTTATATATGGTATAACAGTATTGGGAAAATAAAAAGGATTCTTAAGGAAGGAATCAAGGGAAAGTATTTTTACTGATGCAAATGAATTCTGCAAACATACACCATATATATCTTACCTCTTCCAGGCTAAAAAGTACACCACCAATTGGAGCACCAAAAGCAACAGAGACTCCTGCAGCAGCTGCAGCTGAAAGCACCTGCAACACAAAGATTTGCATACACGGCATGAGCCCTTTGAGTTGCTGACTATATTTAAGGGGAAAGAAATGACAATCTGAGTCCAAGCTCACCTCTCTCCTCTTTCCTTCATTCTTGCTGTACTTTGAGAAGAGGCTGCTGAAGAAGTTACCACAGCAACAAGCCACATGCACTAAAGGACCTTCTTTGCCGAGGCTGAGGCCTGAAGACACCACCAGAACCAAGGTGACTGTTTTGATTAAGAGCGTCCACTTCCCCAGGTAGCCCCTAATAATGAAACCACTCAGGATGGTTTTTATCTGGAAGGCAGGAAGAATAGGTTGAAGAACTAAAACTTCTGCAACTTCAATTTTGCAAAAAACAACTTAAGAGCTATAGTAGGCAAATCATTGCTTGAAAGAAGCCAATGATGCACAGAGCAAAAGATTAAGACAACTTTTCTACAGTGATATCGTACTAGTGGTTAACATGAGTAGTGGGTAAACATGACAACAATTTTACAAGCTAGTTACTGTGGTCGGACCCCTGCCTCTATGAAGTCAACAGGACGCTGCCCATGTGGATTGGCTTGCAGGATCAGGGCATAAGTCAGATGCAAATTAGTATCACCAAAAAAACATAATTATAATAATAGGGGGCAGATTCCATAAACAGAAAATGTTTTGTTATTTCTAAAAATCGCATCACAAAAAAATATTACAGTGCCATGAAACTGAATCTTGTAGAGATCTTGGTTTTAACAAGTTTCTCTTAATTTTTTTTTAAAAAATATGGATCAAATCTTGCCATATTTAAACAGACAAACAGGCAAAAATCTGATTTGGAATTTACCTCTAAAACGTGTCTAAATTGAAGGTAACTCAAACATATACACATTGCTTGCCACCATTCTTAGCAGTGATTTTTATTTTTCTACATCCTGTTCCAGCAATCCAGGCCAGTGGGACTATGTCATGGGGCTGGCATCTGAAGCAGCACAGTTTCTGATGGGAGTTCCTTCACTGACTGCAGCGTAAAAGGAATTGACTGAGCGTGTTCAAGCAATAGCAGTTTTAGTGTGCCTTGTAGCCCTGTGAGAGGGAAGGAACTATGATTTACTATATGTTTGTACAGTGCCTACATTGCTTGAGCGTGTGACTGGGTTATCTTATAGGCATTAAAGCAATATACACATAAAATAATAATAAAAAATCCTTTACAAGATTATAGCATGAGTTAAGGCCATCATGATTTTAAAAGCGAGAACCAACTAAGCTGTGTCAATTTAAGTACACACCATTCCAAGTTCCAGTTTACATGGATTGATACTCCCCCCACCTTCCTTTTTTCCTTTGTAGTCTTCCCCAAAGATATATAGCCATAAATCAATCTCTAAGCAATTTTTCTAAAAGTACACTCAAATCAATATCGAAATAAGGTTTTTGGCTTTGGTGTTTGTTGATTTTTAAACTTTGCAAAATTTTGCAAAGGAAACATTTTTCATCAAAAAGTGGCAGTTTTACACCTCAGACTTTTCTGACTTCATTATCAGAATTTTAATCCAAAATGTTATCAAAAACCAGTAGACGTTTTCATTTATTAAAATCCAGGTTTTCTGTAAGTGAAAATGTTTGATAATATTTCTATTAATTTTTTTTTAAAGTTACAACAAAAATTGAAAAAAATTAAAATAGCTTCATATTGACATCTGAGCAATGGAAACAATGCCAATATTTCAGGAGGGCTTTGCAATTATTTTTTCCAACCAGTTCCAGATTTTTGCTTAATCAGTTTTAGATTTCTTGGGTTGCTCTCCTAGAGGTGAGGAAAGGAGCAAACAGATCTGTACATTGAATTAAATCTAAAGAAGAAGGATAAGACTTTCAAAGACTGACGCTTAAATTTAGACTCCAAAATCCATATGGAGGCTCTTAAACAATAATACCCAGCTGTTATTTAGCACTTTTTTTTAATAAGCATCTGACATGTTTTATTAAAGTATTGAGTAACCTGTAGCTCTCCTTGATTTCAAGGTCACTCATTTAAGAACCCAAATATGGATTTAGTGCCATTTTTTCAAGTGACTGGTGATTTTGGTTGCCTGAATGCTGGGCACCCAGCTTGACACACCTGATTTTCAGAAAATCAGATCCTTTAAAGGAATTCCAAATGGTGGACTCCCAAAAATTGAGGAGCTCAAAATCACTAGTTACGTTGGAAAGCTTGGTCTTGAATCTTCCTCCCTTCCCTTCCCCGCCCCTGCTTAAATCCCCCCCTTAAATCTTGGCCTTAACTTTTATCTTCTCCCTTATAATTGGAACATGTAATTGTATCTGCTGGACTTCCAGGCAAATATTTATGGGTAACCCACTGATGAGTATGCACTATGGCCTGCCTCTGAGTCCACTCCACAGAAGATATGAATTGTTACAGCCCAGCTAGGGAGTCTTGGATCTTTAGCTCAAGTTGTAGCAGTTCATACTTTCAGCTCTGGGTGTGTCCAGTTCAGTCCTTGGATTGTTGGCCAAAATAGCAGCCATTGTGTATGCCTTTGAGTGGAGTCTAAGATGAAGAATTTAGACGGGTAACATGAACACAGCTTAGGCAAAAGGCATAATATAGAGACAGGTCCAGTGGAAAAAAATATTAAAATGTCTTGCTTCTGCTTGTTCATATACCAAAGACATAGCTATCTGATAGCACAGGTCTGGAACATGAAATGATTTTTCAGTTTTTAAATTTGCATCCGTCTGGAAGAAACTCACCTCTGGAATCCCAGAACCACAGGCATAAGGAGCAAACACCCTGACCAGGGAGACTGCCAGGAAAGCAAAAGATAGAGCCCACATAATGTACAGAAAATAGTTTAGAATGTAAGCACTTGCACCCTGGAAAAATAACAGCAAAAACACTGTTAGACAAATGCAATGAAATAATCTTATGTTTCTATTAAGATTAGGAGTGGGGTGAAGCAGGTTCTGTTCAATTACTGCAACACTAGTAGTATGTTTAAAGCTGCTTTCGCCTCAGTAAATGTGAACATTTGCACTTTTTTGTGCTCCACAAAGATATATAGATGCAGCATCTTCATTTATTTAAATCAATCTATATGGTGTCTTTTGTAAGGTTCTCATGCACTGTACAAAATACCAAACTAAACACTTAAACAGTTGAAAGAAAAGGTAAGCACATATACACAGTCCAAATAACATCAAACAAATCTAGCACCAGGGCAAACCCAGTTACAGCGAGAAAAAAATACCCAAAGGAGAGATTTGCAATGTACTTTAAAGTCAGCCAATGAGAGACAGCAGTTGGCCTCTCTGAGGACACTGCCTGAGATTTTCAAAGCCAGGGATTTAGCAACACTTCTCCATTAATTTTAATAGAAGGGCCAAGACCAGAACCACCCTAGCTAATTGTAATGATCAGGCAAGGACATAGGATGAGAAGTGATCAATCCAGTTCTGAGGGTTTAGACTATGAAGAGGCTCTCCATACTAATTCTATACCTTAAATTATATTCTTTGGTGTATTAGCAGCCAGTGCACTTCACAGAACATGGGTATAACTAAATTCCTCACTCTTATCTGCAGGTATAAGGTAAATGACTCATTCTGTAGTGGTTGTAGCCTCCAAAGCAATTTGAAAGGACACCCAATTATGAATGTATTACAGTCATTTACCCTGGATGTGACAGAAGCATAAGCAATCATGCTGAGGCCCATACTCAAGATAAACAGATGGGCTTTCCTGACAGGATGGAAATGGTAATGGTAATAGCCACTCTAAATCAGTGTTGTAACTGCGGAACGAGCAGTCAGTGGTTACCTCCAAGTTCCACACCCATCTCTAGTGATGCCATTCTCCCTGGAATGGACATACAAAAACTGCCCAAGTTTTCCTCAAGACACTTTCCCCAACCCACGAGCATGACCTTGACCTTTTCTGGGTTGAGTTTCAACCAGATGTGTCTCATCCAAATCATAAAGCCATCTAGACCAGGGGTTCTCAAAGTTTTGTACTGGTGACCCCTTTCACATAGCAAGCCTCTAATTGCAACCCCTCTTATTGTTCCAACAGGGGGGAGGGATAGCTCAGTGGTTTGAGCATTGGCCTGCTAAACCCAGGGTTGAGCATTCAATCCTTGAGGGGGCCACATAGGGATCTGGAGCAAAAATCTGTCTGGGGATTGGTCCTGCTTTGAGCAGGGGGTTGGACTAGATGACCTCCTGAGGTCCCTTCCAACCCTGATATTCTATGATTAAAAACACTTTTAATACCATTATAAATGTTGGAGGCAAAGTGGGGTTTGGGGTACAGGCTGACCCCCATGTAATAACCTTGTGACCCTCTGAGGGGTCCTAATCCCCAGTTTGAGAACCCCTGATCTAGACAGTCCAATAGCCAAAAAAAAGCCCATAATGGACTGATCCAATAGGAGGCATGGAGCTGTGATTCATCAGTCTAAAGATGACAATAGGATGCATACCTTTAAAGGTTCTCCCTCTGCTGTCTGATGGCCCAGAACAGAGACAAGGGGAGCCTCTGTGTGAAGACTAGTAGTGTCCATAACCTATATCTGAGGTGCTGTGAGTGCTTTTTCAGATGGCAGAGAATTAAGATGAGACAGTGCTGCGTGTGAGACAATCAAGGAAGTCTGTGTTAACTACTCCTATTCTGTTCCAGTTCCCAATGCTGAAAAACCTATGTTCTAATCTCATGAATGACAAAGCAGAAAAGGCCATGTTGGTCCCTGTTTGCCAAACATGCCATAACAATAACTAACTCTAGCATAATCCTAGAGATTTCTATCCAAATACAATATCAATGATTGGCCTTGCCAATAGCAGTAGAAGAGCAGTGTTATCAACCACCATGACCCGAGACTTAAGTAATAAATTCCGGACTTATCACGGACACCCACCCATAGTCATAGTGGACTTTTATTGTTCCAACTGAAAAATGTTTATTTAATTTCCCCATGAATGTCTTCTCCCTAGTGCTTTCAATTAGAGACTTGATAATATTCACTATTCCCTTAGAGCAGTGGTTCTCAACCGGAGTCCAGGGCCCCCTGGGGGCCGCAAGCAGGTTTCAGGGGTCTGCCAAGCAGGGCCGGCATTAGACTTGCTAAGGCCCACGGCAGAAAGCTGAAGCCCCACTGTATGGAGTTGAAGCCCAGAGGCCCAAGCCCCTCCATCTTGAGCTGAAGCTGAAGCCTGAGCAACTTAGCTTCATGAGGCCCCCGGGCAGTTGCCCTGCTTGAAACCCCAAACACTGGTCCTTGCTTTTATAGCAGAAACACAATTGTGGCACAAGGGGGCCGTGGAGTTTTTAATAGGACATTGGGGGGCCTTAGGAAGAAAAAGGTTGACAACCCTTGCCTTAGAGGACAGTCTGAGTTTGCAGTCCCAGGGCCAGATTCTCATCTCAGATACACTAGTGTGAATCTGCAGCAGCTCCAGCTCATCTGGTGAGAATTTGGCTGTAAAACATTTGGCTAAAGCAGTTATTTTGCTTCTTAACTCAACTAAGCTGTATCGTACTTGTTTCTTTTGACAGACTCCTTTTTCAAATCTCAGATGTAAAGACTGCAGATCTGTTTTATGTATTTGCAACAGACACACATACACATACTGCATTATACTGGGTCACCCTACTAGGATCCCACTTATTTTGCATGACTACGTCACTAGGGATAACATTCAAACTCACATTCTCCAAATATTTGACATATGAACGTAAGAACGGCCATACTGAGTCAGGTCAAAGGTCCATCTAGCCCAGGATCCTGTCTTCTGATAGCGGCCAATGCCAGGTGTCCCAGAGGGAATGAACAGAACAGGTAATCATTAAGTGATCCATCTCCTGTCGCCTATTCCCAGCTTCTGGTAAACAGAGGCTAGAGACACCATCTCTGCCCATCCTGGCTAATAGCCATTGATGGACCTATCCCCCATGAATTAGACATGTGGTCACAGGCAAGATTGAGGGTTTTGGTTTTTTTTTTTAAACACTTAGTCATAAACTTGTGGAACTTTAAACAGCAGTTTTTATAGATTAATAAGATCTTTTGGAAGGGAAGTAGTAGTAACCCACCCACACTTTTAGCTGCCATCACCAAGACCCTGATTCGGGAAGGCACTTACTCACCTGCTTAAATTTAAGCCTATGAGTTGACTGTTGGAGTCACTACTCTAGGCCAGAACAGATGGCTCCAGTGTATTACCAGAAGCAAGTTTAGTCTCCACAAGGAGGATGACATGTAATCTACTTTTACAGCCTCCTCTATTGGCTGTTTAAAGAAGTGGCACTGGCAGTGGAATAGGATAGTGGTTCTCAACCCAGGTCTTCTGGGGGCACATCAACTCATCTAGATATTTGCCTAGTTTTACAACAGGCTACAGAAAAAGCACTAGCAAAGTCAGTACAAACTAAAATTTCATACAATGACTTGTTTATACTGCTCTATTTACTGTACTCTGAAATGTATGTAAAATATTTATTTTTTGTATTTTTTTATTGTATTTTTAGGTTTGATTTTGTAAGCAAGTAGTTTTTAAGCGACGTGAAACTTGGGGGTACGCAAGACAAATCAGACTCCTGGAAGGGGTGCAATAGTCTGGAAAGGTTGAAAGCCACTGGAATAAGAGAAGGAAAGAGCACTGGGTTGAGCAGATGGCCCACACAGGTAACCTGTATAATAAGGAGTCGGGAAGAAAATATGGTCTGGTGCATAGTCTGATTTATTTTCATGTTTTCTCTAAATTAAATCTGCTTTTTGGGGGGAGGTTTCATAGAAAGACTATAATTAAAACAATATTGACAGATCCTATGGGATGTGTCAGAATTCATAGTGGCAATATATTTAAGGCGCTGAAAGCAGCCATAATGCCCAAAACCACAGGAAGAAATGGTTTTGCAAAAAAAATCTATCTACGTCTAGGGCGCCAAAATGTCAAATTCAGTTAGATATGATAAGCAGAGCCACAGCTGTGCATAAAATAAAAGAGTCTGAATAGATTACCTCTGGAAAAAACCCTCCAAGAACTTTTTATGTAAAATGTTCTGTGAATTGTTCCTTCTGTACACTCAAGACAACCAGTTCTTTTCACTGTGCTTGTGTCTGGTATTTGGATGTCCTCTGCAAGGTGTAGTTACTTATGAATGGGAACAAAAATCTCTTTCTGTACTGACTGTAATTAAATCGATCTTGAGTGTTCTTAGAAGTTCTACAAGGCTTTGAGAAGCCTGCAGAGTTTGTACAGAGGTAGAGCTGACTTTCTGTTGTACGTGTGTACATTTCTTGTGGGCCCCTGGGTCCCTGATTGGGGCCTCTAGATGCTACCATAATATAGCCACAACAACATTAATACAGTTAGATCTACTGACTATAGCAGCCAGGGACAGGGGAAGACTGAAGATCTTAGAAGCTCCGTTGGTTTGGGGGAGTCGCCAGAATCAGGTCAAACTAATATGGTGTCAAGAATCAGAGGGATAGCCGCGTTAGTCTGTATCCACAAAAACAACGAGGAGTCTGGTGGCACCTTAAAGACTAATAGATTTAAATGGGCATAAGCTCACTTATTCAGATGCATCTGTTAGTCTTTACGGTGCCACAGGACTCCTCATTGTTTTTGTCAAACTAATATTTATTTTCACTGTAATACCACCTTGAGGATCAGAAACCTAGCTTGAGTATGGTGAAAATATTAACTACATGTGAACTAAAACACCCATCCAGCTGTTATGCTTAATGCAATGCATAACATACAGTAGACCTGATTGTTGAGTTTCCGGTGCATATGGATAAAACGAATATCTGTGAGGATGTTTTCTATTTATGTCCTCCAAGAAATCAAGTGGCCTTCTGTGGCTTTCCTTAAGACAGGGCCTATATCAATTATATGTCCACCTACCCCACCCCCCAGTTCTTCCTTCCCACCTCTTCTCCATCCAGAGAATTTCTAATAAACTACAACTTCATTTCAGTTCAACAATTTAGCCTGGGACAATGTTTATTTAATGTTACTAAGAAACAACTACCAGTCTATAAATACTGAGATGATTGAAATGCCATGCAAAGTGCATGGCATTGTGTATCACCCACTGTACAGGAGTGATTCCTGCTTGGTATCTAACAGCGCAGCACGTACACACAAGTTCCAATGAAGTCAGTGAGACATCATCTCTGGAAAATTAGGCCAGGCATGTCCACAGACAGTGCAGTCCAGCTAAAACTAAAACAGCAGTTTTGGAGTTACTGTTAAGAATGACCAAGTTGTTGTTGTACAGTGATGACAGGGTTCTTAGAGACTATATGGATTCCAGGTTAAAACTCCACTGCCAAATTAAAGTGAAGGTTGTGGTGTTCTCCCTGGTGGAGTCAAACCTTCTGTTTATTCTGCTAAATCCCTTAAATCAAAGATGACTTAATCCATGAGCCCATAGGAGTACATCCAAAACATTTTTTTTCCTGAATGGATGAGATTGTAGCAAGCATCAGATATTTTTTTTTAAAAATTGCTGGTGGAGGATACTCACATAACTCTGTTCTCCACAGAGAGAGAGATTGGAGAATATTTTTTGAGCCAAAACTTATCAGGTCAAATTCGTGAATAGTTTCAGGTTGGCCACAACTGCATTTTTAGCAACTAAATGACTTGTCTGAAAATTTTCACCCAGATCTAGTTATGAGGTAATTCTTTTATTCTAGTAAGGATTCAAATAAGAGATTTCCCATTCTCACAGACTTCATCTGTGCAGCACACATACCGATGAGACCTGGGGCTTATAACAGGCTAAGCAGAAAATGTTTGTGGGAGGCAGATTGTTTGAAGAGAATATCACAGTGTGGTGCTGGGGAAAATAATATTCCGGGAAGGGTTAGTATTTCCCAATCTCCAGCCTAACCAGGTCTTGCATACCTCAGACTGGTTTACCAGAAGCTCGGACCATTTCTGCCATTTGGGACATTTGTCCCTGTCATCAAATGTGGTTTCATTAGATGTCCAGCAGCACTGCTCATGGCTGTACCAGAATGCAGACAAGCAGACACCCTCTTTCAGATCTGTCATCCAGTCTACAGCTAAATCTATAACTCCAGCTAACGTGCCTGAAAAAAAGATCAGGAAATAAAAAAAAGTTAAGTGGAACACATTCATCTAATTATATTGAAACAAAACACAATGTGAAGGACGAGTTACAATATGAGCATAAACATGTGCCAAATAATTAGACTGAACAGCTGAGAGTTAGTAGGAAGGAACTGAGCTTCTCCAAAAATATCCTCTCTTCTCCTACATTTTACTGTGCAATGCTTCTTTATAACACCATAATTCTTATCTTGGCTCTGCCCCTGATAAAATAGGACATCACATTCCAAATACAGACACAGGCCCCAGTCCTGTAAGCTGATCCATGCCAGCATGGCATTTGACTGCTGAAGTACCAGTGAAGTTAATAGGACTTCACACATGCAGAGAAATCAATGTATACATATCGGACTGCAGGATCTGGGAAATTGTTCCACATGGTAGATGAGAGGAGGGGTGCGTGCGTGCACACACACAGCTATTTCTGTTGGACTCAGTACACAGATCTTTAAAATGAGCAATTTAAGTAATAAAAATAATGTTAAGGCCCAGTCCTGATTTATTGAATTTTATGATAGTTTAGTCATTAAGATCAATGGGACTATGATTTAGTCTTTGATATAGATACCTAATAGTAATTCAAGCCCAAGAATAAATATGTCCTTAAAATACTTTCTTTATGAACTTCATCCTTCATTGCCGGAACCAGCTTTTTCACATAATTATACAGAGCAACAGTGACATCCAGTGGCCAAACAATGCTTGAGTATATGCCTTATGCTGTGGATTCCCAGAGAAGATCTTGACTTTCCTGTACAAGTCTTAATCAAACATCATAATCTACCCAGGGGCGGCTCTAGGTATTTTGCTGCCCCAAACATGGCAGGCAGGCTGCCTTTGGCGGCTTGCCTGCGGGAGGTCCCTGGTCCCGCGGATTAGGGGGTACGCCTGCAGGAGGTCCGCTGAAGCCGCGGGACCACCGGATCCTCCGCAGGCATGCCCAAAGGCAGCCTACCTGCCGCCCTCGCGACGACTGGCAGAGCGCCCCCCCAAGGGTTGCCGCCCCAGGCACACGCTTGGTGTGCTGGTGCCTGGAGCTGCCCCTGAATCTACCATAGTGCTAGTATTGTGAAAACAGAGAAGTCACCATAGCACCAATGCATTTTGCATCAGTGCATAAGACTGTGAAAGCCTGTCTTCCACCACAGAATTGGTTTACAGAACCTCAAAGTTATGAACACCAAAGTTACGAACCGCCTGATCAACCACACACCTTTTTTGGAACTGGAAGGATGCAATCAGGCAGCAGCGGGAATACAGTATAGTACTGTGTTAAACATACTAAAAAATAAAGGGAAAGTTTAAAAAAAAGATTTGACAAGGTAAGGAAACTGTTTCCGTGCTTGTTTCATTTAACTTAAAGCAGCATTTTTCTTCTGCACCGTAAAGTTTCAAAGCTGTATTAAGTCAATGTTCAATTGCAAACGTTTTGAGAGAATAACCATAACATTTTGTTCAGAGTTATGAACAACCTCCATTCCTGAGGTGTTCGTAACTCTGAGGTTCTACTGTGATTATTTTGGACTTATTCTACATTGATATCTCCAGATGATGTTATTGAAAAACTATTAAAATTGTATTCAAAAGTTAAATTAGAAACAAACTCTTTAAAGACAACTGAAAGGTTTTGCAATAACTTCATAAGTACATCACATTTATTGTCACGTCAGCAAGAGGGATAATATTTGTCACCACTGTAAGGCCATATGACAACAATAAAGGATTGAATGTGATATGGGAAGAATCTCTCTTCAAACTAAAGAAGAACACAGATATGCCAATAAGAGGTATGTGAGATCACTAGAGAAGCAAAGGGGAAAGCTAGTGTAGCAATCCAAGTATTTGCTTTTGTAAAGAGTTAGTTTGATATATATATATATATACATACACACACACACACACACACACACACACACAGAGGTTTGTTTTTTTGTGGCTTGACATTTCTGGTTGCTCAAGTTTCTATGGAAACAGTGGGCCATATCTTGAGTCGGTGTAAATCACCATAATGCTACTGACCCCAATGTGCCTAGCTAAGTGAGTTTCGCTGTAAGCTCTATGATTTTCTGAAAAACCTCCTACTGATCAGAATCTTTACACAAGATCTGGGACTGGCATAAGGAAACTTCTGCCCTGTTCAAAACGTGCAGAGTTTGGTCCCTACCTCATCCTCTGATGCACCTCCCTATTTAGCTACACTTCCCAAGCTTCGCTTAAGGTACATCTACCCTGCATGCTGCTTTTGGCAGCATGTCGAGTACATACACTATGCACACACCCCAGCGTGGGTATAAATAGCAGTGTAGACAGTAAGGCACCGCTGCCTCCCCCCTCTGCCAGAGCCTTTCACTGATACATGGAGCTATACATTGCAATGTGGATGCCGCCTGCTTTTTCAGTGAGGCGTGTAGCTACACATCCCCTACATGCTGCCGCCCGTGGTGTGCAGTATAGACAGATCCTTAGAGAAGCCTTCCATCGTGTCTTGTCAGCTAAATCAATACTCATGTTACTTCAGAGGTGGAGTAAATAAGGACTATAATAGGGGTGGCCAAACCTATTGGCCCTACAAGCTGCATACAACACTCTTCAGAAGTTCAATAGCTGGGGCACACCTGCCAGGGGCCGGGGCTTCAACGCCATGAAAGGCACCTGATAGGGCTCATGGCTTCAGCACAACCCCTGGCAGGTGCATCCTGCAGGGTTGAAGCCACAAGACCCACCTCCCCGCTGGGTAAAAGTCCCTATCCCACCACCCCACTGCAAGGCAGAGATCCCAAGCTCCCCCCACCCAACCAGTCTGATAAGTGGAGAATGGGACACACACACACCACGAGCCACACTTTAACAGTAAAAGAGCCACATGTGGCTTGTGAGCCACAGTTTGGCCACCCCTGGAGTATAAGATTGTTTTTAACCTTATAAAGTGACTTGTCTAAGGTCACAAAGAAAGTTGGTGCCACCGCTGGGGACATATGTCCAGACCTCTAATGTGACAGACTCCCATTTCATCCATTACACTACGGTGCCTCTGAGAAAACTGCATAGTTATGCTGGCTGCAAAATGAGGCTGCTGGGGTCAAGTGCTTTGAGATCTGCTAATAGATGAAAGTGCTACACATGTGGCCTACTTTTCACATAAGAAAACTGAGATATGGAAAGGCTGAATCACCTGCCTGGGCAGTACTGTGGGCTAGGTTAGGTAGAGTCCTATGAGCCAGAAAACCTTGTGCCTGATTTGTGCTGAAAACTCATCACTCCAAGGAAGTCAATGGGTGATGCAGCTGCTCAGAAACCTCAAAATCAGGCTAGTTTAATTGACTTTCAGTGAGACTTAGGCTCCTAAGGGCCTAAATCACTTTTGAAAATGGGACTTAGCCATCTAGATCACTTAGGCCTTGCAATGCTGAGTGAAACAACACCTAAACATCTTTAAAAATCAGGACCTGTGTGGCTTTCCCTACGTCACACAGGAAGTCTGGGGCAGAGCCTCTCAGGCTCCAGGCTAGTTCCCTAACCACTGTCCTTTTCTTTCTACTACCTCAAGCCACCACTGTGATGAAGAAGTGTGCAGAGGACAATTTTGAGGGGTAGTCTGATGTGTTTGGACAGGATCGTTTGGTAAAGGGGATACTGGAAGGCACATTTCCCTAGAAATGTGGTGTACAGTAGTCAAAGATGTGGTAAGGTGTAGGTCTGTGAATAGTTAATATCTATTAACTAAGTCCAACCTAACCACAACCTTTTCCCTAGCATAGGTGCAGGATAACATGTTTTATTTTGATTTAGCCAGTTGAGATAAAAGATGTTAACCTGCATCCACATTCGGGGAAAGGGTAGAGTTAGTTAACATGTTAACTAGCTCCACCCTAACCTCAATGTACCCATATGACATACCTGAAGGACAATTCTATTTGACATCAACTTTTGAGGTTTCAAACTATTTTTGTTCCACATTGGAATGAGAGAGTGAGCGAGCATATGTTTTCACTGTACAGCTGGGTAATTGGGGTACTGGCTTGGAATGTGGGGGAGACAGGTTCACGTCCCTGATTCAGAGCAGAGCTTTTCTTCCCAACTCAGGCAGAGCACTGACTTGAGCATTTCCGAGGCGGGTATGCTAACCACTGGGGAGGGATGGAAGTGGGGGGGGGGTCTCATAAATGTACCCAAAACTTTTGTTGAGAAGATATCTCCATGAAACAGCATATTTTGTCAAAATTTCAGGTAACAAAAATGCTCCCGCTACTTTAGCCATAATGTTCCAGAACAGCTTTCACTCACAGTTCTAAACTCTGATATTAAAGGCACTAACTTTACACTTGTTAAACCAGGAGATTCACACTAGTTTTGGTGAGAACATAGTGTATAAAAGTTGACATCATGCTGTTTCCTAGCAGTCATAATCACATTGGAATAACTGAGACAGCATAAAAACTATTCAAGGCCGTTGTTTCAGGTTGGTAACATGAGAGCAGCTTTCCAAACTGGAAGACATGCTAAACTGAGCAGGAGACAGGAGCAATTCAGGAAATTAATGAATTTCCCATCTGAGTTTGTTGTTAAATATGTAATGTCTGTCTGGCTTGTGAACTGAGTCTGAAATCGGTTGTGTGTCGGGTCTTTTTTTTTTTCTCCCCCCTCAGGCATGTATAAAGAGATAACTCAGTCTACAATGATTCTAGTGCATTAGAGAACTATATTTTCATTGTACTCTACCAGTACTCTCCTCCTGCATCAAAATATCTATCCATGGAATTAAATTCACAAGATCAAGAAAGGAACATATGAATCAGAGGCTGAGATAGTCAAAACAGTTCTTCAACGGTAAGGCACTTCCACTCAGAGGCATGTTTTCAAAAGCAATACAGAAATCACATTACTTGTTAATAGCCCTTTTTCTAGGTCAGCACTCAGTGTGAGACTTTCCAAGTGAAGCATTAAAACCGTGCGGGTTCATAACTGTCTCTTTATCTCATCCATCTTGAAAAGTTAGGGACCAGACAAAGTAAGTAAAAGATAAGCAAATAGCTCTGCAGGAAGACTGTGTGAGTCACAGCACTTCTGCGATAGTGCACATACCTGCCAGTAGTCCTATGAGAAGCATTACAACCCATCCTGACCAGGCATCCAACAAACTCTTGACGAACTCCCAGATGGATTCCTTACTTTTGCTTGTAATCTGTAATAATACATACACTGATTCGTAAGAGTTGGTTTTGTTGTGTCACATCTATACGGCAAGACTCTTACTTGAACACAGATGGACTGAACACTAAAAACATTGATTGTTTTTACAGAGTTAGTGATCAAGTTGTTTAAAGTGAATTTGTCCAACCTTAACAACTTTACTTATTATTTCAGCTCTAATTCACCAGATTCAATGTTTTTTCTTCTGTTTTTTTTTTCCTTTCATTTTGACAGATGAAAACCATGGGCAATGAAAGGCAAATTACGACCATCTTTTTGTAGGTCCTGCTCAAGAACCAGGGCATGCACAATGAGATGATACAACAGTTTTGAAAACAATATTTGCCGGCTTTAGGTATGGATATAACTTGGGCTTTTGTTGATGAGTGCATTTGTGTTTGAGTCTGCATCTCTTACATAAAGTCATACAGTTTTAGGCCAGAAGGCACCAACAGGGCATCTAGTCTGACCTTCTGTATATTACAGGACACCAACACCACCCACCCCTGCAAGCTAAACCCAAGAACTGAAATTAAACCAAAGGATTACAGCCCACAGAAGAGTAGATCATTGTGTGCCACCATGACAGAGCAGGGGGGAGTGAGATGGACCAATGCCCAAGGCTCTGCAATGGCAGAAAATGGATTAAGTGAGATATTCCCAGATAATTCTGGCAATTGACTTGCACCCCCATCCTGCAGAGGAAGGCGAAAAAAACCCCATAGACACTGCCAATCTAGCCTTTCTAATATCACATATGGCAATCAATTAGACATGGAGCATATGAGCAAGAACCAGCCAGCTAAGTACACGAGAGGGAGAACGTTTGGTACCATCTCAGAGCCCTGGCCCATCCCATGCATCCCATCTCCAGGTGCTTCAGAGGATGGAGATTTAAAAAAATGCTTCCAAAATACATTTTGGGAAGGGGGAGTCTCTTCCTGACCCTTGCCAGTGGCTTGCTGAAACCCTGATGCATGAGCAGAACACACACCAGAAGTGAGCCTTGGGGCTATTGAGCCCTACCCCTTCCCTCACTCATACATTTGTCCATCTCTCTCTTAAGACTAGTTCAGTTGTTTGCCCCTACAACTCCTACTGGGAGGCTGTACCAGAGCCTCACTTCACCAATGGTTAGAAACCTTCTAATTTCCAGCCTGAATTTGTTCCCGGACAGTTTATATCCATTTGTACTTGTACCAACATTGCCCTTTAGCTTAAATAGCTCTTCACCTTGCCTGGTATTTATCCCCCTAATGAATATAGAGAGAGCAATCATATCCCGTCCTAACCTTTGTTTTACTAAACAATCCAAGCTCTTCCAGTCTCCCCTCATGAGATAGGCCCTCCATTCCCCTGATCATCCTAGTAGCTCTTCTCTGAACTTCTTGCAGTTTAAATTAATCTTTCTTTAACATGGGTAACCCGAATTGTATATAGTATTGCAAGTGATGTCTTACCAGTGACTTGTATAATGGCATTAATACTTCTCTAGCTCCACTGGAAATGCTTCATCTGATACATCCTAGGATTGCATTTGCCTTTTTCACAGCCTCATCACATTAGTGGGTTTTAGTCATCCTGAGATCGACCCACACACCCATGTCTTTTTCCTCCTCTGTTGCTTTCAACTGATGAGCCACCAGATTGAAGCAGACATTCTTATTATTAGATCTTAAGTGCACTTTGTACTATTGAATTTCATCCCATTTCTATCACTCCAGTCTTCAAGGTCATGGAGATCTTTTTATGTAATATTCCGATCCTCCTCTGTATTGAGAATGCCTCCCAACTTTGTATCATCAGCAAATTTCAATAGCACACTCCTCCTCTTTGTGCCAAGGTCATTAATAAAAATACTGAATAAGGCTGGACCAAGACTGATCCTCGTGGAACTCCATTAGTAACCTCTCTTCAGTTTGATAATTCATTTTTCAATACAACCCGTTGCCTGCTCTCCTTTAGCCAATTCCTTATCCACCTTACAATGCTTGTACCAATCCCTAATTTAACAAATAATTTCCTATGTGGCCCAGCGTCAAATGCTTTACTGAAGTCGAAGTATATTAGATCTACTGCATTTCCCATTGCTAAAAAATCAGTTATTTTGTCAAAGGAGGAAATCAGGTTAGTCTGGTCTGATCTACCTTTGGTAAAACCATGTTACACTGCATCCCCTTTACTTCTATGACTTTAATTATTCTTTCCTTCATAATTTGTTCTGAAACCTTGCATATTACTGAGGTCAGACTAACAGGTCTGTAATTGCCTAGATCACCCTTTTTCTCTTTCTTAAACATAAGTACAATGTTAGCTAGTCCAGGGCCGCCCAGAGGATTCAGGGGGTCTGGGGGAAAGCAATTTCGGGGGCCTCTTCCATAAAAAAAAATTGCAATACTATACAATACTATATTCTCGTGGGGGCCTCTGCAGGGCCCGGTGCAAATTGCCCCACTTGCTCCATACCCATGGGCAGCCCTGGGAAAAATAAATCTTCTGCATCTCGGCACAAACCCAGTTTTGAGAAAACTTCTTTACAAGGTATCACTGGTTCTCAGCATCAGCCAGTGCTAAAAGGCACTAAAGCTCATTAAAAGAGTTGGACAAATATTTTCCATCAAAACTTTTTCTGGATCGAAAACTAGGGGTTTTTAAAAAGCAGGAAAAAATGTCTGCTTTCCTTCAAAATTTGTTGAGGGTTTTTTTAATTGAAAAGCTGAAATTAGTCTGCCAAAACCTGAATATGGTTTGGGGTTTCAGAAGTGTGTGGCCAAATATTTGCTGCTTGATGTGTTTGATTGTTTAAAGAAACAATACAAACATTCTGCTCAAAAAAAATCCAAAACTTTTGAACCATCTCAGTTTGTGACCAAACACCTGGGCCCATCCAGTCAGAGATTTTTGCAGGTTTCTGATACTCTGCTGGCTTCCTTGACTCATATCTGTCTCCATAACTTTGGGTTCATTTAGGTTAGAACATAAGAACAGCCATACTGGGTCAAATCAAAGGTCCATCCAGCCCAGTATTCTGTCTACCAACAATGGCCAATGCCAAGTGCCCCAGAGGGAGTAAACCTAATAGGTAATGATCAAATGATCTCTCTCCTGCCATCCAGCTCCACCCTCTGACAAACAGAGGCTAGGGACACCATTCCTTACCCATCCTGGCTAATAGCCATTAATAGACTTAACCTCCATGCATTTATCTGTTTCCTAGAGACTAGCTCCATGGGGTCCCTCACAAACTGGAGGCGGTTACTGTGGGTTTGTCTTTAGTATAGACTATGTACATACTCCATGAACTGAGCATCTGAACTTGTTCCAGAATCTGGGATGAGCCTATGTTGTGAAAACTGAAATGCTCAAAATAGCACATGCATGTGAATGGACACAGGGTGCTAAAATTAAATTAACCCATGGGTTCTCAAACTGGGGGTCAGGACCCCTCAGGGGGTCATGAGGTTATTACTGGGGGTCGTGAGCTGCCTGCCTCCATCTCAAACCCCGCTTTGCCTTCAGCATTTATAATAGTGTTAAATATATAAAAAAGTGTTTTTAATTTATAAAGCGGGGTCGCAGTCAGAGGTTTGCTATGTGAAAGGGGTCACCAGTAACCCCTTTGAAGCCTCAGGGAATGCAGGGGAGGGGAGTCTGCCTTGGTAGGGTTGGGAAGGATATTGTTCTTCTCATGTGATCCCTCCCCCAGTGGCTAATATTAAATGAAGCTACCCTCCCCTGACATGAATCTCCCTGTGGCACTGAAATTAAATATAGACTATAATTTGGCATTTGAGAAGAGAAAGGGATGGTAGCTCTAATGGAAAAGCTAACAGTTTGGCTCTTCTGTAAGCCTCAAGCCACCGTCCCCCAGACACCCCACACCCCCAACCACCACCCTGGGACCCCACCCCTGCTCCTTGTCCCCTGACTGTCCCGATCCCTATCCACCCACCCCCCGCTGAGTCCTGACAGACCCCCGGAATGCGCACGATCCAACCCCCCTGTTCCTTGTCACCTGAACATCCCTAACCTCTGCCCGCTCCCAACCCCCGCGCCCCGGCCCTTTAACCCCCACACCCCCCTCACCCGGAGCCTCAGCATATTCAGAAACTTCCCTCGACAGCAGCAGCGTGGCTCCGGCGGGGCCCCTGAGCTCCGCCCTGCTCAGAGCTGCGTGGTCAGGGGGCGGGATTGCGAGCTCCACGCTGAGCGGAGGGAGCTCAGGCCCCACTGGAGCTCTCAGTCCCGCCTCCTTACCACGTGGCTCTGAGCGAGGCGGAGCTCAGGGACCCCGCCAGAGCCACGCTGCCAAGTGAAGCTCCTGGATGCGCTGAGGTTCCGGGAGAGAGCCTCAGCCATTCTCGTGGGGGGCCCTGCGGAGCCTGGGGCAAATTGCCCCACTTGCCCCCCCCCCGGGCAGCCCTGAGCTAGTCTCCAGTCATATGGTACTACCCCGAAAAGATAAATTCATTACAAATCCTTGCAACTGGACTAGCAATCTCATGTGCTGGTTCTTTCAGTATTCTGAGGTGGCAAGTATCAGAGGGGTAGCCGTGTTAGTCTGGATCTGTAAAAGCAGCAAAGAGTCCTGTGGCACCTTATAGACTAACAGACGTTTTGGGGCATGAGCTACATGCATCTAACGAAGTGGGTATTCACCCACGAAAAATCATGCTCCAAAACGTCTGTTAGTCTATAAGGTGCCACTGGACTCCTTGCTTCTATTCTGAGGTGGGAACTGTCCAGTATGCCTGATTTGAGTGCATTAAGCTCTTTGTGTTTTTCTTCCACCTCAGACATGGTCATTTCCTTTTCTAGACACTCATTTCCATCAGCCATACTGCCTTCATACCCACATTCCATATTATCATCATTATTGAAACCAAGACAAAGTATTCATTTAGTTTTGGGGCCATACCTTGATTATCTTTCATCTCCTTCCCATCCACACTGCATAGTGGCCCAACCTCAACCATCCTTAGTCTACTTCTAGTCATATAACTAAAAAACCTCATTATTTATTTTAATTTCCTTAGCAAGAACTCCTTTAGCTTGACTTTTAGCAATTCTCTTTTTATTCTGGCATTTTCGAACCTCCATAGTGTAGCTTTCTTTGTTGATTAACACCTTTTCCAAATCCTTATAGGCTCTCTACTTACTCCTAATCACCTTTTTGAGGGGATATTTATCCAGGTGGGCCTACAACCTCTCTCCAAGTTTCTCCCTCTTACTTGGGATGCAAATTTCCAAATTTTTTGTATAGTTGATTTGAAAAAATGCCAACCCTACTCCGTATTTAAACCCTTGAGCTCCTCAGTCCAGCTGACTTTTTTAACTAATTCCCTTAATTTTCCAAAGTCTGACCTTTTGAAATAAAAGGTCATTGTTGATGACTTGGTTTTGATTTACCTTCCTATGTCTGTCAGTGTCACGCGATTTCTCTCTCAGCCAATCAATGGTGTGGAAGTCCTCATATGTCCCAACATCAGGGAAAGGCTCATCCAGGAAATCCATCAGATTGCCAGAACCATTCATGTCTCCTGCATTAACCATATTAGTATCTGTAGGAGGAAAAAACACAAATTTAGAAAATTCATGCAATATATCCATTTGTTTCAGAACAAAATTATTCAGAAAACCCTTGACCTGCCACTACACACACAATGCAAGAATGGTGGGAGCATGAGATAACCAGTCTTGTTTAAAGGAGCTTAGTATGTATGAAAAGTAATTGTTTCTAAAGCCTACATCAACAGAAAAAATACATTCACCCTGAGTAAAATGTTTGCATAGAATTCCCAAGCTCTGTTGAAAGTGCAGGTTCCCATGTAGTCACTCAGGTGATAGTTCAAAAAAGACTGCCTGTTCTCCTGATGAGGTCTGACCAGGGCCGGCACTTCCATTTAGGCGACCTAGGCAGTCACCTAGGGCACCAAGATTTGGGAAGGCGGCAAACTGCTCCGGTGGACCTCCCACAGGCATGCCTGCGGAGGGTCCGCTGGTCCCGTGGCTCCGGTGGAGCATCCCCAGGCACACCTGCGGCAGGTCCACTGGAGCCGCGGGACCAGCAGACCGTCCGTGAACACCTGCGGGAGGTCCACCAGAGCCATGGGACCGGCGAGCCAGCCCTGCGCCTAGGGCACCAAAAACCCTGGCGCCGCTCCTGGGTCTGACAAGTGGTGGGGGTGGTACTGATTAAATAGACTGCTATAGACACCAATTGCTATTTACAAGGAAAAATTGGAGATAAATATGGACTTTAAAGATCCTTAGGTAACCTAACAGGAGCAGTTCCGCAGCATTTGGAATTCCTTAGCAGAAAGAATGTCCTTTTGCTATAGATTGATAAGGTTAATAAAATCCTAAACACCTTGGATCATATTCTGCTCTCAGACATCAACACACAAATCCTACGTGTGTCAATGAGTGCTATACATGTGCAGGTAAAAGGCAGAATCTGGCCTTCATGAATTTCTTAGGAAATTTACTGATTCCTATAATTAAAACAGGCAAAAATGTGGCAGACCTGTCCCTGGTGCTGTGCTCAGCTCCTCCCAGTCCACTTGCCTATATCTTTAAATTTTAAATTATATTTAATCCCTCTTTTTCAATTCCTTTAATTTTTTGTGGTAGGAACATACAGGAAATAAGCACCAGAGCTCAGTTTTCCGAGTTTCTGTTCCTTTGAGCATGGCCAATTAGGGACTCTGTTAATTTAGTTAAAAAAAAAAAAAAAAAATCTGCTCTGAGCAGACAACTGAAAAAAAAAAAAAAGCATAATTTTACAAAGAGTGCAGCAGTCACCATGATAAATGTATAGAAAGTCTTAAGTGCAGAAATCAAATAATCTTCAAGCACCATGGCATGTTTATCTGAAAATGAATCAACCTACGGAGTCCAAAGGTTGAGAAGGACATGAAACCCAGACAAAGTGTCCAACATAGCAGTGCAATGCAATGCATGAATAATTTGCTGCTGGACTGGCTTTTTTAGTAAAAGTAGAAGTGAAAGAGTGACACTGAGAAATAATGGCAGATAACCCAGCAGATGGCAAAGACTCTCCTGCACATGCTTATCTTAATCTGTCAGGTACTTATATGCCCCCTATCATCATCAGTATCTGAGCACCTCACACTTTTTAATGGATTTATACTCACTACACCCATTAGGTAATAACACTCTATTATCCCCATTTTACAGCTGGAAACCTGAGGCACAAAGACTAAGTGACTTGCCCAAGGTCACACCAGAAGTCTGTGACAAAGCCAGGAACTTAATCCAGTTCCCTAATGTCCCAGGCTAGTGCCCTAATCACTGGACCATCCTTCCATTTCTCATCCAGCACTGATCACTTCATAACCAAAGGCTATGTGTTTTGTGGCTTGATGACAGCAGAGTAAAATTTTGGATGTATGTGACCTGCCACAGTTGTGAGGATGAAAACTGGATACGACTCTGGTTGTAGATTTAAATGTGTTTTTGTTTTATGGTCACATTGTTGTCCATAGTCAAATAGTTCCATGCCATTATTTACTGTTTCCTGTGAATTTTTGTGCCTGGCTGCTAGAGATTCTCAGTGCTGTATGTCGATATCACACTCTCACAATGAACACACTGCTGTAAGTGTTTGTTTTTTTTAAATTGCCCACTGTTTCAGCTAGTTCACCACATATCATCTATTCAAAGAAAATCAGCACTCCAGTTAATCTGCATGTTTATTAGTATTGCCTGCGTGCTGGCGAGTGTCATGGTTTCAGGTCTAGCTGCACCTCTGTCCCTTCCCGTTTCTGTGAATGCATCCCCTCAGGACGCAGGGTTTGTGCTTTTACTTATCCTGAGGGTAGAAGTACACAGTTCTCTCCCTCTTAGACTGCACCCTGAGCTACAACGTGTATCAACTGTGCTTGCCCAGCAGGTCTGACTGGAGTTAGTACCTGTGATTTTTCCCTTCAGAAGTCTGTGTACACAGTGACCCAACAACCTCCTTAAACCAAAGTATTGTTTACTTTGACAGTAGGAACAAAGCATAGACAAAAAAAGGATTTTAAAACAATAGTCTACGTCTGTCTTACCTAAAGCCCTACCATCCTGTGATGGCAACCTAGGTAGGCCTAGTTTCTTCAGACACCCTAGCTGGGTTCATATAGTCCCTCCAAACAACTGCTCCTCTCGAGTGTGTGTTCCTTTTAAAATTGATATACTCTTTCTGATCTTCTGGTTTCCAGGCCTTTTCTTATCCTGGCATTATCTCTTAACAATCCTTCAGTGTTTGCTTAGGAGTGGCTTATCTTATTCTTTCCCCTCCCTGCTTGTTTTTCCTTACAGCTCTTATTAAACTAAAACAATATATTCATACACTGAACATCTCAACAACAACATACCTTAGTAATAAATTATTACAGCATAGTTTCACTTCCATCACAGTGAGACCATCAGACTCCAACAAAATGCTGTTAGATGTTTATAGGACAGTGGTGGCAAGTCCATTCTCAGCATCACAACTTTCCTGAAGTGTGGCACCCAGAATTGAACACAGTACTTCAGCGGGGGTCTTGCCAGTGCTGAGTAGAGTGGGAAAGTTCTCTTGTTTCTTATGTATGACACTCATGTTAATACACCTCAGAATTATATTAGCCTGTTTCACAACTGTATCACATTGTTGACTCAGATTCATTTTGTGATCCACCATAAAGATCCTTTTCAGCAGTACTACCACCTCATCACTTACTCTCCATTTTGTAGTTGTTCGTTTGCTTTTTTCTTCCTAAGTACTTTGCACTTATTTTTATTGAATTTCATTTTGTTGATCTCAGACCAATTCTCCTATTTGTAAAGGTCATTTTGAACTCTAATCCTGTCCTCCAAAATGCTTGTGCCCCCTCACAGCTTGGTGTCATCTGCAAATGTTATAAGCATACTTTTCACTCCATTAACCAAAGTTATTAATGAAAATATTAATTACACTAGACCCAGAATTGACATCTTGGGACCCAACTAGATACATCCTCCCAGTTTGACAGCAAACCATTGATAACTACTCTTTGAGTACAGACAGTCTTTCAACCAGTTGTGAACTCACCTTACAGAATTTCATGTAGATCACTTGTTTCATTCAGCTTAAAAACAATCCATGGAGGAAATCTGCATGCTCCAATGAACTTCTAACCTCAATAAGTGCCTACTGTGAATTTGACAGCATTTCCGTAAGTATGTTCTGATAAACCAGACTATATTTAATAATAAAAAAAAATGAAAAAGTGGGAAGGCCCCATTATGTAAAGCTGACACAGAAGAGGTCAGTGTCTACAAACAAGCTGATAGAATTCAAGACACCTGCACAGCAATGTAAAAAAGAGTATTCTGGGTGTTGATATGCAAATAAAATCAAATTCTGTAGTGATTGTACTCTTCATTTGTAAAATTTTGTTTTATAAAACCACATAGAATTTTTGAGTTTTAAGATGCTTTTTTGCACTCTTAAATGGATGAATTATCTTTCAGAAAAAGATGTATTTCAGATGTACTTCAGAAAAAGCCAATTGTATACTAAATTGTCACCTGGAGCCAGGCACTCTCAGAGGTCCAGAGAGGCCCAGTCCACTTCCAGCTTTTGAGGCCCCTAACCATAATAAAAATAAAAAGTGACAGCACATGAAAACAAAATAAGGCACCAAAAAAAGAGAGAGACATAATTTGAATATTTTTGTATTTAACAAATGCTTTTCTAGCCTTTTTCTGTGCAAATGCACTAATTAGTGAGGGAAAATCTAGCCTTCGCTTAATGTCACAGTTGATATTAAGCATGGAAAGCCCATTCAAATGCTCTTGTCCCAAGACAAAGGGATGATTGATTAATTAATATATATCTATATATATTAGAGTAAACATGGCACAGATACAGAGATAATGTCCAAAAATTTCAAACGTGTGCCCTCATGAAACTCACTGTACAAGATTGTCCTCACACATTTTCACCTTGAAGCTGGGCCTATAGACTACGAAAGCCTATGATGATGGCCAAGCTACCAAGCTGGGGCTCAACCAACCAACCAGTCACCTCTTTTAGCTACTATATGAAGACAACAATGAGGAATTCTCACACACAAATAATTCCTTGGTCAACTGGATGTAAAACTAAAGACACTAAAATGTAACAATTCTCTACTTTTCAACACACACTTGATCTAGCACCAGCCACTAGTAGTGATTTGTTTATATAATCAGCTGATCTGAGAGGACATGTTCATCACAGTCTAATCTTGTGCCATCAGAACTGATATATTTTTATTAATATTTATGTAAATTTTTAACTCTTTAATATGACAAAATCTATATCAGTTAACAAAAAAATTATGTCTTTTACCAAATCACATCTCTTATTTGCTTTAATTTGCAGCTCTAAGCTGAGAGAATATGTCACATTTTGGTCTGACAGGGATGTGCATAAAAACAAGTTGCAAAACTTATCAAAGGCCAAAAAATTGACAAGTGTCTAAATCTGAGGTCCCCTCTGAGCTTGAGGTTCAGGCCAAATGGCTCTCCTGGCCCCCCTCTGATTGGCCCTGCCTGGAGCAAAGTTTTACACATAGGTGATAAAATTAGATTTAGAGTGGAAAATACTCAGCTTTGTAACATTGTTACAATATGTGCTAATGTAGAAACCACATACAGCTAGAAAGGATGTATCAGTGAAATGGTGTTCTAGATAGGATAGTGATTGATTTGATGCAAAGTATATTTGCTCTAGCAAGGACAGACTAGAATGTCTTGCAGCCCAGAGGAAACTGAAAAGTATATTGACTGGAAACAACTCGTTGAAAAGCCATCAAAGGAAAATGCTTGGCTGTAGTTTATTGCAACTAGACATGTTAGTTCCATGGTACATTCTCTTCATCCTGTTTTCTATTTTAACTGGCCACATCAGAGAGAAGCAGACAGTGGTTTTATTAATGAAATTCCAACAAGTTTCAAGTTACTTTCAACATATCACAGTTACTCAATTACTTCTCTACCTACAATAATTGCTATCAGCTACAGAAAAGTCACCTTTATGCTTTATTGCTTCAATCTTCATATTATTTGTCTTGAAGATAAGAATCTGGTTTTGCTGTATGGAATTTGTGCCCCTTCCAGATTTTGAGTCATTATTCTCTTCAGTTAATTTTGTGCTTTAACAAAAGAAAGAAATGAGACTGAGGGAAAAAGGGACCTGGCTGGTGAAGACTGATGTGGCACTGTAAACTCCTGCTTTACACTTTATATTTGTATGGATCTTCTTTTCTAAGGCATCCAGAACCCGATCTTTGCCTTATGCCAAATGTGGTACTAGTTGGCTGCTATGCAGAAGCACAACATAGTGGAGTTTGCCTTGGGATTTCTCCATGGTATGGTATGTTGTGATAGCAACTTAGATATTCTTTGAAGTGAGATGACCCAGCCTTTGGAATGGCCAGCTACAGCCAGCAATAAATGAGGAGATCGCCTCAATGATTTGGGTCTGTTGACATAAGATTCTGGAAATGTCCAGTGTATGTAACTTCTTTTCTCTCAGTGTAGTGTGGGGCTCGAGGAAGAAAACAGATAGGATAATGGATTGATTTATGTAGAATTCTGAGACCACTCTGGGGATGAACTTGGGGTGAAGTTTCAGCACTACTTCATTCTGTGAAAGGTCACTGCGGGAGGGTCAGCATTTAAATACTTAAAGCTCATTCAGTCTCCTGGCTGAAGTGATATCCAGTAAGAAGAGAGTATTCAGCCTGAGATGAAGGAAGGAGCATTCTGAAAGGGATTCGAATGAAGGCCTAGGAATCTCAAGAAGATGATGCTGAGGTCGCAGGAGCAGGGTTCTCTGACCAGTGGATATGTACATAACAGACTCCTGAGGAACTTTGATACTGCCAATGAATGAAGATGGAGCATGACTTTACTGGTGAACGGCATCCTAAGATCATTGCAAACTTGATGGAGCAGAATGATTTGCCAGAGTGCTACAAATGCAGCAAGTAGTTGAAGATCCATGGTATCAAAGCATATGTGGCTCTGCTGGGCCAGCCAAATTGAGAACGTCATCCATTTTGATTGATAAATCCCTCTGGTGGATGTCTTCCTGCTCTATAGCAGGATCTCTAGGACTTGCCTAGAGCAGTTCCTGTCCATGGTACTTAATGAGCCAACACCCAGGCTGTCAGGTGCAGAGACTTTGGGTCTGGATGGAGTATCTGACGATAGTCCTGTGAGATCAGGTCTGTGCAGTGTGAGAACTAGATCAGCTGCTGAACAGACATCTGTATTAGGTCTGTCAGCCAAAGCTGCCTTACCTAGGATGGGCTTATGAGAAAAATCTCTTTTGATGTTGGAAATCACCTTGGGGATCAGGGGAATTACAGTGACAAGACATAAAGGAGGTATGGGCTCCACCGCAGAAGCAAGGTGTTGGGCAATAAGCCTGGGCTCATGCCTCCTTTAGAGCAGTAATTCTGGCACTTGGCATTAACCTTGGTGGCAAACAGTCTGTCCCGGGAACCTCCAGCCAGGGGATATTGGTTCTATGATGGATCTCTGTAGGGACCACTTGTGAGTAGTCACCGGTTGTCTGGTCAGGAAGTCTGCCAGGTTGTTGCTAACTCCTGGAAGGGAAAAAGCATCTCTGCTATCCTGTGTGGTGACAACATATCCAGAACTTGATGGCTTCCAGAGAGAGGGGAGATGAATGTACGTTTCTGTGCTTGTTTACATAGTGCATTGCAGATGTGTTGTCTGTCAAGATCTGCACTATGGAGTTTTGAAGAACAGGCATACTAGCCTGATGGCTCTGAATTCCAGGAAAATGATATGGACCAGACATCTTCTGGGGAACAGGTCTCTTGCTTTTTTGATGGTCCAGGTGGGCTCCCAACCTGTGCCTGATGCATCTGTGATTAAAGACACTGACTAGGGGGAACGGGGGGGGGGGGGGAAATCAGAGAATGGCACACCTTCCACACACATTTTGGGGTCCCTTCCACCATTTCAGTTCTGCAATGATGTGAAGTGTAATCGAAATGTTTTTGCTCATTTGGTGTTTCACAGAGGCACAGAGAGACAGATTTAGAGCAGTCTCAAGTGAAGTCTGGCAAGTGGAGTCATACATGACCTAGCAGCCCCAGACATGTCCATGCTATTGTAATCAGGTTTGATTCTAGTCCGAGTAAGAGTGACTGCATCAACAGACCTGGTCTTTGTTCAACAGGAACTGGTCTTTGGGGAGGTACATTCCTACCATCACGGAGTCAATCAAGGCTCCTATGAACTATAGTCTGTGAAATATAGTTTGTGATAGAGTTAGAGACAATTTTTCATAGTTCACCAGGAGCTCTGAGAGAACAGGGAGAGGGTATATTCTAGGCTTGTTCCTGTCTCCTGCAGGGATCTGCCTTTGATCAGCCAATTGTTCAGGTAAGGATAGATGGGAATGTCTTTCTTCCTGAATTGTGCTGCTACTTCATGAAGACTCAGTGTCATGGAGAGTCTGGATGGCTGTACCTGGTACTGGGAATGACTTGGTCCCACTATGAGAGTCTTAGATACTTCCTGTGGATCAGGTGTACAGCTATATGGAAATATGCATCCTCCAAATCAAAAGCCATGAACCAGTCAGCTGTAATGGCCACTCAGATCTGGTAGAAAGGAACAACGTGATTCTCAAGGGTGGGTGCAGGTTCCAGATTGACTCCAGTATGACTCAACTCTCCAGTCAAATCTGCTGCCTCAGAGGGGGCTGAGTTAGACAAAGGCAGAAAACTGGCACTCCCTAGAATACCTGGGCTTCTTTCTTTGTGGGTACTGTGACTGTCAGCTTCAGGAGTAGGACACTGTCCTCTGGTAATTCTATGACTTCCTATAGAGGGCCAATGGGTAAATCCCTAAGGACCATATAGTGTGGCCCTTGATGGAGCAGAGTGCTGTGTTTGTTTTCTGTCTGAAGATCTCCATCTCCCTGAAGGGCTGGTCCTTTGTAATAGCCTGTATTTCACAAGGTATCATGGTACCTTCAGATACTTGGTGCCATGAGACCAGTTTCATAGTGACAGCTGTAGATATCAACCTTGAGGGCATATCAGATGTGTCAATGGCTGCTGGTAGAGATGTTCTCACGATCAACTAAATCTCCTTCATAATCTCCTTTAACTTACCCCTATTTCCTTGTGGGATATAAAATAGGAAGTGAGTGATCCTCTCCAAGTGAAGAAACTGTATTTGTTAAACAGAACCCGGTAGTTCACCCACCCAAAGCTGCAGTGAGGATGATGAAATGTGCCTTACATCCAAAAAGGTCAAACGTTTTGGGATTTTTGTCTGCATGTATCTCTTTTGTGGGTACTGATTTTTCCTCAGCTGCCAAAACAACCAGGGAACTTGGGTTTTGGATAGTTGTAAAGTGCCCCTTTGGGGCGCCTGATCTCTCTTCTCTGTTCCTTTAAAAGTGGGAGGAAGAGTAGCGTTTTACATGGTCCTTTGCCCAGATCCAGGATCCACTGTTAATAGGGAGGGCAATTCCGGCCAATGTTATGTGGCACTCAAAATGTCAAAGAGTTGGTGAGACTTCTCTCATAAATGTAGTCTCAGTATCCAGGGTCTCCACAAGATGGGACAGGAAGTCATTAAAAGCTTTCAAGTTGTCCATCCGAGTGTCGGGAATGGTGTCATTGCCTCATCTGGCAATGATGATGACTGTTTGGGTGGAGACAAGGTTGACGTAATCCTTCTGTTGCTTCTTGCTCCTGGAGGTCCACTTCTGGTTTTGGCACGAACAGCCTGGCTAATGATGCCGCTGGAGAATGGGATCTCCTCCTCTTTCTGGAAATGTGGGAGGGGGATCTGCTCCTAGATTCATGAGATGTGGCCAAGATGGCATACCATATGGGCACTGGCTTGGTTGTGGCTGGCCAACTCAATGCCACTCACATACCATTTGGGGTGGAGCTGTGAACAACAGCTCCCTGGTTGGTGCTTTCTTTGAGGGCAGAGAAGACAGATTTGTACTTGAAACCAGTGAGAGTGAGTACAGTGGTAATAGTGAGGAGGGATATATCTTCTCTTCAAACAGTGGTGCCATAGGGCAATAAAGTATCAAAGCCCATCTCCAGCACCACTCACCTTTTTGGACTAGGGAACATCTCTGGACATGATCCAGTGTCCTCTAGGTGTATCTCAGAGCATTGCTGGGTACTGAGGTTGGTGCCTGGTTTATTGTTCCCTGTGCCATTCCTGCTCTGATCTAGAAGTCAGAGGCTCTGTGCTTTGAAAAGTGATTGTGTGTGTTCTCCTTCTGGGACTTTCCTTCACATTTGGTGCTATACTGGGCTCCATCCAGCTCTGTGAAAGAATGTCAACTTTATGTCTGAGCACAGATGCTGGCTTTACTCTTTGGGATGTGAGTGCCAGGTTCATCCATACTGAGGTGTCCAGTGCTAAAGACTTCATTGAAGTTGAGGTGGTTGGTGTCCAAGACACCAAGACTGGTTCTGCCCGTGCTCTCTTTGCCTTGTTTCCAGTGTTTGATCCTAAAGTACAATGTGTACTCACAGGAGCACTGGCTGATGCTGATTTCTCTCTCCTTGATCTGGTAGTGATGGTCACCTCTGGGTCTGAAGCAATCCAAATGGACTGCCCCTGCAGGTGTAGCTTGAGCCAAGCCTCCCTGGATTTGTGGAGGAAAAGGACTTAAACACAGAGCATATCTGACTGGGCAGAAAAGCCACAGTGTCCCTCTTTGATAGTGATCAGTTCATAATAGGACAGGCAGGGTTTGGAGTCTATCATGGCACATGGTGGCTGGGCCTCTGTATGGCAGAGTTGCTGATAATGCCTTAATGAAGAGTGAAGGAAGATTTTTTTCACAAAATTGGAGTAGCAGCAGATTGAACATTTGCCAAGTTCTGTCTTGTTGCCATGGGGGGGTTGCAACGACTCTGTCCTTTATGACCTCACATGGGAGCACAAGGAGGCAGAGGGTGTATGTGCAGCCCTGACAGACACAGCTAGTCAAAAAAACTGATCTTGCATGCATGTCGTGCATGCGCACCTATGTGGGAGTACACACGGAAATATACTCAAAAGTCATTTCTATATTTAATTTCCAGTATTTTATGAACACCTTTCATAATTTCAAGTAAAAATGCTTACTTTACTCTAACCCTCAAAGTATCATGATGATGAATTTGCCCAAAGCCCTGGCACAAGAAATACCTCCTTCCCCTTTAAAAAAAAATCTTTCCATATCAACAACCAATATACAGACAGGAAAATGACGTTATAACAGCTACATGATGCTGCATCATTGCAAGCGCACTTGAAGGTAATTAAAAGGTTATGGAACACTTCTAAATATTAAAGAAAAGGTAGTGAGTGATGATTTACAAAATATGTTTAGTGAAGGCATGACTGAACCATTGGCATGTTAAACTGCATTTTAATTGTGTTTAAAAATACCCATGGGCAATGCAAAGCTGTTGGTTTTCAAAGTCATAAATGAGCATATTGATTGATCTATTGACCTTCCATATCAACTTAAAAATTTTAAAAGGTCATTTAATTAGAACAGTGCCTCCATCCCCCAAAGAAAACAGCACAAGCCTGTTTGGAAGCATGATCTAGCATAAGAAAGTGGAGACCAGTTAGACTGGACAACCCAGGGAAAAAATAGGAGATTAAAACTAACAGTATTTTTATTACTATGCTTCTGGGTCTATCATATAGACCTCTCTTATAAGGAGAAAATACATTACTATATTCTACAGCACTCACCTAAAACAGCAGCATCTCTACAGAGAGATGAAGTGGTTTGGAACATTACTTTAAAATATTGTGGTACGTTTTTATATGGGTTGGTTACCACATATAAAGCAGTCTCCCGCTATGATGCTGTGGGCAAGCTAAATGCAGTATATATTCGATGTGTAGTTTTACCCTGAATAATCTCCATGGAAAAAATGTTAAGCTGCAGCAGTAATGAAAAAACACAGGGCATAGCATCACATGGGAGAGATTCTGGAAGAAAGGAAAAACACATGGGCTAATCACTGGAAATTTAAGGCACAAAGGGAAAGACGTGCTCCAGATTAAATCAGGATCTCCAGCCATTAGCTCTCAGCTATTCTACGTAAGGACAAAAGCATAGTGAGGATAATAGAGCTGGTCTTAAGAACAAGCAAAGCAAGTGTCCACTAGTGCCTCAGAATCCATGGACACTCCGAAACTCACCCGCCAACAAAATCTGCATCTTTGGCAGCATGAATGTATGGAGAAGCACACTCTCACTGCCAGGCCTTCGCTCCTCTCTGCCAATGGGAATGGAAGCAGCAAGAATTTATGGCCCTATCTCCTGTCTTCTAGTTCTTGCTAGGCGCCCTGTAAATCATAAGACTGTCCCTGCTAATGCTAAAACACAGCCTCACCTGTGATGGTAGCATTCACTGTATTTAAGGTTAACTTCTAGCTTTCATCCTAAGCTTTCTCCCAGCACCTCCCTTTTCAGTTTAAATGTAAGTCTTTTTTCAAACAAATTCTTTTTGGTCTGAAATATGCTGTGTTTGGTCACAGCTTGAGTTTTCTTGGAAAGTTTGAGCAAAATTGTTGAGTTATGTCAGAAGGAAAAAAAAAACCCAAACAAACCACTTTCCCCATATGTTCCAAGTGAAATTTTTGCACTCCCATAACTCAAAATCAGCTCAAGCTAAAAACATCAAGCTCCAGTTTGTTTTGTTGTTCCCAGTGAGACTTAAATGTCAGCCTAAGTCTGAAGAAAACTGGTTCTGTAGATCTCAACTTTATGTGCAAAGTCAGCAATTTCATACACAGAGTTTAGAATTACTCTATTTTGGGTATTTCAGGTTGCGTTATTAAAGCTTCTTTAATAAAGAATGTCTCACAGTTAACTTTTGTTCAGTTCAGGGAAGAGAGCTCTGTGGTTTAGCACCAACTTCCTCCCTTTTGTCTTTTAAAGGAAACGGGGAAATTTAATTAAACAAAATCAGGAGATGATGCAATGTTGTGGTCGAGAAATGAACACTCAGAAGTCAGCTTTCAGATGTTAGGATTTCTCACACATCAGTAACTCTTACATGATTCACATATATTACTTTCTAGTCTTGCTTTCTTCATTAAAATTGATCTTTATTCCATTACTGTTTCAGAAGGTCTGCTTTTGAGCTCATTGATTTATATTGCTTTTAATTTAATACTTCAGTTGGGTCTCTCTGCAAAATTATGTCAGTTTGCATGGAATCCTCAACATCAGGATTCAGGGATACGAGCTGAGCACAGTGGAGAAGCTCACACTGCAAATCTCTGTACCATGAATAGAAAAACTCTGTTTCCAACATTGTTAGCCAGGAACCTTTCATTAAATTAACTCAAAATCTGTTGCTCGATTCCTCCTTTCCCTATAGGATATTTCTGAGTGTACTCTGACTATTGCACAAGTATTTCTTTATTCTTAAGATGGATTCCCCCGTGTCAACACTCACCAGCCTGTAGCCAAGGAGTATAGATAGGAGTTGGTCAATGTCATTATTGAATCAGTTCTAAGCATTGTTTTTGAGCTAAGTATGACGACCTCTGCCCTACTCAGGCCATTGCTTTTCTCTCACGGAGCTAACTGCTTCCATGAAGCTTTTATCCAAATGAGCAGTGGGTTGCATTCCACATTCTTACACGAGTCACCCGCAAGAAAATTGCCTGGAATCCATGTAGTATACAGTAATAAAAATGGGGCTTGAAGAGGAAAGGGTTCCGTTTGACTCTCTTTATGAAAACAGATTTTAATGTGATCCATTAACAGAACTAGTGTGATGAAGCCCATGGATATTACTGATGAGAGGTAGAATGACTCCAGGACATGAGTAATTACACATTTGCAAGCACACAAGTATTTCAAGAATTATCATACTTAAGCCCTTCAAAATAAAGAGTACAACTGAACTTAGGCAGCCAATACTTTTATGAAAGAGAGGGGATTAATGTGTACAGCCATAAAAATGGTATTTCAAAAACTTAGCAGAGAGATGTGTCCCAGTGTAGCCCAAGGTCCAGTGTGCTTCAGCAGCAGCAGCCGCCATCGGAAAGACAAGATGTAGACTACAAACGTTGGCATGTTGAGAGAAAAGACAGTTACTCACCTTTATAACTGTTGTTCTTCGAGATGTGTTGCTCATATCCATTCCAATTAGGTGTGTGCGCACAGCGTGCATGTTTGCCGGAAGATTTTCACCCTAGCAACACTCGATGGGTCGGCTGGGCGCCCTCTGGACTGGCGCCGCTATGGCGTCGGATATATACCCCTGCCGACCCAACCGCGCCTCAGTTCCTTCTTGCCGGCTACTCCAACAGTGGGGAAGGAGGATGGGTTTGGAATGGATACGAGCAACACATCTCGAAGAACAACAGTTACAAAGGTGAGTAACCATCTTTTCTTCTTCGAGTGCTTGCTCATATCGATTCCAATTAGGTGATTCCCAAGCCTTACCTAGGCGGTGGGGTCGGAGTGAGATGTTGCAGAAAGCAAAACTGATGAGCCAAAGGCTGCATCATCTCTGGACTGTTGAACCAGAGCATAAAGTTAAGCAAAGGTGTGGACTGAAGACCAGGTAGCTGCATGACATATCTCCTGGATAGGTACATGAGCCAGGAAGGCGGCAGATGAAGCTGGAGCCCTGGTAGAATGCGCGGTGATGTGGTTTGGGGAAATATGAGCCAAATCATAACAAGTGCGGATGCACGCCGTCACCCAAGATGAGATCCTCAGAGGAAACAGGTAGGCCTTTCATTCGGCCTGCTACCGTGACAAAGAGTTGGGGCATTTTACAAAAGAGTTTTGTCCGCTCAATATAAAATGTGAGCACTCTACGGACGTCCAGGGAGTGCAATTGTTGCTCTCGTCGCGTTGAGTGTGGCTTCGGGAAGAAGACCGGGAGAAAGATGTCCTGGTTAACATGAAAGGCCGAAACCACCTTAGGGAGAAATGCCGGGTGTGGCCGCAACTGCACCTTGTCCCTGTGGAACACAGTGTTCGGCGGATCCACCGTAAGAGCCCTAAGCTCGGAGACTCATCTGGCCGATGTAATGGCTATGAGGAAAGCTGTCTTCCAAGACAGGTAGAGTAGCGAGCAGGTTGCTAATGGCTCCAATGGGGGAGACATAAGCCTGGTTAAAATCAGGTTGAGGTCCCAGGTCAGGGCTGGGCAGCGTACTTGGGGGTATAAGCGCTCCAAGCCCTTGAGGAACCTCGAAACAATAGAGTATGAGAACATGGAACAGCCATCTTCCCCTGGGTGAAAGGTAAAGATGGCTGCCAAGTGTACCCTCAGTGATGATACTGCTAGGTCCTGCTGTTTGAGAGACCAGAGGTAGTCCAAAATAGAGGGAATCGAGACCTCAGTGGGAGTAAGATTATGTGTTTCGCACCAGCAGGAGAAACGATTCCACTTGGCCAGATACGTTGACCGGGTGGAAGGTTTCCTGCTACCCAGGAGAACTTGTTGTATTGATGCACAGCAACGTAACTCTAACTGGTTTAGCCACGCAGCAGCCACTCCGTGAGGTGAAGGCCTGCAGGTCTGGGTGGCGAAGCCTGCCGTGGTCCTGAGTTATGAGGTCTGGGTGGAGTGGCAAGGTAATTGGGTTGGAAGCGTCCGAGATGGATCCCGGGGAGAGACCTTGGAAGGAGCAGAACATCTGGCATTTCCTGTTAGCGCAGGAAGCGAACAGGTCTATGTGGGGAAATCCCCACTTCTGGAAAACAGAATGAATAACGCCCAGGCGGATCAACCACTTGTGAGACAGGAAGGACCTGCTGAGTCGATCTGCCAGAGTGTTCCAAACCCCTGGGAGAAAGGACGCTACCAGGTCTATCGAGTGGGCTAGGCAAAAGTCCCAGAGTTGGATGGTCTCCTGACAAAGGGGGGAGGATCGTGTCCCTCCCTGCTTGTTTATGTAGTACGTGGCCATTGTGTTGTCTGTAAACACTGAGACACAACGGCCTTGTAAATGTTGCTGGAACGCCTGGCAGGCCAGGCGGACTGCTCTCAGTTCTCGGACATTTATGTGTAATGCCAGCTCCTGAGATAACCAGAGGCCTTGAGTAGGAAGGTGTCCGAGGTGAGCATCCCAGCCGACAGATGACACGTCCGTCGTCAGGGACATTGAGGGCTGGGGCAGATGGAACGGCAGCCCTGTACACACCAGGGAGGGAGTTAGCCACCAGTCTAGGGAGCCTAGGGTGCTTGGGGGAATGGTGACTATCTTGTCTATTAGGTCCCTGCTCGGGCGGTATACCGAGTTGAGCCAAGCTTGGAGAGGACGGAGGCGGAGTCTGGCGTATTTGGTTACGAACGGGCAGGCAGCCATGTGACCCAGGAGACCAAGACAAGTGCGAGCCGAGGTCACCAGGAAATTCTATAGACCTCGGATGATTGTTGCCATTGCCTGAAACCACGGCTGTGGTAAGCAGGCCCTAGCTAGATTGGAGTCCAGGATAGCTCCTATGAAGTCTAACCTCTGCGTGGGAACCAGAGTGGATTTTTCTATATTGATCATCAGGCCTAGACATGTGAATAGGTCCTTGACGATGCCCACATGCTGGGTGACTTGTGTCTCGGAGGCCCCTCGGATGAGCCAATCGTCCAGATACGGAGAAACATGTATCCGACGTCGGTGGAGATAGGTGGCGACTACCGCCATACACTTTGCAAATACCCTTGGGGCTGCAGAAAGGCCAAACGGCAGGACTGTAAACTGGAAGAACTGACGGTTGGCTACGAAGCGGAGGTACCTCCTGTGTGGAGGAAAAATGGCGATGTGAAAGTACGCGTCCTTCATATCGAGGGCGGCATACCAGTCTCCAGGATCCAAGGACGGGATAATGGTCCCCAGGGATACCATGCAGAACTTGAACTTTGTCATAAACTGGTTGAGTCCTCACAGGTTTAGGATAGGTCTGAGACTTCCCTTTGACTTGGGGATTAGGAAATAATGGGAGTAAAACCTGTTGCCCCTTTTGTCCTTTGGTACCTCCTCTATAGCTCCCATGACGAGGAGCGTCTGTACCTCTTGCAAGAGGAATTGCTCGTGAGAGGGGTCCCTGAAGAGGGATGCAGTGGGAGGGTGGGGTTGAAATAAATTGGAGGTGGCACCCATACTCCACCATGTGTAGGACCCAGCGATCTGAAGTTAACTGAGACCATGCCGGGAGGAAGTAGGAGAGACGGTTGGAGAAGGGAGGAGAAGGATCCTGGCCTGTAACTGGTACGCCACTCTCGGGCACACCTTCAAAAGTTCATCTTTGGTCCGGCTGGTGGTTTCGAGGGACCTTGATTTTGGCCCCCTTGGGGTCCTGATTGTCGTCTACAACCACCTCGGCCGCACCACCTGCCAAAGTCCTGTCTTTGTCTAGGTGCAGAGTATGGGCAGTGAGGCTGTGGACGGAAAGGCCTACATTGGGTCACCGGGGTATGCATGCCGAGAGAGCGCATTATGACCATGTTGTCCTTCAGGCTTTGCAGCCTGGGGTCAGTCTTTTCTGAGAAGAGACCTTTACCATCAAATGGCAAGTCCTGAATGGTATACTGCAGCTCTGGTGGGAGGCTTGAAACCCAAAGCCATGAGATGCGCCTCATGGCAACACCCGAGGCCAGAGTCCTGGCTGCTGAGTCGGCTGCATCCAACGAGGCCTAGGGGGAAGTTCTGGTCACCTTTTTCCTTCCTCCAAGAGGGCAGCGAACTCTTGGCGGGAGTCTTGAGGGAGTAGCTCCGTAAACTTCCGCACCGCCGCCTAGGTGTTATAATCATAGCGGCTAAGCAGGGCTTGTTGATTTGCCACCTGGAGCTGTAGGGCACCTTCCGAGTACACTTTGCAGCCAAGTAAGTCCATTTGCCTAGCCTCCTTTGATTTTGGGGCCGGTGTCTGCTGGCCATGGTGTTCTCTCTCATTAACAGACTGGACGACTAGTGAGCAGGGAGGAGGATGGACATACAAGTACTCGTACCCTTTAGAGGGCACCATGTATTTACGCTCGACTCCCCTGGCCGCAGGAGGGATAGAGGCTGGAGACTGCCATATAGTATCGGCATTGGCCTGGATGGTCCGAATAAACGGTAGGGCCACTCCGGTAGGGGCATCCACCAACAGAATGTCCACTACCGGGTCCTCTACCTCTGGGACCTCCTCCACCTGGAGGTTCATATTGAGTGCTACCCTCCTCGGGAGGTCCTGATGGGCTCTCAAGTCGATTGGAGGAGGGCTCAAAGAGGATGTTCCTGCCACTGCCTCATCTGGAGAAGAGGAAGAGGAGATACCAGGAATGAGTGGGTCCTGTGTGGCCTCTTGCTCTTGGGGAGACCTCCTGCTCCAGTGGAACCTGGGAGTCCGGTGGGTGAACTGGGGCTTCCTCCGTAGCAGTTGGAGGAGGACGGCTAACTGTCACCTCTGGCACTCGGTGCTCTGATGCGACAGAGCGGGACGGAACTACTGGTATGCCTTGGGCCTGGTGGTATGCCCAAGGTGTCCAGAAAGACCACTGATGGGGGCCTTGGTCCTGGGCCTGAGCCTCGGCCTCTTGGAAGACTCTGGTGGGCACATCGGAATCGCGGTCCTGTGCATAAGAGCTGTCCGCGTGGGACAACACTGATGAATGTCTGGATGGCCATGGAAGGGTTGAAAAGCCCTGGGAAGAGTCTCTGTCTCTAGCGGACCTTGCTCTACTCGACACCGGGGACCAGTACCGGGAGGCATACCGGTACCAGGAACGAGATCGGGACCTGCGACCGGAGCGGTGCTAGGAGGTCGACCGAGATCTTGAGGCTCGACGTCGGGAGTTGCTACGGGAGTCACGGTGCCTGGAGCTGGAGCGGTGCCGAGAGTAGTGGGCCGGCGAACAGGATACTGAAGGGTGCCGCAAGTGCGACCGGTACCAAGGAGGAGAATGGTGCAGGGACTGCGAGTGGCGTCAGGAGCGGGAGCGCTGATGGGACCTAGAATGTCTGCGGGACCATGATCGTGAATGGTGCCGCTCTGCAGTGCCGACAGAGGATGGTCTTATCAAGGCAGGCTTGCCGATAGACGGTATTAGCCGCACCGGTTGTGCCGGGGGTTGAGGCAGCGTCGACTCTGTCATGGCAATCAGATCCCTCGCTGTTGAGAATGTCTCCGGTGTGGATGGAATAGTAAGCTCAACCACGGCTTGCGCCGGGGAGCTGACAGGCACCGGACTCGACGGCCCTTGTGGGACCGGAATTGATGGTGCCGATGTCGTCGGTGCCGCGGCAGGTGTCGGTGCTGGGCGACCAGACTTAGATGAGCTCTCTGGCTGCGCTGCAGGTGGCACAGCAGCAGGAGTCTTAGGCTCTCTCAACCTCGGGGAGAGGGAGCGGTGCCGAGTCAACTTCGGTGCCGGCGACGGCCGGTACCGAGAGGCCTTGGCAGTACCGGCGCAGTCCAGCGCCGAGGAGGCGCTTCTGCCCACTGATTGACCAGCGCTCAGTGCCGAAGGCGGAGGGGTAAGAGCCGCCTCCATGAGGAGCTGTTTTAGCAGAAAGTCCCGCTCCTTTTTTGTTCTCGGCTTAAAAGCCTAGCAAATGCGACACTTATCTGCCAGGTGAGATTCCCCGAGGCACTTAAGACAGGAGTCGTATGGATCTCCTGCCGGCATCAGCTTGTGACAGGCCAAGCACGGTTAGAAACCCAGTGAACCGGGCATGGGCCCCAGCACCGGGCACGGGGAAGGGGGTAAACCCCGAACCCCTCTTAACTATAATACTAACTATGAACGATAAAAATTAACTATATAACTTTGAACTATGTACACAAAAATAACTAGAGAACTACGAGTAGCTAGGGAGGTGGAGGTCAGTAAAACCACGCTTCACTGATCCAATGACCGACATGGGCGGTAAGAAGGAACTGAGGGGCGGTTGGGTCGGCAAGGGTATATATCCGACGCCACAGTGGAGCCACTCCAGGGGGCGCCCAACTGACCCACCGAGTGTTGCTAGGGTAAAAATCTTCTGGCGAATGTGCACGTGGCGCGCACAGACCTAACTGGAATCGATATGATCAAGCACTTGAAGAAGAACTTCCTGGTTCCTGGCAGGAACTCCTCTCTGCCCTCCCAGCAGGAAGTTTCAGCACTGACTGAAGCTGGGAGCATGTAGCAGGCAAGCAGAGAGGAGGCTGCTGGACTGGAATGCTCTTCTGTGTTTCTTTACAGAATAAAGCTTTGTTCCTGGTATTTTGTCTGAGTGGGCCCAGTCTGAGGTGACCACACAGACACACAAACACAACACACACACGGGAGCCTCAGGCCCAGTTCCCTGAAGTGATGTAAAAAAAGGCACAAGGCCTTTTACTCCATCTTGAACCACCTCCTAGTGGGCCAGTGAACAGGAGGGGGACTACAGTGGTCAAGAGACATGTCTCTGGGCACAATACGGGTCTTCATATTAACGTTAAAACAATTGTATTTGTGACTTTTTAAAAAGTAAATGTTTATACACACACACACAACAGGGCTGTGGAAAAGAGCTTCAGCACGTGGCCCCTGAAGGCTTGAAAACCCAGAGGCACCCCCAGAACATTTATTATTTTAAAAGCTTGTGATTTTCAAACAAATTCGTGACTGTTGAATGCTCAGGGATAGCAACACTAGATCAGGGCTGCATCTGGCTCCAAGGACCCTTCTCTCTAGTTGGCAGCTCACCCTGCGCACTTCTAAGGTCCCCAGCTTGCAGGTGCTTGCTCTGCAGCTCAAGTGGCAGGAGAGAGTGGGGCGGGAGTGGGCGGAACTGAGGAGGTAGCTCATGCCTGATTGGGCACAGGCAGCTGATCTGCTGCCCCCTGCTGTTCAGCAGTGGCTCTTTGAGCAGCTGAGACAATGCTCCCCAGCCAGAGCTCACAGGAAGAGGGTTTTTTTTCCAGCTCCCCCCTCAGGCCCCCTCCCACAGGGCTGTGCCTGATCTCTCCTTAAATTCTTGCTGCTGCTGCTTCTCCCTTCCCCATTTGGAATACGCCCAAAGTGAGTGGGGGAGGAAAGTGGCAAGGAAGTGCTCAAGGGAGGAGTAGAGGAAATTCTCCAAGGCCTGTTCTACACTTAGGGGGGTGGGGAAGCGGGGAATCAATCTAAGATACGCAACTTCAGCTACGTGAATAACATAGCTGAAGTCGACATACTTAGATCTACTTACTACGGTGAGTCGACAGCTGCCGTTCCCCCGTCGACTCTGCCTGCACCTCTCGCCGAGCTGGAGTTGAGGGGAGAGCGCTCGGGGATCGATTTATTGCATCTAGACTAGACATGATAAATCGATCCCTGCTGGATCAAATCACTGCCTGCCGATCCGGACGGTAGTGAAGACAAGCCCCAAGTGTTAGGAAAAGAGAAAAAATTCACTACTAGGTGCGGGCGAGGGGTTGCCTTATCACTGGACAAAGGAAAGGAAGTTTCATAAATGCATTCGCTTTTTTAAAATGTCCTGCTTTAAATGCAGCATTTGCCATCTCTGCAGTCAAGACGGCAAAGTTAGCCTCCTGCTAGAGAACTTTTTACCGCCGGCCCCAGAGCTCTGAGTGAAACGGCTCATCAGCCCTCAGCACACAAGGTGACAGCCCCGCACTAGGTAGGCCACTACTAGACTGTTCTGTTCTTTCAGCTCTTGTGATTCTAACAGAAACAGAGAGTGAATGAACAGGGTGTGCAGCAAATCCTTTCTACACAACCACGAGGAGACAACATGGACCAGTGGCATGGCAATAGCGTGGGAGTCAGGGGCATGGCCTCTATTGCTGAATCTCTCACTGACTTGCTGTATGACCTCAGGCAAGTCACTTCACCTCCTTTTTGGGTTCAGACTCATGATTTTTGAATGCTTAGGGATGACAACACTGAGCACTAGACCAGGGCTGGGAAACATACAGGTCACTGGTCACACCCAACCTCTGGGAGCTTACACTCTAGGTTTCTCTTCTTGCACGTGTTCCTTATCTGCAAATAGGGGGAACCTTCCTTTGTGAAGCACTTCGAGATCAAGAGGTGAGAACTGCTACATAAGAGCTGAGCATCATTATATGGATTTTTTCCCAAGACCTGGAAGTTTTGCATTAGCCTTGAGTCATTTCCTGGTCTGCAGTCCAGAAACATAGGTGCTGGAACTAGGAGGGCAGGGGGTGCTGCCGCACCACCTGGCTTGAAATGGTTTCCATCATATACAGGGTTGACAATTTGGTTCAATGGCTCTCAGCACCCCCACTATACAAATTGTTCCAGCAGCCCTTCCAGAAATACCAAAATTGAAAACTGATTTTTTTTTTTTAACATAAAACGTAATTGGTATCTGAATCTATGGCAGGATTCATTTCACTGAACAGCAATACATTCATGGGTGCCCTACACAATAACCAAACAATATAGCAGAAGGAGAATCTAAGTGAATGGAAAGTGGCGTTTAAGGGCAATATTCTGCTTGTGTTATGCACACAAAACATCTGCATGGGTCATAGGGATAAAATGTACTTAGCCTGGTATCATATAATTTTGCTGGATGGAAATGCCTGACTCATATCAGTCTTGACAGCTTTTGTTCCCACCAGATTTTGTTAATGAATTCAAGTGTTACCACTGGAAAAATAAATTAAAGTTTGCCTTTAAAAGATCAGGGCTGAAGTCCTCATGCATTTTTCACACAGGCAAAAACCACGCTAGTGGGAGCCAAGCACTGTGGTCTATATTAAACAGGAACATATTAGCACAGTTTAAGTGTGAAGAGAGAATTCACACAACTCTCTTGTTGAGATTTCTAAGAGGTTTGAACAGATAAAGAGGCACCAGAATGCCTTTAGTGCAAGCTTGTTAATATGGCAATTGGAAACGTGTTCACATTGCTTTTAGTGCCTAGGTGTGGAAAAATGAAAGATCTCTGGAGATGCTTTTCTCTACAAGATTTGATTTTGTCTGAAATGTTTTTTTCAAAAAGGCCTATAGAGCTGAAGTCTCTTTAAGACACATTTGACCATATAGCCTTTAATGAAGGGGTTTTCAGACTTCTGTACTGGTGACCCCTTTCCTACAGCAAGCCTCTGAGTGTAACCCGCCCCTTATGCATTAAAAACACTTTTTTATATATTTAACACTATTATAAATGCTGGAGGCAAAGCAAGGCTTGGGGTGGAGTGTGACAGCTTGTGACCCCTCATGTAATAACCTCGTGACCCCCAGTTTGAGAACCCCTGCTTTAATGCTTTCTGGTATTATGTTAGATTTTAACCATTATTGATAGTGGTATGCACTCATTCAAGTTCTTCCTTCACTAGGACATACATTTAAAAACATGACACACAGTCAGATTTCCCTCACATGCACGGACAGATGCACATGCACACACAAACTCATATATCATGGCACATATCTTTTCTTGCATTTTAAATGGTGGGAAAAAATGTATGAAGGGAATTTCAAGAATCAAAAAACTTCCTGCATAATCTGACTAATTAATTTGACCATTTCCCTGCTGCTGCTGCCGCCGCCGAGTCATCATCCATTCTCTGACAAAGACAGAAAATTATTCATCAAGGTTCTTACAAATGACTGAAAGCAGGAGAAATTCTCTTATTCGACTGTCATGCTCATAAGTGATTTTGATTTCTTGCCTCCTAAAATTCCTGGCATTTGCCATTATTTTTAGGTTGCTAGCAACAAAATACATTTTTTAAATGAACTAGAAAGTAACAGAGTAGCAAACATTCCCCCAACCCTGAATGATTTATCTTCATGTATTTTCATTGTGTGCAATTACAGCTGAAGGGGAAAAAACTCTGGAATTTGAAGTTTTGCTCGATTACCACTTTAATTATGACTTGAATAAATTCAGGTTATATCACTAGGACTTTGGGTTAAATAGCAAGAGGCTGCTTGCCTTCTCATGTCCCCCGCCCCATCCCTGATGAATAATTGTCATTGCTTATATCGGATGACAAAATCCTTGCAAACAAAAACCACCTGACATCATGCAAATCAATTATGCAAGAAACCTACTGGACTAGGTCTTTAAAAATACTGTCAGCAAACAAACAGAAATAGTCTCCATTAAGATCTGCTAACCCCTAGATCAATTTTCTTTTTTTAAAAAACTAGAGACATTTAATCTCTATACTAATTTGCTTTATGTGTGATGAAAAAACAGGGAACATAATCAAGACAATATTGCTATGCCTCTCTGTACTGATCTAGGCTGATGGCTGCTAATGTAAATACATAATTTGGCACTTACAAGCAGGGCCCCTGTAGGATACAGGGCCCATTTCAGGACAATGGGCCTTCTTCAGCTTTAAAGCTCCATCTGGCAGCATTGCTGCTAGAGATGTTAGCTGAAAGAACTGTAAAGTGCAAAGAAGCAGCCCCTGTACCTGCAAATCCTCTGCTTGCACAGAAACTGCTCTACTCTATTTTCTATTGCAAGATCTGCCTAACAGAGGTTGAGCTCTAGGATGACCACACAGAAAGAGACTGGCAAATTAGCTTTTGGAGAATTGTCTCTTACCTGCAAAGCAACATCATTTAGCCCAGTCCCACAGATTTTGATAGCATCCTTTCGTTACTGGTATGGCTGCAAAAGCAATGATGTCATAGGGAGGAAGCAGTTACAGTCACGTGATTGCATCCTCCCTCTGTAGGGTATCAGCTGGGGGGGAGGGGAGAGAGAGAGAGAGAGTTTGTAATCCTGCAGGAATCAGTTGAGGCAGTGAAAGCTCGATCACCCTTTTCTACACATATCTTGTGACTTACAAAGCTCTATTAATCAAAATGGATGACTAGCTATTTCATACCCAGGTTGCTTTTCTAAAAAGGGATTATGATTTTGTCATAGCAATAATAAATCATTGTTAATGAAGACAAGCTAATTAACTAGGAACTCATGTGTTCATACGTTATAAGCAATACTGCTGTTTATTTTATAGCAATGCCCGAAGGCCTCGTTACATATTTCATAAATATGAAAAGTTACTAATCACAATAGTTGGAAAATGGCACAATTTTATAATCTCTCACAATCCTCCGACATGCTTCTCTCCCCTTACTCCTTTCCAAGTCTATCCAAAAATGCAGAGGCAAAAAACATTTCACACCCTCATTGAACCCTTTGACTCCCTTTATCTTCCTCATGTTCACACTTCCTGTCCTGACCTCCGAAGTTCAATACTTCCCTCCATCTATGTTCTGAGCTCTTCTTATTCTCCCATTTTGCTTGTCCCTGCCTAACTACTTATTTCTGTATCCTTTGCCTACTCATCTTTCTCCCCTCTCTTCCATGCTGCCCCTTGTGCTTGAAATTCTTCTTTTCCTATGTGCCACGTTTACCCTCTTATTTGTCAAATCCCTGTTGAATTTTTTTCCATGGAATCTTTTACTAACAATTCACTTAAAATACTTTCAATAGCATAAAAAGCCCTCGAAACAAAAAAAGCCTGAAACCCACAATCTTCATTGCTCTGACTTCCAAATCGTTGGTCATCCAGGAGATCACATTTAGAACCATTCTCTAAGGACAAGTTTAGACTGAGTTTTACTCTAATTACTGTACCACTCTGAGTACACCCAGTTCTCTTGTTCTAAATAAATGCTGTTTTTATAAGAATTTTGTACGCCTCTAGATTTACCTTTCACAGTACAGTTCAATGAACTCTTACAAAATATACTAGATATACATAATTGTGTAAAAGCATGTTCTCTTTTTATGTTTTATTATAGCATTACACTGACATTATTCATTCTCCCTTATTTGAATTTACATTTGGTTTAGCCTTAACGATCTTCAGTGAAGACCGTTTTAATTACCAAACAGGAGAGTAAACACAGCAACATTTAGGGTGTTGTCTTAAGTACTGCACTTTTATTACAATATTCTCTTTGCATCCCCCACAGGTCTCTCACTCACTTGGAATACATATTTTGAACTGGTCCTCAATTCCACTAGTCTCTTCATGGTCAAAGCCTTTCTCGAAATCCACTTCTGTTGTGACACAGTACCTATGAAAAATTAGCTACCTAACAATAGGTAGGATAAAATAGTATGTTTGCATTCAGGGAACCATTAATAGTGTATGGACGGGGCACACAGAGGGATTCCACCCATACCCTTTTGGGTTAACAAAGCAGTTCTGCAGCAGTTCTCTTTGCATTCATGTAGAACATTTGCGGCAGGCCAAACAAATAGCCAGCCTCCATAACTATGTATACCCAACTGGGCCAAATCCTTAGGTAGGGACTGAATAGCAGGTGATACTGTTAATAGGAAACTGGATTTGTGACTTCAGAATGGCTACACAGCTGCTCCAAATCTGGGCTCTAGGTTGAAGGAAGTGCCTGTCTCCCTGGTTTCCCATGCAGATCCTCTGACCAAATCCCATTTACATGGACTTTGTGTAAGAGATTAGATCTTGGCACTTAGTCTGCTATGTATGGGTTTTCTCAAACATTTTCTTTGTGTGGACCACATCTTAAGAGAGAGACTGGTTTATGATCCACCTCCCCGCACATTCATGGTCAGCCAGATCACTGCTCCCCTATCCTCATTCATAATCATGTAAGAGCTCTGTGCCAATTGTTACAACTGTGTGCACGGAAAAGTAGCAGTAGGAAAGTATTTAGGATAGGACTTTCAAAAGTGCTCAGTGCTGTCCTAACTCTGCTCTATCTGGAATCAGGAGTAAAACTCCAATTGATTTCAATGGAAGCAACTAGGCTGTTCCATCTCTTGAAGATCCCACCCTGAAGGTACCTGGAGTTTCATTTAATGGAGTTTAGCAGTTGAAAATAAGGAGAACAAGTACCATATGACCCATCAGCTCTTTACAGGCTACAGCTGAGGAACTTCCTATTACATACAACATAATCCTAGTACCATAACCCTGGCCATAAGCAAGGGAGTGAATGGCTCGAATCAAATGAGCATACACCAAAGGGCTCTCTTTTTGTGTAGAGAAACTTCTAAATTAATAGTCTGATTCTTCCCTTCTTCTATATTAGTCCCACTGAACTCATCCCAAAGTTATATTCTCTGTCTATCCCATCCTTGGTGTGTATTTTTAGTACGATGGGCTCATTACTAATATGCTTAAGGATTAAAGGGGCAGAATAACTAATTCACCATAAAAAATAAAATTCTATCAGCTATATGCTTCTGTAGGTTACAAAAACATGTGCAGCTAAAATATCCTGTAAAAGATTTTAATCAAGAACACAGGCATTTTAAAAGAGTGCCATTCAAATGAATGTTTTAAACCACAGAACTGAAGTCCACCATTTCCAAATAGTTAAAACACACATTGCCTTTCAATATGATTCCTCACTATTTTCCAGCAACTACATTATGAAATGGACCAAAACAATCTGCTCAATTTATATTCTCATACTGAAAGGTGAAAAAGCAGTAGTACTGTATACATGATGGTTTTTTCTTTGAGGAGATAGTTTTGTTTTCCATATTACAAAAGTTCTTGAGTATTTTAAACCTTCTCCCTGTAAATAGAACCTTTTAAAATCTCTCAGGTCTTCTAATTGTGGAGTTTCTTTACAGTTAAAAAGTACACTGGATTTGTAATGAACATAGTCTTCCTTCCTGGGATAAAATCCGATATTTTATTATGCTCAACAGGACCTATAGTTAACAACATACATAATCATCTAAGCCTTAGAAGAACATTGTCATCTTTATGTAACACTTACCTTGAACTATCATCTTGCAATATATTTACTCTTGTTCGAGTAAAAAATACATAAAACTTTGTTCTCATACCATGTTGTAATTCCAACATATCCCCTTTAACTTTGTTGTTATCTTGATGGCAGCAATGAGTGAAGGCTAAAACTTCCAAAGGCTATTTCCAGTAGACAGGTTAAAAATAGTCTAGCTCTATTATACCCACAATGCCTTGTAAACAGTGAACTGAGAACAGCATACGTTGCAGTGCTATAAATCCCCTCTGTGCTTATGCTGCCCAGGGTTACACAAATACGATCAGCAGCATAGTGATCCACTGTCTTCCATGTGTATTGTATATTCATTTTCAAACTGAATGCATAGTCTTCTGAAAAAATTGTCCTAGTGTGGCTTAGTAATAGGTCAGTCAAGCTAGGAATGAAAGTCAAAAATTAACTTATACTGTATATCTTACTTCTGTTTGAAGTGATTTCCATCAAGGAACTATGATGCTCAATAAGTTGTTAAAGAAGTAGTAAAAGTAGTAGTAGTATGATGAAGCTGTCTGCAGAGCACAAATTAAACCTTAGTAAGAAATCTTGAACAGCCTTTTTTCTGCAGAGAAATTGCTCATAGTAATACAAAAGTAGCAAATACACCCAGAAAAGGTCGTAACCATGAGCCTCTGATGCAGATGTGAACTTATTTTCAAGGGGAGGTATTAGTGTTAAGGCTTCGGGACATTATTCTCATACACGGCACTCTGGATCCATTTCAAGCCTTCAAGGAAACCTTTCTGGACTGATTGATTTCACAAGCTCCATAACTTACTATTAGATGAAAGTTTATTATAGTGGTGTCATCTAAATAACAATGCTGCACAGCCCACAAAATTGCTTTGTAACGGTATTATTAGAAGGACCTATATGTAAGTATTTCAAAAACATCTTATATTGTGGTACATAAGAAAGCTCTATTTGTATTTATAGTAAATTATTTTATTCTGTAGAAGAAATACTTTCCAAATAATACAAATGACACAATCGTACAAAACTGTGACAAAACAAGAGAGATGAATACTGATTATAATAACTCATTACCACATCAAAAGAGTACTCATTACAGCAGTCAATCTTGGACTCACAAAACATTCTAGTGATACTGTACAATAGGCACCATTAAAAAAAACAAACAGGAACTTTTGCCTTTAGATACTGGACTGTTATTTCCTAGTCTAGGTATATGACAAGTCTGTGACATCTCAGATATTACAGTGTACACCTGTTGGTAAATACTGTCTTTTTAATGGCAGTCACTGTCAAAGAGACAGATCTATTCCCTCTGACTCACTGTGCCATTCAGGTAATGAGCACTGAAAGAGATGGTGTTCTCAGACTTTCATCCCAACACAGACAATTCTTTCAATTGATTTTTAGTTATTTATTTTAAATAAGTATTTATTTTTGTTGGCTTACATTCTGTTCATTTTTTGAATCTCTCTTTCGTGGGCTTGAGACCCTTATCTACAGCTACCAATACCACTGCCAAGAAAAGAGGCTTGAAGGCAGTTAGTATGATAAAGCCAAATATTCTTTTTTCATGCCAGACTGGATGAATAGGAAGCTTACAAACACTATTATCAGGTAAAAAGGAATATAATTTAAAAACACAAATGTCTTTGTTACTAATAATGTTCAATATACTTTGGCTATTTATATTCTGCTTACTTTCTTCCACAGCTTGGACAATGAAAATAGACCCAGTCGGTTTAACTTTCAGGTTCTCATGCTCTTACATAATGCTACAGTACATGAGTCCTAACACTGCAGGGAATGTTTACCTGTTTAGAAAAATAAATGACAATCTACTTGTCAGAGATTTTGCAATTTTATTGGCTTTTTACAAAACCTAAATTTGGGGCCAAATCTGTCCTGACTATGTCCCTTGAACCAAAAGAGACCTTGATTTTCACACTGGATGTTCCAACAGTTAGATTAAATAAGTCTTGTGTGGGGTGCCCTTCTCTTTAGGTAATGCACATTCAAAAATATTAGAAAAACTGTCTATAGTAGTTTAGTAAGAAGCATTTTTACATACTTACAAGATGCAAGGACACAAAACTGGCATTATCGGGAATTTAGGGTGACAGACCTATGTTAAAGCAAATGGTAACAAATAAAATCACTCCGTTGGCCCAGCTGCCAACCAAGTGAGCTATTTCTTTCAGAGCTATAAGTCCTGTTTCTGAAAATCATCTCTATTCAGGAAAGCACTCACACATGAGCCTAACTCAAAGCACATGCTTAAAAAGATATGCATGTGTTTAACCCCCCTTCTGAATAGGGATGCTTTACAGAAAATAAGACTTAAGTACTTTCCTGAATGGGGCCACAATCTTTAAAACTACTCAGATGCTACATTCTTTTATTGGTTTTATTAATATGGCAAGTTCGCCCCTGCCCCATTTCCATCTTTATTAAATCAAAGCAAAACAAAGACCTGCTACCCTTTTCCTTCCCTCCGTTTAAACTGAGAATCTAGTTAAAAATATAAAGATATATTAAACACAACTGAAATGAGAACAATCTATTAGTGCACAGTAAGAACATGCAAATGAGTTCTGCAATGCTGAATGGCATTTTTAATCAGTATTAAAAACACTGCAGGTGATAATATTTTGCTATAACACAGACAGTGCTAAAGAATACAATTTACATTATAAGATACAGATAGTAAAGCTGATAAAAGTGACAAATTTAGAACATAGTATTTTCATTTCAGGTATCAGAAACAAAACCAGCTCAATGGTTCCATTCTACTGTATGACAAATACTGAAGAACAAAATTTCAGTCTTAAAATACATCTTAAAGTAGGTATTTTCCTTCAAGGAAAAATGTGCTATAAATAAATTACAATACAGTGAATTTGCCTGAACTCACTTTGTTTCTGTCTTCCAGCCTTTAAATCAAATAAAACAGCATAAAAACTGTACACACTCTGAACAGGATAGCTGATCTTTTATAAAATAAGTTGTCTTCAGAGATGTCAATTTCACAACAAGGAAAAACCAAGCCTTGTTGTAGTCACTATTATAAAATATATATATGTGTACGTGTGTGTGTGTGTATATATATATATTTATTTATTTATATATATTTTTACTTTTACTTTTTTATGTTTTTATTTTTTACAAAAGGTGTATATTAATAGGTTTTGCACAAACTTTTAAAAAGAAATTTAGCTAGTCTAATAATTCCATTAAAATAAAACAGACAGATAAATACTTCATGTTTGCAATGCAACATGTTACACGTCATCAGCTGGCAGAGGAGGTATGTTAATCCTTGGCCTTGTAAAAAATGCTATCTTCTCTCTGTCATTGAAAAAAATAGATATAAAAAGGCTGTCAAACAAATATATATATATATACAGACTTTCATTTCAAGAAACTGAATTTGTACCAATCTTTATTTAGCTATTATTAAATTCTTCAGATCAAGTATTTATTGAGATGTTTATAAACATAGTAAACCAGGCCCATATTGTATAGTTATAATAAATAAATAAATAAATAATAAATGCCACCCAGCTCTTATATAGCACTTTTCATCAATAGCTCTCAAAGTGCTTTGCGAAGGAAGTCAGCATCACAGAATCAGTCTTTTGGAAGAAACAAAAAAAGCACTACTAGTATCCACTACTAGCTATACAGGATTGAACTGAAGGGGGAATACAGAAATTCCTTGACAATATGAACCATAGACACTATTACTTTTTGGATGAAAGATGCTCCATAGTACACAGAACCACACAAGGCTCTACACATTGGCTAAGCCTTGCATAGTTCCTCTTCACTGAACAAAACTGTACTGTTTCAGATTTTACTGACAGATTCAGAAAGTAACTGTCTATTTCTGGATACATTCATATTTGAAATAAGAACATTGTTATTCTTCCCACTTCTTTATCCCATAGCAGAAACTATCCATGGTTTCATCTCTACATATCAGCCCATATATCTGATTTATTTCCTTCCTGCCTTGTGTTCCCCAATATGCAGCATTTAAGTTGGAGCCGCTATTGCAGTAATTAGAGAGCTATCAGAAACCAACCCTGCAATTTCTGCTCTCCTGATGTCCTGCTTGTCAGCCTAGGAGAAAGGGATTTTTGACAGCATCTCCCAAATGAAAAATGAAATTAAAATCCTGATTTTTTTTTCACTTAAGCTTTCCTGTTACCATTATAGTACCATTTTTTGAATAATCACTCAATGAAAAGAGATTCTAACAACCAAAGCATTCTGTGAACATCTGCCTAATATGAGACACTAGCTGTGTTTTCTACACTGTCATTGCATTGCAAGCATTTACACTTAAACACTTTACGACATGGAGTATACATATGAATCGACAAAATAAACTGCTATTTTAATACTAAAAGTCAGAAAAATCATCATCTGAAATGCATGTTAATATTTACCAAAGTCACTGGTAAGCAAAGTTTAAAACTGTATATTTGACGTAAGAACTACAAGGAGCAGCAGCTGCAGATGAGGAAGGATACCAAGCACAGAGATTTTTGGAAAGAGCAGTTGGGAAACAAGACTGGGGTTGGAATAGTAAGAAAGAACAGTTATGGGTAGAATGCTATTTACTGGAGTACATATAGAACATTAACTAATTAACCATGCATATAAGGATGCAACTGGTTCTTGGAGAACTTAAACCATGTGAGCTTGGAGCCCAAAGCATAAGGCGGTGTTAGCAGCTGCGCTAATTAGAATTATAGCCTAAAAATATGTGTACATAAATATAGAGACTCTCTTATTACAGCATTTTTTTTATTTGCACGTTGGGTGACAGCGCTTCTTCACTTTGGTTTTTAGTCTTTGTACCATAAATTGCTCAAAAGAAAAGCACTCTAATGAAGACAGGCCCACACCAATATCTAAGTAAAGGTTATAGATACATAGGACACTACACAATGAAGCTAGGTGGTTTGGAGCTACTATAATAAAACATTAGTACATTAAAACCAACAAAGACCTGTAAGGATTAAACATGTGCTATTTTCAATACCGATGTTATTGCTTACCGAAACGTCTGCACCTGAATAGGTTCTTTCTGGTTCTGTCCACGCAGTTGGTATACTTCTTTGGATGCTTTCTTTAGCATTTTTTCAGCTACTTGTTCTTGGTGATGTTCAAATTTGGTTTGTCTTGTCTGAAAAGTATTAAAACCAAACTAAAAATGAATAGCTGGAAACACTAGGAAACCAAGACATCTGGTTAAATAATGTGCTTTCCCACTTCATCGCAATGAAACCAGCCAAGCACAAGGTCCGAAATAGCTAGACTCCTCAGAGCCACAGGACTGTTTCAGTCCTTATGGCTCCTGAGAAAGGTGTGTTAAATTCCATGTAGTTTACTATATTTCCATCTTTCAAATGAGACCGTAAGCTACAGATGATGTCTGCTCTATGTGGGCACTGAAAATCCAATGGCAATTTTTTGTAGTGATTTGCCCCAGCATGCTTTGTTACATTTCCCTTTCCCATCAATGGGAATTACAGTATGCATACACAGTAAGAGGAGATTATGCAGAACACTCATGTAAGATAAAATATCAAATCAGTGGATATTCATCCAGAGGCCTATGGGGAAAAAAATGCATTGCAATTCCCCAACTCAATATCTATAACTTACAGCAATATCAGAAAATACTTTTAAAATACCACAAAAATCAAACTTTTGATGGAGAGTTTTAACATCTCGGACGCATTAAACAGTTCCATCCTCCAGTAATTGTCACCAGTGGGGTATTCAATAATAATCAATGAAATGATGTTTTCATGAGGGCAACAACAAGGGTATCCAGGGTGAAACTGTTTATTTGAAATCATGTAACATTATGAAGTTCCATTCATTTAACTTCAGCACAACCAGGCTTTAATCATGGGTTCTGAGTATGCCCAATGTACAGCCCAAGAAACCATACCTGTTTCTCTGCTTCCTTCAACAAACTTCGGAATCGTTCGTCCCGAAGGACCCAGTGGGGAAGATCAGTTTGCCCTCTGAGTTGGGCGTCTTCCAGACGTTGCTTCAACTCTCTCAAAGCACATATCTCCTCATTCAGTTGTCTCTGTCTAGTTCTGGATGCCTGGAGATCCAGCTCCAGGTCTAGGGATGTCCTTGCCATAAGCTCAGCCAAAGAAGATCTACAGGACTGCTGGGTTATTATAATTCAAATAAAACACACAACAGATGTTATTCAAAACATGTTATATTGATATATTCTTAGTTGATTAAGGCAGACATTTCATGTATGCCTTTAACTCTTCTGGCACGGGAAGTTTTGGAAATAACGTACCAATCTCACTGTGACAAGACTAAACATATTTTATACATTAGGTATACTATTTCAATTCATGTTTGATGGTAGATCCAAATTTTGGTCTAAAAAAACTAACCACCTTTTCTTGGTAAGATGTCTTAGTCTATACATATTTATAGGATTGTGAACCAAACTTTCTTATTTTACATACCTTCCGCTGCCATCATGAAATTCTTACTATTAAATGATGACTTCAGGAATAGCTTTCAGCAAAGGGTGGTGTACAAACTACACCACTCGGGAGTAAACCCAAAATGCATTGTGACTCAAGAGACACATCCTGAGTAAAAATTTCTTCCAAGCTTCCTCCTTGCTCTGATGGCAGTAGCAATTTCTTACTTATCTCTTCCAGCAATAATTTGTAACACCTCCCACACTGGATCAGATGCACTGGTCATCAAATATGAGGGATGAAACCAAGGCTCCACACAACTCCCTGCCCCCCTGCTCTGGTAAGAGACTAAAGGGGTACTTAGCCTTGCTTACTCCTGAACACCTAGGACCAAGGTCTAGGTGGATCACATAGGGTTGTAACAGGGATTTCTACTTGGTCTCACTGCACTTTGTGGGTATGCAGCCACTCACAGTCTTACCCATAGTGTTTTAACACACTGGATAATTAAACCAATCCATAATCAGTATCTATTTAAACTGTTCATTAGGTGATCGGCAAGTTTTTGCAGTTGTTTATGACTGTATCTCAAATATCTGTCTCCTCTCCTAAAAAACTCAATTTATTACATTACAGTAACAGATGCTTCATAAAAATTGTCTTAACATACACCTTGAAATCGATGTCAAAGTACTGCTGCTTCAGTTTGTAAAGAAGATCTCAGCAGAGAAAAATCCACATGCTCATATACTGTAGTATACCTGCTTATAGCGCAAAGTACGCCTTTCCAATGTATTGCGGATGAAGGGTGACTTCCTTGGAAGGGTTGAACTGTCACTGTCACTACGATACAGCTGTTTAGAAAAGATATTAAACATAAAGGGACATTTACTCATGGCTGCTTTGGAATTAAAAATGTTACAAATGGATAAAAAGATAGACAACAGAATACTCTTCTAGGACACTTGGGATTTACTTACATTAATGGACAAAAGTTCTCAGATTGCATCATAAGTTCATACTTGCCTTCACTTTAAAAAAATTCTATTGTGCAGTTTCTGAACAATGTTTAGTTGTTAAAAGATGGTGCATGTTTCACTATGTTTCTTTTTAAATTGCCAACAGATTGTTGTGGTTAGCAAGAGTGATCTACCACCAAAAGTGGTTTATTGTTGTGTATAACAAGCCAATCTTCTCAGCGTATTTGCAAGAAGGTGGCATGTGACCAGGATTCATCACTCAATTTGGTCCGCTGGTTAGATGATTAGCTTTCCCAGCCAGGGCTGGGTACTGACAGGGAGCACAACATCAACGGTAATTCATGCCAATGTAAAGGGCTCTTGGCCTCTTACTGAAACTTAGTAGGGTTTTTTAGCTCTCTCCCAGTATCAAAAGAAAGGGCCAACAAGAAATCAAGACCCTGAGACAGACACTCCCCAGGGCCAATGGGGAGAGGCCAATGCTCCAGGTCAGCCTGACTGACAGGGCAGGCAGGCCAATGAGTGAGTCAGGAGCCCAGAGTCCCACCCCCCTCTGTGAGTTTCTAGAAGCAAAGTGGGGCAAAGGTGAGGAGAGAGCAGCAGCCAGAGCCAGAGAGATCCAGAGAAGCAGCCCAGGGAGCAGAGCTGAACTGGGAGCAGAACAGCAGCAGGCACAGTGGCCCAGAGGAGCAGCCCAAAAAGCAGTGCTGAGGCAAAGTGGAGCAGGGTGCGGTGAGCAGCTGAGGAGAGCGAGGAGGAACCCCAGGCAGCAGGCTGAGCACAGGGAGATGTCCCCAGCCAAGAGATCTTGCAGGCCAGAGTGTGTGTGTGGGGGAGGGGGAATCATAACCCTGACGGGGGGAGCTGATGTTGGGAAGAAGGGTCCTCCCGCCTAGAGCCTGAGGGTGTGTGGCCATTGCCAGAGCTACGGTATCACCACAGCACAGCCTGGGCAGGAGGCCTTGGACAAGTGTGAAAAATTGGCACAGGGGGTGGGAGGTAATAGGTACCTATGCAAGAAAAAGCCCCAAATATCAGGACTGTCACTATAAAATAGGGATACCTGGTCACCCTATGGACATGTGAGGAAGACTGACTCTCTCACATTCCAGCTCCAGCTATTTGTGGTTCTCTAGTCCTCACGGGGTGGTGCTACATGTTTTCCTTTAACCTTTCCCATATTTTTCCTAATTTTTTTAAATTAGTTCTGTTTAATAAAATTGTATTTACTTTGAACTATATGCAATGACCAGTGGGTCAAGGAAGCAACCAGTGCAGAGAGAGCACCCCAGCATGGGGCACCCTAGCCTTGGTCCTATGTGAACACAATAGGACTGTGGGTCGAGCCCCCTAGGAATCCTGGGCCCAGCCTTATTGGGGTTACGGAACTCTGCTGCACAGGAGAGTGGAGGGGGAGATAAGGCAGGTCTCTGTATAAAGGGAGTGGGAGTAAGGTGACCAGACAGCAAGTGTGAAAAATCAGGACAGAGGTGGGGGGTAATAGGAGCCTATATAAGAAAAAGATCCAAAAATCGGGACTGTCCTTATAAAATCAGGACATCTGGTCATCCTAAGTGGGAGTGAGGACTCAGATCTTTTGCTAGCCAATTCCACCAGGGTAGTGTATAATCCAGGGAAGTTTCCCCACAATAGCGGGACCATTTCCCTGCTTACACCAATGTCACTAAATTACTAGTTTTTCAGATTCAATGAGATGCCTGCTTTAAACAATATATAATAAAATAGTATCTTGCATTACATAGTGCTTCACTTCGGATAGAAATGTGCAGCAATTTTATCTGAGTCTCTAGCAGAGTGAGATAAGAATGCATTTTCAAGGCGTGTCAGGTGGCTGCTATGTGAGTTGTTATTTGTATTATGTAGCAAGAAGGAATTCTCAACAAGGATCAGATCTCCACTATACTAAACATCAAATAGACAAAAACCAAAGAAGAGAGTTATGTTATGGAGGTCAGCAGTATCTATCATAAGACTCTAAAAGACTATTCTATCATTTAATTCTTAATATTTTATAGAGAACTAAGTTCTTATCAATGAACTCTTTCCAGTGATAATTCTTTAATGCAATGCAGAATTTTTGGTTTAACTTTAAAAATATATAGATATTGATTCTTGTAAATATGTTGTAAGTATTAAAAAAGCACGTTAATACACTTTCTGTTTCTGAACGTAAAACCACAAAAAAATTCTACTCACTCTGCAAACATACTGACTTCGTGCTCCAGGTGAGAAGGTTTGTGATCGAACAATAGTGCTACTACGAACAAAAGCAGAACCACGAGGCCTGCGGCAGGTTCTCTCTTTTGGAAGAATAGCAACTTCTTCTGGAAAGAGATCTTCTGTGTTAGTCTCTTTATCCACCTAGAATCACAGCCCAAAACAGTACATTTACTCCAATGATCTCTTCTACAACAAAAGCAGAAAAACTTGCCAAGTTATGATCTAGTTTTAATTAATATGTCCAGTTCATGAATCATCTCTCAATTAAGAAACCATAATTCTAAAACCATACAATTCAAGATAGTGGGACTGGTTTGCAAGTGCTAACAGACTTTCTGCTGGGCCTTAAACCATCAGGAGATTAACATGTAGCATCCTATAGCCACATCACCAAACAGCACAGGCACTCTGCTGGACCGGACATCTGCCTAAGCTCTTATCTCAATCGATAGAGAGAACTAAATCACTTTTCAGAAAACTGTGCTGATTCTGGTGAAGGGAGCAACTCCACAGCTAAGTTATTACAAAGGTAGAGAGAAGTCAGTCACAGGGAACCAGGAAACTTTTTTGAGAATATCACAGAAAAACCTCAAAGCATTTGGAGAACCTGAACATATAAGCTTTGAACCAACCCTCCAAATTTTTAGATGGTTCACTTAACTATTCAGTCTGGCCCATTCACAATGTGACACTGAATAGTGTACCACACTCTGACGGGGCCAGATCCTCAGTAGGTATAAATAAATGCAAAACTGCACTGATTTACACAACTGGGGACCTGCTCCATGTCTTAACTCCTCAAACAAAACATTTTAAATGACTTACAGCCTTCAATACACCACATTTGGTCTGAAAACCAGCTATGTTTATTTTAACAAAGTGAAAGCAAGGTAACAAAATTAATCTTTCTGCTTTTACATTTTAAAAATCTTGCATGAATGTGACATTGGTATGAGTACTTGCATTTGGGGATGGCCTTCTCTACAACACTTCTAGGGAACACAGTCCCTACTCACACATTATGCAGGAGCAAAAATATTTCATCTTATGAGTTGACAACGTGATTCTGTTCAACAAGAAACTGGGCAAGTATCCAATAAGAAGAAATAAAATTAAGAGCAAACATGCAGTTTTCCCTCAAAAGTAAGTTTAACAACTCAATACAGATTATGATTTTCAGCATTGCAGACAACGTGTCAGGGTTTTCGATGCAGCTCTGATTTTATTTTCTGATCACATGATAACACGAGTTCAGCTAGTGCAAGTAATGCGCAGAGTGCTAGGCATTTGCCAGTCTTCAAGAGCACAGTGTTTTCTCTACTTACCTTTAGGGGCGGAGGCTGCACTTTCCCAGAACTGTATTGACCTGCCTGAACTGCAAACGTATGTCCACGTAACGAATCTCCACAATATGCCTCTGGATAAGGTGGGCTGGTCTGAGTGCAATTACTACATCCACTGTCAACAGATTCTGCTTGCCAACTCCTAAGGACAGAACATTTCAAGGAACTCTAAGAAATGTGATGGAATTGTGCAAAAATATGTGCCATGTTAATGAATTTCAAGGATAATTTGCCTTTTCAAAAATTTTGTTCTGATTCATTCCACTTCAGTGAGGTGATTATTCTATTTGGACCTCTAAAGGTACACAGACAAGCAATCAATTTCAACTCTTTCATGAAGGAAGCAGCTTTTCTAGTCCTCCCAGAAAGTCACTTCCCAGCCTTGAAAAGAGCATTAAAATAAATAAAAGGACAAAATGCCTCTCACACACAACAAACTAACAGCATGAAA